>NC_057806.1:271871431-272491775 GCF_018294505.1 Triticum aestivum
TCATGTCTCCCTGCCACACACAAACTTGACATGTGCCCTCTAACATTCCGGTAGGCCAGTCGCCCTATATCTTTGACTTGCACACACACACACAATTTCGATGGCTCTCTTCATCGATCTCGCACCCACCCACTTGATCCTCTCTTCGACTCTATCGATAGCTATGACCCCTCCCTCTCTTCTCGTGGATTGCCCGACCCTCTATGTATGATATGGATAGGCCTCCATTTCACACACATTGCATGCAAAATTTTGTTTGAGATGTCATCGACACATATTCCCACAAATAATTCACGAAATCAACCCCCACCCCAAAACAAAAAACACTCACGAACGCGGTTTGTATCTCTCACACACACCCACGTAGGTGGGGGACATGCATGAAGAGAAGAGGTGCATGCATGGCGCACGTACTCCCGTCTCTTTCCCAACCACACCCACGCGGGTACACGGTGGAGCTCATTTCTGTACGAAAAAGGCAGCCCTCGTGGTAATTTGGCACGTGTACTAGTTGTCCACTTGGTGGAGGGAGGATCGTCTACCACGGGTGAACAAACAAATTGCGACTTGACGTGTTATGTTAAAAAAAGAGGCAAACCATGTGGGGCCTACCTTAGAGGCAAGGCTCTATACACTGGAGTACTTTTGATGTGTCCCGTCAACTCGCAGAACGAGGAGAAGCTTGCTTAGTACGCCATCTCCCCCATTCCTAAATATAAGTCTTTGTAGAGATTTCACCATGAACCACATGTGGATGTATATAGATGCATTTTAAGTGTAGATTCATTCATTTTGTTCCGTATGTAGTGGAATCTCTACAAAGACTTGTCTACTAGTAATAGCTAGCCCCCACTACTAGGAATTCTCTATCCTCTCCTTGAGCCACATCATCAAAATTGATGTAGCCGTTAGATGAAGTAAATCAGTCCATAATAGCCGTCTGATCTAGACGTTGAGAGGCTCTGCACTAAGCCACATGCAAGCATGCAGAAATACCGTGGCACATGCATGTGAGTGAGTTTTAAATCACATCAACATGTCTGCATGCAAGCATGCACCGGTAGCATGCGTGTAAGTGAGCTTTTAAGTCCCATTAACATGTCAAAAAGAAAAATATAATCCCATTATGCAGTAGGAGTTGGCTGATCTTTTTTCCTTACGTGGGATGATCTAAATGATGATGGGAGTTTATTTAGTTTGGCTACCACATTTGTCATGCGGTTATAGAGTTTTTTTAGTTCTGTGAAATCGATAATTTTGCGTAGAGAGATATACCGCTGTTCCGCGGCAACGCGCGGGGACTCATCTAGTAATATTTAGGAATGGAGGGAGTACTATGTAAAGAGTTAGGTGTCGCACGGTGATAGTGTGAGGTGGGCCATGTAATCACTGAGCCTGCGTGTTTTCACTGCTCTTGCACGCCTCTGCTGTAAGAATGGAGAAAATTGTAATCTAGTAGTAATACCTCCTTTCGCCGAAAGCGTGGGACATCCAGCAGTCCTACCACCTTAGTAATAAAGACCAATGAGCCATCAAATCACATAGACCCAACAGTAAGTTGGACGGACGAAGCAACCATCACTCTTGCGCCAGTTAGAGGTCACGTCTGCTCTGCCCGGGCATGAATGTGGCACCGATTCTTTGGAGCGGTGCTGACCGTTTCAGGCGGGAAGCGCGCGCGGGTGATGGAGGGGCTTTGGGTGGGCCAGGTTGGTCAGGAGCGGGCGTGGCAGCTGTCCGCATGTCCCTACCGGACACGCCCGGAAACTAGAGGATGCACCGACTCGCGCCTAAAATCGTACACTACACAACATCTCTCTGTAGGAGTAGGTCGATCTGTCGCTCTGTCTAACACACACATGCGGTTAAACACACACACACACACACAAACACGCACACACACGCACCTTGGTCCTGTTGCACCTTCTAATGTGACTTATTACACCTAGACGGAGGGAGTAGTAAGTATACGAGATACGGTGGCACACTGACTTAAGTCGAATACAAGTGCCCAAAATTTGTGTGCATGTTATAATAAGAATTCACTTAAAATAGTACGTGAGCGAATAGAGGGATCAATTGGACAGTGTTCCCGAGCAGTAGCGAGATGTGTGAGGTAAGAAACACCACTGTCGCTTTTAATTTTTCTTATTAATTTGTTTGTTTCACCCTCTAACTGGTGGGACCCAACGTACTACATGGAGAGAGGTAAGGTGACTAAGGCTGCATTATTTCTACACCACTGTGGATAGTTTTACCACCAAAGCCAGATGACACGATTATGATTGAAATCTCAATGACTCCCACACACAAAAAAACACGGCATGCTTGTCACACGAATGCAGGAATGTATAAAAGGTTATTTCCCCCTCGTTGAACATAACGGGAGGGTTGTGTAGCTGGTTAGCCTGTTCGCTCATCAAACTTGAGGTCTCGGGTTCGATAACTACACTTGAGCATAATTTGTGCTAGGAGAATTCTTTGCTAGTCAAAATGTTTTCTAGGGTTTGCATGCTTCACACTCTCTCTCCAGTATATATATACACGCTGGAGCCTCAGCGCTTGTAGTTGCTCTCTTCACACTCTCTCGCCCTCTCCCGCTGGAGCCTCGGCGCTTGTAGTTGCTCTCTTCACACTCTCTCGCCCTCTCCAGATCTAAACAAGACTTCGTTGGCCTCTCTCTCCCCTCACTCCTAATCAAAGAGCCGGCAGGATCCGTCCGTCGGGAAGGGAAGGAGGCTTAACGCTGTCGCCGTTGGCGAGGGACTACTGGCGCAGCTGTTCACTTTCCAAGCAGTGACGACGCAGGAGGGCCTTCGACCCCTTCTTCTTTGCCGCTGTCCCGTCGCCCACCAAACCACTCCCCAAGAACCTTAAGGTATAATTTACTTACTCCACATGCATTACTCTAGCTGCATGTATACCATGAATCTAGGACGTGGTTCAAAGAGGAAAGGAGTGGGGGAAAGTAGTGGGAAAAGTTGTATATAGCATGAATCTAGGACGTGGTTCAAAGAGGAAATGAAGGGGGAAAGTTGTATAGCATGAATATAGGACGTGGTTCAAAGAGGAAAGGAATGGGGGAAAGTAGTGGGGAAAGTTGTATCGCATAAATCTAGGACGTGATTCAAAGAGGACAGGAAGGGGCGAAAGTACTAGTTCAAAAAGGAAAGGAAGGGACAAGGCTGTAGAGTTTGAGCAGGACTAGATTTGCTGCGCTCACATAGGGAAATGTGTCTAAAGATAACAAAACTGGGACCAACACAAATATGCTCCTTGGTTGTTTGTTCTTTGTTGCAACAGACTGTGCATGACCACAGTACATCGGTAGATGCACATGGTGCTGGTGTGTTCACTGTCCCGTGCAACTCATTAGCTGTTGTTAATCTAATGCCCTGTTTGGTTAAAAACTCCCTAGTCCCTACCTGCTTGGTTCCAGGGACTAAACATGGACTAGAGGTTATTAAATGACATGCTAAAAGACCATGTTACCCGTAGTAATGAACTAATAGAGACAAGGTGTGATGCGTGGCAGGGGATACTGTTGGAAAAAGTCCCTAAAAGACTCCCTCGGAGTCTTCTTTCTTTAGTCCCAATTGCCCACTTTTAGTCCCTAAAAGTCCCTCCTGTTTGGTTTAGATGGGACTGACATGGAGTTTTTTTTAGTCCCTACACCAAAATGTCCCTGTAAACAAACACCCTCTAATAATGCCACTGGAAAATTGATGCAATGCCATAGTTAAAAACAAATTACATGTTTAACGAATTTTATTGTTAATATAATCTCTATGTTAATATTAATCAATTCCACTGTTTGAGAAATGCTACTGCCTTGCTTTCTTTCCCATTTAGATAAGGTAGATGCTTCTTTTTGTTGGCTTTTGTGTCATCCACCGTTATTGACCACTAATTGTTTCCTTTGCACCTCTGTGTAAACAGGGTTATCTACTTCACCTCGTTGCCATTGTGACCTTTTGTTGCACTGCGCAAAACACTTTTGTTTTAAGAGTGTTTTGTGCAGTTCAACCAAAATGTCACACCGACAACGTTGCTTGATTGCTTGATCTTAGTGGAACTGCACAAGAGGAGATCTTACTTCCTATCCGTTAAGGCAAATTTGGTTCAGATGTTCTTCTTGTGAGTTGTTTGAATTCCGCATCATGAGAGGTCAGTACTAGCCTTCTTTCACATGATCCTGCAGTGTTCTTTCATATGTTGTGCTACTTGTACGATAATGTTGCTTGATTTTAGTGAATTGCACAAATGGAGACAAGACTTCCAATCTGTATGTGCACCGTAATATCCCATTGAGGTAAGATAAGGATATTTCACAACTGCTGGCCTGTATTTTGCCACTTTCATCAGAAAATTAAGTTTAGTACTATACTTGTGCTCCCTAATTGACATGCCAAATCTTACATTGAAGGCGAAGCTTGTCTGTTATTGAACCAAGTGATGAAGGGGAAGAATAAGCAGAAGAAAAACAAAAATCAACTCCCAGTGCTGTAATGAAGCACTGGAACTGTGATGACACAAGTAATGATATAGTTTTGCATCTTAATTTATTGCTCTGGCTGGAACGGGCAATTGTTTTGCCACTGATTTGATGCCACTCTTAATCTAATATGTAATTATCTCTACTTGTGCAAACAGGGATCTTCTTTGAAGATACCATATATTTTAGTGGAACTGCACAAGAAGATGTTGGAAACATTAAACTAATCGAGGAGTATATAGTAAGCATGGCCACCACCGTAGATAGCAACAGATGGTTCCGGAGAAGTGCTTCATCTATATGCTCTACACAACAAGCCTCCTAACAAAGGTTGGTACTCGCCCACTGATTTCATCCATATGATTGAGCTTTGTCATCTCTATTGGTGTTGTGCTACTGTTTAGATACTGTCATGAAAAAGTGGTATTGTCCTTGAGAAGTGCTTCATCTGTGCTGTTTTAAATATTTCCTTTCCTTTTTTTCGAGCAAACAGGGATGCTAGCATTTAGTAGTCCTCTTGTCTTTGCATAACAGGATCATCTTCCTCTGAAGAAGAATATGGAGTACGTGAAGTGACTAGTTCCGATTATGCCAGGATGAAGAAGCCATGTCTATCTTCTCATCAGAAGGATCAGTTGAAGGATGGTTACATTACTCCCCACAAGGCCAAACTAACTTCAGCTCAGAAGGACTGACAAATCTCCATTTTTTTGCTGTGATGCGCGAGTACAATGTTGTTCTAGGATTCTTTCTGGTGAGTTCCATTTTTCTAAAAGTGTGCTCTACATGGTCCATTTATGTGCCTGTTGAAACTGTCAATTCATAGTACAGTTTGCTTTATACTAATCACTTTTTTGTATTTGTGCAAACAGGGGCGCTCAGCTTGATTTCAATGGGAACTACACAAAATGTTCATGAATACATCGAATCATTCATTTCCACCACAAGAAAGGAGGTGCCGATAAGTTCAAGGCGGTGCAACATATAAGGGCGAAATCATACAAGCTACACGCGAATTTGGTTGATTTTGGTGGAACTGCACAAAAGAACAACTGGTTTATTTAGCACGAGGTGCCATGTCAATGTCCGAACTGATGGCAAACCCTGCCCATTCCACAATCGTAGGCATTTGATATTCTGGAATGGGACAACCTTGTCAAATTTTGCTCATTGATTTTAGCAAGACATGCATTTGATATTTTCGAATGGGACGCCCTTTGCTGTCAGCAGCGTCAATCAATTTTTTCTTTATTCTTTAGTTGTGAAGTAAATATTGCCTTTGACATGTGAGTCGCTGAGATGCATAATCATTGATTGTTTTCAATGTTCTCTATGAATTGCTAGGCCTGTGTGTTTGATTGCAATGTACAGAAACGCTAAAAAGCTGCTCAAACTCTTTGTACTCCTTCTGTTCCTTTTTACTTCGCACATTGTGAAAGTGCATACTTTTTTGTATAAGATTGGTCAAAGTAGAGATACTTTGACTGCAGACAAAACTTGTATGCAGACTAGAAAGGAACGAAGGGAGTACATGTGAAACTGCTGCAAACGAGGTGATCACCCTGGGAATAATGCTAGTACGTATTGTTTTGCATGTTCATCCAATGCCAGTGATACAGGAATTCGAACTAATCGAAATAAATTCATTCATACATGGTCGGATTTCATATAAACATGCAAGATTTCATTACATTTCATACATTCTTCAACTAAAAAGGGGTGCGCTGGAGGTATAATTAATTAACCGAAGCTACCCACCTGTGTCCCGCTGAGCCGAACAGAAGCTTTAGTGACTTAACTACAGGTGCAGTTGAGTAACTGACATGTGGCCTGTTGGGCCCACGTGTCAGTCAGCCAACTGCACCAGCAGTTAAGTAGAAGCAGCGTTCTTCTCCAGCGTAGCTCTCCGACTCCACGTCGCCGCCAAGAAGCTAACCGGCCGTCAATGGTCAACCCGCATAGCTTGGCTCCAACCGGAGGGTACCAGCGGTGGCCTTACTTGGACCCGAGCGGCAGTGACCTACCGTGTTCTACTCTTCCTTGTTTTCTTTGTGGCGCGGCCTCGTTGGCAGCGGGGCGGGGCCTCGGCGGAGCCGGCGATGTCCTCTGTCTTGTTGCCGGCGGGTGGCGCCTCAGCGGAGCGGTGGAAATCCCCCCCCCCACGTTGTCGGCAGGGTGGGGCCTCGGCTGAGCCGGCGATGTCCTCTGCCTCATTGTTGGCGGGGTGGGGCCTCGGCGGAGCCGGCGGTGTCCTCTGCATTGTTGTTCGCGCTGCGGGGCCTCGGGGGAGCAGGGCCTCATCGACGCCAGCGGAGCAGGGACTCGCCGAAGCCGGCATTGTCCTCTGCCTCGTCCTTGGTCTCGCCAAACAGCGCCTCGCCCGCTTCATCACCCTCTTTTCTAGCCTCTTTGTAGGCGGCCGCAGCCTCCGCCACCTGCATGCGGTACCGCCAGCGCTCGAGGCGGCCCTTGCGGGCGGAGTGGTACGAGTCGAGCAGCGCCTCCTGCTCCGCTCGCTCCGCGGTGATCTGCTCCTCCGCCTGGAGGTGCTCCTGGAGGAGATGGTGGTTGTAGGCGGCATCGGCCTACACCTCCCGGAACTGCTCCTCACGCATCTGCCTCACCCTGTCCATATATTGGGCACGGGCCTCGCCGATGGTCATGGTGCAATGCACCGGCGAGGATGACGCGGAGGAGGGGGTTGGCGCCGGATCGTCGACTACCATGTTCTCCATTGGGACGTCTTCGTCCTCCGGCTGCCTGCCGGCCAGCCGGTCGGCAGCAATGGCTGCCATATCCTTGTGGTCCGTCGTCCGCCCGTCCTGAAGAGCGCCGGAGCGCGAGGAAGCCATGGTGGGCAGTAGTGGTGTGGACAGGAGAAAGGGAACGGATGCGGATGACTGCGGCTATGGCCGGCGCAGCAGTTTATATAGCAATGGTGGGCGGGCGGAGGATGGACGTGTGGCACCGGAGTAGCCGCCTCAGCAACCGCATATCATTAATGTGGGCGGCAGATGGACGGACGACACTTGTGTCGTTTGAAGGCGGAGCAATCACCTGCACCGAGAAGCGGGGCGGGCGGCGCTGACTGTTTCGGGCGGAAAGCGCGTGCGGGCGAGGAGATGACTTTACTTGGAGAGGATGACAATGGGGACCCACCAGGTCCATAGCCTCGCATACGCCAGTGCCTCCTTATTATATATATAACTATAAATTATTTTGCTTCCTTCTGGTTTCCTGACATCACGGTCCCACACCATTGTCAACCTATGTAGTAGTCAATAAACGAGAGAATTGCACAAGAAGCGGACGACAGCTGGGACCAAGCAGCTCGAGCAGTATTTGTGTTTTTGAGGTGTGAGCACTGCAGAGTTTTTCGATGTTTAGCCCAGATATTAATTTTTCTCCTCTGAACAACAACGAAAACATCGCTGCAGGTATTAACTGGGCGGGCTGGGCCCGTCTAGCCCAGGCCAGATATCCAGCCGAGATATTAATTTTTTTCAAGCTGAAAATGGCTAGCCCAGCTATACTTTTTTTAGGAATACCCAGGCAAGGTCAAGTTGTTATTCTCCGCCCCGCTGGGCTGCAAATCTTTCCTAGGAGGGATGCATTAGGCTTAGCAGGAAAATGGGCTTTAAGAAATAATAAATGGGATGTAATTATAAAAACTGGGCAGTAACTATAAAAAATGCACGAAACACGTGATTACTTTATAAAATATTATTTTTGGATATTGAAAATTTTAATTTCATTAATTGTTGCAAGCGCAATGTTTCATTGGATTTTTACGTAATATAAATTTATATTGAAATTGTATTTAATCTGACTAGAAATTTTGGGATAAAAATATTTCGGATCCCATCAAAATGTGGGAAATTTTTATTGAATTCTGTTTTGAACGGTTGGTTGAAATGAGCTGTACTTTTAACAATCTGTAAATGGGCTGTAGTAAATTCCATTAGAATTCAAAAATGGGCTACACATTCTTACAAATCTCAAATGGGCTATAAGTTCTCTGCCACACACTTCTGGCCTTACTAAGTTGTCGCGTCTCCTAAAAAAACAGAGTTGACGCGTATGCAAGGCTTTGTCAACTTATAGTCAACACACGGTTCTAGCAGCAGTTGCCGTTGGATGTCCATCCAACGGATGCCGTGCTTCTTCTTCAATCTCGGATATTCTAGCTTCACCCACCCAAAAAATGATTCCTCCCCCTGACATCTGGGGCGCACCGTTTCGGAAGCTGACCTGTGGGCCTACTAAGTTGACGTACCAAGGGCTTTGTCAACTTAGTCAATATAAACGATTCTAGCTGCAGTGACCGTACGATGTCCATCCAACGGCCATCGTGCTTCTCCAACCTTTGGTCTTCTTGCTCCAGCCGCCCAAAGCAGCACCGGTCGTGCCACCTCCTCCTGCCTCCCGTGGCCGGTTGTGCTGCCGCGGAGGCCTCACCGCCCCTACTACTCCCACCGCTGGCCAGGCCATCCCTCCACTCACCCACACCCCTGTTATTCTGCGGCGACGGCAGCACCGAACCAGTGAACCTCGTACTCCTCTCCGCGTGTGCATCCAGTGCCGCGTCTTCCCCGGCTTCGCGTCGTCCCCTTCCTAGGCCTCGCCGTCGTCCATCGCCCTGGTGCTCTCGGCGTGGCGTGGTCAACATGGTCAAGGAACGACTTCCATCGGACATGGACTGTACATGGAGAGGCTGACAGCTGGGTCCACGGCAGCCACAAGAAAGTGCCTCCTTATTACGCGCGAAATAATTATTCCTCCACCTGACAGTGGGGACCCACCGGATGGGCAACTGTATTTCGCGAAAAAAGTGATTCTCCCCCTGACTGCTGGGACCCACGAGCTACATCTTCGCACACAAGGAAGTGCGTCTGAAAAAAAAAACAATTGGCCCGCCTGACTGCTGGGACCCACCAGCTACATCTTCGCACGCAAGGAAGTGCATCCGAAAAAACAATTCGCCCCCCGACTGCTGGGACCCACCAGCTACACCTTCGCACGCAAGGAAGTGCGTCCGGCCAAAATAAATGATTCGCCTCCTGACTGCTGGGACCCAGCAGCTACACCTTTGCACGCAAGGAAGTGCGTCCGGGCAAAAAAAAACGATTCAGCCCCTGACTGCTGGGACCCACCAGCTACATCTTCGCAGGCAAGGAAGTGCCTAACAGTCGGGACCCACCTGGTCGAAGCGTACGTAGCATTGTCATTCTGGTCGCGAACGTGTACGTACATACTGGTCGATGTAGAGGCGCGCACGTGTCATAGTAGAGGCGCGCACATAGCATGTACACGTACGTACAACGGCCATGGTGCAAGAAGGAAAATACGGCCACGTATGTGTACATACGGGCAGGGTCTTGAACGCCTACTCGCGCATACGTACGACTAGGGCTCGTGTACATGGCTGGGTCGGAACGGAGAAACAGCGTCGTCGTCGTGTTCATGGGGAGGCAATGGAATGCGTCGTGTTCATGGGGAGGCAACAAAATGCGTCGTGTTCATCGGGAGGCAATGGAATGCGTCGTGTTCATCGGGAGGCAACGGAACGCGTGGGAGCCAACCGGCTGGGTCGGAACGGAATGCGTGGTCGTGTTCATCGGGAGGGCTTGGACGGAACAGGCGATGGAAACGAGGCATGGAGTACCGCAGAACGGAGGAAACGGACCTCCTACGGTCGAAATGGGGGTCCTGTTGATCGGGAGGGGTGTGGCGTACCGCAGAACGGAGGAAACGGAACTCCTACGATTGAAACGGGGGTCCTGTTGATCGGGAGGGGTGTGGCGTACTGCAAAACGGACGAAACGGACCTCCTATGATCGAAACGGGGGTCCTGTTCATCGGGAGGGGTGTGGCGTACCGCAAAACGGGACTCCACGGGATACTATTCATCTCCACCGTCGACCTCCCCCAGCCTCCACGGGCTCCTGTTCGTCCAGCCTCCACCGCGCGCTACTCCACCGGCTACTACTCAACCACCCCTCCACCTTCTACTGTTCATCCAGCCCTCCACACCATGGGGTCCTGTTCAACCACCCCTCCATGGGCACCCCTCCATCGTCTACTGTTCATCCAACCCTCCACACCACGGGGTCCTGTTCATCCAGAGGAAATGCCACCGCTCACTGTTCATCCACCCCCTGCAACGCTCATTGTTCATCCAATCAATAGGCTTTAGTTAGCAGCAGTAGCGAAGGAATCGCTCGATCGGGTTCAGTTAACAGCCATCGATCGATCGCTCGGGTTCAGTAACGCGTAGCCTATAGTGCAATCACTCGGGTTCAGTTAGAGCCAATGCCTCGCACACACGCGCGTACGTGTACGAGAGAAACACGCATCGCTCGGCCCCCGACCTCCCACCGTAACCGGGAACTCCCTAAAATTTTCCCCGCCCTTGCTTCTACCACGGTTTTTTCCGTCATGGACAGCCCAAAGAATGTCATGCAGCTGCGTCTCCGGCCTGACGAAAAGCCCATTTTCTGTCATGATTTTTTGTCATAGAAGTATGAGCCCACCACATCTATGATGATACCGGGTTTTGTCACAATTATCTTCATAGAAGTGTCATATGTATGACAGAAAAAAATTTCGTTCGGCCCAAAATGTCACGGATGTGTCTTTTTTTGTAGTGCTAGGGTTTAGCCTCTACGATCTCATGGTAGATCAACTCTTGTAATACTCATATCATAAAGATCAATCAAGCAGGATGTAGGGTATTACCTCCATCAAGAGGTCCCGAACCTGGGTAAACATCGTGTCCCCTGCCTCCTGTTACCATTCGCCTTAGACACACAGTTTGGGACCCCCTACCCGAGATCCGCCGGTTTTGACACCGACATTGGTGATTTCATGGAGAGTTCCACTGTGTCGTCATCATAAGGAGGGATGACTCGTCTCGTTGTCAAGAACAACATCACCTCTGGGGGAGCCCTGGCTGTAGGCCAAACTCTCCGACTAGGCGGCTTCGTCATGACCGCCCGCTCGGCCGCTGCGCCGACGATGACTTCTCGGGTCATCGAAAATAGCCTCCACATCGGCTCGAAATTCACCGAGTAGATGGATCCAATGGAGCTCTCCTCTTTGAACGAGCTCTTGGATCGCATCGCCGCTCTGGAGGTCGCTACGGACTACGATCGGATTGGACCTAAACCCGACCAAAGGGAGATTAATTCTCCGCCGGCCACCCATCAGATAGCGGTGGTAGAGGAGCAATGCGGCGATTCTTCCTCTATCCTGAGGATGAACTATGTCCGAATTCCCGAGCTCTCCGACCCGGATACCCGTCCACGGGAGGACATCGCCCTAAACCTGAACCTAGAATCAGGCTGCATGCCGAACCTGCGGGGCAACATCCCGGAGCCCGAACATCCAAGATCGGAAACTCCTCCACCCCGGGTCTTAGATTGGGTCAAGGTCTGGACTTAAATCCACCCACCCACCCAGATATAAATGATCTTTCCCACATTAGGCAAGAGCCCCAAGAGACAGTACATCACTATTGGGCCAGATTCCTTCTTGTAATGAACAAGGTCAAGGACTGTCGTGAGGAAGACACAATTTCGTTCTTTTGTAACAATTGCATGGACAAGGGAATCCTCAACGCCATAAGTCGCCGTGACATTGCACACTTTGCTGACTTGGCGGCCATAGTACGGAAGTACTGTGTGATGGAAAGCGCCTGGAAAACCCAAACAAAATTTTGGGATAATCCGGCTCTGACAAAACTCCTAGTCCAAACTAAAAGGGTGCACTCTCATAAGACACCCGACTCAGTTACAAAGAAGCAAAAGCCCACTATAGGACGTGGAACCGTATTGGAGGGATGGCTTAACAGGCCCTGCAAAATTCATAGTACAGTGGATACCATACCAACACACAGCCTTAGAGCATGTTGGGTACTCCGGTAGGTGGCCAAGAGCGGTGAGGATCTCCTCATTCAAAACACCGCAGAGCACCATCCCGTGGATAACAATATAGTACTAACAGTCTTTGAGACCTTCGCCTCAAATAATAGGCGTAAGCGAGCACTCCGCAGCCTTGCCGAAGTCTGCCACATGGCAGCAATAAATCCATGGAGCGACACGACTATCACCTTCAATGCCAGTGACGAACCTAAATTCCGAACAGCCCGAGCACCAGCCACCTTGGTCCTTAGTCCAATTGTGGACGGCTTTTGGCTTACTAAAGTGCTCATGGACGGCGGAGTGGATTAAACCTCATTTATGAGGAGACTCTTCAAAAAATGGAAATAGACAGAAACCGTATTGAGCAAAGCAGCATGACCTTTCGAGGAATCATCCCCAGTCGGGAGGCACGTTGCGCTGGGAAAATCACACTAGATGTGGTATTCGACACTCCGGAGAATTACAGGTCCGAAGAAATTACATTCCAAGTGGCCTCGTTTAGTAGTGGATACCATGCCCTTCTAGGGCGGGAGGCATTCCCGATCTTCCAAGCCATACCCCATTACGGGTACATGAAGGTCAAAATTCCCGGGCCTAATGGAATCATCACTCTAGCTAGTGATCCGGACATAGCACTCTGTGCCGAGAACAAAACAGCCGCACTGGCCCTCGAGGCATTATCTGAAGCCCTTGCAGCGGAGGAATTAACTGCGCTGCGCTCCACAGTGGACAGGACGACGTGATACTCGACAAAAGATCCAAGTCCACCTCTTTTAAACCAATAGATGAAATAGTCAAATTCCAAGTCCATCCAACGGACCCCACAAAAACAACATCCATCGGGGCATAGTTAAACCCCGCTGTAGACGCCGCACTACGGGAGTTCCTGCGCAAGAATTGGGACATATTCGCCTGGCATCCTTCAGACATGCCAGGAATCCCATACAGGCTGGCCGAGCATAGCCTTAACATTCTAAAGGGATTCAAGCCGGTCAAGCAGACTCTTCGGTGTTTCTCCGAACCTAAGCGACAAGCCATGGGAGAGTAGCTAGCCAAGTTATTGGAGGCCGGATTCATCAGAGAAATAAAACATCCGGACTGGCTAGCAAACCTGGTAATGGTACCAAAGAAGGACAAATCCTGGCGCCTATGCGTCGACTTCAAGGAGCTTAATAAGGCTTGCCGAAATGATCCCTCCCCCCTCCCTCGTGTCGATCAAATTATCGACGCCACCGCAGGACACGACTCATTGTGCTTCCTTGACGCATACTTCGGTTACCACCAAATTAAGATGGTGGAGTCCGATCAAGCATCAACGACATTTATCACTCCATACGGCCCCTTCTGTTTTAACACAATGCCCTTCGGGCTCAAAAACGCCGGTGCAACGTATCAGCGCATGATTCAGACATGTCTGGAAAAGCAGATCGGCAAAACAATGGAGGCATACATAGATGATGTGGTCGTTAAAACCAGACACATCGACTCCTTAATAGACGACTTGAGGCTCACGTTTGACAATCTCCAAACATACGACATTAAGCTCAATCTAGAAAAATGCATTTTCGGCGTACCCGCCGGAAAGCTCCTGGGCTTCATCATCTCTAGTAGAGGAATTGAAGCAAATCCGGCTAAAATCCAAGCTCTATCGCAACTGGCTATCCCAACTGACCTCAAGCAAATCCAGAAGTTAACTGGATGTGTGGCGGCCTTGAGCCGCTTTATCTCCTGATTAGGAGAAAATACACTCCCCCTTTATCGCCTTCTTCGGCGCACCGAACACTTTGAGTGGACGGACACAGCCACGCTGGATTGGAAGAAATAAAAGCCATCCTAGCCACCAACCCAATCTTGGCCACGCCAAATGTCAGCGAACCAATGCTGTTATATATAGCGGGAACTCACCAAGTTGTAAGCGCAGTGCTCGTCGTCGAATGAGAGACGAGCGGACATAAATTCCCACTCCAAAAGCTAGTATATTATGTATCCACTATCCTCACTCCATGTAAATCACGGTACCCACATTATCAAAAGATAGCATAAGCAGTATTCATGGCATCCCGGAAACTACGACACTACTTTCAAGAGTGTTTAATTACGGTGGCCTCAGAAGTATCACTCAACGACATAATAAACAACTGCGATGCCACGGGCCGGATTGCCAAATGGGCTATCGAGCTCCTCCTGTTCGACATAACATATAGACCACGAAGAGCCATTAAGTCGCAAGTACTGGTCGATTTCGTCGCCGAGTGGACAGAAGCCGAACTCCCTAAAGAGTACGGCGCGTACTCCAATTGGATCATGCACTTTGACGGCTCTAAAATGCTGGCTGGTCTGGGGGCTGGCGTCGTCCTGATGTCCCCCACCGGAGATACAGTCCAATACATACTCCAAATACTATACACAGACTCCAACAACGCAGCCAAATACGAGGCCCTATTACACGGTCTCCGGATGGCAGTTTCCACGGGCATTCATCGCCTGGAGGTGCGTGGGGACTCAAACCTCGCAATATCTCAAATAAATGGAGACTTCGATGCCAAGGATCCGAAAATGGCGGCATATCA
This sequence comes from Triticum aestivum, assembly GCF_018294505.1. Classification (NCBI taxonomy): domain Eukaryota; kingdom Viridiplantae; phylum Streptophyta; class Magnoliopsida; order Poales; family Poaceae; genus Triticum; species Triticum aestivum. The sequence continues at coordinate 271,886,419 of NC_057806.1, forward strand.
CAACACCGTCCTGAAAATGTCAGCTCGGTTCGAGGGGCTTGAATTCCACCATGTGGCTCAGGAAAACAATCGGGCGGCGGATATCCTCGCCCGTATCGGTGCTAAGCGCGATCCTGTCCCACCTAACATCTTCTTGGAAAGGGTGTTTAAGCCATCTGTGGTATGGGAAGGGGACACTAGTAACAATATTCTGGACCCGACCACAACACCAGATACCGAACACTCTGACACAATCGGAGGCTCTGCCATCGAAATAACACCTTCAGCCCACATGATAATGGTCGTTATTGCCCCGTGGACAGAACCATTCCTGGCCTACCTAACCAGGCAGGAACTACCCGAGGACCAAAATGAGGCACGCTGCATAGTGCGGCGATCTAAAGCCTACAAGGTCCACGAGGGAGAGCTTTATAAGAAAAGCACTACCGGAGTCCTTCAAAGGTGCATCTCCGAAGAGGAAGGGAGGAAGCTTTTGGCAGAAATCCATGCTAGACTCGGCGGCCACCACGCTGCAGCCCGGGCCCTTGTAAGCAAGGCCTCCCGTACAGGTTTCTATTGGCCGACGGCCCGAGCAGATGCACAGTATCTGGTCCAACGTTGCGTCGGTTGCCAGCTTTTTGCAAACCAAAGCCATATACCGCCTACCGCTCTCCAAACAATCCCCATTACTTGGCCCTTTGCAGTCTGGGGGCTTGATATGGCCGGACCCCTTAAAGGAGGAACCCATAAGAAAAAATACTTACTGGTCATGGTGGATAAATTCACCAAATGGATAGAAGCCAAACCCGTTAAAACGGCTGAATCTGGACCGGTGATAGACTTCCTATCTGGGGTTGTGTACCATTATGGCATCCCCCACAGCATCATCACTGACAACGGCACAAACTTTACAGCCGACGAGGTAAAACTTTGGTGCAGCAATATGGGCATCAAACTCGATTATGCTTCTGTCTATCACCCGCAAACTAACGGTCAAGTCGAGTGAGCAAATGGTCTTATCATGAGCGGCATCAAACCCAGATTAGTGCGGTCCTTAAAGGAATCAAACACGCAGTGGGTAGAGGAGCTCGACTCCGTAGTATGGGGGCTGCGGACCACGCTGAATCGCACTACCGGATACACACCGTTCTTTATGGTGTACGGCGCAGAGGCGGTTCTGCCTTGCGACATAATTCATGACTCACCTCAAGTGCGCATGTACGAAGAAAGAGAGGCCGAGCTTGATCGGCAGGACAGTTTGGACGCCCTGGAGGAGGAGCGCGATGTGGCAAAAGCCCATTCCGCATTCTATCAGCAACAAGCTCGAAAGTATCAAAGCAGAGAAGTACGGGCCAAAACCTATAACGTTGGCGAACTAGTTCTACGCCCGCCGGAGAACAAAAAGAACAAGCTCAAGCCCAAATGGGAAGGTCCCTTCATTATTAACCAGGTTCTTACCGGTGGAGCATACTGTCTACGGGATGCATCGGACAATTGACTCGAGCCAAACCAATGGAACGCAGCCAGACTCCGAAGATTCTACGCCTAGTGCCGGACTCTATGTTCGTCTGCTTACCCCCATCATTTTTTTGCATATCCGTTATCTGTCTTTTCTCTCTTTTTTTTCTTTCCTCCTCAAGGCCTTAAAAGGCTAACTTGTGTCTTGACTACACAATCTTGACGCGCTAACCGCGCTCATTGTACCTGGGGGCTTCTTATACAGAAGCTTAATATAAATATTTTTCTGGGCCGTATGCCCCGCACATGTGTCATTCTTCCACATGTACCTTTTTTCACCATTATATGCATCGATATGACTTAAGTTTTGGCCAAACTGGGTTGCCTGGCTCTTGTATTTATGCCCTACGTTCCCGTTAATTCGGCTAGGGCATAAGGGGAGCACCTCTGCGATTGTTACTGTCGGGTCAACCGGATGTGTACCTCAGACTGGGTGAAGCCGAAAGCTAGCGTTCTTAAGGGAATATTCGGTCGGTGAACAAAAGATAACTTTTATTTATTTTTGATACATGCCCCCAGATGTTTATAGCCTGGGTCTCTTTTCGCAGTTCGGACATGCACATTAGGGCATGCATACCCAGGGAAAGGAACCCTTAACGAAACTATTCTCCTTGGAAGATGTTTCTTACTATCCATGTAATATAACATAGCTAGTTGGGTACTTGTCTGTTCAAGCACTTACGACCCCTACGTCTGGTTTCCATGCATACCTTGGTTTTTTACATCACCGAGCGGGTATTCAGATACACTCCGGACTATCGGGTCCAGAGGTCGAAGCGAAAAGGTCCGCCATGACAAATGATTTACAATCTGGCTAGGGACATTATACATGTCACTTAAAGTACACAGTCACTAAGACTGACCAAATTCTTCTTCTATACCATCCAACAGGCTGTCTAGCCTACAATCCTGTTGGGAATACTTTGCGGCTAATTCTACTTGGTCATACACCAAACTGACAGGGATCTCTTTCCCATCGGGCCCCACAGGTCCAACCTCGGCCATGTGGTTTGGGTCAGCTTTGGTATATCGCGTCTTCACCATGGCCCAGGCTTCCCTTGCACCTTGTCGGTAGGCTGATATCTTCCATAATCGGAAGCGCTGCCGCGCTCCCTTGAGCTTCTCTATAAGCTCCCCCATGCCTCCTGGCGGAGAGGCGGATGGCCACAAGGCTTGGGCAATACCTTGCATCACCTGCCGAATTTGTTCGTGTAGTTGTGAGAGCTCTGGTAGAAGATCACCCGTAGACCCGGGCATCTCCTCCGCGGGACGACCCGTCAACATACCTGCAGACATAACTCTATTAGCCAGCTTCTTCGCCGAACTCTTTCAAAAGTTTGTTCAGGCACTTACTGAAAATGCCGCGTCGAAGCCGCTTATTCTCCTTCACGGAGTCTGCAAGTTGGGCTCGGACATCTTTCAGTCCCACGCCCAGCCGGATATTGGCGTCCTGGAGATTATTTTTCTCCTGCCTGACCTGCGTAAGCACGCACTCGCCAGCATTTAGCTGTCAATTAGCACGTTGCGCATTCTCCGGCACGGCCTCCGGATTCACTCCGGAGTCATCTGCAACATCTATTGTTAGATTTGCATGCCTGCCACATACTATCTGGTACCTGTCATTCTTTGCAATGAAAACAAGTGTTACTAGATGGGGCCTTCTCGGACTCCTTCAATGCGGCAACCGCGGCCCGTAGCTGGACTTTGCACTCTTTCAGCTCTTGAGACAATTGGGTATTCTTCTCTGTAAAAACCTCCACAAATAATGATCCTTAAATCAGTTGTGTCAACTGTTTCAAGTCTTAGGGGCTACTGATATATATAATCGTCAAATTTTCTTACCCGTATATCCTTTACATACTGGTCCATGGCTCTGGCAAGACCGTTTTGAGCAGCACGGATGTACATGTCTCCTGAGTTGAAGGCATCGAACGCCTCTTGGGAGAAACAAGCGTCATGAAGTACGGCCTGGCGACGCTTGTGATTCATGGCGCTTTCCACTTTGGAATTTGTAGCGGATAATCTATCCGCATCCTCTGTAGGAGGAGCATCCGGCGTTCGCCCCGTGTTAGCTTCCGCCTCTATGTCCGGCCCTGGAGCCCGACTGGTGGAGGCGTGATCGGCAACCTCTCCAGATATAGTCCGGCGAGCATTTTTCCTACTAGGAAACATGGACGTCATTATATTTTAAGAAAGATGACAACCACGGAGCGAGGTTCTGTACCATACCTCTGCGCCGGCGTCTCAGTCCTGACCACCTTCCTTTTTGGCCTACCCGGCTTCGGTGTCCCTTGTTGGTGAGTCACTACAGGTTCGACATGGCGTCCCGAGGGCTTTCCCTGTAAAACACCATATGTGTACGGTAGGTGAAGTTCATTAAAGGGGACCCTTCTCGGAAGTTGGGGCTCCAGTTTTTCTTACATGCGATGCGGGGAGTAGCCCAGGATAGTCGGCTATGATGGCCACCATGGCATCATCACAGCTCAATTGATAGAATGTCTTGTTGATCAGCTCCACAAATATGTTCGGATCCTCTTCGAGTCCGGGATCGAGGGCCCGGTCAGGGTCCTCCGGTTGTGGAGGTGGGCTGTTGACCTCCCCTACAACCTTTCGAAGTTCCTGCCACGAAATGGCCAGGTGAGTATTTATGACGAAGAATGCGAGAAGGTTGGGAGTAAAAAGTGACAACTCACCCAGCTTGGAGAGTTGTACATGGAGAATCCATCCCGTGGCTTAATACGGATGAACTCCTCTTCCTCTCCCTTGAACAGATCGGACAATTTTTTTGCTAGAGCAGCAACTGAGTCCGGTCCCTTACGCCCGCAGCGGGTGGCATCATCTTCCCCGTTAAAACGCCACATGGGGTGCCCTCGATATTGAAGTGGCTGCACCCCCCGCATTATACATATGGACATAACTTCGGTTATTGTCAGTCCTGATTGAGCCAGCACTTTTGTCCGGCCCATCAGGTAAAGGACTTCTCCGTTATCTTCCTCCTGAGGGCTCCGTGGGCGCCAGCTTCGGCATTTCTTCAAAGGGTCATTGTCGAACTCGGGAAGACCCATCCGAATAGGATCTGGAAGGGGGACGTCCTCCATGTAAAACCACTCCGAAGGCCAGTCTTCGGACGTCTTCTTTGGGGTATCGGACAAGTATTCGGTCCCGGCGATGCGCCATATTTCGGCTCCGCCCACTTGATATATTGACCCCTCTTGTATGCGGGGCACAAGGCAGAATAACCTCTTCCACAGCTCGAAATGAGCTTCGCAGCCCAAAAACAGCTCACAAAGGGCAACATAAACCAGCGATGTGTAATATGGAAGCGAGGGTGAAATTATGCAACTGGAGGCCATAAAACTCCAGGAGCCCGTGGAGGAACGGATGGATTGGAAATCTAAGTCCCCTTAGTAAATAAGGGACAAGGCATACCCGCTCCCCCTTGGAGGGATTGGGGAAGCTCCGCCATTGTAGGTGGCGAGCCCGGCTCAAACGGGGACCATATACGCTGGAGGGAGAAATCCCTGGGTATGTAACTCTACTAATTGGTTGTGCGGGACGGAACACTTCTCCCAATCACCAAGCTTAGGGCTACGGGAGCGAGAGGAGGAGCTGTGATGGCCAGCCATGTTGGAATGGATTTTTCCAAGCGCGCTCCGATGGATACTCGCCGTGGGAGGACGGTGTGGTATGGATCTAAGAATCCCCGTCTCTTTAATAGACAGTTTACTTACATGGCTAGGGTGGCGAATGTAAAAATGCCCTGGCTCCTCGCATTCGCTCGACACGTGGAAGATAGCCCTTATTGGGCGCAGAAGCCAAGAAGTGCAACATTTATGGGGAGCCGGACACTACTCAACAGATATTCAGAATTTGGAGAGGAACCCGCCTTGCAATGCCGAAGACAATCTGTGCACTGGACTCATCGTCATTGAAGCCTGGTTCGGGGGCTACTGAGGGAGTCCTGGATTAGGGGGTCTCCGGACGGTCGGACTATATCCTTTGGCCGGACTGTTGGACTATGAAGATACAAGATTGAAGACTTCGTCCCGTGTCCGGAAGGGACTCTCCTTGGCGTGGAAGGCAAGCTTGGGAATACGGATATGTAGATCTCCTCCCTTGTAACCAAGTCCGTGTAACGCTAGCCCCCTCCGGTGTCTATATAAACCGGAGGGTTTAGTCCGTAGGACAACATACAATCATACCATAGGCTAGCTTCTAGGGTTTAGCCTCTACGATCTCGTGGTAGATCAACTCTTGTAATACTCATATCATCAAGATCAATCAAGCAGGACGTAGGGTATTACCTCCATCAATAGGGCCCGAACCTGGGTAAACATCGTGTCCCCTGCCTCCTGTTACCATCCGCCTTAGATGCACAGTTCGGGACCCCCTACCCGAGATCCGCCGGTTTTGACACCGACAATGGTCAATTAACATGACCTCCAGAACAGGATTACCGTACCACTCTGGTGCGGATCTCACTCTGGTTGACCTACAAGGTTCGGTAGTAACTTGATCTGAAGTTACATGATCATCATCATTAGCTTCCTCACTAATTGGTGTAGAGTCACAAAAACATATTTATGTGATGAACTACTTTCCAATAAGGGAGCAGGTACAGTTACCTCATCAAGTTCTACTTTCCTCCGACTCACTTCTTTCGAGAGAAACTCCTTCTCTAGAAAGGATCCATTCTCAGCAACAAATATCTTGCCTTCGGATCTGTGATAGAAGGTGTACCCAACAGTTACTTTTGGGTATCCCATTAAGACACACTTCTCCGACTTGGGTTTGAGCTTATCAAGATGAAACTTTTTCACATAAGCATCGCAACCCTACACTTTAAGAAATGACGGCTTAGGTTTCTTGCTACACCACAATTCATACGGTATCGTCTCAAAGGAATTAGATGGTGCCCTTTTTAATGTGAATGCAACTGTCTCTAATGCATAACCCCAAAACGATAGTGGTAAATCAGTAAGAGACATCATAGATTGCACTATATCAAATAAAGTACGGTTATGACGTTCAGACACACCATTACGCTGTGGTATTCCAGGTGGCATGAGTTTGTGAAACTATTCCACATTGTTTTAATTGAATACCAAACTCATAACTCAAATATTTGCCTCTGCGATCAGAACGTAGAAACTTTATTTTCTTGTTACGATGATTTCCCACTTCACTCTGAAATTCTTTAAACTTTTCAAATGTTTCAGACTTATGTTTCTTCAAGTAGATATACCCATAACTGCTCAAATTATCTGTAAAGGTCAGAAAATAACGATACCCTCCGCGAGCCTCAATACTCATCAGACCTCATACATTAGTATGTATTATATCCAATAAGTCAGTTGCTTGCTCCATTGTTCTGGAGAACGGAGTCTTAGTCATCTTTGCCCATGAGGCATGGTTTGCAAGCATCAACTGATTCATAATCAAGTGATTCCAAAAGCCCATCATCATGGATTTTCTTCATGTGCTTTACACCAATATGACCTAAACGGCAGTGCCACGAACAAGTTGCACTATCATTATTAACTTTGCATCTTTTGGCTTCAATATTATGAATATGTGTATCACTACGGTCGAGATTCAACAAACCATTTTTCATTGGGTGTACAACCATAGAAGGTTTTATTCATGTAAACAGAATAACAATTATTCTCTAACTTAAATGAATAACCGTATTGCAATAAACATGATCAAATCATATTCATGCTCAACGCAAACACCAAATAACACTTATTTAGGTTCAACACTAATCCCGAAAGTATAGGGAGTTTGCAATGATGATCATATCATTCTTGGAACTACATCCAACACACATCGTTACTTCACCCTTAACTAGTCTGTGTTCATTCTGCAACTCCCGTTTCAAGTTACTACTCTTAGCAACTGAACTAGTATCAAATACCGAGGGGTTGCTATAAACACTAGTAAAGTACACATCAATAACATGTATATCCAATATACCTTTGTTCACTTAGCCATCCTTCTTATCCGCCAAATACTTGGGACAGTTCCGCTTCCAGTGACTAGTCCCTTTGCAGTAAAATCACTTAGTCTCTGGCTTAGGTCCAGACTTGGGCTTCTTCACTTGAGCAACAACTTGCTTGCCGTTCTTCTTGAAGTTCCCCTTCTTCCCTTTGTCCTTTTTTTGAAACTAGTGGTCTTGTTAACCATCAACACTTGATGCTTTTCTTGATTTCTACCTTTGTCAATTTCAGCATCACGAAGAGCTTGGGAATCATTTCCGTTATCCCTTGAATATTATAGTTCATCACGAAGTTCTAGCAACTTGGTGATAGTGACTAGAGAACTTTATCAATAACTATCTTATCTGGAAGATTAACTCCCACTTGATTCAAGTGATTGTAGTACTCAGACAATCTGAGCACATGCTTACTAGTTGAGCTATTCTCCTCCATCTTGTAGGCAAAGTAATGTAAGAGGTCTTGAGGGAGTCCTGGATTAGGGGGTCTTCGGACAGCCGGACTATCTCCATTGGCCGGACTGTTAGACTATGAAGATACAAGATTGAAGACTTCATCTCGTGTCCGGATGGGACTCTACTTGGCGTGGAAGGCAAGCTAGGAAATACGTATATGGATATCTCCTCTTTTGTAACCGACCTTGTGTAACCCTAACCCTCTCCGGTGTCTATATAAACCGGAGGGCTTTAGTCCGTAGGACAACAATCACAACATACAATCATACCATAGGCTAGCTTCTAGGGTTTAGCCTATCTGATCTCGTGGTAGATCTACTCTTGTAACACCCATATCTTCAATATTAATCAAGCAGGACATAGGGTTTTACCTCCATCAAGAGGGCCCGAACCTGGGTAAAACTTCGTGTCCCTTGCCTCCTGTTACCATCCGGCCTAGACGCACAGTTCGGGACCCCCTACCCGAGATCCGCTGGTTTTGACACGGACATTGGTGCTTTCATTGAGAGTTCCTCTGTGACGTCGCTGTTAGGCTTGATGGCTCCTACTATCATCGGTAGCTATGCGGTCCAGGGTGAGAATTTTCTCCCCGGAAAGATCTTCGTATTTGGCGGCTTTGCACTGCGGGCTAATTCGCTTGGCCATCTGGAGCAGATTGAAAGCTACGCCCCTGGCCATCAGGTCGGATTTGGAAGTTTGAACTACACAGCCGACATCCACGGAGACTTGATCTTCGACGGATTCGAGCCACAGCCGGGCGCGCCACACTGTCTCGATGGGCATGACCTAGCTCTGCCACCGGACGGTACTCCAGAGGCCGCGCCCACACCAGCTCCGACCCTTAGCTCGGAGCCAACTGCGCCAATCGAGGACGGGTGGCTAGACACCGCCTCAGGGGCTGCAGTCTCGACGGCGATCGAGCCAAACACCAGCATAATCCTCTGCACAACCCGTGACTCCAAGGTGCCGGACTCTCTTCCGGACCCCGAACCATCCGCGCCCCTGCCAATCGAATCTGAGTGGGCGCCGATCATGGAATTCACCGCCGCGGATATCTTTCAGCACTCGCCCTTCGGCGACATTCTGAATTCACTAAGGTCTCTTTCTTTGTCAGGAGAGCCCTGGCCGGATTATGGCCAACAGGACTGGGATGCGGACGATGAAGAAATTCGACGCCCACCCACCACCCACTTTGTAGCCACTGTCGATGATTAAACCGACATGCTCGACTTCGACTCCGAAGACATTGACGGTATGGACGACGATGTAGGAGACGAACATGAACCAGCACCTATAGGGCACTGGAAAGCCACCTCGTCTTATGACATATACATGGTGGATACACCCAATGAAGGCAACGGTGACGAGATAGCGGAGGATGACCCCTCCAAAAAGCAACCCAAGCGCCGACGTCACCGGCGCCGCTCTAAGTCCCGCTAAAGCAAAAGTGGTGATACCAGCGCAGGAGATAATAACACTCCGGATAGCACCAAAGACAACGAAAACCCCCTCCAGCAAGAGTTAGATCAGGAGGATGAAGGTGCCAGCTCTCCTGAGAGAGCGGTTGGCGGAGAGGAGGAGGATGACAATTACACGCCCCCCTCCGAAGACGAGGCAAGCCTCGGCGATGATGAATTCGTCGTACCAGAGGATCCCGTCGAGCAAGAGCGCTTCAAGCGCAAGCTTATGGCCACGGCAAATAGCCTGAAGAAAAAGCAGCAGCAGCTTCAAGCTGATCAAGATCTGCTAGCTAACAAATGGACTGAAGTCCTCGCAGCCGAGGAATATAAACTCAAGCGTCCCTCCAAGAGTTACCCAAGGCGCATGTTACTACCCCGACTGGAGGAAGAAGCGTATAATACGGCTGACCGGCCACCTTGTGGCTGCGATAGAGAGGCATTCCTGCCGAAAGCTCAGCCCCACCCCAACGCCATCCAAATAAAAAGGCATGGGGAGATACGCCAGACCCGCGAGACATATTGGAGGACAAAGCAAAGCACTCAAGATCGATCTACAGATCACGAGGGTGCACCACTCTACGAGATGGTAAACGTCACGCCGGATACAGTAAAAGCAAATCCGGCCAGGCCAAACACAGCGGGCAGGACCCATACGAGCTGCATCGCGATATAGCCCAATACAGAGGCGCCGCACACCCCTTATGCTTCACAGACGAAGTAATGGAACATCAATTCCCAGAAGGTTTCAAACCTGTAAACATTGAATCATATGACGGCACAACAGATCCCGTGGTATGGATCGAGGACTTCCTCCTCCACATCCACATGGCCCGCGGTGATGACTTACATGCCATCAAGTACCTCCCACTAAAACTCAAAGGACCAGCACGGCATTGGCTTAACAGCTTGCCAGCAGACTCCATTAGCTGTTGGGAAGATCTGGAAGCCGCATTCCTCGACAACTTTCAGGGCACTTATGTGCGACCACCAGATGCCGATGACTTGAGCCACATAATCCAGCAGCCAGAAGAGTCGGCCAGGCAATTCTGGACTCGGTTCCTTACAAAGAAAAACCAAATCGTCGACTGTCCGGATGCGGAGGCCTTAGCGTCTTTCAAGCACAACATCCGAGACGAGTGGCTAGCCCGGCACCTTGGTCAGGAAAAGTCGAAATCTATGGCAGCCCTCACGATGCTCATGACCCGCTTTTGTGCGGGAGAAGACAGCTAGTTGGCTTGCAGTAACAACATATCAAAGAACCATGGTACCTCAGATACCAAGGACGGCAACAGCAGCTCACGTCGCAACAAGCATAAGCGCCGCATTAACGGCGAAAGTACCGAGGATACGGCAGTCAATGCCAGATTCAAAGGATCTAAACCCGGTCAGCGGGAAAAGCCATTCAAACAAAGTACGCCGGGTCCGTCCAGCTTGGACCGTATACTCGATCGCTCGTGTCAAATACACGGCACCCCAGACAAGCCAGCCAATCACACCAACAGGGATTGTTGGGTGTTCAAGCAGGCCGGCAAGTTAATCACCGAAAACAAGGACAAGGGGCCACATAGCGATGACGAGGAAGAACCCCGACAGCCGCACACCGAAGGACAGAAGAGGTTTCCCCCGCAAGTGCGGACGATGAACATGATATACGCAACCCACATCCCCAAGAGGGAGCAGAAGCGTGCGCTCAGGGACGTATATGCGCTGGAGCCAGTCGCCCCAAAGTTCAACCCTTGGTCCTCCTATCTGATCACCTTCGATCGCAGGGACCACCCCACTAGTATCCGTCACGGCGGATTCGCCGCACTGGTCCTAGACCCAATCATCGACGAATTTCACCTCACTCGAGTCCTCATGGATGGCGGTAGCAGCCTAAACTTGCTTTATCAGGACACAGTGTGCAAAATGGGTATAGACCCCTCAAGGATCAAACCCACAAAGACGACCTTTAAAGGTGTCATTCCAGGCGTAGAGGCCCACTACACAGGCTCAATTACACTGGAAGTGGTCTTCGGATCCCCGGATAACTTCCGAAGCGAAGAGTTAATCTTCGATATAGTCCCGTTCCGCAGTGGTTATCACGCACTGCTCGGACGAACCGCATTCACTAGATTCAATGCGGTACCACATTATGCATACCTCAAGCTCAAGATGCCAGGACCTCGCGGAGTTATTACAGTCAATGGAAACACAGAGCGCTCTCTACGAACAGAGGAGCACACCACGGCCCTCGCAGCAGAAGCGCAAAGCAGCCTCTCAAGTCAATCTACCAGTTCGGCGTTTCAAAGCCCGGACACCTTCAAGCGCGCTCGGGGCAATCGGCAAATAGACCGCCTGGCGTGATCTGAGCTCACGTAGCAATACGACGGCCACCCCAATCCCAGCCCAACGACGTTGTTCGTGCCGCGCGTACATCATTACGCATTAAAAATACCATGGGCAAAGATGGGGAGGGGGAGGCACAACTACGGCACGTCCCAAAACGCGGCCTAAACCGCACCAGGGGCTTCTCGTTTGGTTATTTTTCTTTTTCTTTCAGGACTTCAATCTCTGGAAACTCTGTCCGGCAGCTCTATTGCCGAACACATGATACAGCAACCAAGGAGGCCGACGACTACGGAATTCCTAGGTGGATTACAGATTTCACATAATTCCTCAGCTCGCCCTTGGAAGGGACATAGTCCTACTCTTTTGCTCATTACACTATCTGTATCACTCTGCTTTAATGCAATTTTTTAATATACAATGCATGACATTACGCTTATTATCGCATTCTTGTTATATGTATACATATCTATGTGTTCATTAATGACGCCTAGCAACCGTTCACTCTGGTACGGCTAATGCACCAGGGGCTTACGTACCCACAATACGGTGTGAAAAGTCCGAACACTTTCACAAGTGCGGCACCCCGAACTTATAGCATTATATGCATTAGCTCCGAATCATGTCTTTGGTCAAATGTTGGGTTTGCCCGGCTCCTATGTTTTGGTACCTTACGTTCCGCTCTATCGGCTAAGGTAGCGCTAGGAGAACTACTGCGATTGTGCCCCGGTTCTGCCGGGCTGAGCACCTCAGTAGAGAAAGCTAAAACTGACTGTCATGATAAGGCAAGAGACTGGTCGCAGTTCGGCGAGGTTTTTCGAGTCCCTAAAGACTTATGCCGCTTAGGGCGAGGGGCCGGCTCCGTCCGGCTTACAGGCGTGTATCGCGCCCCGAATTCGGCCTTCTGAATACCAGGGGCTTCGCCGAAATTTAAAATTATAAAATTCTATGGCTAAGTGAGAGTGATAAAGCATTATTAGTCCGGTTGCCTTGTTCGTTGTGCTGAGCACCTCCCTCGAAGGACCCAAACATGGGAACAAGAGTGCTCAGGTTTATCCCGAACACCCCGACACTTGTGGCATGGGGGCAGAAGCCGAGGACTAGCCATCTCTCAGATTGGATAAACAGCCAAACAGAAGGTAATATTTTAAATTCACACAAGCATTGCATATCAAAAACGATACAAGTTTTCATACATACAGGACAAAACGAGCAAGTCTCATTCAAATATTACATTTTGTGAACACTCATTCGCGATAAGACGGCCTCCCGGCAGAACACCCTCGTAGTACATCTCGGGGTGGCGGTGCTCCTTGCCCTCCGGCGGCCCCTCCTTGATCAGCTTCACGGCGTCTAGCTTGACCCACTGCGTTTTTACACGGGCGAAGCCCCGGCGTGCACCTTCAATGCAGACGGATCGCTTGACAACCTCCAGCCGTGGGTAGGCATCCACAAGCCACCTCACCAGGCCGAAGAAGCTGTTCGGAAGGGCGTCGCCAGGCCACAACCGGACTATGAAGCCCTTCATGGCCTGATCGGCCGCCTTATGTAGCTCGGCCATCTGCTTCAGCTGGTCGCTCATTGGCACCGGATGTTCGGCCTCAGCATACTGAGACCAGAACAGCTTCTCCGTCGAGCTTCCGTCCTCGGCCTGGTAGAATAGTGCGGCATCGGACACACCGCGGGGCAAATCTGTGAATGCTCCTGAAGAGCTCCAGATTCGGGTAACTAATCGGTAATTCACTGTTGCATGCTTGCTTTGCATATAGAAAGCCTTACCCGCTGCTATCTTCTTCATCGCGTCGATCTCCTGAAGGACCTTCTGGGCCTCGGCCTTGGCACTTGTCGCGCTCTCACGGGCCGCGGCAAGCTCAGACTCTCTCGTCTTCAAGTCAAGCTCCAATGCCTCGTGCTTTGTCATGAGAGCCTGGCGCACTTGCTCCACCTCGCCCACTCGAGCCTCGTGCCTCTCTCGCTCGGTGCGCTCCTGGGCCGCCTTTCTTCGGCCTGGGACAACGCTTGCTTCAGGGTCGCCACCTCGGTCGTGGCCCCTGGCAAACATACAGTGATCCTGTCATTTAGCAATCGCGTCCTTTTTTCTCATCTACAGACGGGGTATTACTTACCCTTGTTCTCTTCAAGCTGCTTCTTAGCAAGGCCGAGCTCTTTATGGGACCCCTCGAGGGCCTCCTTCAGTACGGCGACCTCCGCAGTTAGTGCGGCGGACGCCAGCAGCGAAGCCTACACATGCATATTGACATACTTATATTAGACTCCTGCGATATTATTTGATCCTCTGTTCGGCTTTTCTCTGTGAACACCGAACAAAGCATAAGGGGCTACTGTCTATGTGGTAACACTTCTACTACATTTTAAAATACTTACCTCGAAGCCTGTTAGAAGGCTAGTACAGCCTTCAGTCAATCCGCTCTTGGCGGACTGAACCTTTTGGATCACCGCACTCATGATAGTGTGGTGCTCCTCCTCGATGGAAGCGCTGCGAAGTGCTTCCAACATAGTGTCCGGCGCCTCTGGGTGGACAGAGGTCACCGGCACTGGCGTCTCACCCTCCTTAGAAGGGGACCACCTGCCCGAGCTCGGATCCGTTGGAGGGTCCGGCGCGGTGTTCGGCTAAGGGCCGAACTCAGAGCTTCCGGGGACCCCGTCCCCTCGGCTCTCGGAGTCCGGAAGGTCACCTTGAGGCGCCTCCGGGACTGTCCCCCCCCCCAATCCGGGGCCTCTTGAGACAGCACCTCGGTGTTGTCAGCCGAATGAGGGGAGGTGGCCGTCGGGACTGGATCACTATCCATGTCCGGCGCGCCCAGGGAGCCGTCCGAGGATACCTCGATATTGGCTCGGGGCGGCCTGCACAATTGAGTTCGGCGTTAGGGAAAGCAATGCGACAAAGGAATCCTATGGGTTACTTTGGTATCCGAATACTTACGATCTCCCCTGGGGCTTGCCCCTGGGCAACCACTCGTCTTCACTTTCGTCGGCGGCGGTGGAGCTATCGGGAAGGAGCGTCCTTCCCTTCTTGGACCCTTCGGCCTCCCCAGTTGGGGCGGCCTTCCTTTTCTTGTCTCCCCCAGTCGGTGGGGGAGCCTCCTCTTCCTCGTCTTTGGGGGAAGAGTGCACCGCAGAGTCATCGGACAGTGAGTCCGACGACGCCTGGTGTCGGGAACTCTTTCGAGCTCCCTTGGCCTTCTTGGTCTTCTCCGGTACCTTATAAGGGGCCGGAGTCAGCATCTTCGTCAGAAGAGCGTCCGCGGGGCCTTCGGGCAAGGGAGCCGGACAGTCGATCTGTCTGGCCATCGTCCGCCAGTCCTGTCAAAATTACGGGAGTTTAGATCCTGCATAGAGCCAATATATATATATATATATATATATATATATAACAAATATCCTGTAAGAGGTAAAACAACTTACCGCACTGGCGTGGCGCTTCGCGCTGAATCCGCGATCCTCAGTAATGGGGGGAGCGACCGTGGTGCCCTTGAACAGCACCCTCCAGGCATCTTCATGAGTCATGTTGAAGAGCCTGTTCAGATTTTGGTGCTGCGCCGGATTGAACTCCCACAAGGTAAACTCCCGTTGTTGGCACGGGAGTATCCGGCGAACGAGCATAACCTGGACTATGTTGACAAGCTTGAGCTTCTTATCCACCATGTTCTGAATACATGACTGGAGTCCGGTCAGCTCTTTTGAATTACCCCAGGACAGGCCCTTCTCTTTCCAGGAGGTGAGCCGCATGGGGATGCCAGATTGGAACTCGGGGGCCGCTACCCATGCGGGGTCGCGCGGCTCGGTGATATAGAACCACCCCGATTGCCACCCCTTTATGGTGTCCACGAAGGTGCCCTCGAGCCATGTGATGTTGGGCATCTTGCCCACCATGGCGCCTCCGCACTCCGCCTGGCAGCCGCTCACTACCTTCGGCTTGACATTGAAGGTCTTCAGCCATAAGCCAAAGTGGGGCTTGATGCAGAGGAAGGCCTCACACACGACGATAAACGCCGAGATGTTGAGGATGAAGTTCAGGGCCAGATCATGGAAATCCAGGCCGTAATAAAACATGAGCCCCCGGACGAAGGGATGGAGAGGAAATCCCAGTCCGCGGAGGAAATGAGTGAGGAATACCACCCTCTCATGGGGCTCGGGGGTGGGGATGAGTTGTCCCTCATCTGGGAGCCGGTGCGTGATGTCGTCGTGCAGGTATCCGGCTCTCCTTAGTTTCTTGACGTCTCCCTCCGTGACGGAGGAGACCATCCACTTGCCTCCCGCTCCGGACATGGTTGGAGAAGGTTGAGATGGAAGTGAGAGCTTGGGCGCTAGAGCTCAAGTATGCGGGAGCGGATGAGCAGAGGAGGAAGAAGGCGTGGATAGAAAGGTGAATCCTTATCCCTTTATATGGGCAGACAAAATTAAACGTCCCCACTTGCCTAGTAAAACTCGCTTATCCCTCAAGCTCCACAATTGATGGCGCGGTTGGGTTACCCACGCCCGTATTGATGAGAATCCCGTAATAGGGGGACGCGATCTCTGCTTTGACAAGACGTGTCGAAAAACTGCCTCGCGTTATTTGCGGGGCTGGTTAAAAGAAACGGTTCGAATAATCACCGGGCCATGACGTAATGTCATGTTGCCAAAGCAAGCTAGCGGATTAGATCTGCGAAAGCATTATTCTCTATGGCGAAGTGTGGAACTTATTTTGCAGGGTCAGACACTATCCTCATATTCAAATTCTTCAGTGATGTATTCGGAGAAGGAACCCGCCTTGCAATGCCGAAGACAACTGCGCGCCGGACTCATCGTCATTGAAGCCTGGTTTAGGGGCTATTGAGGGAGTCCTGGATTAGGGGGTCTCCGGACAGCCGGACTATCTCCATTGGCCGGACTATTAGACTATGAAGATACAAGATTGAAGACTTCGTCTCGTGTCCGGATGGGACTCTACTTGACGTGGAAGGCAAGCTAGGCAATACGTATATGGATATCTCCTCTTTTGTAACCGACCTTGTGTAACCCTAACCCTCTCCGGTGTCTATATAAACCGGAGGGCTTTAGTCCGTAGGACAACAATCACAACATACAATCATACCATAGGCTAGCTTCTAGGGTTTAGCCTCTCTGATCTCGTGGTAGATATACTCTTGTAACACCCATATCTTCAATATTAACCAAGCAGGACGTAGGGTTTTACCTCCATCAAGAGGGCCCGAACCTGGGTAAAACTTCGTGTCCCTTGCCTCCTGTTACCATCCGGTCTAGACGCACAGTTCGGGACCCCCTACCCGAGATCCGCCGGTTTTGACACCGACAGGTCTCATACCTCTCGACACGGGCATGAGTATGAAATACCAATTTCAACTCTTGGAACATCTTATATGCTCCATGGCATTCAAAACATTTTTGAAGTCCTGGTTCTAAGCCGTAAAGCATGGCGCACTAAACTATCAAGTAGTTATCATACCGAGCTTTTGTCAAAACGTTCAAAACATCTGCATCTGCTCCTGCAATAGTTCTATCACCTAGCAGTGCATCAATGACATAATACTTCTGTGCAACAATGAGGATAATCCTCAGATCACGGAGCTAGTCTGCATCTTTGCTACTAACATCTTTCAACTTATTTTTCTCTAAGAACATATCAAAAATAAAATAGGGGAGCTAAACGCGAGCTATTGATCTACAACATAGATATGCTAATACTACCAGGACTAAGTTCATGATAAATTAAAGTTCAATTAATAATATTACTTAAGAACTCCCACTTAGATAGACATCCCTCTAATCACCTAAGTGATCACGTGATCCAAATCAACTAAACCATGTCCGATCATCACGTGAGATGGAGTAGTTTTCAATGGTGAACATCACTATGTTGATCATATCTAATATATGATTCACGCTCGACCTTTCGGTCTCAGTGTTCCGAGGCCATATCTGCATATGCTAGGCTCGTCAAGTTTAACCTGAGTATTCTGCGTGTGCAAAACTGGCTTGCACCCGTTGTAGATGAATGTAGAGCTTATCACACCCGATCATCACGTGGTGTCTCGGCACGACGAACTTTGGCAACGGTGCATACTCAGGGAGAACACTTTTACCTTGAAATTTTTGAGAGATCATCTTATAATGCTACCGTCAAACAAAGCAGAATAAGATGCATAAAGGATAAACATCACATGCAATCAAATATAAGTGATATGAAATGGCCATCATCATCTTGTGCTTGTGATCTCCATCTCCGAAGCACCGTCATGATCACCATCGTCACCGGCGTGACACCTTGATCTCCATCGTAGCATCGTTGTCGTCTCACCAACTATTGCTTCTACGACTATCGCTACCGCTTAGTGATAAAGTAAAGCAATTACACGGCGATTACATTGCATACAATAAAGCGACAACCATATGGCTCCTGCCAGTTGCCGATAACTCGGTTACAAAACATGATCATCTCATACAACAAAATATAGCATCATGTCTTGACCATATCACATCACAACATGCCCTGCAAAAACAAGTTAGACGTCCTCTACTTTGTTGTTGCAAATTTTACGTGGCTGCTATGGGCTGAGCAAGAACCGCATTTACCTACACATCAAAACCAGAACGATAGTTCGTCAAGTTAGTGCTATTTTAACCTTCACAAGGACCGGGCGTAGCCACACTCGGTTCAACTAAAGTTGGAGAAACTGACACACGCCAGCCACCTGCGTGCAAAGCACGTCGGTAGAACCAGTCTCGCGTAAGCGTACGCATAATGTTGGTCCGGGCAGCTTCATCCAACAATACCACCGAACCAAAGTATGACATGCTGGTAAGCAGTATGACTTGTATCGCCCACAACTCACTTGTGTTCTACTCGTGCATATAACATCTACGCATAAAACCAGGCTCGGATGCCACTGTTGGGGAACGTAGTAATTTGAAAAAAAATTCCTACGCACACACAGGATCATGGTGATTCATAGCAACGACAGGGGAGAGTGTGTCTACGTACCCTCGTAGACCGAATGCGGAAGCGTTAGCACAACGCGGTTGATGTAGTCTTACATCTTCACGATCCGACCGATCCAAGTACCGAACGCACGTCACCTCCGAGTTCTGCACACGTTCAACTCGATGACGTCCCGCGAGCTCCGATCCAACAAAGCTTCACAGGAGAGTTTCGTCAGCACGACGGCGTGGTGACGGTGACGATGATGCTACCGATGCAGGGCTTCGCCTAAGCACCACTACGATATGATCGAGGTGGATTATGGTGGAGGGGGGCACCGCACACGGCTAAGAGATCAATGATCAATTGTTGTGTCTCCAAGGGGTGCCCCTCCCCGTAAATAAAGGAGTGGAGGAGGGGGAGGGCCGGCCCTCTCTATGGCGCTCCCTAGGGGAGTCCTACTCCCACCGGGAGTAGGATTCCCCTTTCCTAGTAGAACTAGGAGCCCTTCCAAGTAGTAGGAGTAGGAGAGAAGGAAAGGGAAAAGAGAAGAGAAGGAAGGAGGGGGCGCCGCCCCTCCCCCTAGTCCAATTCGGACTAAGCATTGGGGGGGGGGCAGCCTCTCCTCTCTCTTTCCCCTAAAGCCCAATAAGGCCCATATACTCCCCGGCGAATTCCCGTAAGTCTCCGGTACTCCGAAAAATACCCGAATCACTCGGAACCTTTCCGATGTCCGAATATAGTCGTCCAATATATCGATCTTTACGTCTCGACCATTTTGAGACTCCTCGTCATGTCCTCGATCTCATACGGGACTCCGAACTACCTTCGGTACATCAAAACACATAAACTCATAATGCAAATCGTCACCGAACGTTAAGCGTGTGGACCCTACGGGTTCGAGAACTATGTAGACATGACCGAGACAAGTCTCCGGTCAATAACCAATAGCGGAACCTGGATGCTCATATTGGCTCCTACATATTCTATGAAGATCTTTATCGGTCAAACAGCATAACAACATACATTGTTCCCTTTGTCATCGGTATGTTACTTGCCCGAGATTCGATCGTCGGTATCTCAATACCTAGTTCAATCTCGTTACCGGCAAGTCTCTTTACTCGTTCCGTAATACATCATCTTGCCACTAGCTCATTAGTTACAATACTTGCAAGGCTTATAGTGATGTGTATTACCGAGTGGGCCCAGAGATACCTCTCCGATGATCGGAGTGACAAATCCTAATCTCGAAATACGCCAACTCAACAAGTACCTTCGGAGACACCTGTAGAGCACCTTTATAATCACCCAGTTACATTGTGACGTTTGGTAGCACACAAAGTGTTCCTCCGGTAAACGGGAGTTGCATAATCTCAGTCATAGGAACATGTATAAGTCATGAAGAAAGCAATAGCAACATACTAAACGATCAAGTGCTAATCTAACAGAATGGGTCAAGTCAATCACACCATTCTCCTAATGATGTGATCCCATTAATCAAATGACAACTCATGTCTATGGTTAGGAAACTTAACCATCTTTGATTAACGAGCTAGTCAAGTAGAGGCATACTAGTGACACTATGTTTGTCTATGTATTCACACATGTATTATGTTTCCGGTTAATACAATTCTAGCATGAATAATAAACATTTATCATGAAATAAGGAAATAAATAATAACTTTATTATTGCCTCTAGGGCATATTTCCTTCATTAACGAGATTGGGTATTTGATCTGAGTTGGTTGTTGGCCTTATACGCACTAACCGCCACGTGGGACAAGATATGGGCAACCGACGTCATAGTATCAGCCGAAGCTCTTCAGATGTTAGTGACTGAGCGGCACGCGCCGGCTTGGACTAGAACGCTTGCTCTTGTATTAGGGGGCTAGGTCTGCTTCCAACTGCCCATGCAATGTGCAGGAGTGCAAAGGGCGATGGGCCCAAGACCCTTGCGCTTATGATTTAGACCGGCGTGCTGACCTCTCTGTTGGGCCTAGGTAGGGTTGCGACATGTTGATCTTCTGAGGCCGTACATGACCTAGGAAAGTGTGCCTAGCCAGAGGGATCGAGCGTGTTGGGTGATACGTCTCCAATGTGTCTATAATTTCTGATTGTTCCATGCTATTATATTATCTGTTTTGGATGTTTATATGCATTAATATGCTATTTTATATTATTTTTGGGACTAACATATTAACCTAGAGCCTGCTAGTTTTTTGTTTTTTTCATTGTTTTTGAGTTTCACAGAAAAGGAATATCAAACGGACTCCAAATGAAATAAAACTTTCACGATGATTTTTCTTGGACCAGAAGACATCCACAGAACTTGGAGAGGGGGTCAGAAGATGGTTGAGGAAGCCACAAGCCTCCTAGGCACGCCCCAGGGGAGGCGCCCTGAGGGCTTGTGGGTCCCTCGAGTGTCCTTCAACCCTAATTCTTGCTCCATAAATACCCAAATATTCCCAAACCACCAGAGGCATCCACCAAAATACTTTTTCGCTACCGCAAGCCTTTGTTCCCGTGAGATACCATCTTGGGGCCTTTTGCGGCACCCTATCGGAGGGGGATTCGATCATGGAGGGCATCTACATCAACCTTGTTGCCCGTTCGATGAAGCGTGAGTAGTTTACCACGGACCTAAGGGTCCATAGCTAGTAGCTAGATGGCTTCTTCTCTCTCTATGATCTTCAATACCATGTTCTTCTTGATGTCTTGGAGTCATATCCGATGTAACATTCTTTTGCGGTGTGTTTGTCGAGATCCGATGAATTGTAGATTTATGATCAAATTATCTATGAATATTATTTGAGTCTTTTCTGAACTCTTTTATGCATGATTACATATCTATGTATTTCTCTTCGAATTATTGATTCTGTTTGGCCAGCTAGATTGGTTTTTCGTGCAAGGGGAGAGGTGCTTAGTTTTGGGTTCAATCTTGCGGTGTCCTCACCCAGTGACATAGTAGGGGCAGTGAGGCATGTATTGTATTATTGCCATCAAGGGTAACAAGATGGGGTTTTCATCATATTGCTTGAGTTTATCCCTCTACATCATGTCATCTTACTTAAGGCGTTACTCCGTTCTTATGAACTTAATACTCTAGATGCATGCTGGATAGCGGTCGATGTGTGGAGTAATAGTAGTAGATGCAGGCAGGAGCCGGTTTACTTGACACGGACGTGATGCCTATATTCATGATCATTGCCTTGGATATCGTCATAACTTTGCGCTTTTCTATCAATTGCTCGACGATAATTTGTTTACCCACCATATGTTTTCTTTCAAGAGAGAACCCTCTAGTGAAACCTATGGCCCCTGGGTCTATTTTCCATCATATATTTTCAGACCTATAAACCAAAAAAAATACTTTCTGCAATTTATTTAGATTTATTTTAGTTTGCCTTTTTATTTATCTTTTATACCTATCTCTATTAGATCTCACTCTTGTTCGAGACCGTGAAGGGATTGACAACCCCTTTTTTGCGTTGAGTGCAAGTGTTTGTTAGTTTGTGC
Organism: Triticum aestivum; assembly: GCF_018294505.1. Classification (NCBI taxonomy): domain Eukaryota; kingdom Viridiplantae; phylum Streptophyta; class Magnoliopsida; order Poales; family Poaceae; genus Triticum; species Triticum aestivum. The sequence continues at coordinate 271,908,614 of NC_057806.1, forward strand.
AGGTGCATAGATTGGAGACTTGCTTGTGCCTCCTACTGGATTGATACCTAACTGAGGGAAATACTTATCTCTACTTTGTTGCATCACCCTTTCCTCTTCAAGGGAAAAATCAACGCAAGCTCAAAAAGTAGCAGGAAGAATTTATGGCGCCGTTGTCGGGGAGGTTCTACATCAAGCCTACCAAGTACCCATCATAAACTCTCATCTCTTGCATTAAATTATTTGTCATTTGCCTCTCATTTTCCTCTCCCCCACTTCTAAAACGTTTTCAGAAAAATAAAAAATATTTGCCTTTTTATTCGGCCTTCTTCCGTTTGATCTTTTGTTTGCTTGAACTCATCTTCATGAGTGACTTTGGTATGTCAGAAATAGATGATGGACTAACTCCTAAAATTGGACGTTCAGGAAATCTAGATGTTAAAACTTTTGTTTTGGGACAAGGGAATTTTATGGGAAAATAACATATACAAGAATTTTTCAATTGTGTAGGCAATCCGCCTCTTGATGATACTCCTATTGAGGGAGTCCTGGATTAGGGGGTGTTCGGATAGCCGAACTATACCTTCAGCCGGGCTCCTGGACTATGAAAATACAAGATTGAAGACTCCGTCCCGTGTCCGGAAGGGATTTTCCTTGGCGTGGAAGGCAAGCTTGGCGATACGGATGATCAGATCTCCTACCATTGTAACCGACTCTATGTAACCCTAACCCTATCTTGTGTCTATATAAACCGGAGGGTTTTAGTCCGTAGGACAACATACACATCAACAATCATACCATAGGCTAGCTTCTAGGGTTTAGCCTCTCTGATCTCATGGTAGATCAACTCTTGTAATACCCATACCATCAATATTAATCAAGCAGGACATAGGGTTTTACCTCCATCGAGAGGGCCCGAACCTGGGTAAAACTTCGTGTCCCCTGCCTCCTGTTACCATCCGGCCTAGACGCACAGTTCGGGACCCCCTACCCGAGATCCGCCGGTTTTGACACCGACATTGGTGCTTTCATTGAGAGTTCCTCTGTGCCGTCGCTGTCAGGCCCGATGGCTCCTACGATCATCAATGGCGATGCGGTCCAGGGTGAGACCTTCCTCCCCGGATAGATCTTCGTCTTTGGTGGCTTTGCACTGCGGGCCGATTCACTTGGCCATCTAGAGCAGATCGAAAGCTACGCCCCTGGCCGTCAGGTCAGATTCGGAAGTTTAAACTACACGGCCGACATCCGCGGGGACTTGATCTTCGACGGATTCGAACCACTGCCGAGCGCGCCGCACTGTCACGACGAGCATGATCTAGCTCTGCCACTGAACAGAGCCCTGGAGGCCGCACCCGCATCGGCTCCAACCCCTAGTTTGGAGCCTGTCACGTTGATCGAGGATGGACGGTTGGATGCCACCTCGGGGGCTGTGATCCCAACGGCAGTTGAGCCGAACACCAGCCCCGTACTCTGTAAGACTCGTGACTCCATGGAGCCAGATTCTTCTCCGGACTCCGAATTCTCCGCGCCCCTGCCGAGCGAATCCAATTGGGCGCCGGTCATGGAGTTCACGGCCGCAGACGTCCTTCAGCACTCGCCTTTCAGCGGTATCCTGAAGTCACTAAAGTCTCTCTCTTTATCAGGAGAACCCTGGTCGAACTACGGTCAGCAAGGTTGGGATTCAGACGATGAAGAAATTCAAATCCCACCCACCACCCACTTGGTAGCCACTGTCGACGATTTAACCGACATGCTCGACTTCAACTCCGACGATATTGATGGTATGGACACCGATGAAGGAGATGATGAAGAATCAGCGCCTATCGAGCCATGGGACGCCACCTCGTCATATGACGTATACATGGTGGACGCACCCAAAGATGACGACGAGGAATGGAAGGACGCACCGAAGGATTGTTCCCTTGAAAAGCAGTCAAAGCGGCGACGCAAGCGCCGCCCCAAATCCCGCCTCGACAGAAATAGCGATCACACTAATCCAGCGCTGGAGCAGGGCGAACCGCTGCCAGACAACGGCAATCCGGATAATCAAACCGAACAAACAAACCCTATCAATGATAATGGTCCGGACGACACAACGCTGGACAGGCACTTGGAGCAGCAGAATGCCCGTAAAAGGCTCGTCGCCACCGCAAGGAGCCTCAAAAAGCAGAAGCGGAGGCTCAAGGCCGCGCAAAACACGCTCCAGTTCAGATGGAGCAAAATACTCAACACTGCAGCAAGGTAGGGCGACAATCGCCCCTCCAAGAGCTGCCCAAAGCGGAAGCTGCTACCCGAATTCGATGAGGAGGCCTCAGACCCCCCACAACCAAATATCAAAGCAGCCACCTGGTCAGATAGACCACCCCTCTACCACCACAGAACGGCATTCAACGCCGCTCACAATACAACACGCGACCCATGCGAGGGCTCGCACCCAAAGGACGATGCAACAAGATCCACGCAAGCGCGCCCCAGCATACAATGCAACACAACAAGCATCCGAACAACACGGCACACCCAGCTACAGGGGTGCCGCACACCCCCTATGTTTCACCGATGAGGTGCTGGACCACGAATTCCCAGACGGATTCAAGCCCGTAAACATAGAGGCATACGACGGAACAACAGACCCTGGGGTCTGGATTGAGGACTATATCCTTCATATACATATGGCTCGAGGGGATGATCTCCATGCCATCAAGTACTTACCTCTCAAACTCAAAGGGCCAGCTCGTCACTGGCTCAAAGGCCTCCCCGAAAGCTCCATTGGAAGTTGGGAAGAGCTCAAAGACGCCTTTCGGGCAAACTTTCAAGGGACTTATGTCCGACCTCCGAATGCGGACGACCTGAGTCACATAACTCAATAGCCCGGAGAGTCAGCCCGAAAGCTTTGGAATAGGTTTCTTACTAAAAAGAACCAGATTGTCGATTGTCCGGACGCCGAAGCCTTAGCGGCTTTCAAGCACAGCGTCCATGACGAATGGCTCGCCAGACACCTCGGCCAAAATAAGCCGAGAACGATGGCCGCATTAACAAACCTCATGACCCGCTTTTGCGTGGATGAGGACAACTGGCTAGCCAGATGCAGCACCAACGACCCCAGTACATCTAAAGTTAGAGATGGAAACGGGAAATCACGGCGCAACAGCAATAACAAACGCCGGAATAAAGAAGACAGCACAAAGGGCACAGCAGTAAATGCCGGATTCAAAGTCCCTCGGCCAAACGAAAAGCCGCCCTCCAAAGGCACCAGAGATGAACTGTCCAGCCTCAACAAAATTCTGGACCAAGTATGTCAGATCCATAGTACCCCTAGCAAACCTGCTAACCATACCCACAGAGAATGTTGGGTCTTCAAGCAGTCCGGCAAGCTTAACGCCATACACAAAGGGGAAGATACACCAAGTGAAGACGAGGATGAGCCTCCCAATCAAGACAAGGGGGAACAAAAGAAATTTCCACCCGACATCAAAACAGTAAATGTGTTACACGTGATCAAGATAAAAAACAATGCGGCACTCCCTGAAAAATATACCCAAGTGCCCATCACCGCGAAGTCCCGCCACTGGTCGTCTCAACCGATCACCTTTGACCATCATGATTACGCATCAAGTATCCGGCACGCAGGATGGGCTGCACTGGTATTAGACCCAGTAATTGGTGGATACCACTTCACATGAGTCTTGATGGATGGCGGCAGTAGCCTAAACCTAATATATCAGGATACAATCCGCGGGATGGGGTTAGACCCAACACAAATTCGCCATTGCAATACTACCTTTAAAGGAGTAACGCCAGGCCCAGGGGCTCGTTGTACGGGCTCCCTCCTACTACAAGTTATATTCGGCTCCCCCGATAACTTCTGTCGCGAGCATTTAACTTTTCACATTGCTCCGTTTAAAAGTAGCTATCAAGCACTACTCGGACGCGAAGCTTTCGCTCACTTTAATGCAATACCACACTACGCCTCCCTAACACTCAAGATGCCCGGTCCACGTGGCATCATTTCAGTGCATGGAAGTATCAAGCGATCTCTGCGCGCCGAAGAGAGTGAGGCTGCCTTGGCAGCCGCACACTAAAGGCGCCCGGACTAGCAAAAGCATCCAATAGGTCGTCAAGACCTCAGACACAACTAACCAAATCCGGTGCCGCTGCTCATATCAAACAAACGGTCACACCCCTATCTTTCAAAAGTACAAGGGGCTCAACGCATGCAGACGAGTGGCGATTTCTTCTTATCTTGAATTATACATGGTTTCTTTAGAAAACTATCCGTTTGCACGACAACCTTTTTACCTAAATTCCTCTCTTTTATAGATGATCATCGTGCTACACCCGTCCAGGATACGGCACAATGGAGACACAGGCGCAGACGTGCAGCAGGGACCCGACCCAAGGATTCTTTTTAGATTAAGACCCTACGTAAACCTTTTTTACTGTCTCTTGTTGATACACATCCACCGTTGAGAAGGATGCTGATGTCTTGGCATGTGGCCACGCCAGAACAATGCATGTACCTGGACACAAGGGGCTTCTTACAAAGGCCATTCTTCAGGCCCGATTTATACCACAAAGACCGAATACCTTAGGGAGTATTCGGCGTCGCGAGTTTGGCCCTATATGCATCAGCTCCGAATCATTGTCTTTGGTCAAATGTTGGGTTTGCCCGGCTCCTGTGTTTTGGCGCCTTACGTTCCGCTTTACCGGCTAAGGTAGCACCAGGAGAACTACTGCGATTGTGCCCTGGTTCATCCGGACGAGCGCCTCAGTAGAGAAAGCCGAAAACTGACTGTCATGATCTAGCGTGAGACTGGTCAACCACTCGATGACCCATGGGAATGTTAGAATTCCTCCGCCTTAACAAAGGGCCGCTTTCCGGCCAGGCATATACGCACCCCGGGATCGGGAGAGTGCGGAGCCACCAGGGGCTATCTAGTAGCCCCACTGTCAAACTCCTATGGCTAAGTGAAAGTGTTAAAGCATTATAGTCCGATTGCCTCGCTCGCTCCGCTATCACCTCCTTAATAGGACCAAGACATTGGGTTAAGTGTGAACGCGTGTTTCTGCGAACACATCCGCATTATATGCATGGGGGTTGAAGCCGACGACTGCAATCTTTCAGGTTATACACATGTATACATAAACGGCCGCCCAGGAGGCATCACATTACTTTCAGGCAAAAGTATAAAAGTAGCCTCATAAAAATTTTAAAAGCATTTCGCTTACAATGAGATTACATGTCAATCAAACATAATATTTTTTGAGCACTGGGTCTCTATCAAACGAGCACCCTCAAGAACTTCCTCAAAGTAGTGCTCATCAGCCCTTCGACCTATGGACGAATCCTGCGCTGCAACAGTGGTAGCATCCATCTCTGCCCAGTATGCTTTAGCATGGGCAAAGGCCATCCGTGCGCCTTCTATGCACGCCGACCTCTTCATCGCATTTATGCGCGGCACCACATCGAGGACCTGCTGCACCAAGCTGAAATAGCTGCTCAGTTTTGACCTTTCGGGCCATAGTTGATCCACAACAGACCTCATGGAGAGTCCGGACAACCTATTTAGTTCGGCCCATTCGGCTAATTGGTCCGTCAACGAAAGCAGACGCTCGGGAGAAAGGAATTGCTTCCAAAACAGCTGGTCTACTTCACGGTCCGTCTGACTCTGGAAGTACTTGGCCGCATCGGCAGCGCTCGCCGCCAAATCCATATACGCATCCTCCGAACTCCACAGCCGATCCAGAGGGGCATACCGTGGATCTCCGTACTTCCTCTGCAGCATAAAGGACTTCCCGGCTACAATATCCCCAGCTTCCCGCAGCTCCTCCTTCTTTGCCCTCATAGCAGAGCGGAGGTCTTTTCCCGTTACAGCAGCCTTCTCAAGGTCCGATGCCTTCGCCTGGTTTTCCTTTTCAAGAGCCAGGCAACGGTCTACCGCGGATTTTAATTCTACGGCCATATTGGCCATCTTCTTCCGGCTCTCACCATGTGCGGCCTTCTCGGCTCGCAACTCTTCGGCCGCCTTCAAAGAAGCTGCATCACCCAATCTTGGTTGTTCCTTGGCTCGGGCAAGTTCCGCCCGCAAGGCTTCAACAGTGGTAGCTCCATCTGCAGTCATAACATGTTAAAAACACTGGCATCATACTCTTCCTATTTGGTGCTTACCAGACAAGGATACTTACCCTGCGCCTCGTCAAGCCTTTTGTTAACAAGCTCGATGTCGGCATCTGCCGCATCCAACCGCCATTCTAAACGGGCAAACTGGCTAGTCCGGCTGGCCACCGGAGCTTCCATCTCCTGCACATAAAGGCAGTATGGTTATTACCTGGGAATATGATCCTCCGTTCGTCATTGTTTCCGACGACAACCAGATTCTCAGGGGCTACTATCTACATAGGGCACACCTAGCATGTGCAGGACTATTACACATTCCTTTTCACGTACCTCAAAGCCTGTTAGTAGACTCATAAAAGCTTCATGCAATCCGCTTTTGGCGGACGATATCCTCTCCATCACCATATTCATCAGCACACGGTGATCATCTGAGATGGCCGCTCGCCCCACCAACTCCCTCAGAACGTCCGATCACACACTAGACGGCGCCGGACTCTTTTGTCTACCAACTTAGGGAGCCGGACACTGGGAGCCTCGGGGATCAATTGGATCACCTTTTGGCCTCTCCTCACTCGGAGAGGCCCTCCGCGACGACACTTCAGGGTCGCCCGCTTCCGGAGCGGAGGAGTCCGGAGGAGGCGTCTCGCTCTCCATCATCTCTGGAAGAAGATCCTGTCGAATTTCGGGTTCTGGCAGACCCTTGAGGTTCGAACACTGGGGTACACGTGGAGATTTCGCCTTCTACCTACCTACACCCCTCCGCCTCGCTAAGATCTAAGCTATGGAAAGAACAACACAAGAGACACAGGGTTTATACTGGTTCGGGCCACCGTTGTGGTGTAATACCCTACTCCAGTGTGTGGTGTGGTGGATTGCCTCTTGGGCTGATGATGATGAGCGATACAAGGAATAACAACCTCGCGAGGGTCTGTTCTTGGCTGGGGCGATGAACTGCTGGGAGGAGTTCAGTCACCTCTCTCTCTCTCTCTCTCTCTCTCTCTCTCTCTCTCTCTCTCTCTCTCTTTCTCTTCTCGATTGTTGATGCCCCTCTCCCCTGGGGGTGGCTAGTCCTATTTATAGAGGCCCTGGTCCTCTTCCCAAATATCGAGTGGGAAGGGAGACAACAATGGCGGGCTAATTTTAAGGGGGACAGCTAGTACCAGCTATCCTAACAAAAGTAGTCTTTGCCTGCACAAAGCTCTGGTGGTGACACCGTCGGTACTCCGCGGCTGCGCTTGCCCCCTTTGCACCAAAGAGGAAAGGAGGACACTACGCGGGCTAGCGCCCTCCTGGCGCCCTTGGTCGTCATGGCTTGCGTCACGGGCACCTCGTGAGGTACCCCGCCTTGATCTCTCCGCCTCCTCGCGAGCTAGCCTAGTGAGGCCGTGCCTGAGGAAGCTCCGCATCGTCCGCCCCGCGAGGCTTGGCCCCTCGCGAGGGTCTTGGGTCTGTGTTGATGAAGATGGGTCGTGTTGGTCCCCCTTTTGGGCCACGCCGCAGGCCGCAGGCAGGCAAGTCTGGGGACCCCCGTTCCCAGAACGCCGACAGTAGCCCCCGGGCCCAAGGCGCGCACGGACTTGGCCGTGTAGGGATGCGGAAGGGCAAGGGCGAAGCGCCGCAGGCCCTAACAGCCTGCGGCCTTGGGCGCCGCGTGGCGGTTGATTGGACGTGGGCGGCACTATTCCCCCACGCCCCCTTATTTTGCACCACGCTAGGCGAACTCGTAGTTGTACACAGCCGCTCCCCTTTCTGTTGCTCGAGCGCCCTCTGTCCTTCCTCCGCTCGAACTCCAGCTTCTGTTTTCAACCCAATCTCGAACCTTCTGTTGCTTTTACTGACCCTTGCTCCGTAGGCCCCTTTCAGCCGAGCTTGCGGAGACGGCTGAGGTGCCGTCCCCCTTGGCTTCGCCCCCCCCCTCCCCACCGTCCTCAAGCGCTCCGAGCAGCAGAGCCCTTGTGGTGAGGGCGATCGAAGAGGCGGACCGTCCCGAGGCGCATCGTGGCCCTGCGCACCTCGCGATCCTCTTCCGCGGGCCTTCTCGTGGCATACCCAGCCTGCCGTGGGCTTCTCGCCCGGTCATGGACTGCGATTGGCTAAGGCGCTCCCTGCGCTCTTCACCTGGGGACGGGCTGGCTCCAGGCCGGGCTTCTGGCGTGGCGTGCCCAGCCGTCATGAGGGTGCCAACCCCCAGCCCCTAGCCCGGAGGGGGAGTGCTGATTCGTGGCCCCCGGCGCTTGCTTGGGGCAGATGATGGTGTGGAAGACATGCTCGAGCGCGCTCGGGAGCGTCGCGCTCTCCGCCAAGGATTCCTTCGAAGGGCGGCTGACGCAGTGAGCCTGCTTGGTGAGGAGCTTGCTGATGAAGACGCGCGCCTTGAGGCCGAGGGCCTGCGCCTAGCCGCAGAGAGGCGCGAGCTGGAGGGCGCCATCGCCCTTGCGCGCCATCAGCGCAATCTTGACGACGCAGAGGCCAAGGCGTCGCTGGTGGCCTCTCGGGAGGCCTGATATTGGGCCGCTGAGGAGGCCCGGGAAGCCGACCGGCGGCGAAAGGCAGCGGAGGAGCGGGCTCGGGAGCTCCTGGCCTGGTGCCACTCACTGGAGGAGCAGGTGGAGCTGCGCGAGGCAGCCCTCGCGTCGATGAAGGTGGCCTCTGGCGACTCAGCAGAGCTCCAGAAGCGTGAGGAGGCACTGATGCTGGAAGCCGCCGAACGTACCCACGAGTAGGAGCATCTGGAGACGAGGGAGCGCTTGGTGATGCAGGCGGAGGATGATGTCGCTGCACAGGAAGCCCGTGTCCAGGAGGAGGTCGGACGTCGGGTGGCGATGGCGTGCTTGAACCTCGAGCATGAGTTCGAGGAGAAGCTGGGGTTGATCCGGGCCGAGGCTGAAGGCAGGACTGCTGCCTTGAGGGCCAAGCTGGAGGAGGCGACACGGCGGGCCGATGCTTTCCGGGCCGCCCTTGAGGTGGCGCAAGGTGAGTTAACCACCTCCCAGGCCGAGGTGCTCCTTCTTCGCCATCGGGTGGAGGAGGCTGAGGCCGTCGCACGCCAGAATGCGGACGAGATACGTCAGCGGCGGATCCTGGAGCATGAGCACGGCCCCATGCTCACCACGCTCCGGGAGAGAGCCAACACAACCTTGGGCAACATCTGCGAGCCAGCTGTTGGTGAGCCGCATGCAGTCAACTACGCCGACAATCTTCAGTTCTTCACTGACGTGGTGACGCAGCTGGAGGCGCGGTCGGTCAGGGCTGATAGGTTGGTGGAGGAGAGGAGCCGCGCCCTGCTAGGGTGCGCCTTTTCTCGCGTCTTCAACCATCTCCGGAACATGGATCCCCACTTTGATTTCGACGCCGCCATCGCCCCAATCCCCCAGGCCGTCCGAGACGACCTGGCGCACTGGGTGGAAGACAATGTGGATGCTCTTATCAGGGCCTTCGCTTTAGACAATGACGGTGTGATCGTGGCTGCCGACGAGGGCGGTGTGGTGAACGGCCCTGACGCCGCTGGCGGCGACGCGGACAGCGATGGCGAGTTCAGCGACGCCAGCAACGGCTCGGGTGGTGCTCTTGAGGACGCATTGGGGGATTTATCCGACTGATTGTGCATCGTTCCTGCTTCCTTACCCTGCATGAATAGAACTCAGGTTTTGGCCTGATAGCTGTGAGAGCATTTTGGAGGGGGAGCCCCTCATGTAAAACTTGTGTTCATCGTATTAGTAGACGCTACATTGCCCATGCGCCCGCGCCAAGTGGTTGGCTTAAGCGACGCGCTGGTCGGCTAGTTTACCTTTGTCCCGTGCTGGCCCTGAGGTAGCCTGTGGGAGGTTGTGGTGTCCCGAGTGTTCCCTGATTGGATCCGTAGGACCTGCAGTAAAACACCCTCCTGAGAGGACGCGGTGGCGGCAGTCTAGGCTGCGCGCAAGCTAGGCCTGACCCGGCTCGTGAGGGGCTCACGAGGGGAGGCAGCTGAGGCGAAGTGGTAACCAAAATGCGAGAAATTGCTCGAACGAGAGTAAGCACCCCATCCTCGAACACACGCAAATCTCAAATTCGAATCCAACTTGAATCCAGCGGGGGAAAGCGACAACCAAAGGGAAAAGCAACGAAAGCAGACAAAAGGCCGCGTCCGGCACCTAATCTAGTCTTGGACGTCTTCTCACCAGCATGGAGCTAAGTGCTGCCACTGGGCATGGGAGGGAGCCCCATGGCCTGAGGCTGGCACCCCTGAGACTCCGGGGCGTGTACAGCCCCACTCATTATTACGTGAGAGTGTCACGGGGCGGCGAGCTTCACAGGCACTGGGCCTTCTTCACAGGTACCGGCCTTGCTTCATATCGCCAGACGAGGGCCCCGCCTTGCGCCACACTCTAGTGCCATCAACGACGACCGGAAACCAGGACGCCGCCGATGGGGTAGAGCGGTCGCTAGCGGTTCCCCTGACGACCATGGGTCCTCCGCCTGGGGCAGGCCCTGAGGCACCTCCCCAGCAGAGGGCCTACCTCCTGAGAACACCTTGCTCCGAACGCCGCGGTGGTGATGTCGGATCTCGGCCCCTCTCCTGCAGCCCCCTGCGCCCTCCTCCCGAGGGGTAGGAGACTGTAGGAGCGGGGCAGCTGCTCGCTGTGGCGACCTGCACCTCCTGCAATCCATGATTAGCGTATGCCTGCTCCTGAGGAATTAGCGGTACCCGATAATCGTTGCCTCCAGCATGTCCAGTGGGACCATCCCGGGACTCCTGGAAGGGCTCAGCTTTTGGCGCCTCATCCCCCTAGCTTGGGCTGAGCAGCGAGCCTTGTTCGCCCTCGTGAGGGTGTCCTTGGTCCAGCATGAGGGGCACGTATTATTCTGGCGCCGTCATCCTGAAGGCCGCGCTATAGTGCTCCGCGTGCCACGCAGCTCTGCTTGACGCGCCCACCATAGGGTGGTAGCGCGGCTGTCCAGTGGGGCCGTGGGTCATGTCTGATAGAGGCGAGGGTCCCGATCTTTCGATGAGATGATAACTATCGATTTGGTGGAGACGACTTTGACGATCCGACTACAAACATGAACGACGTTGCGCCTTAGCAATCGCTAAACCAATCTCCTGAGGTTACTGACGATGCTGGAAGCACGGTCAGCCTGACCACGAAGGTCTATTCCTGCAAGCAATCGAAGAACGAGCAAGAATATGATAAAGCAATCTGAATATTGCAAATATATATGAAGTATTGATAATGGTGGGGATCCGGAAGCGGTCTTGGTCTGGTCGTTGGACACAAACGAAGTACACGAAGTTGCAATGGCGAACTTTTAACTAAACAAATCCCAAGGAAAAGCTACTAGATGGATCTACTTATATAGGAGCAAGGGGTGGCGGCCAAGGAGGTGGGAGGACGTCCCAAGGCAGCCTAAAACTAAATCTAGGTCGTACAAGGCCAATGGGCCCAAGTGGAGGTGATGTAACACCTTTGGACTTGTAGTTTGACTCGGATTCTGCTGCAGCATCAGATTGTTTCGTCCACAACTCAACGCTCCGGACGAATTTGAAGGTGATTCCAATTGGGTTGGAAAGTGCATGAAATCTAGTTTCCAACAAAAAAAGAATCACCCAATTCGGAGTCCGTATGAAAAACTTATGTGTGTTTTGAGTCAGGTATGTCTGTGCAGTCCGAATCTGAATCCAGAACGTGAGAGACTTGGACTCTATCTTCTCTTGGGCCAAAAGTGACGTGAGAGAACTTTTTGGACAGCAAATAAACATCTCTTTCTTCCTTATCTTCATATGTGGATTGTACAAATGTCCCATACACCTACAATTAGACAAAACACAAAAGTGTGTGAAGTATTTTTGTTCTGGATAACACAAATAGATTATTGAATAGTTTGCACTAGAAATCACCTGACAAATATGCATATATGCAATATTTTTGGTCATATCCAAGGTAGTCATGTCCTCATCAACGTCGCGTCCTTCTTCTTCGCGGACCGGGAGCGGGGGCTGTGCCGCTGCCGGTCCGGTGCTGACGGCTTCGCTGGCGTCGGAGTAGCCTTGGAGCCCGCGGGTGCGCGCGGAGCCCCCGCGCGGGCCGCCCTGGGCTTGAGATGAGAGCAGGGTGCTGAAGGGGTGAGCTCCCGAGGCGGCGAAGCCCAGGAGCTCTGCCACCTGCTCCAGCAGCACGTCGCGGCCGCCCTCCAGCAGCCTGCACTGCAGCAGCACTCGGGCCATCGTGAGCGCGGCCCTCGAGTTCGCCTGCTCCCGGCGGGTGTATGGTGTCATGGTCGCGACGTGATTGGAGGCCCTTGCTGCCGACCGCGCCTGCCGCGGTGTGAGAGCTATCGAAGCCTGTCCGCGTCGCCCGCGGCCCGCAGCGCCCTGCGGATCGCGAGCTGCCTGGGGCACGGGGTCGTCCGAGGCGAGCGGCTCTGCGCGGGCGGGCCACACCGCCCATGGATCTGGGTTGCCCACCTGGTCGCCGGACATGGTGATGACGACGCGACGGGGCACGAAGCGGTAGAAGGTGGATTCCGGCGCACCCCTACCTGGCGCGCCAAATGTCGGATTTCGGGTTCCGGCAGACCCTTGAGGTTCGAACACTGGGGTGCGCGCGGAGATTTCGCCTTCTACCTACCTGCACCCCTTCGCCTCGCTAAGATCTAAGCTATGGAAAGAACAACACAAGAGACACATGGTTTATACTGGTTCGGGCCACCGTTGTGGTGTAATACCCTACTCCAGTGTGTGGTGTGGTGAATTGCCTCTTGGGCTGATGATGATGAGCGATACAAGGAAGAACAGCCTCGCGAGGGTCTGTTCTTGGCTGGGGCGATGAACTGCTGGGAGGAGTTCAGTCACCCTTCTCTCTCTCTCTCTCTCTCTCTCTCTCTCTCTCTCTCTCTCTTCTCGATTGTTGATGCCCCTCTCCCCTGGGGGTGGCTAGTCCTATTTATAGAGGCCCTGGTCCTCTTCCCAAATATCAAGCGGGAAGGGAGCCAACAATGGCGGGCTAATTTGAAGGGGGACAGCTAGTACCAGCTATCCTGACAAAAGTAGTCTTCGCCTGCACAAAGCTCTGGTGGTGACGTCGTCTTGGGCTCCACAATGACCTCCGTCTTGCAGTCCTCCTGGTCTTGGTCTTGTTGCACCGAAATGGCAACCTTTGCCTGATGCCTCGGTACTCCGCGGCTGCGCTTGCCCCCTTTGCACCAAAGAGGAAAGGAGGACACTGCGCGGGCTGGCGCCCGCCTGGCGCCCTTGGTCGTCATGGCTTGCATCACGGGCACCTCATGAGGTACCCCGCCTTGATCTCTCTGCCTCCTCGTGAGCCAGCCTGGTGAGGTCGTGCCTGAGGAAGCTCCGCATCGTCCGCCCCACGAGGCTTGGCCCCTCGCGAGGGTCTTGGGTCTGTGTTGATGAAGATGGGCCGTGCTGGGCCCCCTTTTGAGCCACGCCGCAGGCCGCAGGCAGGCAAGTCTGGAGACCCCCGTTCCCAGAACACCGACAGATCCCCCGAAGACGAGCTCATCTGAGAGGGGCTAAGGCCCGAACTGCACAAATATATGCGGTGGTTATTTTCTCAGAAGAAAAAGATGGCATGTCTGTACTATTAAAGTTTTCGGGTCACTTACGACTCCCGGGAGAATTGATCCCCCCGCGGACTTTGTGCGGCAGCACCGCCCCCTAAGGTAGGGCCCCCGGTAGAAGATTTCTTCTCCCGTTTGGAAGCCTCGGCTTCTGAATTCCCGGGCGCAGCCCTTTTCCTTTTCCGGTCGTCTTCCTTCGTGGAGATGCTCGCTCCCTCATGTAGAATAGGCAGCGTTGGAGGCCCGCGTCCGCCCGCATTACCCTCCACAATATCTTCCTTCAAGGGATCCGGGCAAGGTGCGGTCTGGAGCATCTTTTCCAATACCGGTTTCTCCAAACCCTCAGGGAGGGGGGCAGAACATCGAATCAACTTCGCCTTTGTTAGCCAGTCCTGGTCGAAAAAGCAAACTCTCAATAACTTCGTAACGAAGGAAAGATAATATGTTTGGCCGGAAGATTCTTTACCTGTTCGGCGGCGCGGTTACTGCTCAGGCCCACGTCCTCGGTGATTTCCGGACACTCTACTTGATGTCCGAAGAATGACTTATACATATCCTCGTGCGTCAGGCCGAGAAAATTTTGAATGGCGCGCGGACCCTCGGGATTGAACTCCCACAAGCAAAGGGGCCGACGTTTGCAGGGCTGGACTTGACGAACCAGCATAACTTGTATTACCGCGACCAAACTGAGATCTCCGTTGAAGAGATCTCGAATGTGGTTTTGCAGTAACGGCACGTCCTTGGCTGGACCCCAGCTCAGTCCTCTGCTGATCCATGACATCAGTCGTGGTGGAGGGCCCGAGCAAAAAATGGGGGCGGCCGCCCACTTGGCACTTCTAGGAGTCGTGATGTAGAACCACTCCTGTTGCCACAATGCAGACACCTCTGGGATGGAACCTTTGGGCCATGGAGCTCCCGTCATCTTGCGTATGGAGGCGCCTCCACACTCTGTATGTTGCCCTTCGATCACCATCGGCTTTACTTCAAAGGTCTTGAGCCATAAGCCAAAGTGGGGGGTAACTCGGAGGAAGGCCTCGCATACGACAACAAAAGTCGTGATATGCAGGAAAGAGTCTGGAGCTAGATCATGGAAATCTAGCCCGTAATAAAACATCAAGCCCCTGACGAAAGGATCCAGTGCAAAACCTAGACCCCGGAGGAAGTGGGGGACGAACACAACGCTCTCGTTGGGTTTGGGAGAGGCGACGGCTTGCCCCTGGGGAGGCAGCCGATGCGATATTTCGGCGGTTAGATACCTGGCCTCCCTCAACTTTTTGATGTATTCTTCCGTGATGGAGGAGGGCATCCATCGGCCTTGAAGGCTGGATCCGGACATGACTGAAGGTTCGGAGCACCTGACCTGAGCTTTGGGCGTTTGAGCTTGGGGCGGGGGAAGG
Source organism: Triticum aestivum (assembly GCF_018294505.1). Taxonomy (NCBI): domain Eukaryota; kingdom Viridiplantae; phylum Streptophyta; class Magnoliopsida; order Poales; family Poaceae; genus Triticum; species Triticum aestivum. The sequence goes on from NC_057806.1 coordinate 271,923,665, forward strand.
ATTCGATTGAGAACGAGAGGGAAAAGTAAAAGCTTTGCCCCTTTATAAAGAGGGTGGATATCAAGCGTCCTCCCCGTGTCCGTTTGGACTTGCCTATGATCTAGGAGTCCTAGAAGCGGTTGGGTTACCCACGCCCATATTGATGAGAATCCCATAATGAGGGGACACGATCTCTTCTTTGACAAGACGTGCCAAGGAAACCACCTCGCATAACGCGCTGAGGTGGGATAGTGAAACAATTTGGATAAATGCTTGGCCGTGGCGTGTCGCACCATGGAATACGTCAGCAGATTAGATTTGTGTTAATATTATTATTCTCTCTATGGCAATATGTGGAAACTTATTTTGCAGAGCCGGACACTATCTTTGTGTTTAAGATCTTCTATGAAGTATTTGGAGGAGGAACCCGCCTTGCAATGCCGAAGACAGTTTGCGCGCCGGACTCATCGTCATTGAAGCCTGGTTCAGGGGCTACTGAGGGAGTCCTGGATTAGGGGGTGTTCGGATAGCCGAACTATACCTTCAGGCGGGCTCCTGGACTATGAAAATACAAGATTGAAGACTCCGTCCCGTGTCCGGAAGAGATTTTCCTTGGCGTGGAAGGCAAGCTTGGCGATACGGATGATCAGATCTCCTACCATTGTAACCGACTCTATGTAAACCTAACCCTATCTGGTGTCTATATAAACCGGAGGGTTTTAGTCCGTAGGACAACATACACATCAACAATCATACCATAGGCTAGCTTCTAGGGTTTAGCCTCTCTGATCTCGTGGTAGATCAACTCTTGTAATACCCATACCATCAATATTAATCAAGCAGGACGAAGGGTTTTACCTCCATCGAGAGGGCCCGAACCTGGGTAAAACTTCGTGTCCCCTGCCTCCTGTTACCATCCGGCCTAGACGCACAGTTCGGGACCCCCTACCCGAGATCCGCCGGTTTTGACACCGACACCTATACTTAAAAGAAGTAAAACTTATGCAGAGGCTATTTTAGCGCTAGTTCTGAAATTTGAAAGTAGATTTATTCGTACTCATCCTGCCTTGCAAAGATTGTTTTATGAGCTACCCGTTATAAAAGATCCTAAGGCTAAAAGCATAGCTACCCATGTTCTTATGAATGAATTTGATCACATAGTACAGGAAGCTAGGGAATTTTTTGATCATTATGGTATGAGCCGTGAAAAAACGGTGATAGATGAGATTCTTTACAATAGTGCCTATACGTTGAGGTCGGTGGAGCACCAGGGGCCCACGAGGCAGGGGCGCGCCCCCACCCTCATGGACAGGGTGTGGGCCCCCTGACCTTGATTCTTTCGCCAGTATTTTTTATATATTCCAAAAATATTCTCCATTGATTTTCAGGTCATTCCGAGAACTTTTATTTCCGCACAAAAATAACACCATGACAATTCTGCTGAAAACAGCATCAGTTCGGGTTAGTTCCATTCAAATCATGCAGGTTAGATTCCAAAACAAGGGCAAAAGTGTTTGGAAAAGTAGATACGTTGGAGACGTATCAATTCCCCCAAGCAATTCAGTTGACAAACTGAAAGTGATAAAGAAAAACTTCTACAAACTCTATTTTCTCTTGTTGTTGTAAATATGTAAAGCCAACATTCAAGTTTTCAGCAAAGATTATGAACTAACCATATTCACAATAACACTTAGGTCTCATGTTTACTAATATCAATGGCATAATCAACTAGAGAGCAACAATAATAAATCTCGGATGACAACACTTTCTCAAAACAATCATAATATGATATAACAAGATGGTATCTCGTTAGCCCTTTCTGAGACTGCAAAAAAAATGCAGAGCACCTCTAAAGATCAAGGGCTGACTAGAAATTGTAATTCATGGTAAAAGAGATCTAGTCATAGTCATACTCAATGTAAACTAACAATAATACATGCAAATGATAGCGGTGCTCTCCAACTGGTGCTTTTTAGTAAGAGGATGATGACTCAACATAAAAGTAAATAGATAGGCCCTTCTCAAAGGGAAGCAGGGATTTGTAGAGGTGCCAGAGCTCGATTTTGAAATAGAGATAAATAATATTTTGAGCGATATACTTTCATTCTCAACACAACAACCGAGAGATCTCGATATCTTCCATGCTACACACATTATAGGCGGTTCCCAAGCAGAATGGTAAAGTTTATACTCCCCTTACCACCAATAAACATCAATCCATGGCTTGTCCGAAACAACGGGTGCCTCCAACTAACAACAATCCTGGGGGAGTTTTGTTTGCAATTATTTTGATTTGATTTGAGCATGGGACTGGGCATCCCGGTTACCAGCCATTTTCTCATGAATGAGGAGCGGAGTCCACTCCTCTTGAGAATAACCCGCCTAGCATGGAAGATATAGACACCCCTAGTTGGTACATGAGCTATTCGAGCATAAAAACAGAATTTCATTTGAAGGTTTAGAATTTGGCACATACAAATTTACTTGGAACGGCAGGTAGATACCACATATAGGAAGGTATGGTGGACTCATATGGAATAACGTTTGGGGTTTATGGAAGTGGATGCACAAGCAGTATTCCTGCTTAGTACAAGTGAAGGCTAGAAAGAGACTGGGAAGCGACTAGCTAGAGAGCGACAACAATCATGAACATGCATTAAAATTAATCAACACCGAATGCAAGCATGAGTAGGATATAATTCACCATGAACATAAATATCGTGGATTCTATGTTGATTTGTTTCAACTACATGCGTGAACACGTGCCAAGTCAAGCCACTCAAATCGTTCAAAGGAGGATACCACCCTATCACACCACATCACAACCATTTTAATAGCATGTTGGCACGCAAGGTAAACCATTATAAACTCCTAGCAAATTAAGCATGGCATGAGCAACTATAATCTCTAATTGTCATTGCAAACATGTTTCATTCATAATAGGCCGAATCAGGAATGTTGAACTAATCATATTTACAAAAACAAGAGAGGTCGAGTTCATACCAGCTTCTCTCTCATCTCAATTAATCCATCATATATCGTAATTATTGCCTTTCACTTGCACAACCGAATAGTGTGGATAATAATAATAGTGCATGTGCATTGGACTAAGCCGGAATCTGCAAGCATTCAATTCAAGGGAGAAGACAAGGTAATATGGGCTCTTTGTTAGATCAACAATAATGCATAAAAGAGTCACTCAACATTTTCATCATGGTCTTGTCCTCTCGACCCCCAAAGAAAAGAAACAAAACTATTTACACGGGAAAGCTCCCAACAAGCAAAAGAAGAACGATAAATCTTTTTGGGTTTTCTTTTTAATTACTACTACTACAGGCATGGAAAGTAAACTAGATAAAATCTACAACTATTTTTTTGGTTTTTCTTAAGGTTTTTCAAACAAACAAGAAGAAAGCTTAAAAAGAAAATAAACTAGCATGGATAGTACAATGAAAAAGTATGAGCACCGACAACTGGCATGAGTGTGTGAACATGAATGTAATGTCGGTGAGAAATACATACTCCCCCAAGCTTAAGCTTTTGGCCTAAGTTGGTCTAGGCCCATGGATCAAAATGGTCCTCTCCAGTGTACTAAGGAGGATCCTCAGGGTGCCACTGGTTGGCGATCTCCTCCGGATCCCACTGATAAACAGACTGATGGTGAGGATCAAGTGGTGGCTCCGGATCAGGCTCTGGAGCTGATGTCAGGCTCCGGTATGCATGAACGGCCTCCGGTAAAACAAGGTACGTGCCTGAAAATATGTTGAACAAAGAGGGAGCAGGCAAGGTAATAGTCTCAAAGTAATTTTTATCAAATATCAATCTATAGTTAAGCATCTTCTTCTTATTCTTAACAATAAAATCATGTGCTACCATACTCTTATAATCTAGAAAAATAGGAGGCAACAACTTTTCCTCTTTCTCATAATGCCTAATAGGTATGTTAAAGTGTGCAGCAAGGCGCGAAGCAAAGATGCCTCCAAAGATGGGACCCTTCGTACGGTTCAGATTTAACCGTTTAGCAACAATAGCGCCTAAACTGAAAGTAGCATCATGAAACAAGGCATGGCGCAAAATAACAATATCAGGGGCACTAAGGTTTCCACTGTTCCCACGACCAATCAAGCATCTACTAGCAAATATTGCAAAGTAACGTAGAACAGGAAAATGTATGCTAGTAATTCTTGCATCAGAAACTTTCCTCGTTTCCCCTACAACAATCATATCAATAAACCCTTCCACATCATTACGATGTGGTTCCTCTATGCTACCTCAAAGGGCAACTTGCAAACCGCACAAAAGTCATAAAGTGACATCTCCTTATACTCATCATACAAATAAAAATCCATAGAAGGTGGCGACCTCCTAGCATGAAAATGAAAATTTTGCACAAAAATATTAGTGAGTAGGAGAAACTGTTTGAGCTGGTCGTGGAGGAAGTCGGTGAGGCCCGCATTCTCAACCAAACAATAAAAGTCATCATGAATCCCGGCTGCTCTCAATAATTCATCACAAGGCCATTCACACGGCCAAAGCTCCGCAGTGCGAGGGAGATTATATTTGGGCTTCTTATTCTCTTCACTTTGCTTATCCTTCGAGCTCCGGCTCGAAGAGCCCCTCAACAATCTCTTCATCATTTCCTCTAAAAAAAATCTGAAATTTTTAGTGATTCAAAATAAAAGTGAACCAAACCCAACAAGCTTGATAACAACTACTCCCACAAGTGCCTAGAGACTATATCATGCATTAAAACTACTTGGGACCATATAAATTTGACATGCGAGCTCAAGAATGGTGTCACCTAAGCAGCAAAAATTTACAATATATAAAGCACTATAACAAAAACTAATTGGAACATTGGAGGAGTCACATACCAAAGAAAAATCCCCCAAAGCAGTTTTGTGAATGGAGCTTTGAGCAAGGAGATCGAAAATGGCAGCAAGATAAGCTAGTACTCGGGTTTGAGCTGGTGGATGATTTTTTCTGGAGGAAGACGAAGTGTGTGGGTGCAAGAATAAGTGGAGGGGGCCTACGTGGGGTCCAAGAGGCAGGGGGCGCGCCCTCCACCCTCGTGGACACATGATGAGGCCCCCTAGTGTGTTCTCAGTGCCAATAATTCTTAAATATTCTAGAAAAAATCATATTAAATTTTCAGGGCATTTGGAGAACTTTTATTTTCAGGGTATTTTTTTATTGCAAGGATAATTCAGAAAACAGATAGAAAATACTATTTTTGCTTTATTTAAACTAAATAACAGAAAATAAAAAGAGGGTACAGAGAGTTGTGCTTTCTAACTTCATCCATCCCATTCTCATCAAAAGGAATCCACTAACAAGGTTGATCAAGTCTTGTTAACAAACTCATCTGAATCGCATGAAACCAGAGAATTTCGAATAACACTAGGTTATCTCAACAGGTATATGCACATCCCCAACAATAAGAATATCATATTTCTTCTTGACAGTAGGAAGAGGAAATTCAAAACCTCTAATAATAATCGTTGAAATTTTTCCAATAGAATTGATACTGTGGACTTGAGGTTGTTTCCTCGGAAAGTGTACCGTATGCTCATTACCATTAACATGAAAAGTGACATTGCCTTTGTTGCAATCAATAACAGCCCCTACCATATTCAGAAAGGGTCTTCCAAGAATAATAGACATACTATCGTCCTCGGGAATATCAAGAATAACAAAGTCCGTTAAAATAGTAATGTTTGCAACCACAACAGGCACATCCTCACAAATACTGACAGGTATAGCAGTTGATTTATCAGCCATTTGCAAAGATATTTCAGTAGGTGTCAACTTATTCAAATCAAGTCTACGATATAAATAGAGAGGCATAACACTAACACCGACTCCGAGATCACATAAAGCAGCTTTAACATAGTTTCTCTTAATGGAGCATGGTATAGTTGGTACTCCTGGATCTCCTAGTTTCTTTGGTATTCCACCTTTAAAAGTATAATTGACAAGCATGGTGGAAATTTCAGCTTCCGGTATCTTTCTTTTATTAGTAACAATATCTTTCATGTACTTAGCATAAGGGTTCATTTTAAGCATATCAATCAAACGCATGCACAAAAAGATAGGTCTAATCATTTCAGCAAAGCGCTCAAAATCCTCATCATCCTTTTTCTTGGATGGTTTAGGAGGAGAAGGCATGGGTTTCTGAACCCATGGTTCTCTTTCTGTACCGTGCTTCCTATCAACAAAGTCTCTCTTATCATAACGTTGATTCTTTGATTGTGGGTTATCAAGATCAACAACAGGTTCAATCTCTACATCATTGCTATTGCTAGGTTGAGCATCAACATGAACATCATCATTAACATTATCACTAGGTTCATGTTCATTACCAGATTGTGTTTCAGCATCAGAAATATAAATATCATTGGGATTCTCAGGTGTGTCGACAACAGGTTCACTAGGAGCATGCAAAGTCCTATCATTTTTCTTTTTCTTCTTCTTAGAAGAACTAGGTGCATCAACATTAGTTCTCTGAGAATCTTGCTCAATTCTCTTAGGGTGGCCCTCAGGATACAAAGGTTCCTGAGTCATTTTACCCCCTCTAGTCATAACTCTAACAACATTATCATTTTTCTTATTATTTAATTCATTGATCAAATCATTCTGAGCTTTAAGTACTTGTTCTACTTGAGTGGTAACCATAGAAGCATGTTTACTAATAAGTTTAAGTTCACCTTTAACTCCAGACATATAATCACTCAAGTGTTCAATCATATAAGCATTGCGTTTCAATTTTCTACCTACATAAGCATTGTAGTTTTCTTGCTTAACAATAAAATTATCAAACTCATTCAAGCATTGGCTAGCAGACTTATTACAAGGAATATCACCTTCATCAAATCTATAGAGAGAATTTACCTTTACTACCTGTGTCAGGTTATCAAGATAATGTATTTATTCAATAGGTGGTAAATTCTTAACTCTTCAGCTTTAATACCTTTTTCTTTCATAGATTTCTTTGCCTCTTGCATATCTTCAGGACTGAGAAATAGAATAGCACTTTTCTTTGGAGTTGGCTTAGGAGTTGGTTCAGGAAGTGTCCAATCATTTTCATTACTCAACATATTATTCAATATCAATTCAGCTTGATCAACTGTTCTTTCCCTGAAAACACAACCAGCACAACTATCCAAATGGTCTCTGGAAGCATCGCTTAGTCCATTATAAAAGATATCAAGTATTTCATTTTTCTTGAGAGGATGATCAGGCAAAGCATTAAGTAATTGGAGAAGCCTCCCCCAAGCTTGTGGGAGACTCTCTTCTTCAATTTGCACAAAATTATATATTTCCATTAAGGCAACTTGTTTCTTATGAGCAGGGAAATATTTAGCAGAGAAGTAATAAATCATATCCTGGGGACTTCACACACAACCAGGATCATGAGAATTAAACCATGTTTTAGCATCACCCTTTAATGAGAACGGAAACAACGTAAGGATAAAGTAATAGCGAGTTTTCTCATCATTAATGAACAGGATGGCTATATCATTTAATTTAGTAAGATGTGCCACAAAAGTTTCAGATTCATAGCCATAAAAAGGATCAGATTCAATCAAAGTAATTAACTCAGGATCGACAGAGAAATCATAATCCTTATCAGAAATACAGATAGGCGAAGTAGCAAAAGTAGGGTCATATTTCATTCTAGCATTCAAAGACTTTTCTTTCATCTTAGCTAATAATTTCTTAAGATAATATCTATCATTGCAAGCTAAAAAGTCTCTAGCAGTTTCTTCATCCATAACATAACCCTCAGGCACAACATGCAATTTATATCTAGGGGAGAATCTTCATCATCACTTTCATCAATATTATCAGTTTCAATAATTTCATTATCTCTAGCCCTAGCAAGTTGTTCATTAAGAAATTCACCTAGTGGCATAGTATTACCAAGAATAGAAGTAGTTTCATCATAAGTATCATGCAAAGCAGAAGTGGCATCATCAATAACATGCGACCTATCAGAATCAATAGCATGTGTAGGTGTCACAAGTTTACTCAAAACAGAAGGTGAATCAAGTACATAGCTAGATGGAAGTTCCTTACCTCCCCTTGTAGTTGAGGAAAAAATCTTGGTTCTTTTATCTTTCAAGTTCTTCATAGTGATCAACAGATATAAATCCCAAGTGACTCAAAGAATAGAGCTATGCTCCCCGGCAACGGCGCCAGAAAATAGTCTTGATAACCCACAAGTATAGGGGATCGCAACAGTTTTCGAGGGTAGAGTATTGAACCCAAGTTTATTGATTCGACACAAGGGGAGCCAAAGTATATTCTCAAGTATAAACAATTGAGTTGTTAATTCAACCACACCTGAAAGACTTAATATTTGTAGCAAAGTATTTAGTAGCAAGGGACATTTACATCTATGCCCTTAACTCAAACCCACTACTCAGTTTTGCCCCTAATTTTTAGGTATGCTCAGTTTTGCCCCTCTGCTGTTAGTGTCACTTATAGAAATGCCCTTTTGCGACGTTACCGTCTGGTTAAAGAACTTTGACCACCCAGAAAAAAATAGCAAAAAAAATCAAAAAAATCTTAAATTTTGTGGGATCGAAGATAGTCATGTCCGCAAGGCGCGTGCAAATTTGTGTGCCGTTCAGACACCCTGAGAGCTCGTGGCAAAGGAAATCATAAATTTTGTACGCATGTGAACAATAAATTCGAAAAAATAGAAAAAAATCAAAAAAAATATGAAATTTTGGGGAACTGAAGATACTTAAGTGCACAAGATGTGTGCACATTTTTGTTGTGTTTGGACATCGTAGGAGCTCACGGAGAAAAAAATAAATTTTAGCTCCTACGAGCTCGTACGGGCTCATACGATGTCCAAACACAACAAAGATGTGCACACATCTTGTGCACCTAAGTATCTTCAGTTCCCCAAAATTTCATATTTTTTTGATTTTTTTTTCTATTTTTTCAAATTTATTGTTCACATGCGTACAAAATTTATGATTTCCTTTTCCACGAGCTCTCAGGGTGTCCGAACGGCACACAAATTTGCACGCGCCTTGTGGACATGACTATCTTCGATCCCACAATATTTCAGATTTTTTTGATTTTTTTTGCTATTTTTTTCTGGGTGGTCAAAGTCCTTTGACCGGACGGTAATGGCGCAAAAGGGCATTTCTATAAGTGACACTAACGGCGGAGGGGCAAAACTGAGCATACCTAAAAATTAGGGGCAAAACTGAGTAGTGGGTTCGAGTTAGGGGCAGAACTGGAATTGGCCCTAGTAGCAAAGTAATATGGAAGTAACAGTGGAAAAAGTAATAGTATTGGTTTTGTAGTAATTGTAACAGTGGCAATGGTAAAGTAACTAAGCCAAGATCAATATGTGAAAAGCTCGTGGGCATTGGATCAGTGATGGATAATTATGTCGGATGCGATTCCTCATGCAACAATTATAACATAGGGTGACACAGAACTAGCTCCAGTTCATCAATGTAATGTAGGCATGTATTCCGAATATAGTCATACATGCTTATGGAAAAGAACTTGCATGACATCTTTTGTCCTACCCTCCCGTGGCAGCGGGGTCCTATTGGAAACTAAGGGATATTAAGGCCTCCATTTAATAGACTACCGAACCAAAGCATTAACACTTAGTAAATACATGAACTCCTCAAACTATGGTCATCACCGGTAAGTATCCCGATTATTGTCACTTCGGGGTTAACGGATCATAACACATAATAGGTGACTATAGACTTGCAAGATAGGATCAAGAACTCACATATATTCATGAAAACATAATAGGTTCAGATCTGAAATCATGGCACTCGGGCCCTAGTGACAAGCATTAAGAATAGCAAAGTCATATCAACATCAATCTCAGAACATAATGGATACTAGGGATCAAACCCTAACAAAACTAACTCGATTACATGATAAATTTCATCCAACCCATCACCGTCCAGCAAGCCTACGATGGAATTACTCACGCACAGTGGTGAGCATTATGAAATTGGTGATGAAGGTTGATGATGACGATGGCGACAGATTCCCCTCTCCGGAGCCCTGAACGGACTCCAGATCAGCCCTCCCGAGAGAGATTAGGGTTGGCGGCGGCTCCGTATCGTAAAACGTGATGAATCCTTCTCCTTGATTTTTTTCTCCCCGAACGTGAATATATAGAGTTGGAGTTGAGGTCGATGGAGCACCAGGGGGCCCATGAGGTAGGGGCGCGCGCCCAGGGAGTAGGCGCGCCCCCACCCTCCTGGACAGGGTGTGTGTAACACCCTGGATGTAATTTACCTTATATGTATCCCAACTCTTGCCGTTTCCGGCCTAAGTTATTTTATTTTCCTTGGTGTCGGGTTTTTGTCCCCGTGTGTTTTTGTCATTGTCATGCCTCTCATATCATGTCATCATGTGCATTGCATTTGCATACGTGTTCGTCTCATGCATCCGAGCATTTTCCTCGTTGTCCGTTTTGCATTCTGGCACTCCTATCTCCTCCAGTGCCCCTTTATACCTCTTTTCGTGTGTGGGGTTAAACATATGGCCTTGGGTTACTACCGGTAGACCGCCTGTCAAGTTTCGTGCCATTTGGACTTCGTTTGATACTCCAACGGTTAACGGAGGGACCGAAAAGGCCTCGTTTGTGTTGCAGCCCAACACCCTTCCAATTTGGCCCAAAACCCACCAAAAACCCTTCCATCATCTAGAGCGTTCGATCATGATCGCGTGGACGAAAACCGTGCTCAATTTGGAGCCTCCTAGCTCCTCCTACCTATAAAACTAAATCCCCTTCCGAAATTCCCGGGTCTCTTCCCCCCTAACCCTAGATCTTTCCCTCTCCTCGCGCGCTGGACAAAGAAGCCGCCAACGGACATGTCCGTTGGACTCCCGCCGCCACCAAGTGGCGCTGCCTGAGTTGCCCGCTCGGGCGCCCACATCGCCACCGGATCCGCAGGGCCCGCCGACCCGCTCCGGGCCCTCCTGGCCCATCCGCCGCGCCCGCGCCTCCCGCCTGGCTCCTCGCCGAGCCGCCTCGGTCTGCCCCCGCGCCGGCGGCCGCCACCTCGCCGGCGACCCCGCCGCGCTTCGTCGCTCCGGTGCCGCCCGCCTCGCTTCGGCGCCGCCACCGCCGTCGTCCGCCGCCCCCTCGTCGCCCGCGCCGCCGTCCAAGTCCGGCGACGTGCAACTCCGGCCTCCCTCGACTCCAGTGTACAGCTCCGGCGGCCTCGACTTCTTCTCCGGCGAACCTCGGCAGCCGTGCCGCTACAGTAACCGCCCGGGCCGGATCTGAGATCTATTCCACTAGGGTTGACTTTCCCCTCTCCCCTTATATTTTTTTGCAATCTTCATCATGTCGTATCTCTGCATCCGTAGCTCCGATTTGTGCGTGTAGCATATCAAAATGTTTGTATCGACGAGTACATCATTTCATCTCATTGCATCATTTTCTTTTGAGCTCATCTTGATGCTTGAAATGCTGTTGGAAGAGGGCTGTGTGGTGAATTTGTCAGATCTGTTTCATCAAATAGCTATTTGTCATTTTTTCCATGATTAATGTGTGCATGATATGATCCTGAGCTCTACATGTGTTTTGTTATATGCCATGCCATCTTTACAGAGGTGCTTACCATGTATTTTTGTGACGTTTGTGGTGACTAGCACAAGCTTGCAAAGTAGTGTAATCGGTAATGCTGATTTCGGGGACTTAGAATTTCACTAAGTCCTTGTCCTGATTTTGTCGTTATGCCATATGTTCATGTTGTTTCCTAGTGATCCGTGCCTCTTTTGAGGATGATCAGTAAGGATGGTTTGTTAATATTGTGGTGCTCTATCCATCCATGTCTTTTTTTGCAATTATGGAGCACCCTAGCTTGGGGCAATCGAGCTCTACTTTTGCTATAAAGTGAATCCTGGCAGATTGTTCACATGTTTAGCGATTTTGCCGAGGATGTTGCTATTGATCCGTGCATGCTATGATGATGTTCTTGCCATTTCTAGCTCCTATGCCATGTATTCTGGATGGTTGTATGCTTAGTTTGTCATGCCATGCTATGTAGTGAGTGCATCGAGCTCGTAAACATGCTTACTCGTTCACTGATTTGCATATTCCAGTTTTTCACTAAGTCTGAGATCTCTTTATGTTTTTGCCATGTTCACATGCTTGCATTTGTATTTTCTGATCCCTTTTGGCTCAAGGTCACTAAGGGACTTTGTTAAGTGTTTTGATTAGCTTCATGCCATGCCTTGCTTTGCCATGTTAAGTTCCTGTAGCATGTAGTTTTCATGCTCTAAAGTGTGCTTCCTGATGATAAATTCCAGACTTGTGTTAATTTCACTAAGTCTGAAACCTGTTGTCATTTGCACTTTTGCCATGCTTGTTTGAACCTATTAATGGATGAATTAGCCGTAGCTCAGTGTTCATCTTTTGTCAAGCATCATGAATGGATCCCTGCCATGTATTTTGTTGTCATGTTTGAGTGATGTGGAATATCTATCTTGATGCATTTAGATGGCTACTTGCTGATTATCGCAGACCGGTGCCATATTTGTTTCGCTTGCCATTTCCAAACCGTGCATCTGATTCCGGTGATCTTTATATCGATTTCAACCGAAATCACCTCACCTTTCCAGTGGCATTCTTGGATTTCCATGTTGAGTCCAGGTTCAATCATTCCTTGTCAAATCTTGCATATGCATCACATACCGCATCCCGCATAGCATACCATGTTTGCATCATGTTGTTTGAGCATTGCACGTGGTTGATTGTGTTCCATTTTCTTGTTGTTCTTGTTTGGGTAGAGCCGGGAGACGAGTTCGTGAACGAGGAGCCCATTGAGTTCGCTTGCGAGGATCAAGTCAACTCTGAGAACTTTGTAGGCAAGATGATCATACGCTCGAAATCACTTCTATCTTTGCTTGCTAGATGCTCGCTCTTTTGCTATGCCTATGCTATGATGCCTACCACTTGCTTATCATGCCTCCCAAATTGCCATGTCAAACCTCTAACCCACCATGTCCTAGCAAACCGTTGATTGGCTATGTTACCGCTTTGCTCAGCCCCTCTTATAGCGTTGCTAGTTGCAGGTGAAGATTGGAGATCGTTCCTTGTTGGAACATTGTTTATTGTTGGGATATCACCATATTATCTTGTTTATCTTAATGCATCTATATACTTGGTAAAGGGTGGAAGGCTCGGCCTTTTGCCTAGTGTTTTGTTCCACTCTTGCTGCCCTAGTTTCCGTCATATCGGTGTTATCTTCCCGGATTTTGCGTTCCTTACGCGGTTGGGTTATAATGGGAACCCCTTGACAGTTTCGCCTTGAATAAAACTCCTCCAGCAATGCCCAACCTTGGTTTTACCATTTGCCACCTAGCCTATTTTTCCATTGGGTTTCCGGAGCCTAAGGGTTATCTTATTTAAACCCCCCTGGGCCAGTGCTCCTGTGAGTGTTGGTCCGAACTGGGCAGCCTGCGGGGCCACCTCGGGGAAACTCGATGGTTGGTTTTACTCGTAGCTTGACCTATCTGAGTGTGCCCAAAGAACGAGATATGTGCAGCTCCTATCGGGATTTGTCGGCACATTCGGGCGATGTTGCTGGACTTGTTTTACCATTGTCAAGGATGTCTTGTAACCGGGATTCCGAGTCTGATCGAGTCTTCCCGCTAGAAGGAATATCCTTCGTTGACCGTGAGAGCTTGTGATGGGCTAAGTTGGGACACCCCTGCAGGGATTTGAACTTTCGAAAGACGTGCCCGCGGTTATGGGCAGATGGGAATTTGTTAATGTCCGGTTGTAGATAACTTGAAACTTAACTTAATTAAAATGAATCAACCGCGTGTGTAACCGTGATGGTCTCTTCTCGGCGGAGTCCGTGAAGTGAACACGGTGTTGGAGTAATGTTTGATGTAGGTTGTTCTAGGATCACTTCTTGATCATTAGTTGTCCGACCGTACTTTTGCCTTCTCTTTTCACTCTCTTTTGTGAACAGGTTAGCCACCATATATGCTAGTCGCTTGCTGCAGCTCCACATCATACCTTGCCTTACCTATAAGCTTAAATAGTCTTGATCGCGAGGGTGCGAGATTGCTGAGTCCCCGTGACTCATAGTTTACTTCAAAACCAGATGCAGGGACCGATGATACCGCTCCAGACGATGCGCTTGAGCTCAAGTGGGAGTTCGATGAAGACTCTCGCCGTTACTATGTGTGTTTCCCAGATGATCAGTAGTGGTGCCCAGTTGGGGCGATCGGGGACCGTGTCGCATGTGGGGGTTGATCTTTATTTTGGTACCGTAGTCGGACCATGAGTGTATTGGATGATTGTAATGTTATTCATGTATTTGTGTGATGTGGCGAGTGTAAGACAACTATGTATCCTTTCCCCTTTTATATATTTACATGGGTTGTTGTGAAGATTACCTTACTTGTGACATTGCTTTCAATGCGGTTATGCCTTAAAGTCGTGCTTCGACACGTAGGAGATATAGCCGCATCGAGGGCGTTACAAGTTGGTATCAGAGCCTTCCCCGACCTTAGGAGCCCCCTGCTTGATCGAATCGTTGGCGTTGTTGAGTCTAGAAAAATGTTTTGAGTCATCTAGGATTATATATATCAGAGAGTTTAGGAATTCTTTTTACTCCTCAGTCCCTCCATCGCTCTGGTAAGGCATCCTGGCATAGAGTTTTGACTCTTCTCTTCTCAAATTTCACAAAAAATATTAGGATCACGCGGGTATCTTGGAATCGTTCCGATCAATTTGTGACGATAACATTGTTCTTGGTGCCTCCTGTCATTTAGGGGTTGTGGCAGTGTCCCGGGGAGTTGAGCTCCGAGGTGTTGTCGTCACAATTTTATCGTTGGGATTCTGGAATACCTGAGTTTCGCCGACATCGAAAATCTCTTTTATGCAGTTGTTGGTGTGATAACCTCGACGCCACCCAGTACTGGGGCGGGAGTTCGGGAGTATTGCCATAACTTGTATAACGGATGCTTTTTGAAGGTTGAGGTAAATGATTTCCGAAGGTTTCTCGGTTATTTGTTGAAGGATGGATACAGCTGGATGTAGGATTTGCTAGATTTGGGTGAGATATTATGCTTCCCCTGTATCCCCAACACCTGATTGCATAACCGGAAAGGTTCGGGAGTTTCATAGGTGGGAATTCTTGTAGCTCTAGTTCTTCTTTCGCGGATATTTGGTTTGGGATTGGGTAATCCTAACCAAGTATTCGTTCTTGTTCGTACCTTGTTGTTTTTCTTCTACCTCAATTCTAAGTGGCTTCTCAATTTATGGATATGTGACCATTTCAATTGGAATGCATTCGTTCATTTTGTTCGGATGTGAAGACTATATGTTGCAATTTCAACCCGTTTGATTCAGCTTCAATAATTGTCTGTCAATGTGCTAACGGATGTCAACCTCTTCAGGATGGCTCCTCCAACACGCACGACTCCGAATCCTGATCCGCCACCACCACCTCCACCTCCGGAGGCATGGCAAGCTATGATGGCCGCAACCAATGCAAACACGCAGCTGATCATGCAACTTCTTCAAGAGCGCAACCAAGGGAACCAGGGTCATGGCAACAATCAGAACCACTTTGCTACACTCAACCAGCTCCTTGCTAACCAGCCAAAGACCTTCAGCAATTGTGTTGAGGCAACAGACGCTGATGATTGGCTCGTGGACATATGCAAGCATTTCGAGTGCAGTAACGTCAGGCCTGAGGACTTTGTCAAGTTTGCCTCCTTCCAACTCAAAGACCAAGATGCAGAATGGTTTCAGGAGTACAAAGATTCCAGAGGAGGCCGTGTGATTACCTGGGATGAATTCCGTCAAGACTTCAGAGCTCATCATATTCCTCAGAGTGTGACTGAGAGCAAGCGTGAGGAATTCCGCAACCTGAAGCAAGGCACTATGTCTGTTTACGAGTACAACAAGATGTTTCAGAAGCTTGCCCGTTTTGCTAAGCAAGACATCGCTGACGAGAAAAGCATGATATACCAGTTCAGGGGTGGTATCAGAGAAGAAATCCAGCTAGCTCTCGTCCTCTTTGAGCCCAAGAGGTACGATGAGTTTTACAACATGGCAATGAAGCAAGAGACTGCTCAACTGAAGTGCGATGCTTCCAAGAAGCGAGTCAGAGATGCTACTCCTTCTTCCTCAACTCAAGTGGCTAAGCAGCAGAAGTATTGGCTTCCTCCTCCTCCATTCCATCAGCCTTATCAGCAGAAGAGCAAAGGTGGCAGTGGATCTTCCCACCCACCCAACCCTGGCTTTCAGAACAAGACTTCGTCTCAAGCTCCAAGATCAAGTGCTCCATATCACCATCCGCTCTCAGAGGTCACGTGCAACAAGTGACAACAGAAGGGTCACTATGCCAACAAATGCTTCAATCAGAGGCGTCTCCCTCCTCCTCCTCCTGTGAGATCCGCAAGTACAGTTGTGGTCAAGCATAACCCCAAGCACGCCAAGGTCAATTTGATGAATGCAGCTCAGGCAGAGGACTCGTCAGATGTCATCATGGGTAACCTTCCTATTAACGATGTTCCTGCAAAAGTACTTTTTGATACTGGTGCATCGCATTGTTTCATGTCAAAGGCATTTTTTGCCAAGAATGAATTCGTTTCTTCTCATTTGGGCAAACAAATGGATATCGTTTCTCCCGGCAAACGTTTGAGTGCAAGTTTGGAGGTTCCAGATGTTACTATCACGTTGGGCGATTACAAGTTTCTTTCTTCTCCAATGGTCCTTGGTAACTCGGATATTGATCTTATTCTCGGAATGGATTGGCTTTCTAAGCACAAGGCCCAGCTTGATTGTGCTGCCAGGCAGATTCAATTGACTCATTCATCTGAGGATGTAATTGTCTTTGCCGCTAATGACGATACCATCCATCTATTTTCTCTCAATGAGAAGGGTGAGCTGGATGCCATCTCTCAAATTCTGGTCGTTTGCGAATATCAAGACATCTTTCCAGAAGAGCTTCCAGGAATGCCTCCGCACCGGCCAGTTGAATTTGTCATTGATCTTGAGCCTAGCACGGAACCTGTTTGCAAACGTCCTTACAAGCTTGGACCTGAAGAGTTGAAGGAGCTGAAGAAGCAACTCGATGTTCAAGAGCGAATGGGTCTCATCCGACCTAGTTCTTCTCCGTGGGGTTGTGGAGTTCTTTTTATGAAGAAGAAGGATGGAACGGACCGACTCTATGTTGACTACCGTCCATTGAACAAGAAGACTATAAAGAACAAGTACCCACTTCCCAACATCAACGAGCTATTTGAACAACTCAAAGGTGCTCAAGTATTCTCCAAGCTTGATCTCCGTATGGGCTATCACCAGATCCGAATTCATGAGCAAGATATCCCCAAGATGGCTTTCAGAACAAGCTATGGCTCATATGAATACACTGTCATGTCTTTTGGCCTCGTAAACGCTCCTCCGACATTCTCTCGCATGATGAACTTCATCTTCAACCCTTACACAAATGACTTCGTCTTGGTCTACCGTGATGACATTTTGGTCTTTTCCAAGAACAAGGAAGATCATGCCAAGCACTTGCGTTTGGTGCCGGATAAGCTAAGAGAACATCAGTTCTATGCCAAGTTCTCAAAGTGCGAGTTTTGGCTCGATGAGGTTCTCTATCTTGGGCATATCATCTCTGCCAAGGGCATAGCGGTGAATCCTGAGAAGGTGTCTGCAATTGTGAATTGGGAACCACCTCAGAACGTGAAGCAACTCCATAGCTTCCTTGGTCTCGCAAGCTACTATCAAAGGTTCGTTGAGAACTTTTCAAAGATCGCGAAGCCTCTTTCCAACCTTCTCCAGAAGCACGTCAAGTACGTTTGGTCGAAGGTTCGTTGAGAACTTTTCAAAGATCGCGAAGCCTCTTTCCAACCTTCTCCAGAAGCACGTCAAGTACGTTTGGTCTCCTGAATGCGACATCGCTTTCAACACCCTGAAAGAGAAATTAGTCACTGCTCCAGTTCTGACTCCTCCTGATGAATCCAAACCGTTCAAGGTCTTCTGTGATGCTTCTCTTCAAGGTCTTGGTGCAGTGTCGATGCAAGAGAAGAAAGTTGTGGCTTATACCTCTCACTAGTTGAAGCCCAATGAGAAAAACTACCCCACTCATGAGCTCGAGTTGGCGGCAGTTGTGCATGCTCTTTTGACTTGGAGACATCTCTTATTGGGAAGAAAAGTGGACATCTTCACTGACCACAAGAGTCTCAAGTACATCTTCACTCAGCCTAATCTCAACCTCAGGCAGACTCATTGGGTCGAAATGATTCAAGAGTATAATTCGAGCATTGAATATACTCCAGGCAAGGCCAATGTAATTGCTGACGCATTGAGCAGGAAGGCTCACTGCAATAGTCTGATTCTCAAGCCTTACCAACCCGAGCTTTGTGAAGCTTTCCGCAAACTCAATCTGCAAGTTGTTCCTCAAGGTTTCCTCGCCAACCTTCAAGTCTCTCCTAATTTGGAAGATCAGATTCGCGAGGCTCAACTTCTTGATGCTATGGTGAAGAAGGTGAAGATTGGGATTGCCAAGAGTCAATCCAAGTACAAGTGCTATCGCCTTGATGACAAGGACACTCTCTTCTTCGAGGATCACATTGTTGTGCCTAAAGGTGATCTTCGTAAATTCATTATGAACAAGGCTCACAATTCACTCCTCTCCATCCACCCTGGGAGCACAAAGATGTACAATGACCTCAAGCAGGCGTATTGGTGGACTCAAATGAAGCACGAGATTGCTCAGTTCGTGAATGAATGTGATGTCTGCAGAAGAGTGAAGGCAGAACACCAACGACCAGCTGGTCTCCTCCAACCTCTTGCCATTCCAGAATGGAAATTTGACCACATTGAGATGGACTTCGTGACGGGATTTCCAAAGTCCAAATGTGGCAATGATGTTATATTCGTTGTCATCGACAAACTCACTAAAGTAGCTCACTTTCTGCCTATCAAAGAGTCTATTACAGCAGCTCAATTGGCGGAGCTTTATACCTCTCGGATTGTCTCTCTACATGGTATTCCGCAGTTGATATCTTCAGACCGTGGCAGTATCTTCACCTCGAAGTTTTGGGATTCTTTTCAGAAGGCCATGGGCACCAACATCCGTTTCAGCACAGCTTTTCATCCTCAAACAAGCAGCCAAGTCGAGCGTGTCAATCAGATCCTTGAAGATATGCTCAGGGCTTGTGTTATCTCTTTCGGTATGAAGTGGGAAGATTGTCTTCCATATGCCGAGTTCTCCTACAACAACAGCTTCCAAGCGAGTTCGACCAAGGCTCCATTTGAAATTCTCTATGGCAGGAAGTGCCGTACTCCTCTTAACTGATCAGAGACTGGTGAGCGTCAACTTCTTGGAAATGACTTGATCACTGAAGCAGAGGAAATGTGCAAAGTCATTCGTGATAACCTCAAAGTAGCGCAATCGCGTCAGAAGAGCTACTATGATAGTAAGCATCGTGATTTGGCTTTCGAGATCGGAGACCATGTTTACCTCCGCGTCTCTCCAATGAAAGGTACTCGTCGCTTCGGTATCAAAGGGAAGCTTGCCCCTAGATATGTGGGTCCTTTCAAGATCGTCAGCAAGAGAGGCAATCTCGCCTATCAACTCAAGCTTCCTTCCAACTTTGCAAATGTGCACGACGTGTTCCATGTCTCTCAGCTCCGCAAGTGCTTCAAGACCCCTGACCGCACCGTCAACTTCGAAGACATTGATCTCCAAGAAGACCTTTCTTATCGTGAGCACCCAGTCGCTATTCTTGAATAAACTGAGCGCAAGACTCGCAATAAGTCAATCAAATTCCTCAAAGTCAAGTGGTCACACCATTCCGACCGTGAAGCCACCTGGGAACGCGAGGATCACCTCCGTTCTGAGTACCCGGTGTTTTTTCAGTCCTAGATCTCGGGACGAGATCCTTTCGTAGTGGCGGAGTGCTGTAACACCCCGGATGTAATTTACCTTATCTGTATCCCAACTCTTGCCGTTTCCGGCCTAAGTTATTTTATTTTCCTCGGTGTCGGGTTTTTGTCTCCGTGTGTTGTTGTCGTTGTCATGCATCTCATATCATGTCATCATGTGCATTGCATTTGCATACGTGTTCGTCTCATGCATCCGAGCATTTTCCTCGTTGTCCGTTTTGCATTCCGGCGCTCCTATCTCCTCCGGTGCCCCTTTATACCTCTTTTCGTAAGTGGGGGTTAAAAATTTCCGGATTGGACCGAGACTTGCCATGCGGCCTTGGGTTACTACCGGTAGACCGCCTGTCAAGTTTCGGGCCATTTGGACTTCGTTTGATACTCCAGCGGTTAATCGAGGGACCGAAAAGGCCTCGTTTGTGTTGCAGCCCAACACCCTTCCAAT
Source organism: Triticum aestivum (assembly GCF_018294505.1). Lineage (NCBI taxonomy): Eukaryota > Viridiplantae > Streptophyta > Magnoliopsida > Poales > Poaceae > Triticum > Triticum aestivum. The sequence goes on from NC_057806.1 coordinate 271,944,019, forward strand.
TTGGCCCAAAACCCGCCAAAAAGCCTTCCATCATCTAGAGTGTTCGATGACGATCGCTTGGCCGAAAACCTTGCTCAATTTGGAGCCTCCTAGCTCCTCCTACCTATAAACCTAGATCCCCTTCCGAAATTCCTGGGTCTCTTCCCCCTAACCCAAGATCTTTCCCTCTCCTCGCGCGTCGGACAAAGAAGCCGCCGACGGACATGTCCGCTGGACTCCCACCGCCGCCAAGTGGCGCTGCCTGAGTCGCCCGCTCGGGTGCCCACATCGCCGACGGATCCGCAGGGCCCTCCGACCCGCTCCGGGCCCTCCCGGCCCATCCGCCGCGCCCGCGCCTCCCGCCTGGCTCCTCGCCGAGCCGCCTCGGTCCGCCCCTGCGCCGGCGGCCGCCACCTTGCCGGCGACCCCGCCGCGCTTCATCGCTCCGGTGCCGCCCGCCTCGCTCCGGCGCCGCCACCGCCGCCCCCTGGTCGCCCCGCCACCGTCCAAGTCCGGCGACGTGCAACTCCGGCCTCCGTCGACTCCGGTGTACAGCTCCGGCGGACTCGGCTTCTTCTCCGGCGAACCTCGGCAGCCGTGCCACTACAGTAACCGCCCGGGCCGGATCTGAGATCTATTCCACTAGGGTTGACTTTCCCCTCTCCCCTTATTTTTTTGCAATCTTCATCATGTCGTATCTCTGCATCCATAGCTCCGATTTGTGCGTGTGGCATATCAAAATGTCCGTCTCGATGAGTAGATCATTTCATCTCATTGCATCATTTTCTTTTAAGCTCATCTTGATGCCCTAAATGCTGTTGGAAGAGGGGTATGTGGTGAATTTGTCAGATCTGTTTCAATTTTTCACTAAGTCTGAGATTTGTTTATGTTTTTTCCATGTTCACATGCTTGCATTTGTATTTTCTTATCCCTTTTGGCTCAAGGTCACTAAGGGACTTTTGTTAAGTGCTTTGAGTAGCTTCATGCCATGCCTTGCTTTGCCATGTTAAGTTCCTGTAGCATGTAGTTTTCATGCTCTAAAGTGTGCTTCCTGATGATAAATTCCAGACTTGTGTTAATTTCACTAAGTCTGAAACCTGTTGTCATTCGCTTGCCATTTCCAAACCGTGCATCCGATTCCGGTGATCTTTATATAGATTTCAACCGAAATCACCTCACCTTTCCAGTGGCATTCTTGGATTTCCAAGTTGAGGCCAGGTTCAATCATTCCTTGCCAAATCTTGCATATGCATCACATACCGCATCCCGCATAGCATACCATGTTTGCATCATGTTGTTTGAGCATTGCACGTGGTTGATTGTGTTCCGTTTTCTTGTTGTTCTTGTTTGGGTAGAGCCGGGAGATGAGTTCGTGAACGAGAAGCCCATTGAGTTCGCTTACGAGGATCAAGTCAACTCTGAGAACTTTGCAGGCAAGATGATCATACCCTCAAAATCACTTCTATCTTTGCTTGCTAGATGCTCGCTCTTTTGCTATGCCTATGCTACCATGCCTACCACTTGCTTATCATGCCTCCCAAATTTCCATGTCAAACCTCTAACCCACCATGTCCTAGCAAACCGTTGATTGGCTATGTTACCGCTTTGCTCAGCCCCTCTTATAGCGTTGCTAGTTGCATGTGAAGATTGGAGATCATTCCTTGTTGGAACATTGTTTATTGTTGGGATATCACCATATTATCTTGTTTATCTTAATGCATCTATATACTTGGTAAAGGGTGGAAGTCTCGGCCTTTTTCCTAGTGTTTTGTTCCACTCTTGCCGCCCTAGTTTCCGTCATATCGGTGTTATGTTCCCGGATTTTGCGTTCCTTACGCGGTTGGGTTATAATGGGAACCCCTTGACAGTTTCGCCTTGAATAAAACTCCTCCAGCAATGCCCAACCTTGGTTTTACCATTTGCCACCTAGCCTCTTTTTCCCTTGGGTTTCCGGAGCCCAAGGGTCATCTTATTTAAACCCCCCTGGGCCAGTGCTCCTCTAAGTGTTGGTCCGAACTGGGCAGCCTGCAGGGCCACCTCGGGGAAACTCGAGGGTTGGTTTTACTCGTAGCTTGACCTATCTGAGTGTGCCCTGAGAACGAGATATGTGCAGCTCCTATCGGGATTTGTCGGCACATTCGGGCGGTGTTGTTGGACTTGTTTTACCATTGTCGAGGATGTCTTGTAACCGGGATTCCGAGTCTGATCGGGTCTTCCCGCTAGAAGGAATATCCTTCGTTGACCGTGAGAGCTTGTGATGGGCTAAGTTGGGACACCCCTGCAGGGATTTGAACTTTCGAAAGACGTGCCCGCGGTTATGGGCAGATGGGAATTTGTTAATGTCCGGTTGTAGATAACTTGAAACTTAACTTAATTAAAATGAATCAACCGCGTGTGTAACCGTGATGGTCTCTTCTCGGCGGAGTCCGGGAAGTGAACACGGTGTTGGAGTAATGTTTGACATAGGCTATTCTAGGATCACTTCTTGATCATTAGTTGTTCGACCGTGCTTTTGCCTTCTCTTCTCGCTCTCTTTGCGAACAGGTTAGCCACCATATATGCTAGTCGCTTGCTGCAGCTCCACATCATACCTTGCCTTACCTATAAGCTTAAATATTCTTGATCACGAGGGTGCGAGATTGCTGAGTCCACGTGACTCACAGTTTACTTCAAAACCAGATGCAGGGACCGATGATACCGCTCCAGATGATGCGCTTGAGCTCAAGTGGGAGTTCGATGAAGACTCTCGCCGTTACTATGTGTGTTTCCCAGATGATCAGTAGTGGTGCCCAGTTGGGGCGATCGGGGACCGTGTCGCATGTGGGGGTTGATCTTTATTTTGGTACCGTAGTCGGACCATGAGTGTATTGGATGATTGTAATGTTATTCATGTATTTGTGTGACGTGGCGAGTGTAAGGCAACTATGTATACTTTCCCCTTTTATATATTTACATGGGTTGTTGTGAATATTACCTTACTTGCGACATTGCTTTCAATGCGGTTATGCTTCTAAGTCGTGCTTCGACACGTAGGAGATATAGCCGCATCGAGGGTGTTACAGTGTGGCCACCCTGGCCTTGATTCTTTCGCCAGTATTTTTTTATATATTACAAAAATATTCTCCATTGATTTTCAGGTCATTCCAAGAACTTTTATTTCTGCACAAAAATAACACCATGGCAATTCTGCTGAAAACAGCGCCAGTCCAGGTTAGTTCCATTCAAATCATGCTAGTTAGAGTCCAAAACAAGGGCGAAAGTGTTTGGAAAAGTAGATACGTTGGAGACGTATCACTTGTTGATATGCTTGAGTATTGAAATCTTCATATCAAAACTAGACTATTGCTTTGAATAACATAAAAGTCCAAATGTCCATGCTACAAACAAAAGAATATGTGATGTACATGGTAGGCAACATTTCACATCAAAAATTCTGTTTTTATCATTTACCTACTCGAGGACGAGGAGGAATTAAACATGGGGATGCTGATACGTCTCCAACGTATCTATAATTTTTGATTGTTCCATGTTGTTATATTATCATTCTTGGATGTTTTGCAATCATTTTATGGCAATTTTGTATCATTTTTCGTGACTAACATATTGACATAGTGCCGAGTGCTAGTTACTATTTTTTGTTTGTTTTTACTTCGCAGAAAATCAATACCAACCGAGTCCAAACGCAGCAAAACTTTTTGGAGCATTTTTCTGGGCCAGAAGACACATGATGGGCCAAAGAAGTACCAGAGGGGTGCCCCGAGGAGTTCACAACCCACCTGGGCGCCCTGATACGTCTCCAACGTATCTATAATTTTTTATTGTTCCATGCTGTTATGTTATCATTCTTGGATGTTTTAAAATCATTTTATAGCAACTTTATACCAGTTTTTGGGACTAACCTATTGACCCAGTGCCCAGTGCCAGTTGCTATTTTTTGTTTGTTTTTTACATGGCAGGAAATCAATATCAAACAGAGTCCAAACACTACGAAACTTTTTGTGGATTTTTTATGGACTAGAAGACCACCAGTGGGCCACAGAAGCACCTGGGGGGCGAGGGGGGCACAACCCACTAGGGCGCGCCTGGGGGCGCTGGCGCGCCCAGGTGGGTTGTGCCCACCTTGGTGGCTTCCCGCACCCCCTCTTTACCAAATATTCCGAAAACCCTTTGTTGGGGAACGTAGCAATAATTCAAAAAAATCCTACGTGTCACCAAGATCAATCAAGGAGATGCTAGCAACGAGAGAGAGGGAGTGCATCTTCATACCCTTGAAGATCGTTAAGGGGAAGCATTGCAAGAACGCGGTTGGTGGAGTCGTACACGCAGCGATTCAGATCGCGGTCGATTCCGATCTAAGCGCCGAACAACAGCGCCGCCGTGTTCAACACACGTACAACCCGGGGACGTCTCCTCCTTCTTGATCCAGCAAGGGGAGAGGAGAAGTTGAGGGAGAACTCCGGCAACATGACAGCGTGGTGGTGATGGAGCTCGTGGTTCTCCGGCAGGGCTTCGCCAAGCGCTACGGAGGAGGAGGAAGTGTAGGAGAGGGGAGGGGCTACGCCAGGGGAAGGGTTGCGGATGCCCTCTCTCTCCCTGACTATATATAGGGGGAACGGGGGGTGGAGGAGGCGCCCTAGGGTTCCCTAGGGGAGGGGCGGCGGCCACAGGGGAAACCCTAGATAGGTTTGGGCGCCCCAACCCCTAGGAAACTTGCCCCCAAGCCGGGAGGGGTGGCTGCCCTAGGGGAGGCGTCCCCACCTCTCCAGGTTACGTGAGATGGGGTGGGAGGGGCGCTCGGCCCCTTAGTTGGCTGATGTGCCCCCTCCCCTTGGCCCATAAGGCCCTCCAACGCTTGTCGGGGCCTCCGAAACCCATTTCGGACACGCTGGTCGTCACCCGATACCCCCGGGACAATTCCGGACTCCATTATCCTTCGTCCTATATATTGATCTTCACCTTCGGACCATTCCAGAACTCCTCATCACATCTGGGATCTCATTCGGGACTCCGAACAACCTTCGGTAACCACATACTATTTCCCATAACAACTCTAGTGTCACCGAACCTTAAGTGTGTAGACCCTACGGGTTCGGGAACCATGCAGACATGACCAAGACATCTCTCTGGCCAATAACCAATAGCAGGATCTGGATACCCATATTGGCTCCCACATGTTCCACGATGATCTCATCGGATGAACCACGATGTCGGGGATTCAATCAATCCCGTATACAATTCCCTTTGTCTATCGGTATGTTACTTGCCCAAGATTCGATCGTCGGTATCCCCATACCTCGTTCAATCTTGTTACTGGCAAGTCTCTTTACTCATTCTGTAACACATGATCCCGTGGCTAACTCCTTAGTCACATTGAGCTCATTATGATGATGCATTACCGAGTGGGCCCAGAGATACCTCTCCGTCATACGGAGTGACAAATCCCAGTCTCGATTCGTGCCAACCCAACAGACACTTTCGGAGATACCTGTAGTGCACCTTTATAGCCACCCAGTTACGTTGTGACGTTTGGTACACCCAAAGCATTCCTACGGTATCCAGGAGTTTCACAATCTCATGGTCTAAGGAAATGATACTTGACATTAGAAAAGCTTTAGCAAACGAACTACACGATCTTGTGCTACGGTTATGATTGGGTCTTGTCCATCACATCATTCTCCTAATGATGTGATCCCGTTATCAATGACATCCAATGTCCATGGTCAGGAAACCATGACCATCTTTTGATCAACGAGCTAGTCAACTAGAGGCTTACTAGGGACATATTACGATCTATGTATTCACACATGTATTACGATTTCTGGTTAATACAATTATAGCATGAACAATAGACAATTATCATGAACAAGGAAATATAATAATAACCATTTTATTATTGCCTCTAGGGCATAGTTCCAGCAGTCTCCCACTTGCACTAGAGTCAATAATCTAGTTCACATCGTTATGTGATTAACACTCATAGTTCACATCGCCATGTGACTAACACCCGAAGAGTTTACTAGAGTCAATAATCTAGTTCACATCACCATGTGAATAACACTGAATGAGTTCTAGGGTTTGATCATGCTATGCTTACGTGAGAAGTGTCAGTCAACAGGTCTGCAACATTCAGATCCGTGTGTTCTTTGCAAATCTCAATTTCATATTGTAGATGTTGCTACTGTGCTCCACTTGGAGCTATTCCAAATGGTTGCTCCACTATACGTATCCGGTTTGCTACTCAGAGTCATCCGGATAGGTGTTAAAGCTTGCATCGACGTAACCCTTTACGCCAAACTCTTTATCACCTCCATAACCGAGAAACATTTCCTTATTCCTAAGGACAATTTTGACCGCTGTCCAATGATCCACTCCTGGATCACTCTTGTACCCCCTTGCCAGACATGTGGCAAGGCACATTGCAGTACACATCATGGCATATTGTATAGAGCCTATGGCTAAGGCATAGGGGACGACTTTCATCATTTCTCTTTCTTCTGTCGTGGTCGAGCTTCAAGTCTTAACTTCACACCTCACAACTCAGGCAAGAACTCCTTCTTTGACTGATCCATCTTGAACTCCTTCAAGATGACGTCAAGGTATGTGCTATGTGAAAGTCTTATTAGGTGTCTTGATCTATCTCTATAGATCTTGATACCCAACATGTAAGCAGTTTTACGTAGGTCTTCCTTTGAAAAACTCCATTCAAACAACCCTTTATGCTTTCTAGAAATTCTACATCATTTCCGATCAACAATATGTCATCCATATATACCTATCAGAAATGTTGTAGTGCTCCCACTCACTTTCTTGCAAATACAAGTTTCTTGCAAACTTTGTATAAACCCAAGTGCTTTGATCGCCTCATCAAAGCGTATGTTCCAACTCCGAGATGCTTGCTCCAGTCCATAGAAGGATCGCTGGAGTTTGCATACCTTTTAGCATCCTTAGGATTGACAAAAACCTTTTGGTTGTATCACATACAACCTTTCCTCACGAAAACCATCAAGGAAACTTTGTTTTGACATCCATCTGCCTGATTTCGTAAATGAAAGTGCAGCAGCTGCTAACATAGTTCTAACAGACTTTAGCATCGCTATGATTTAGAGAGTCTCATCATAGTCAACTCCTTGAACTTGTCGGAAACTTCTTTGAGACAAGTCGAGCTTCACAAATGGTGACATTACCATCAGCGTCTGTCTTCTTCTTAAAGATCCATTTATTCTCAATGGCTTGCCGTTCATCGGGCAAGTCCACCAAAGTCCATACTTTGTTCTCATACATGGATCCTATCTCAGATTTCATGGCTTCTAGCCATTTGTTGGAATCCGGGCCCACCATCGCTTCTTCATAGCTCATAGGTTCATCATTGTCCAACAACATGACCTTTAAGACAGGGTTACCACTGAGAAGTTGTACACACCCTTGTCGACCTACGAGGTTCAATAGTAATTTGATCTGAAGCTTCATGATCAGCATCATTAGCTTTCTCTTCAACTGACGTAGTTGCCACATCAACATCTTTCTGTGCTGCGCTACTCTCTGGTTGAAGTGAAGGTTCAACAACCTCATCAAGTTCTATCTTCCTCCCACTCAATTCTTTCGAGAGAAACTCTTTCTCGAGAAAGGACATGTTCTTAGTGACAAACGCTTTGCCCTTAGATCTGAGATAGAAGGTATATCCAATCGTCTTGTTTGGATATTCTATGAAGATACAATTTTTTGCTTTGGGTTCAAGCTTTTCTGACCGAAGCCTATCGACATAAGCATCGTATCCCCAAACCTTAAGAAACAACAACTTTGGTTTCCTGCCAAACCACAGTTCATACGGTGTCGTCTCCAAGGACTTAGATGGTTCCCTATTTAAAGTGAATGTAATTGTCTTTAATGCATAACCCCCCAAAATAGCGGTTGATTGGTAAGAGACATCATACACCATATCCAATAAGGTTCGATCACGATGTTCGGACACATCATCATGCTATGATGTTCCAGGCGGCGTCAACTATGAAACGATTCCACCTTGTCATTAGTGATTGCCAAACTCACAACTCAGATACTTTCCCTTTGATCAGATCGAAGGAACTTGATCTTGTTGTTACGATGATTCTCAACTTAGCTCTGAAATTGCTTGAACTTTTCAAACATTTCAGACTTATGCTTCATTAAGTAAATATACCCACATCTATTCAATTCACCGGCGAAGGTGAGAACATAACGATATCCACCGCGCGCGTCAACACTCATCGGACTGCACACACCAACATGTATGATTTCCAACAAGTCACTTGCCCGTTCCATTGTTCCAAAGAACGTGGTTTTAGTCATCTTGCCAAAGAGGCATGGTTCGCATGTGTCAAGTGATTCAAAATCAAGTGACTTCAAAAGTCCATTAGCATGGAGGTTCTTTCATGCACTTTACACCAATATGACCTAAGCGGCAGTGCCATATGAAAGTGGTACTATCATTATCAACTCTACATATTTTGGCATCAATGTTATGAACATGTGTATAACCATGACCGGGATTCAATAAACCATTCACATTGGGTGCATGACCATAGAAGGTATTATTCATGTAAACAGAATAACCATTATTCTATGACTGAAATGAATAACCGTATTGCAATAAACATGATCTAATCATGTTCATGCTCAACGCAGACACCAATGCAAACAACATTTATCTAGGTTCAACACTAATCCCGAAGGTAGAGGGAGCGTGCGATGGTGATCACATCAACCTTGGAAACACTTCCAACACACATTGTCACCTCGCCCTTAGCTAGTCTCCGTTAATTCTGTAGCTTTTGTTTCGAGTTACCAATATTAGCAACTGAACCGGTATCTAATACCCAGGTGCTACTAGGAGTACTAGTAAGGTACACATCAATAACACACATATATCAAATATACTTTTGTTGAAGTTGACAGCCTTCTTATCTACCAAGTATTTGAGGCAGTTCCGCTACCAGTGACCGTTCCCCTAATAGAAGCACTTTGTCTCGGGTTTGGGTTCTTGGGTTTCTTCACTGGAGCGGCAACTGGCTTGCCATTCAAGAAGTTTCCCTTCTTGCCCTTGCCCTTCTTTGAAACCAGTGCTCTTGTTAACCATCAACACTTGATGCTCCTTCTTGATTTCTACCTTTACGGCCTTAAGCACGACGAACAGCTCCGGGATTATCTTCCCTTGCATGTTATAGTTCATCACGAAACTCTAGTAGCTTGGTGATAGCGACTGGAGAACTTTTGTCAATCACTCTCTTATCTGGAAGATTAACTCCCACTTGATTCAAGTGATTGAAGTACCCAGACATTCTGAGCACATGCTCACTGGCTGAGCTATTCTCCTCCATCTTGTAGGCAAAGGTCTTGTCAGAGGTCTCAACCTCTCAACACGGGCTTGAGCCTGAAATACCAATTTCAGCTCTTCGAACATCTCATATGTTCTATGGCGTTCAAAACGCTTTTGGAGCCCCGACTCTAAGCCGTAAAGCATGGCGCACTAAACTATCAGGTAGTCATCAGAACGTGTCTACCAGATGTTCACAACATCCACAGACGATGTCAGACGGGTTGGCACACCGAGCGGTGCATCAAGGACAGAAGCCTTCTGTGTAGCAGTGAGGACAATCCTCAGACTATGGCCCTAGTCCGCACAATTTCTTACAATATCTTTCAACTTAGTCTTTCTCTAGGAACGTATTAATACAAAGGGCTAAAACATGAGCTATTAATCCACAACATAATTTGCAAAGACAATTTAGACTATGTTCATGATAATTAAGTTCATCTAATCAAATTAGTCAATGAACTCCCACTCAGATAGACATCCCTCTAGTCATCTAAGTGATACATGATCCGAATCGACTAGGCCGTGTCCGATCATCACGTGAGACAGACTAGTCATCAACGGTGAACATCTCCATGTTGATCGTATCTACTATACGACTCATGTTAGACCTTTCGGTCTCTCGTGTTCCGAGGCCATGTCTATACATGCTAGGCTCGTCAAGTCAACCTAAGTGTTTTGCATGTGTAATTCTGGCTTACACCCGTTGTATTCGAATGTTAGAATCTATCAGACCCAATCATCACGTGGTGCTTTGAAACAACGAGCCTTCGCAATGGTGCACAGTTAGGGGGAACACTTTCTTGAAAAGTGAGGGATCATCTTATTTATGCTACCGTCGTTCTAAGCAAATAAGATGTAAACATGACAAAGATCACATGCAAATCATAAAGTGACATGATATGGCCAATATCATCTTGCGCCTTTGATCTCCATCTTTGAGGCGCGGTATGAACACCATCGTCACCGGCATGACACCATGATCTCCATCATCATGATCTCCATCATCGTGTCTTCATGAAGTTGCCTCACCAACTATTACTTCTACTACTATGGCTAACGTTTAGCAATAAAGTAAAGTAATTACATGGCGTTTTCATTGACACGCAGGTCATAAATAAATTAAGACAACTCCTATGGCTCCTGCCGGTTGTCATACTCATCGACATGCAAGTCGTGATTCCTATTACAAGAACATGATCAATCTCATACATCACATATATCATTCATCACATCCTTTTGGCCATATCACATCACATAGCATACCCTGCAAAAACAAGTTAGACGTCCTCTAATTGTTGTTGCATGTTTTACGTGGCTGCTATGGGTTTCTAGCAAGAACGTTTCTTACCTACGCGAAACCACAATGGTGATATGCCAATTGCTATTTACCCTTCATAAGGACCCTTTTCATCGAATCCGATCCGACTAAAGTGGGAGAGACAGACACCCGCCAGCCACCTTATGCATCAAGTGCATGTCAGTCGGTGGAACCAGTCTCACGTGAGCGTACGTGTAAGGTCGGTCCGGGCCGCTTCATCCCACAATGTTGTCGGATCAAGATAAGACTAGTAACAGTAAGTAAATTGAACAAATCATCGCCCACAAGTGCTTTGTGTTCTACTTGTGCATAGAATCTACACATAGACCTATCTCATGATGCCACTATTGGGGAACGTAGCAATAATTCAAAAAATTCCTACGTGTCACCAAGAACAATCTAGGAGATGCTAGCAATGAGAGAGAGGGAGTGCATATTCATACCCTTGAAGATCGCTAAGGGGAAGCGTTGCAAGAACGCGGTTGGTGGAGTCGTACACGCATCGATTCGGATCGCGGTCGATTCCGATCTAAGCGCCGAACAACGGCGCCTCCGCGTTCAACACATGTACAGCCTGGGGACGTCTCCTCCTTCTTGATCCAGCAAGGGGAGAGGAGAAGTTGAGGGAGAACTGCGGCAGCACGACTGCATGGTGGTGATGGAGCTCGTGGTTCTTCGGCAGGGCTTCGCCAAGCGCTACGGAGGAGGAGGAAGTGTAGGAGAGGGGAGGGGCTGCGCCAGGGGAAGGGTTGCGGCTACCCTCTCTCTCCCTCACTACATATAGGGGGAAGGGGGGTGGAGGAGGCGCCCTAGGGTTCCCTACGGGAGGGGCGGCAGCCACAGGGGAAACCCTAGATGGGTTTGGGCGCCCCAACCCCTAGGAAACTTGCCCCTAAGCCGGGAGGGGTGGCTGCCCTAGGGGAGGCGTCCCCACCTCTCCAGGTTACGTGAGATGGGGTGGGAGGGGCGCTCAGCCCCTTACTGGGCTGATGTGCCCCCTCCCCTTGGCCCATAAGGCCCCCCAACGCTTGTCGGGGCCTCCGAAACCCCTTTCGGACACACTGGTCGTCACCCGGTACCCCCGGAACGATTCCAGACTCCAATATCCTTTGTCCAATATAACGATATTCACCTCCAGACCATTCTAGAACTCCTCGTCACGTCCGGGATCTCACCTGGGACTCTGAACAACCTTCGGTAACCACATACTATTTCCCATAACAACTCTAGCGTCACCGAACCTTAAGTGTGTAGACCCTATGGGTTCGGGAACCATGGAGACATGACCGAGACATCTCTCCGGCCAATAACCAATAGCGGGATCTGGATACCCATATTGGCTCCCACATGTTCCACGATGATCTCATCGGATGAACCACGATGTCGGGGATTCAATCAATCCCGTATACAATTCCCTTTGTCTATCGGTATGTTACTTGCCCAAGATTCGATCATCAGTATCCCCATACCTCGTTCAATCTTGTTACTGGCAAGTCTCTTTACTCGTTCCGTAACGCATGATCCCATGGCTAACTCCTTAGTCACATTGAGCTCATTATGATGATGCATTACCGAGTGGGCCCAGAGATACCTCTCCGTCATACGGAGTGACAAATCCCAGTCTTGATTCGTGCCAACCCAACAGACACTTTTGGAGATACCTGTAGTGCACCTTTATAGCCACCAAGTTGTGACGCCCGGATAATTAAGCTACAATAATCCCCCGTTAATGGTGCCATGTCATCATGTTACTATTGCTAATTCTGCTTGATCCCAATCGCAATTCAAATTCAAAACCGAGTTTAAAGTCAAAATTCAAAATTTGTCAAACATGAAAACTAAAATGTTCAATGTGTTCCAAATATTCCTTAGCTAATTATGGTGGAGACCGAAAAAATTTATAAAGTGATTAATTGCACTAAACTAAATAGAAAACAGAAAAGGGAAAAGGGAAACGAAAATGCAGGGTAAATAAAAAGAGAAAGGCCCCTGACACCCCGGGCCTCGGCCCACCCCCACCAGAGCCGTCCCAGCGGCCCACTCCCCCCACCGGTCGCCTTCCCTGTTTCCCCGACCCCGTCGCTACAGGGGCCAGCTCCTGCCAGACCGCCTCATCGGCGATGTCCCGGTGAGGTTAAGGACGACAGCAACCCCCTCCCCCCGCACTCACTCCAAAATATCTCCCTCGCAGTCCCCCCTCTAGTCCTCTCCACCTCCTTCCCCCTTCAGATCCTCTTGTCCCAAGCGCCTTCGTCGCCGTCGTCGACGACCACCGTCCGCCCCCATGCTGCGCCACCATGCCTCCCCTCTCCGCGGGCGTCGACTACGCCTCATCGACGAGCCTAAAGACGCTGCGAACAGCCTACGCCTCCGCCCCGGGTCGTCTTCTTCCTCGGCTCGCCACCGTCTTCTTCAACACCGGCGCCCACGGCAGCTACTCAGCCCCCACCGGGCCATCGTGAGCCTCCCCTGTGAGCACCGCACGTCCCCCCTCTCCCCTACTCCCTTCGTCCCCGTAACCCCGCTAGCCGCCATGGCCGTAGGTCATCTTCGCCGCTCCGATTCGTTGCCTCCAAGCTGTCCCCCCCGACCTCACCATCGAGCTTGTGGGGAGCCTCTCGTCCGATTCCTGCTTTTCCCGGTCTCGATCCGTGCCCCTCTGCACCGTTGCTCGCCGTAGCGGCACCCGATGTCCGCCGTTGTCGCACCCGGGCCACACCCTACTCGCCTCGACCGCATCCTTGGCCGTCCCGCGTTCGCCCGCTGCAGCCCAGCCCCGCGCCAGCCGCGCGGACATGCCCCTGCCCACACCCACATGCGCGCATGGCCTCGCGGCCGACGCTGCCCTGCTACTACATGATGCGCTGCTACTGTTGACAAGCTGCTGCTGCTTGCAAGTTTGCTCTGCTCCTTGCCGCTACTGCTCTCTGCTCCTTGCCTCTACTTACAAGCTGCTGCTGCTCCCTCCTCCTCCTTGTAGCACTGCTGCTTGCTGCTGCTACTGCCTACTATTGTGTTGCCGCTGCTGCTCTACGCTTCTGTTGGCCATGGCCTTGCCATGGTCGTGGGTGTGTGCAGAACATGCACAGCCAGATGTGCTTCTTGCCGTTTATTTAACTACATTAGATTAGTCTAGGAATACATTAGATTAGTTTATTTGTTTAATTAGTCAAATGTGCAAATGACATGTGCCCCCCACTTGTAGTTGAAAGATAATAAGTTTTAAAAATCTAAGTTATGGCAGGTGGACCCCCTCCTCTTAATATCCACTTACAAAGAAAATGCTAAAATATGTGTCAATGACACCTGGGTCCCACTTGTCCCATTGACCAGTCAAACTGCTGACTGGGATAACCCAGTCAATGACGTGCGGGTCCCCTGGGCCCTTGACTAGTCAACGGTCTCAGTTGACTGCTGACTAGACAGTCAACTAGACCCCACCTGTCAGCCACTAACGCCACTTATGTGTACACTTCAGTGTGTACACATAGCAACCTGTTGTTTAATTTCGAATTAAAATAAATCCAAAAAATAAGAAAATCTTTATAAATTAATAGAAATTAAACCGTAACTTCGATGAAAATGTTTTCTATATGAAAGTTGCTCAGAAAAATCCAACGAATCCAAATGCGCGGTCCTTTAACCTATCACATGCCCCTAGCATGCTGAACATGGAACCGTCCCCTCTCTTTCATCTGTCCGGAATCCGCCTAACACCGGGAATTCATCCTCGGATGTTTATCCCCTCCGTCTGCAACGTGTAGTACTATGTTAGGGCAACCCTAGCTCTGCCCGTCGTCATGTTGTGCCTTGTGATGCATTGTTTGCTCTGTATTTACTGTTTCTTCCCCCTCTTCTCTCCGGTAGACCCCGAGACCGATGATGCCGCTGTGATCGACTACTTCACCGACGACCCCTCCTTCTTGTCTGAGCAACCAGGCAAGCAAACCCCCCTTGAGCATTCCGATATCACCTATTTCTTTCCCTCTCATGCTTGCATTAGAACTGCTACTGCTTTCTGTATGATCCTACTCTGATGCATAGCCTGTTATTGTTACCTGCTTTTATACCTTACCTGCTTTCCTAAACTGCTTAGTATAGGTTGGTTAGAGATCCATCAGTGACCGCACCTTGTCCCAGTTGCCCCGCTTTATGTTCGACGACTCGTTGAACGTGATCGACGTCCAGGCCCCGACACCACACATCACCCCCTAGTTGTACAACTCTGTAGAGTTACCATCAAGTGCCGAGGGTGGAACCTCTTACATCACTTGTGATGAGATCTCTATAGTGTAGCTATACGTTCGAGGTCATCAAGGGTGATTTCCTCCTTAACCACTTCCGTTACCGCTCTGTTGTGCAACCCCTCAAGTGTGAACCTCGAGGGTGGATCCTCTTACGTTCACCTTGATGATAACATCGAGTGGGATTCACCGGGGGTGATTCCTAGGGTTTTCCCCTTGGTGTTAGACACACAGTTACTATGGTTACTATGACTTTACACTGAGCCATGTTACTAAAGACGGGTCGACCCTGAGGGGTACCCGCGCGAGCTTAATAGCGAGTGATGTGGAGTCGGGTTGACCTGGAAGGTGCCCGCGAGATACTTACGAGGCGTGGCCGGACATTCTTAGCCCTTGCCACAAGTACTCGAGATGGGGCGACGGGGTCACATCGATCGTGAGTCTATGCTCGTTACCGCGTGCTCCTAATCCACTACGATTTGGATATTTGATCCGAGGGGCCTCTGGCCTGATAGCACTAACCATCATGTGGGCATAGTATGGGTTTTCTGCGTCGTATGCATCAGCCGAAGGTTAATAGACGTCAGCGACTGAGCGGCGCGCGCCGGGTTGGACTGCGTAAGCACCTGCCTTTTTGAAGGAGGTAGCTAGGTCTGCTCACCGGCCGCGTACGCAACGTGCAGGAGTTCCCGGGGAGATGGCGCATGACCCCTGGGGGCATAGGTTTAGTCCGGCGTGCTTGACCTCTCTATTAAGCCTAGGTTGGGTTGCGGCGTATTGTTTGGCCGAGGCCGGGCATGACCCAGGAAAGTGTGTCCGGCCGGAGTTAGTCGAGTGTGGTGGGTAAGTTGGTGCACCCCTGTAGGGAAGAAAACATCTATCGATAGCCTGTCCTACGGTAACGGACACTTGGAGTTGTATCCCGATCGATACAACTAGAGCTGGATACTTGTGATGAGGACTGGATGGCGATGAGATTTGGAATGTGTTGACACTTGGATAGTATGGCTCTGGGATTGCTTTCTCGCAGGGAGTCGAGAAAGGATCTCTGGTCAAGGTTGATAACATTACTGCTACTTTACTTTATGCCACTCTACTCCCTCCTGTTACTGCAAGATGGTGGTTTCCAGAAGATGCTAGTCTTCGATAGGCTAGGCTTTCCCCTTCCCTTCTGGCATTCTGCAGTTTAGTCCACAGATACAACCCATTCCTTTGATACAGATGCATACTTAGTTTAGATCTGATGTAAGTCTTGCGAGTACTTTCGATGAGTACTCACGGTTGCTTTGCTACTTCTTTTCCCCCCATACCCGATTGTTGCGACCAGATGACGGATCCCAGGAGCCAGACGATGCCACTGATGACTACTACTACCCGGAGGATGCCTACTACTACGTGAAGACCGCTGACGACTTGGAGTAGTTAGGAGGCTCCCAGGTAGGAGGCCTTGCCTTTTTCGATCGTTGTTGCTTTCATGCTAGCCTTCTTAAGGCAATCTTGTATAACTTATGTCTGTACTCAGATATTGTTGCTTTCGCTGACTCTTGTGTATTCGAGCTTATGTATTCGAGCCATCGAGGCCCTTGGTTTGTTATATAAAGCTTGTATTGTTTTAATTTGTGTCTAGAGTTGTGTTGTGATATCTTCCCGTGAGTCCTTGATCTTGATCGTACACATTTGTGTGTATGATTAGTGTACAATTGAATCGAGGGCGTCACAAGTTGGTATCAGAGCCGACTGCCTGTAGGTAGCTCCTTTTGCAACTCCTTGGCTGAAGTCGAGTCTAGTCACTACAAAAACAGTTTTACTAACATGGCTGTGTGGCTTACGGGCCCACGTCGCCATTGGGTGGTATTAGGATCTTTTACTCCTCGTCTATAATCTGGGACTCTGATCTCTCTTCTATTTGGGTTAAATGGTTTTACTAACTTGCGCATTAGGATATCATGATCAGATCCGCCCGGGGAGCCCCTTATTTCAGATGATCGCCTGCTGCATCAGAAGACTCTGAAGATACTCTACAATATTCTTTCGAGACTTTGTGCCTGTTACCTTTGCAATTCCCTACCAGCGAAATATCCTTATGGATAACTACACACACTTGCCAATCTTACATTCTATCCCATTGATCTTGTTATTACAAGATGCCCTGAACTGCTTTCCTTTTTCCGAGAATCCTTTGAGCTTACTGCCTTGCAGTTCCTTGTCATCTGAATACCCCTACGGATAACTTTGTGCACCTATCGAGCATCCGCCCATCCTTAGTTGATTCATGTACTTCACAAAAGCCTTCGTAATACCATTCGTTCTTGTGAAAATCCTCAACAGCCTATTGTTCTTGAATTTCTTGCTTGGTTGCATTGTGGTTAATACCATAAGTCTAGTAATCTTATTGTTAGCCTTTGTCATTATCATTTTGAGTCCGTTGATGCAATATGTTGCGAATGCTCGCAATCCTCAATCAGATCCTAGAATTCATCCTTCCGGCTCAGACATCATTTTAACATGTGCTGAATCTCGTTCAATCAAATTGCCATCGATTGTACCCCTAAGGCTATTCTACCTATACATCCCTAATCAGAGCTTGCTTCTGATCCCTTGTCATGGAATTCATAATTCCTTTACAATTGAGCTTTGAGTTAGTTAGTTGTTTCTATAGTCTGATCTCCTTGCATTCTTTCTTCCTCTAGTTGAATATTGATGCTCACATCAGATCCCTTGTGGACCACCAGACCCCCCCTTTTTGGATTTTTTCCGATAGCGCCCTTCATATTCAATAAGCTTTTGAGCCCTTCCTCGGATACATAATGCTTTTGGTAAATTGTATCCTCTGCTTTCTCAAGCATTCTCTCCTACCGAGTTCGTGTTATTTATTCTAGAAATTTATGACATATGTTCCTATGATGCCCCGATGGGTTGGAACTATGCCTTCCCTAATCTGTGTGAACTCGAAAGTTATGCGGGTTATACTCTACTGGCTTTTCGTTAGATAGAATTTCAATACTACAACTTCATCAAGAGCGAGAAGTGAAATGAAAGGTTATGTATTGTAGAAGTGGGAGTCGACCCTGAACCTTTGTGTTCATGCCCACGGACACGGTTTGGAACTTAGCATGAAAGCTTCTTGCAAGGATATTTAATCATTTGACTAATTCTTCCGGTATCATGGATTGGATCCCTTGTAGTTATGGTCCCGACCATATTTCTTCCTTGATCCCATTTACTGGGTAAGTTACAATTACTTATCCTCTGCAAATCATTTCCCCTGTCCAACCTTTACTCCGGTTTACCTTCTGGCATTACACCTAGTACTTGATACTGGGAAGCTTTATACCCCATCACATCATTCCTAGCCTGATCGGCTATATTTTTATCATGACAACTTTTTAACTATGCTACCTGGTCCTTATGCCCGGAGCAACTTCAGACGATGAGCTAAGCTTACGTCAATCTTCCTCATCTTATCATTTCTCCTTGAGTAGCAAACTTGATTTTGGGTTTGTGCCATACCCATGATTTCAATAACTTCTCGCTTCATCATTCCGTGGACTTGATGTCATCACCGATCGGTTACATCTTCTGAAACCTCTCGACAAATGTGTCGTGATCATCATCAACATTTTGACCCCTTCCAGGATATCAATTGAATTCATGATGAGAAGTACCATCCTTGCCCTTGATGATTTGTGTTATCATCGACCACTTTATTGCCATCCGTTCAACACAAACTTGTTCGTGTTTCTAGCAACCCTATTGCTTTCAAGTTAATGGTCGATATTTCATTCTTAGACTACTGGTTGTTGAATCACATTTCTAACATTGATCATGCTACCTAAGACCTTATTTTGGGTGCACTTTTCAACCAACGCTTAATTGTGTATGTTTTCCTCGAGCATACATCCTTATATCATTTGATCCGACAAATGTTATCTCCTTGTTCACATAAGTGTGGAAATCCATCTTTTGAAAATCTCAATGAATTGTCGTTGAGTTCATTAGTCACCTCTTCATCCTCAACTTGGTTTTAATGATGAACTCTTGTTTCGGAACTCGCTTCCATAGTACATTTCTCAAGAATCTTACAATGTCGTCTCGTCAATTGTGTTGCACCTTTTATTCTCAGGCATCCTGAGTCTGAGGCATCCTGGCACCAATCAGATCTGAATCTCGATCAGATATGATGCTTGGAATATATTTCCAAGTGTTATTAGATTGGTCCTTATATATCGTTAAGGTGATGTCATGCCTATCACACCTGGCCGGAGGACTTGTTGATATAGATTCCTTTTCAGCAAGGTTATCCCTTCTTCCATGAGGGAATTGTAAGACCTATTCTACAAGTTATTCCTGATGGATCCTTTGTGTTCCCAAGGTCCGACCTTACCTGATGACCATGTCAATGCTATCCCGAAGCATGACTGTGGTACTACGAATTTTATTAAGGACATTGGAGGCGCAATGCTAAATTGTTCTTGATCAATCATCCAAACACCATTGTATGGATAAACATCATGATTCTCCTTGCCCCATTAACTAAATGGATAAGTACTTGATGTCGTGTCATGTATATCATGCTCTGTTTGGTCTGGGGAAGCATATACTCTAATGCTTTTGTATAAGCACATTTTCCTTTCCATTATTTTGTTTAACCTTTCTTGTGATCTATTTATGTTATAAGCAGAAATAATTCCCTGCTTATGGGAATACCTCGGTTTAAAACTCTGTCAGTGTGACCCTGTTATTATTGCTGATGACATCCTGGTAACCCCCGATGGACGAGAACTTTTCCTATTGGTCTGCCTCGTTCAACGAGCAGGAAAATGGTTCTCTTCGTCCCTCGCCCTTGGTACCAACGTTGTTGCCAACATAACTGACAGACCACCCTCTGCCATGCCTTGCTACCATGACCGTGCAATATGTCAGCGTCCTTTCTACTTTTGAACCACATGGTGGGCCCATAACCCACAGTTCCACAGGATCAGAACCTGACTCTCCTATACAACATTGATTCCGAAATATTCTTGGCACTCAGCTTCGTATGTAAATACACGAGCTAACTTCCTCACCATGTTTCATTTCGGTATCAGAGGCAACATTATTCTTCTTTGCTCTGAACCCCTTCATCACATATTTTAGGCATCAGCTGGATGCCTACCTGGTTAAAACTTGTTGAATCTCCGTATAGCACTCTCGATATGTCCTGGTGCTACTATAATCTCCTTCCTAGAGATAACTACCAGATGTTGATCCTTTCAGACATTCGTCCTTATAGCTTTCCCCTTACTCCACCCTTAAATCTCGAGACGAGATTTCTTGTAGTGGAGGAGAATTGTGATGCCTCGATAATTAAGCTACAGTAATCCCCCATTAATGGTGCCATGTCATCATGTTACTATTGCTAATTCTGCTTGATCCAAATCGCAATTCAAATTCAAAACTGAGTTTAAAGTCAAAATTCAAAATTTGTCAAACATGAAAACTAAAATGTTCAATGTGTTGCAAATATTCCTTAGCTAATTATGGTGGAGACCCAAAAAAATATAAAGTGATTAATTGCACTAAACTAAATAGAAAACACAAAAGGGAAAAGGGGAAAAGAAAATGCAGGGTAAATAAAAAGAGAAAGGCCCCTGACCCCCCGGGCCTCGGCCCACCCCCACCAGAGCCGTCCCAGCGGCCCACTCCCCTCACCGGTCGCCTTCCCTGTTTCCCCGACCCCGTCGCTACAGGGGCCAGCTCCCGCCAGACCGCCTCATCGGCGACGTCCCGGCGAGGTTAAGGACGACAGCAACCCCCTTCCCCCCCGCACTCACTCCAAAATATCTCCCTCGCAGTCCCCCCCCCTCTCGTCCTCTCCACCTCCTTCACCCTTCAAATCCGCTCGTCCCAAGCGCCTTCATCGCCGTTGTTGACGACCACCGTCCGCCCCCATGCTGCGCCACCATGCCTCCCCTCTCCGCCGGCGTCGACTACGCCTCATCGACGAGCCCAAAGACACTGGGGACTGCCTACGCCTCCGCCCCAGGTCGTCTTCTTCCTCGGCTCGCCATCGTCTTCTTCAACACCAACGCCCACAACAGCTACTAAGCCCCCACCGGGCCATTGTGAGCCTCCCCTATGAGCACCGCACGTCCCCCCTCTCCCCTACTCCCTTCGTCCTCGTAACCCCTCTAGCCGCCATGGCCGTAGGTCATCTTCGCCGCTCCGATTCTTCGCCTCCGAGCCGTCCCCCCCCCCCCCCCGACCTCACCATCGTATTCGTGGGGAGCCTCTCGTCCGATTCCTGCTTTTCCCGGTCTCGATCCATGCCCCTCTGCACCGTTGCTCGCCGTGGCCGAAGCTCGCCATAGCCGCGCCCGGTGTCCGTCATTGTCGCGCCCGGGCCACACCCTACTCGCCTCGGCCGCATCCTTGGCCGTCTCACGTGCACCCACTGCGGCCCAGCCCCACGCCAGCCGCGCGGACGCGCCCCTGCCCGCACCGACATGCGCGCATGGCCTCGCGGCCGACGCTGCCCTGCTACTGAGTGATGCGCTGCTCCTGTTGACAAGCTGCTGCTGCTTGCAAGTTTGCTCTGCTCCTTGCCACTACTGCTCTCTGCTCCTTGCCTCTACTTACAAGCTGTTGCTGCTCCCTCCTCCTCCTTGTAGCGCTGCTGCTTGCTGCTGCTACTGCCTACTGTTGTGTTGCCGCTGCTGCTCTACGCTTCTGTTGGCCATGGCCTTGCCATGGTCGTGCGTGTGTGCAGAACATGCACAGCCAGATGTGCTTCTTGCCGTTTATTTAACTACATTAGATTAGTCTAGGAATACATTAGATTAGTTTATTTGTTTAATTAGTCAAATGTGTAAATGACGTGTGCCCCCCACTTGTAGTTGAAAGATAATAAGTTTTTAAAAAAATCTATGTTATGGCAGGTGGACCCCCCTCCTCTTAATATCCACTTACAAAGAAAATACTAAAATATGTATCAATGACACTTGGGTCCCACTTGTCCCATTGACCAGTCAAACTGCTGACTGGGATAACCCAGTCAATGACGTGTGGGTCCCCTGGGCCCTTTGACTAGTCAACGGTCTCAGTTGACTGCTGACTAGACAGTCAACTGGACCCCACCTGTCTGCAACTAATGCCACTTCAGTGTACACTTCAGTGTGTACACATAGCAATCTGTTGTTTAATTTCGAATTAAAATAAATCCAGGAAATAAGAAAATCTTTAGAAATTCATAGAAAATAAACCGTAACTCCGATGAAAATGTTTTATATATGAAAGTTGCTCAGAAAAATCCAACGAATCCAAATGCGCGGTCCTTTCACCTGTCACATGCCCCTAGCATGCTGAACATGGAACCGTCCCCTCTCTTTCATTTGTTTGGAATCCGCCTAACGCCAGGAATTCATCCTCGAATGTTTATCCCCTCCGTATGCAACGTGTAGTACTATGTTAGGGCAACCCTAGCTCTGCCCGTCGTCATGTTGTGCCTTGTGATGCATTGTTTGCTCTGTATTTACTGTTTCTTCCCCCTCTTCTCTCCGGTAGACCCCGAGACCGATGATGCCGCTATGATCGACTACGTCACTGACGACCCCTCCTTCTTGCCTGAGCAACCAGGCAAGCAAACCCCCCTTGAGCATTCCGATATCGCCTATTTCTTTCCCTCTCATGCTTGCATTAGAACTGCTACTGCTTTCTGTATGATCCTTCTCTGATGCATAGCCTGTTATTGTTACCTGCTTTTATACCTTACCTGCTTATCCTAAACTGCTTAGTATAGGTTGGTTAGAGATCCATCAGTGACCCCACCTTGTCCCAGTTTCCCCGCTTTATGTTCAATGACTCGATCAACGTGATTGACGTCCAGGCCCCAACACTGCACATCACCTCCCTAGTTGTACAACTATGTAGAGTTACCATCGAGTGGCGAGGGTGGAACCTCTTACATCACTCCTGATGAGATCTCTGTAGTGTAGCTATACGGTCGAGGTCATCGAGGGTGATTTCTTCCTTAACCGCTTCCGTTACCACTCTGTCGTGCAACCCCTCAAGTGTGAACCTCGAGAATGGATCCTCTTACGTTCACCTTGATGATAACATCGAGTGGGATTCACCGGGGGTGATTCCTCGGGTTTTCCCCTTGGTGTTAGACACACAGTTACTATGGTTACTATAACTTTACACTGAGCCATGTTACGAAAGACGGGTCGACCCTGAGGGGTACCCAAGCGAGCTTAATAGTGAGTGATGTGGAGTTGGGTTGACCTGGAAGGTGCCCACGAGATACTTACGAGGCGTGGCTGGGCATTCTTAGCCCTTGCCGCAAGTACTCGAGACGGGGCGACGGGGTCACATCAATCGCGAGTCTCTGCTCGTTACCGCGTGCTCCTAATCCACTATGATTTGGATATTTGATCCGAGGGGCCTCTGGCCTGATAGCACTAACCATCACGTTGGCATAGTATGGGCGTTCTGCATTTTATGCATCAACCGAAGCTTAATAGACGTCAGCGACTGAGCGTCGCGCGCCGGGTTGGGCTGCATAAGCACCTGCCTTTTTGATAGAGGTAGCTAGGTCTCCTCACCGGCCGCGTACGCAACATGCAGGAGCTCCTGGGGAGATGGCCCATGACCCCTGGGGGCATAGGTTTAGTCCGGCGTGCTTGACCTCTCTATTAAGCCTAGGTCGGGTTGCGGCGTATTGTTTGGCCGAGGCCGGGCATGACCCAAGAAAGTGTGTCCGGCCGGAGTTAATCAAGCGTGGTGGGTAAGTTGGTGCACCCCTGCAGGGAAGAAAACATCTATCGATAGCCTGTCCTAAGGTAATAGACACTTGGAGTTGTATCCCGATCGATACAACTAGAACTGGATACTTGTGATGAGGACTGGATGGTGATGAGATTTGGAATGTGTTGACACTTGGATAGTATGGCTCTGGGATTGCTTTCTCGCAGGGAGTCGAGAAAGGATCTCTGGTCGAGGTTGATAACATTACTGCTACTTTACTTTATGCTACTCTACTCCCTCCTGTTGCTGCAAGATGGTGGTTTCCAGAAGATGCTAGTCTTCGATTGGCTAGGATTTCCCTTCCCTTCTGGCATTCTGCAGTTTAGTCCACAGATACAACCCATTCCTTTGATACAGATGCATACTTAGTTTAGATCTGATGTAAGTCTTGCGAGTACTTTGGATGAGTACTCACGGTTGCTTTACTACTTTTTCCCCCATACCCGATTGTTGCGACCAGATGACGGATCCTAGGAGCCAGATGATGCCACTCATGACTACTACTACCCGGAGGATGCCTACTACTACGTGAAGACCGATGACGACTTGGAGTAGTTAGGAGGCTCCCAGGTAGGAGGCCTTGCCTTTTTCGATCGTTGTTGCTTTTGTGCAAGCACTACAAAAAAATTACACTTCCGTGATGATACTTGTTCGTCACAGTAGGTCGCGTTTTCTGTGATGCATGTACATCCATGACAAATTTATGACAGAATCAAGATAGTCATACATGTGCTGTCGTAGAAGTGTTCCATGGCATTAACAAAATTATCATCACGGAAGTGTCCACTTCCATGACGATAAATCGCGCGTCACAGAAGTGCTTTTGTCAAGGGTGACCGACACGTGGCATCCAGTAACGGAACACCGTTAAGCTATTGGGTCGGGTTTTGGATCCGATAACCCGTTAACAGCCCCGACCAATGGGGATTTTCCACGTGTAAAATCATCATTGGCTGGAGGAAATACGTGTCGGCTCATCGTTGGGACAGATGGCAACCACTCATTGGACGGAAGGCGCCTATGATACGTCGACATGTGGCACGGCCCAACAGAGGCCCATTCCTGTGAAAAGGCCGGCCCGTTTGACTTGGTCAAAAGCTGGCAGGCGGGCCCATGGAAAGCCTGTTAACGGCCTGTTCGAATATAGCCCATTTAGAGCCCGCTAACCCAAGGCCCGTTACGCCCTATCCGAATTAGGCCCAGTAGCGCCATCTGGGCCATCCAATATGATTCCAGCCCGTTTTCACTTCTGGCCCATGTATGGCCCATGACATCTTTCGGCCCATATGAGGCCCTATGTAACTCTTGGCCTACTAACGGCCCGTGGTGAAACTGGCCCGTAATGAACAGTGTATCACTTTACACCCATTAACGGCCCGTGGTGAAACTGGCCCGTAATGAACAGTGTATCACTTTATACCCATTAACGGCCCGTTATTCTGTTGGGCCGTTTCCAGCCCATGTTATCTTTCGGCCTTCTCAGAGCCCATTTATTCTTGGGCTCATTTCCAGCATTCGTTTACTTACGGCCCATTACTGTCATTTTCTGCTTGTGGGCCAAATTCAGCCCGTGGTTACAATCGGCCCGTTTGTGGTTTGTTAATACATTGGGCCGATTTCATAGCGTCATCAAATACAGCCTATTAACGATGGCCCGTTATGGTCGGCCCATGAACGGACGATTCCAACACTAGCCCGTTTACGGCCATAATGCGGTCTGTTTGGCCCATGTTTGGCCAATCGATTATACGTCCCGTATAAGGCCCATTGATAATATGGCCCGCAGAAGGCCCATTGTTTCTACGGCCCGTAGAAGGCCCATTGTTTCTACGGCCCGTAGAAGGCCCACTGTTTCTACGGCCAGTAGGAGGCCCAGTGTCACTATAGTAAATATTAGCCCATGGTTATTGTGGCGTAGTTTTAAAAAATAGGTTATTGCAGCCACTAGCTAACCGCTGAAAAAGAACTGCAATGACTACAAGCAAACAAATAAACAAGCCAACAAGGAAATAAATAAGCAAGCAACTAATGCTAGGCTATCACGGCTATTACACATATTACATCCACTGGGCATCAAAGTTCGCCACCAGTGCAAATATAGGGAACAAAGCAGCATATCATATACACTGGTTGTCAAAATTGGCGACCAGCGCAAATAAACGCCGCAGCAAAACAAATCCAGAACTGAAACCACTTCAGAAGATCTCAAGAAACAATATCCTGGGTACCCATAATGCTGGCAAGATGCTTAGCAAGCTTATTAACTTTCTCTTGTTTGGCGCTTAAATCCTCCAGCGCTTACTATCGCACCAGAAAATATGCATCTGAATTCTGCAGGGACTTCCTCAGTCCTTTAGCTTCCTGTCGCAGCACATCTGATCGATGTCTTTCAACTTGAAGTTGAGACTCAAGAAGAGGAACCAATTCAGGCAGCGAGCTCAAAGAGCTTGTGCCAGGAGTAGTGGTCAGTAACTCGAACACTACATCAAGACAGGACTTTTGGGTTCCCTCACTGTCGTCAAGATAGTTTTTATCAGCTTTCTTGGAGACCAACAGGGATGTCTCACTATCTTGAACCTTATCTGCATTACTTCCTTTACCATTGGATAACGTGGTACTGTTCTCCAATATTTTGTCCGCATTCTAAAAGAGAAACAAGCAGACACATCACATGTTTACCATGTTGTATATGAAACTCATTTTGGTAAATGAGTTCAGTAGTAAAGTGGACATGATAACAGCATGAAACAAACATATATCTATGTACCATGGTCACTTTATGGTCTATATCATTCTAGTTTTTGTTGCCAAATCAAGATAGAGACACAGTTCAAATAATATTTGTTCAAGACAAAGCAGAATAGACAGAATATAAGTGTTGGTAACTATAGAGCAATAACAACACTTGTAATGTGCATGACATGAGAACATAACTGTTTATTCAATTGAAACTGAAATCAACATAGAGCAGGTTACAACAACGAACCAGTTAAAGAAACAGGTTTAAAACATACCTGTTGCGCCATTGGAGTTTCAATTCCATCCTTTAAATTTGAAAATAGTTGGTATGAGTAAATACAGTCATGCAAGAGCAAAGGAGTATGAACCATAGCTACAGAACCTAACTTGAGAACAAATCTTCTCCTTTAAGCGTTGAGTTGGGATTCGGAGTGGTGGTCCTCGTGCTTTGGGCACTGCAGTTCCCTTACTAATTGCTCGTGTTTGGGTGCTCTATGGTGGAGACGGTGTTGTGTCAACTGGAACTGGGTTACTATCTGCCGGGGTTGGGGTTAGAAGGGGTGTAGCTGGTTCTCTGTCCAACTGGGTAGGGGTACAATCTGCGAGAGTCTGTGTTATGTGTGGTGGATCTGGTCCTTGGGCAAGTACAACCGTGGTTCTATCTGCATCAACTGGTAGCACTATCTTTTCTGAAGACCATGTTGTTACTCCCTTAGATACTTCCATCACGCTCTCCAATTCAAATGGTTGATAAACAAGAAAAGTAATTGAAAGTATAGACATTGTATGATAGACAGGTGCAATGGATAGTGGGGAATAAAAGAGGGCATGAAATAATTCATATTTATGTTGTCTAACCAAACAGGACAGCATGACACAATTTCACATATATGATGGCTAACTAAACAGGATAGCATGACACAATTTCACGTTATGATGGCTAACTAAAAAAGATGGAAAGACATAGTTCAAAATATGAGACTATGTAAATAGGATGACATGACATAACTATATAATGTGTTTATTAAATAGGTTGGCATGCCATAATTCACATACATTCACGGATAGAATGTCATAATTCAAAATATGATGACTGTAAACACTAAACAGGATGAGATGATATAACTATATGATGTCTTTATTAAATGGGTTGCCATGCCATAATTCAGATAGATGATGTGTATGTACTATGTAAACATGATGGCATGATATAATTCAAATATATGATTTATATAGTAAGCAAGTAAGCAGATGGCAATCCATATATGATGTAAAACTAAGCAATGCAAGACAACATGCATGACATGGGTAATATAACCCTGCCAAGTTTGAGCATAGACCTTAGGGGGAAAATAGGACTGGTCATCAGTCTCTGAATCCTCCTCTGAGGAGCTCTCTGTAACCAGCAAGATGTCTGCTTCAGCAGGTAGCATTGTCTGCTCTGAATACCTTGTTTTCACTCTAGATACTTCCATCACCGCTTCAAATGGCTGATGCACAGGAAGAGTAGTTGAATATACAAACGTTGTCGACAAATGGAACATGTAATACAAAAAAATGATAGCATGGTATAATTCACATACATGATGATTGGCTAAACAGCATGGCATTGCATAATTCACATATATAATGCCTTTGCAACAAGATAGCATTGTATAATTCACATATATAATGTCTTGCAACAAGATGGCAATGCATAATTCACATATATGGTAAGTAGACACTGAATAGGTGGCATTCACACAAAACATGTTTAAACCAATCAAATGACATAGCAATGCGAGACACCATACGCATGATATGAGCAACATAACCCTGCCAAGTTAGAGCATACACCTCGGGGGGGGGAATAGGACTGGTCATCTGTCTCTGAATCCTCCTCTGAGGAGTTATCCGTAACCAGCGAGATATGCACTTCGTCAGATAGCATAGTCTGCTCTGAAGACCTTGTTTTCACTCCAGAATTTGCCATCGCCGTGTCAAATGGCTGATGCACACGAAGAGCAGTTGAATGTAATAACATTGTTGACAAATGTAATATGTAAGGAAAAAAGGATGGCCTGATATAATTTACATATAAGATGACTGGCTAAGCAGGATGGCATTGCAAAATTCACATATATGATGCCTGGCTAAACAAGATGGCGTTGCATAATTCACATAAACGATGAATAAACTAAATAGATGGCATTCGCACAAAGGAAGTCTAAACTAAGCAGATGACATAGTTGATGTATAAAGTAAGCAATGCAAGACACCATATGCATGATATAACCAACATCAGCATGCCAAGTTAGAGCGAAGACCTCAGGGGGTAAATAGGAGTTGTCTTCTCCTTCTGAATCCCCCTCAGGACAGATATCTTCCTCTCGATTACAATCTGAAATGTGTGGAGGGGGGCTGCCTTTGCGCCTACCATGGAGCGATGTCTGCATGAAATTTTATTGCCACGCAAGGCTCGTCTCTTTTGCTCTACATGTTCAGTTCCATTGTTTACAATAACTGTCATGCATAGGAATAAAACATAGTGAGATTATGTAAGGAGTGCATGCAGAAATCTAGAGTGATGGTAGCAACTTGTGGATAGACCCGAAACCAATAATAGCAGGCAGATAATGGCTTCAGTTAAAAAATACAGGTAATGGCTTCTTTACTGTTTGTTTCCCACCCAACATGAAACTCATAGTAGACACCGGAGATTAACCAGATAGTAGATAGATACTATTGATAGCGGCCCCGATATGTACCCCACAACCATTTAAAAACTCAAGTTTGACCATTAGTTTGGAGCTGACTCAGAGTCTAATCAATGAACAGGACGATAAAGTAGCATGTAATATTAAGCGATGCATAACGTAAGCAGACACAAAAGAGTGCGACCTCTCTTGCGGACCCGTGTAGTCCTCGAGGTCATCTGCTCGGTTGATGATGGTAGTGCAGTTTTCATGGCTGCCAGCGGTGAGGAAGAAGATTTGAGGCGGAAAAAGACAGTCTGGAGGCCGGATCCCTGCTGTGCTGGACCCTTCTGTCGTTGGAGCAGCTGAACTGGGGTGGACGACGGCGCAGAAGGAGCGGGACAAACCATGCAAGGTTTTATTTGACAACTATCTGTAAGAGAAGTA
Source organism: Triticum aestivum (assembly GCF_018294505.1). Lineage (NCBI taxonomy): Eukaryota > Viridiplantae > Streptophyta > Magnoliopsida > Poales > Poaceae > Triticum > Triticum aestivum. Next base: position 271,973,557 of record NC_057806.1, read on the forward strand.
ATTCTGTAAGGGCTCGTTTGAATTGGAGGATTCCAACAATGCAGGGATAGGAAATAGACAGGAATAGGATAGGAATGCACGTGCAAAACAGAGAATTTAAAAACACAGGATCTCTGCCAATATGGGTGTTTGATTCACAACAATTGGAAGATCACAGGATGCAAAGAAGCATGGTGAGATTAAGTCAAACCACAAGAAAATGTACGGTTATAATGCTATTATGCTACTATCTCTTAGTCTTGTGCTTCATGAATAGGAATCTGAAAAGGAGGACAAGTGAAAATTAAAATTCCTAGGTTTTTTCTTTCAAGGAGACACTAAAGGATCAAATCCGTGTGCTCAGTGGACAATATATATAACATGTAGAGTAAAAAAGAGATGCAACAAGTGTACAACCTCTTTGGCGAAGCCATGTCGATCTCAGCGTGATTGGGTTGGCCGGTGAGGATGCTCCGGCTGACTTGGCTGTCAGAGGAGGGGAATAAGATCTTAGGCGTCTGGAGATGGATCCCGAGGTACTACTCCGCTGTGATGGAGGGTTTCGTCGTTGGAGCAGCTCCGGTGAGTTGTACGACGCCGAGGCTGAAGCAGGACAAGAGAGACAAGAACAAAGTTAACCTGAGTGGAATTCTAATAGCATCTCCAATACATGACGTAAAGTACATAAACAAAGTGCTAGATGTAAAATACATCAGCCGCTCATCTCTGAACTTAACTGTCGAAACTGAATTTAACTGTCGAAACTGAACTTAACTGTCGAAACTGAACTTAACTATCGAAACTGAATTTTGCTGTCGAAACTGAATTTTGCTGTCAAAACTGAACGCACTAGCAAGGTGAGGCTACACATCGGTCGACTGACTCTTTCATCTCTGGTCAGTTGATTTTGTAGCCATTGGATACAAGATCAAGGGCATGCGGTTCATCTTCAACCTCCACCCCCCTGAGCCGGCCAAATAGCAGCCCCCGCCGCCCGCGGCCTGCGGTGTGCCGCCCCGCCCGCCCCAAAAACACTCCCCACCGCCGGTCCGTGGCCACCCCGGCCATCCCTCTAGGCCCCCCCCCCGTGCCGAGCTTTTTCTCTGGCGATCCCCACGCCACCGCTCTGCCAACGCCCCGCCACCGCCGGCTACCACCGCCCCCATCCTGAACCCTAAGATAGATAGTGGGGTACCTCTCCAGCGAGCCCCCCTCCCCGTTGCGGCTGGTTCTTCCTTCACCCCGGCGGCATCGGAGTGAAGTGTAGCTAAATCAGAGCAGCATCGCAAGCAAGAGCAAGAGCAAGAGCAGCAGCACGACCAACAGCAATAGCAAGAGCAGACCAGACAGGGGACCGAGAGCAAGAGCAAAGCAGCAGCGCGAGCGAGAGCTAAAGCAGCAGCAGGTCCTACTGATGTGGACGTCGCCGCCGAGGGAGCGACGCCATGGAGGAAGTGGTCGGCGACGCCGCCGTGGATGGAGCTGCGCCGTGTCGGCTCGGGACCGAGCGCCGGCAGCACCGTGAGATCGAATCAAGAAGAAAATGCGGCGATTATTGTACAACCTCTTTGGTGGGGCCGATTAGGCCGCAACTTCATCCGAGGAAACGGTGATGATGATGCTCTTCCGGTGGTGCAGGTGAAGACGGCGGTGTGGGAATGGAGGTGGCGCGAAAGATAAGGGGAACATCGGGGCAGCTCCTTGGAGGTGGAGGACGGGGTGGCTGAACCGGCAGGACGATGAGATCAACAACGGATCCTCATCCGGTACGGTGGATGAGGGACGTCGAGGTGTTGTTGTGGACGACGTCGTCGGGGAAGAGGCTCCGGCTGGGTGGTGGACGGAGCAGGGTGTGGGGTTTCGTCGCGGGTTTTCGCAGCCTAAGTGTACGAATGGGTGGGAGGATGGGATGGCAGTGGGGAACCATGGCTTAGATACACGCTTGTCCGATATGTGGGGTAAGTTACGAAAGTACCCCCACTGATTTGAGGCGGTTCTTTCGGTTCAGGGGTACCACGGGCATTTCGCGTGTCGGGATTTCACAGGAGGTGGGAGTTTTCACGCGCGTTGTAATTTCGGAATAGCAAGGTGCGGGTTGAGATGGAGGGATTTGTCGGAGCACAACGAGACAAAGATATATCTTAAATATTTCGGGCTAACAAGGCGCGGGTTGAAATTTCCAGACAAGCCTAACGTGTACTGTACCAAATCAATGCGCCCTACAAATGTCATTCAAAACTTTGAATTCATGTTATGTTCAATTAAAAATATTTCGCTACGTGTATGCATGCAACCTACTACTCAGATGAATGTTTTAGTGCATTCCAAACATATATACTACCGCTTCAATATGAACTAAATTTGAATCCGTTTCTCTATTTGAATAAGATCTACAGTAATGATTGTTGTGAAGTCACAGCATTTGAATTCATTTCTCTATTTTAATAAGATCTACAATCATCATTATTGTCAAGTTAAACCATCGTTTGTGTATTATCTTCACAACACACCACATGATTAGTCTCGATTTACATATGAACTATGTGTAATATATGAACTCGAACTAGATTTTTTGAATCCACTTTATTTTGATTTCAAATCACATTACATTTCTAGCTCTAGCTATCTTCATAATCTAAACCATGTCTCATATGTATAATGTGTTTATCACATTATGTATGGTGCCCCACCCCCTACGCCTACAAGTATTTAGATATGAGTTGCAAACACCACACATTACCACAAATTCAAATAAAATGTGAGCAGTTCGATACATAGTATTGTTTAGATTGTTCGATATTTAGTTGTAAGCTGCAAACGCCACACATTATCACAAATTCAAATAAAATGTGAGATTGTTTGATGTATAGTATGGTTTAGATTGTTCGGCATTTAGCTGTGAGTTGCAAACACCATGCATTATCACATTATGGTACCCCACACAATCCTCTAACCTTTGTAGCTACCACTAACTTTCTCTCGTGCATGCACACACCCTCCTCGCCCTCCCCTTCCCTTGGCATTCTATCCACCAGGCACATTCATTTTTTTCTTTAGGTCATTCTCCCAGAGTCTCCACAACTCCTTTCCGACACACACCGACCGATAAACCTCTCCAGCGATGCCTACCTACAACATACAAACACACCTTCAATCTCCTCCTTTATGTGTCCTTGCCTCGTGTCTGTCATACGGTCAGACACACGTGTAAACTCTCGCCCCTCTTTTCATCGCTCTCACAACCGCACACTCCTCCCCCTATCTAGCTAGTAGTTGGGCCTCTCGCACCACCTCCTAGCTCCATTCTCTTTGTCTATCCGTCTCGCTGGGCCTTATTTTCCTCTAACAAATGGACATACACTGACCGATCTCTCGCTATACATATAGCTAGCTAGGTCCTTATAACTCGTTTTTACCCACACGTCAATCGATCTACCTCATTAGTTGTGTCTCTCCCTTCCTCCGACAAACAACAATTGATCTACCGATCTAGTTAGGTTTGCTTACCAAACACATGGTTCCCCTTCATCATCCATGGATGTGTCCCGACAGATCTATCACGCACAGGCACACACAGAAACACATCCCCACTCTTATTGATAACATTGCAGTTCCACCCTCAGTTTGTCTAGTAGGCCTCTCCCACCATCTTCGAGAAGCAACTCCATCACCCATCCAGCACTCTACCCGTCTCCCTCCCTGTCCCTCCCTCTCTCTCCTCTCTCTCTCTCTCCCATCATATTTCCCGTCCTTCAGTTATGTATGGATGTCGACCGATCTCCCTCAAGACATAGCTGGGTCTCTCCTTCTCAACACATATACGAGTTGTTCTACCTCTATAGTTAGGCCTCTGCCTACCCCTCCCACCACCCCCTCCCCCCCACACACACCGATACATCGAGCGCTCTAGTCATGTCTCCCTGCCACACACAAACTTGACGTGTGCCCTCTAACGTTCCGGTAGGCCAGTCGCCCTATATATTTGACTTGTACACACACACAATTTCGATGGCTCTCTTCATCGATCTCGCACCCACCCACTTGATCCTCTCTTCGACTCTATCGATAGCTATGACCCCTCCCTCTCTTCTCGTGGATTGCCCGACCCTCTATGTATGATATGGATAGGCCTCCATTTCACACACATTGCATGCAAAATTTTGTTTGAGATGTCATCGACACATATTCCCACAAATAATTCACGAAATCAACCCCCACCCCCACCCCAAAACAAAAAACACTCACGAATGCAGTTTGTATCTCTCACACACACCCACGTATGTGGGGGACGTGCACGAAGAGAAGAGGTGCATGCACGGCGCACGTACTCCCATCTCTTTCCCAACCACACTCGCGCGGGTACACGGTGGAGCTCATTTCTGTACGAAAAAGGCAGCCCACATGGTAATTTGGCACGTGTACTGGTTATCCACTTGGTGGAGGGAGGATCGTCTACCACGGGTGAACAAACAAATTGCGACTTGACGTGTTATGTTAAAAAAAGAGGCAAACCATGTGGGGCCTACCTTAGAGGCAAGGCTCTATACACTGGAGTACTTTTGATGTGTCCCGTCAACTCACAGAACGAGGAGAAGCTTGCTTAGTACGCCGTCTCCCCCGCCCACGGGCGCGGTGGCTCGTAGGATGAGGTGAAGCTTGCTTACTACGCCTTACGCCCGCTCCCTCGCCCATGCGCGCGGTGGTTCACAGGATGAGGAGAAAAATTTACTACTCCCTCCGTTTACTCCTCGTCCCTACTACCTTGGTTATAGAGATTATATCATATTGTTTGGAATATATATGTCCTTTAGTAGATTTCAATATGAACTACTAGTACATACTCCAAACACTGATGTATATAGACGTATTTTAGAGTGTAGATTCACTCATTTTGCTCCGTATGTAGCACTCTCCCTCGCCCCTCGACCCTCGCCCACGTGGTGGACATGCAGCAATTCATTCGGTCTCATATAGCCAGAACGATATATACTGCACTACCATTATTGCTCGAATTCCCGAAGAGGCGAAGAGCCAATTGCAAGGTTAATATTTTGGAGATGCCAAGCGCAAGGTCATAGGAGAATGAGTAGTACGTGCCGCATCATTTATAAATAAAGTTTTTTTCTTCTTCAGTGGCACGTACGCAATATGATAGGTTCATATGGAGAGAAAAGGAAACCGCTCCACTATATACATAGTCAGGATGGGCCAGCCTACACGGTTGCTTGCTGGGGTTTCTCTCTTCACACTCTCTCGCACAAAACGACTGTGGCCACATCTCTAACATCCTGGTGGATCACGTCCGCTTGGGGAAGGGGTGGATGCTTAGTGTAGATGCGGTGGCCATCGCCGACGGTGAAAATCCACTGTCGGCACGTCCCGATCAGGGGTCCCCGCCGTTCTCTCTCACAAAGCCGGTGAGGTTGCTTTCGTCCCTTGCTCACTGCCGCGACGTGTGCAGTTGCCACCTCCCGCCGCCCTCCTCAAGGTTGAGCTACGTCCCTCAGGTACAACTCCCTTTACAGCCGGCTTGCACCACTGCTCCAGCTGCCCACATCACTCCCTGTGGATATTTCTCTACTTCTTTACCCCGCACATACCTCTACTAGCTTCTACGTACTATATTTGTGATGAGTTTATGTCTCATCAACTAGTCCCAGTAATCTTATTCTAATCACGCTTGTTTAATTTCTTTGCCACAGGGATGCTCATCTAGATTTTGGTGAAACTGCACAAAATGATCCGATGGTCAAAAGGTTGCAAACTTCATTTATTAGGAAGCTCGAACGCTGCCAGCAAATTGAAGCCTGGTCAGGGTTCACGGTTCAAGGGCTAGGGACTACATGGATCGTTTTTTCTTTAGCTGCCTCTGTTCCAAAATAAGTGTCAACTTTAGTAGTAGTACAACTTTGTACTAAAGTTTGCACAAAGTTGCGAAACTTATTTTGGAATGGAGGGAGTACATATTTGCTATTATCTGTCAATCATTGAGATGCAATAACATGCATGTTAGTCTCCTTTGTATTTGATGAAATGTTGCAACGGGCAACCTTGGACGCAAGATACATGTAACAGAAGCTGGAACCTTCATACCATTGTACAAATTTATCTCGCTGATAAATTACAGTACATACTATACTAGTACTTCCTCCGTTCCTAAATATAAGTCTTTGTAGAGATTTCACCATGAACCACATGCGGATGTATATAGATGCATTTTAAGTGTAGATTCATTCATTTTGTTCCGTATGTAGTGGAATCTCTACAAAGACTTATATCTACTAGTAATAGCTAGCCTCCACTACTAGGAATTCTCTATCCTCTCCTTGAGCCACGTCATCAAAATTGATGTAGCCGTTAGATGAAGTAAATCAGTCCATAATAGCCATCTGATCTTGACGTTGAGAGGCTCCACACTAAGCCACATGCAAGCATGCAGAAATACTGTGCCACATGCATGTGAGTGGGTTTTAAATCACATCAACATGTCTGCATGCAAGCATGCACCGGTAGCATGCATGTAAGTGAGCTTTTAAGTCCCATTAACATGTCAAAAAGAAAAATATAATCCCATTATGCAGTAGGAGTTGGCTAATCTTTTTTCCTTACGTGGGATGATCTAAATGATGATGGGAGTTTATTTAGTTTGGCTACCACATTTGTCATGCAGTTATAGAGTTTTTTTTGTTCTATGAAATCGATAATTTTGCGCAGAGAGATATACCGCTATTCCGCGCCAACGCGCGGGGACTCATCTGGTAATATTTAGGAACGAAGGGAGTACTATGTAAAGAGTTAGGTGTCGCACGGTGATAGTGTGAGGTGGGCCATGTAATCACCGAGTCTGCGTGTTTTCATTGCTCTTGCACACCTCCGCTGTAAGAATGGAGAAAATTGCAATCTAGTAGTAGTATACCTCCTTTCGCCGAAAGCGTGGGACATTCAGCAGTCCTACCACCTCAGTAATAAAGACCAATGAGTCGTCAAATCACATAGACCCAGCAGTAAGTTGGACAGACGAAGCAACCATCACTCTTGCGCCAGTGAGAGGTCGCGTCCACTCTGCCCGGGCATGAATGCGACACCGATTCTTTGGAGCGGCGCTGACCCTTTCAGGCGAGAAGCGCGCGCGGGCGATGGAGGGGCTTTTGGTGGGCCAGGCTGGTCAAGAGTGGGCGTGGCAGCTGTCCGCATGTCCCTACCGGACACGCCCGGAAACGAGAGGATGCACCGACTCTTGCGGCTAAAATCATACACTACACAACATCTCTCTGTAGGATTAGGTCGAACTGTCGCTCTCTCTAACACACACATGGTGTTAAACACACACACACACACACACACACACACACCTTGGTCCCGTTGCACCTTCTAACATGACTTATTACACCTAGACGGAGGGAGTAGTAAGTATACGAGATATGGTGGCACACTGACTTAAGTCGAATACAAGTGCCCAAAATTTGTGTGCATGTTATAATAAGGATTCACTTAAAATAGTGCGTGAGCGAACAGAGGGATCAATTGGATAGTGTTCCCGAGCAGTAGCGAGATGTGTGAGGTAAGATACACCGCTGGCGCTTTTCATTTTTCTTATTAATTTGTTTGTTTCACCCTCTGACTGGTGGGACCCAACGTACTACGTGGAGAGAGGTAAGGTGACTAAGGCTGCATTATTTCTGCACCACTGTGGATAGTCTTACCACCAAAGCCACATGACACGATTATGATTGAAATCCCAATGACTCCCCACACACACAAAAAACACGGCATGCTTGTCACACGAATGCAGGAATGTATAAAAGGTTATTTCCCTCTCGTTGAACATAACGGGAGGGTTGTGTAGCTGGTTGGCCTATCCGCTAATCAAACTTGAGGTCTCGGGTTCGATAACTACACTTGAGCATAATTTGTGCCAGGAGGATTCTTTGACTGGTCAAAATGTTTTCTAGGGTTTGCACGCTTCACACTCTCTCTCCAGTATATATATACACGCTGGAGCCTCAGCGCTTGTAGTTGCTCTCTTCACACACTCTCGCCCTCTCCCGCTGGAGCCTCAACACTTGTAGTTCCTCTCTTCACACTCTCTCGCCCTCTCCAGATCTAAAGTTGCTCTGGAGACGTCCACATTTGTAGCTGTTCACTTTCCACCCAGCGGCGGCGCGGGAGGGCCTTCGACCCCTTCTTCTTCGCCGCCGTCCTGTCGCCCACCGAACCATGCCCCAAGAACCTTAAGGTATAATTTACTTACTCTACATGCATTGCTCTAGCTGCATGTATACCATGAATCTAGGACGTGGTTCAAAGAGGAAAGGAGTGGGGGAAAGTAGTGGGAAAAGTTGTATATAGCATGAATCTAGGACGTTGTTCAAAGAGGAAATGAATGGGGAAAGTTGTATAGCATTAATCTAGGACGTGGTTCAAAGAGGAAAGGAATGGGGGAAAGTAGTGGGGAAAGTTGTATCGCATAAATCTAGGACGTGGTTCAAAGAGGAAAGGAAGGGGCGAAAGTACTTTTTCAAAAAGGAAAGGAAGGGACAAGGCTGTAGAGTTTGAGCAGGACTAGATTTGCTGCGCTCACATAGGGAAAGGCGTCTAAAGATAACAAAACTGGGACCAACACAAATATGCTCCTTGGTTGTTTGTTCTTTGTTGCAACAGACTGTGCATGACCACAGTACATCGGTAGATGCACATGGTGCTGGTGCGTCCACTGTCCCGTGCAACTCATTAGCTTTGTTAATCTAAGGCCCTGTTTGGTTAAAAACTCCCTAGTCCCTACCTGCTGGGTTCCAGGGACTAAACATGGACTAGAGGTTATTAAATGACATGCTAAAAGACCATGTTACCCCTAGTAATGAACTAATAGAGACAAGGTGCGATGCGTGGCAGGGGCAACTGTTGGAAAAAGTCCCAAAAAGACTCCCTCGGGGTCTTCTTTCTTTAGTCCCAAATGCCCACTTTTAGTCCCTAAAAGTCCCTCCTCTTTGGTTTAGATGGGACTGACACGGAGTTTTTTTAGTCCCTACACCAAAATGTCCCTGTAAACAAACACCCTCTAATAATGCCGCTGGAAAATTGATGCAATGCCACAGTTAAAAGCAAATTACATGTTTAACGAATTTTATTGTTAATATAATCTCTATGTTAATATTAATCAATGCCACCGTTTGAGAAATGCTACTGTCTTGCTTTCTTTCCCATTTAGATAAGGTAGATGCTTCTTTTTGTTGGCTTCTGTGTCATCCACCGTTATTGACCACTAATTGTTTCCTTTGCACCTCTGTGTAAACAGGGTTATCTGCTTCACCTCGTTGCCATTGTGACCTTTTGTTGCACTGCACAAAACACTTTTGTTTTAAGAGTGTTTTGTGCAGTTCAACCAAAATGTCACACCGACAACGTTGCTTGATTGCTTGATCTTAGTGGAACTGCACAAGAGGAGATCTTACTTCCTATCCGTTAAGGCGAATTTGGTTCAGATCTTCTTCTTGTGAGTTGTTTGAATTCCGCATCATGAGAGGTCAGTACTAGCCTTCTTTCACATGATTCTGCAGTGTGCATTCATATGTTGTGCTACTTGTACGATAATGTTGCTTGATTTTAGTGAACTGCACAAATGGAGACAAGACTTCCAATCTGTATGTGCACCGTAATATCCCATTGAGGTAAGATAAGGATATTTCACAACTGCTGGCCTGTATTTTGCCACTTTCATCAGAAAATTAAGTTTAGTACTATACTTGTGCTCCCTAATTGACATGCCAAATCTTACATTGAAGGCGAAGCTTGTTTGTTATCGAACCAAGTGATGAAGGGGAAGAACAAGGGGAAGAAAAACAAAAATCAACTCCCGGTGCTGTAATGAAGCACTGGAACTGTGATGACACAAGTAATGATATAGTTTTGCATCTTAATTTATTGCTATGGCTGGAACGAGCAATTGTTTTGCCACTGATTTGATGGCACTCTTAATGTAATATGTAATTATCTCTACTTGTGCAAACAGGGATCTTCTTTGAAGATACCATATATTTTAGTGGAAATGCACAAGAAGATTTTGGAAACATTAAACTAATCGAGGAGTATATAGTAAGCATGGCCACCATCGTAGATAGCAACAGATGGTTCCAGAGAATTGCTTCATCTGTATGCTCTACACAATAAGCCTCCTGACAAAGGTTGGTACTCAGCAACTAATTTCATCCATATAATTGAGCTTTGTCATCTCTATTGGTGTTGTGCTACTCTTTAGATACTGTCATGAAAAAGTGGTATTGTCCTTGAGAAGTCCTTCATTTGTACTATTTTAAATATTTCCTTTCCTTTTTTCGAGAAAACAGTGATGCTAGCATTTAGTAGTCCTCTTGTCTTTGCACAACAGGATCATCTTCCTCTGAAGAAGAATATGGAGTACGTGAAGTGACTAGTTCCGATTATGCCAGGATGAAGAAGCCATGTCTATCTTATCATCAGAAGGAGCAGTTGAAGGATGGTTACATTACTCCCCACAAGACCAAACTAACTTCAGCTCAGAAGGACTGACAAAATATCCATTTTTTTGCTGTGATGCACAAGTATAATGTTGTTCTAGGATTCTTTCTGGTGAGTTCCATTTTTCTAAAAGTGTGCTCTACATGGACCATGTATGTGCCTGTTGAAACTGTCAATTCATAGTACCGTTTTCTCTATACTAATCACTTTTTTTGATTTGTGCAAACAGGGGTGCTCAGCTTGATTTCAATGGGAACTGCACAAAATGTTCATGAATACATCAAATCATTCCTTTCCACCACAAGAAAGGAGGTGCCGATAAGTTCAAGGCGTTGCAACATATAAGGGCGAAATCATACAAGCTATGCGCGAATTTGGTTGATTTTGGTGGAACTGCACAAAAAGAACAGCTGGTTTATTTAGCACGAGGTGCCATGTCAATGTCCGAACTGATGGCAAACCCTGCCCATTCTACAATCGTAGGCATTTGATAATTTGGAATGGGACAACCTTGTCAAATTTTGCTCATTGATTTTAGCAAGACATGCATTTGATATTTTTGAATGGGACGCCCTTTGCTGTCAGCAGTGTCGATCAATTTTTTCTTTATTCTTTAGTTGTGAAGTAAATATTGCCTCTGACATGTGAGTCGCTGAGATGCATAATCATCGATTGTTTTGAATGTTCTCTATGAATTGCCAGGCCCGTGTGTTTGATTGCAATGCACAGAAACGCTAAAAAGCTGCTCAAACTCTTTGTACTCCTTTTGTTCCTTTTTACTTCATGCATTGTGAAAGTGCATACTTTTTTGTATAAGATTGGTCAAAGTAGAGATACTTTTACTGCAGACAAAACTTGTATGCAGACTAGAAAGGACCGGAGGGAGTACATGTGAAACTGCTGCAAACGAGGTGATCACCCTAGGAATAATGCTAGTACATGTTGTTTTGCATGTTCATCCAATGCGAGTGATACAGGAATTCGAACTAATCGAAATAAATTCATTCATACATGGTCAGATTTCATATAAACATGCCAGATTTCATTACATTTCATACATTCTTCAACTAAAAAGGGGTGCGCTGGAGGTATAATTAAATAACCGAAGCTACCCACCTGTGTCCCGCTGAGCCGAACAGAAGCTTCAGTGACTTAACTATAGGTGCAGTTATGTAACTGACATGTGGCCTGTTGGGCCCACGTGTCAGTCAGCCAACCGCACCAGCAGTTAAGTTGAAGCAGCGTTATTCTCCAGCAGAACTCCCCGACTCCACGTCGCCGCCAAGAAGCTAACCGGCCGTCAATGGTCAAACCGCCTAGCTTGGCTTCAACAGGAGGGTAGCAGCAGTGGCCTTACTTGGACCCGAGCAGCGGCGACCTACCATTTTCTACTCTTCCTCATTTTCTTTGTGGCGCGGCCTCGTTGGAAGCGGGGCGGGGCCTCGGCGGAGCTGGCGATGTCCTCTATCTCATTGCTGGCAGGCGGCGCCTCAGCGGAGCGGTGGAAATCCTCCCCCGCGTTGCTGGCAGGGTGGGGCCTCGGCTGAGCCGGCGATGTCCTCTGCCTCGTTGTTGGTGGGGCGGGGCCTCGGCGGAGCCGGCGGTGTCCTCTGCCTCGTTGTTGGCGCAGCGGGGCCTCGGTTGAGCAGGGCCTCGTCGACGCCAGCGGAGCGGGGACTCGTCGGAGCCGGCATTGTCCTCTGCCTCATCCTCGGTCTTGCCAAACAGCGCCTCGCCCGCTTCATCGCCCTCTTTGCTAGCCTCTTTGTAGGCGGCCGCAGCCTCCTGCACCCGCATGCGGTACCGCCAGTGCTCGAGGCGGCCCTTGCGGGCGGAGCGGTATGTGTCGAGCAGCGCCTCCTGCTCCGCCCGCTCCGCGGCGATCTGATCCTCCGCCTGCAGGTGCTCCTGGAGGAGATGGTGGTTGTAGGCGACGTCGGCATGCGCCTCCCGGAACTGCTCCTGAGGCATCTGCCTCACACTGTCCATATATTGGGCACGGGCCTCGCCGATGGTCATGGTGCAATGCACCGGCGAGGATGGCGCGGAGGAGGGGGTTGGCGCCGGATCGTCGACTACCATGTTCTCCATTGGGACGTCGTCGTCCTCCGGCTGCCTGCCGGCCAGCCGGTCGGCAGCAATGGCTGCCATCTCCTTGTGGTCCGTCGTTCGCCTGTCCCGAAGAGCACTGGAGCGCGAGGAAGCCATGGTGGGCAGTAGTGGTGTGGACAGGAGAAAGGGAACGGATGCGGATGACTGCGGCTATGGCCAGCGCAGCAGTTTATATAGCAATGGTGGGCGGGTGGAGGGACGGACGTGTGGCGCCGGAGTAGCCGCCTCGGCAACCGCGTATCATTAATGTGGGCGGCAGATGGACGGACGGACGGCACTTGTGTCGTTTGAAGGCGGAGCAATCGCCTGCACCGGGAAGCGGGGCGGGCGGCGCTGACTGTTTCGGGCGGAAAGCGCGCGCGGGCGAGGAGATGACTTTACTTGGAGAGGATGACAATGGGGACCCACCAGGTCCATAGCCTCACATACGCAAGTGCCTCCATATTATATATATATATGTATAAAACTATACACCCTCCGTCTAGGTGAATAAGTCGTATTAGAAGGTGCATCACGACCTAGGTGCAAGCAGATTGGTGGAAAAGAAGAATATTTCTCTCTTCTAAACACAACATTTAATCACAGCAGTTAAGAGGATGCCTTATTAGCTACCCATGCAGGCCATCGTAATTCATAACATGCAAAGCGCTTTTATTTCGTTCCTAATAACCGCATGGACGTGCTGCATGCATTGGTCCTTGCCCGAGCAAAAAAAGGGAGGAAAGGGGTTTCCACGAGAGATAATGAGGCAGAGGTGGAAGCGCTTGCTGGAGTAATTTATTTTGCTTCCCCCTGGTTTCCTGACATCACGGTCCCACACCACTGTCAACCTATGTAGTAGTCAATAAACGAGAGAATTGCACAAGAAGCGGCCGACGGCTGGGACCAAGCAGCTTGAGCAGTATTTGTGTTTTTGAGGTGTGAGCACTGCAGAGTTTTTCAATGTTTAGCCCAGATATTAATTTTTCTCCTCTGAACAACAACGAAAACATCGCTGCAGGTATTAACTGGGTGGACCGTGGCCCGTCTAGCCCAGGCCAGATATCCAGCCCAGATATTAATTTTTTTCAAGCTAAAAATGGCTAGTCCAGCTATACTTTTTTTAGGAATGCCCAGGCAAGGTCAAGTTGTTATTCTCCGCCCCGCTGGGCTGCAAATCTTTCCTAGGAGGGATGCATTACGCTTAACAAGAAAATGGGCTTTAAGAAATAATAAATGGGATGTAATTATAAAAACTGGGTAGTAACTATAAAAAATGCACCAAACACGTGATTACTTTATAAAATATTATTTTTGGATATTGAAAATTTTAATTTCATTAATTGTTGTGAGCGCAATGTTTCGTTGGATTTTTACGTAATATAAATTTATATTCAAATTGTATTTAATCTGACTAGAAATTTTGGGATAAAAATATTTCGGATCCCATCAAAATGTGGGAAATTTTATTGAATTCGGTTTTGAACGGTTGGTTGAAATGGGTTGTACTTTTAACAAACTGTAAATGGGTTGTAGTAAATTCCATTAGAATTCAAAAATGGGCTACACATTCTTACAAATCTCTAATGGGCTATAAGTTCTCTGCCACACACTTCTGGCCTTACTAAGTTGGCGCGTCCCCTAAAAAAATAGAGTTGACATGCATGCAAGGCTTTCTCAACTTATAGTCAACACACGGTTCTAGCAGTAGTGGCCGTTGGATGTCCATCCAACGGATGCCGTGCTTCTTCTTCAATCTCGGATATTCTAGCTTCACCCACCCCAAAAATGATTCCTCCCCCTGACATCTGGGGCGCACCGTTTCGGAAGCTGACCTGTGGGCCTACTAAGTTGACGTACCAAGGGCTTTGTCAACTTAGTCAATATAAACGATTCTAGCTCCAGTGACCGTATGATGTCCATCCAACGGTCGTAGTGCTTCTTCAACCTCTGGTCTTCTTGCTCCAGCCGCCCAAAGCAGCGCCGGTCGTGCCGCCTGCTCCTGCCTCCCGTGGCCGGCTGTGCTGCCGCGGAGGCCTCATCGCCCCCTACTATTCCCACCGCTGGCCAGGCCCTGCGACGACGGCAGCCTCACACCGCAGCCGAACGAGTGAACCCTCATACTCCTCTCCGCGTGGGCATCCACTACCGCGTCTTCACTGGCTCCGCGTCGTACCCTTCCTAGGCCTCGCCGTCGTCCATCGCCCTGGTGCTCTCGGCGCGGCGTGGTCAACGTGGTCAAGGAACGACTTCCATCGGACGTGGACTATACATGGAGAGGCTGATAGCTGGGTCCACGGCGGCAGCAAGGAAGTGCCTCCTTATTACGCGGAAAATAATGATTCCTCCACCTGACAGTAGGGACCCACCGGACGGGCCACCAGTATTTTGCAAAAAAAATCGTTCCCCCCTGACTGCTGGGACCCACCGGACGGGCCACCGTATTTCGTGAAAAAATGTTCCCCCCGCTGTCAGCTCGGACCCACGGGAAGTGCCTCCTTATTACGCACAAAAAAATGAATACTCCCCCGGCTAGCTAGGACCCACCTTGCTGGGAGGCTGACTTGTGGGCCTACTAAGTTGACGGGGATGAAGGGCTTTGTCAACTTAGTCAATATGAACGATTCTAGCTCCAGTGACCGTACGATGTCCATCAACGGCCGTAGTGCTTCTTCAACCTGTGGTCTTCTTGCTCCAGCCACCCAAAGCAGCGCCGGTCGTGCCGCATGCTCCTGCCTCCCGTGGCCGGCTGTGCTGCCGCAGAGGCCTCACCGCCCCCTACTATCCCCACCGCTGGCCAGGCCCTGCGGCGATGGCAGCCTCACACCACAGCCGAACCAGTGAACCCTTGTAGTCCTCTCCACGCAGGCTTCCACTGCCGCGTCTTCCCCTTCCTAGGCCTCGCCGTCGTCCACCGATGTGGTGCTCTCCGCGCGGCATGGTCAACGTGGTCAAGGAACGACTTCCATCAGAAGAGTACTGTACATGGAGAGGCTGACAGCTGGGTCCACGGCCACAGCCCAGTTTTTTTGTGATTTGCCAAGTAAGTCGCTTTGTCAGGCCTGTTGGGCTGCAAATCTTTCAAGACGAGGAGAGCTTTCATTCGGCTAGCCGAGAAAATGGCCCATCAGTAATGAGAAATGGGTTGTACATTTTTAAAACACATCAAACCGGCAATTAGTTTAAAATATCTTTTTTTCATTTCAAGATTTTAAATTACATTAATTTTTATGCGTGGAGAATTAGTTGGATTTTATATTGATATACATTTATTTTTAAAATCAGTTTGAATGTGAGTCGAAATTTCGGGATTAAAAACAGTTCGGCCGCACCGAAATATGCAAAATTTCGTATAATTTTTTAACCGTTGCCACAATATGTGTCGTAATGCTAACAAAAAGTATATGGGCTCCAAAAAAACCTTAAGAATTAGCAAATGGGCTGTAAATTATTAGAAATAATGGCAGATGGGATGTATGCTGTTTTCCACAGATTTGAGGCTTTCCTAAAAAAAGGTTGACGCACAAGTGCTGACTGTTGGATGTCCATCCAACGGCCGTCGTGCTTCTTCAATCTCTGCTCTTCCTGCTCTAGCCGCTCAAACAAGCGCCGGCGGGACTGCCTGCTCCCTCCTCCTCGCGTCCGGCTGTGCTGCCGCGCAGGCCTCATCGGCCGGCCGTACTCCCATCGCTGGCCTAGCCATCCCTCTACTCACCCACACCTGCTGTTATTCTCCGGTGATGGCAGACGAACCAGTAAACCCTCGTACAGTCGTACTCCCCTCCGTGTGGGAAACAACTGCCGAGTCTTCCCTTCCTCCGTGTCGTTCCCTTCCTAGGCCTCGCCGTCGTCCACCGCCCT
The DNA here is from genome assembly GCF_018294505.1 of Triticum aestivum. Lineage (NCBI taxonomy): Eukaryota > Viridiplantae > Streptophyta > Magnoliopsida > Poales > Poaceae > Triticum > Triticum aestivum. Next base: position 271,989,982 of record NC_057806.1, read on the forward strand.
GGTGCTCTCGGTGCGGCGTGGTCAACATGGTCATGGAACGACTTCCATCGGATGTGGACTGTACGTGGAGAGGCTGACAGCTGGGCCCGCGGCCGCAGCAAGGAAGTGCCTCCTTATTACGCGGAAAATAATGATTCCTCCACCTGACAGCTGGGACCCACCGGACGGGCACTGTATTTCGCGAAAAAACGTTTCCCCCTGACTGCTGGGACCCACCAGCTACATCTTCGCACGCAAGGAAGTGCGTCCAGGCAAAAAAACGATTCGCCCCTGACTGCTGGGACCCACCAGCTACATCTTCACAGGCAAGGAAGTGCCTGACAGTCAGGACCCACCGGTCCAAGCGTACATAGCGTTGTCATTCTGGTCGCGAACGTGTACGTACATACTGGTCGATGTAGAGGCGCGCACATGTCGTAGTAGAGGCGTGCACGTGTCGTAGTAGAGGCGCGCACGTAGCATGTACACGTACATACAACGGCCATGGTGCAAGAAAGAAAATACGGCCACGTATATGTACATACGGGCGGGGTCTCGAACGCCTACTCGCGCATACGTACGACCAGGGCTCGTGTACATGGCTGGGTCGGAACGGTGAAATAGTGTTGTCGTCATGTTCATGGTGAGGCAACGGAATGCGTCGTGTTCATGGGGAGGCAACGGAATGCGTCGTGTTCATGGGGAGGCAACAGAACGCGTGGGAGCCAACCGGCTGGGTCGGAACGGAATGCGTGGTCATGTTCATCGGGAGGGCTTGGATGGAACATGCGATGGAAACAAGGCCCGGCGTACCGCAAAACGGAGGAAACGGCCTTGTGTTCGACCGGCCACGTTCAAAACGGGATCCTGTTGATCGGGAGGGGTCTGGCGTACCGCAAAAGGGAGGAAACGGACCTCCAATGGTCGAAACGGGGGTCCTGTTGATCGGGAGGGGTGTGGCGTACCGCAAAACGGACGAAACGGACTTGTGTTGGAGCGCTACGGTCGAAACGGGGGTCCTGTTCATTGGGAGGGGTGTGGCGTACCGCAAAACGAGACTCCATGGGATACTGTTCATCTCCACCGTCGACCCCCTCCATCCTCCACGAGCTACTGATCATCCACCGTCGACCCCCTCCAGCCTCCACCTGCGACTGGTCATCCACGGGCTCCTGTTCATCTAGCCTCCACCGCGCGCTACTCCACCAGCTACTGTTCAACCAGCCCTCTCCACGGGCTCCTGTTCAACCACCCCTCCATGGGCTACTGTTCATCCTTCCCTCCACCGTCTACTGTTCATCCTGCCCTCCACGGGGTGGTCCTGTTCATCCAGCCCTCCAAGGGGTCCTGTTCATCTAGCCCCAACCGGCTCGATTGATCGGGGTCCTGTTCATCCACCCCCACCGGGAACTGTTCATCCAAACCCCCCGCAACACTCACTGTTCATCCAGAGGCAGCATCATCGGCTTCAGTTAGCAGCAGTGGCGAAGGAATCGCTCGATCGGGTTCAGTTAACAGCCATCGATCGATCGCTCAGGTTCAGTAACGCGTAGCCTGCAGTGCAATCGCTCGGGTTCTGTTAGAGCCCAACGCCCCGCTCGGGTTCAGTTAGAGCCAACGTCCCACCGTAACCGGGAACTCCCCGAAATTTTCCTCGCCCTCGCTTCTACCACGGTTTTTTCCGTCATGGACGGCCCAAAGAATGTCATGCAGCTGCGTCTCCGGCCCGCCCAGGACGAAAAGCCCATTTTCTGTCATGATTTTTTGTCATAGAAGTAGGAGCCCACCACATCTATGATGATACCTGGTTTTGTCACAATTATCGTCATAGAAGTGTCATATGTATGACAGAAAAAAATTTCGTTCGGCCCAAAATGTCAGGGATGTGTCTTTTTTTTGTAGTGTAGCCTTCTTAAGGCAATCTTGTCTAACTTATGTCTGTACTCAGATATTGTTGCTTCCGCTGACTCTTGTGTATTCGAGCTTATGTATTCGAGCCCTCGAGGCCCCTGGCTTGTAATATAAAGCTTGTACTATTTTAATTTGTGTCTAGAGTTGTGTTGTGATATCTTCCCGTGAGTCCTTGATCTTGATCGTACACATTTGCGTGTATGATTAGTGTACGATTGAATCGAGGGCGTCACACTAGTTACGTTGTGACGTTTGGTACACCCAAAGAATTCCTACGGTATCCGGGAGTTGCACAATCTCATGGTCTAAGGAAATGATACTTGACATTAGAAAAGCTTTAGCAAATGAACTACACGATCTAGTGCTACTCTTAAGATTGAGTCTTGTCCATCACATCATTCTCCTAATGATGTGATCCCGTTATCAATGACATCCAATGTCCATGGTCAGGAAACCATGACCATCTATTGATCAACGAGCTAGTCAACTAGAGGCTTACTAGGGACACATTACGATCTATGTATTCACACATGTATTACGGTTTCTGGTTAATACAATTATAGCATGAACAATAGACAATTATCATGAACAAGGAAATATAATAATAACCACTTTATTATTGCCTCTAGGGCATATTTCCAACACCCTTGGGGTTAACCTAGATCAGAAGTTCCACCACCGCAAGGCTCCGTAGCCATCGAAAACCAATCTATACCCCGTTCCGGCACTCTATCGGAGGGGGAAATTATCACCGGTGGCCATCTTCATCATCCCGGCGGCCACCATGATGAGGAGGGAGTAGTCCACCCTCGGGGCTGAGGGTTTGTACCTATATCTATGTGTTCAATCTCTCTCTCTCATGTTCTTGAGATGTCACGATCTTGATGTATTGTGGGCTTTGTTAATATAGTCGGATCATATGGTGTTTTCCCCTCTCTATCTTGTTGTGATGAATTAAGTTTTTCCCTTTGAGATTTTGGTGTTATCGGATTGGATACTTTTATGGATTTGAGAGCACTTGATATATGTCTTGCATATGAATACTCGTGGTGACAATGGGGTATCATATTGATTCACTTGATATGTGTTTTGGAATTCAACTCGCGGATTCCCGCGGTGACATTAGGGTAATCTATGCATAGGGGTAGATGCACGTTCTTGTCTTTTGTTTCTCCGGTAGAAATCTTGGGGGCACTCTTTGAGGTTCTTTGTGTTGAATTGAGTATTATGAATCTGAAATGATTTGGTGTTATTTTAGTACAAACTCTTGCATAGATTGATCGAAAAGAATAGCTTCGAGGTGGTTTCATAACCTACAAACGATTTCTTCTTATGTTCTCCGCTAGATAGGAACTTTGGAGTGATTCTTCATCGCATGTTGAGGGATGGTTATATGATCCAGTTATATTAGCATTGTTGAGAGATTGCACTAGTGAAAGTACGGACCCTAGGCCTCATTTTCAAGCATCGCAATACTGTTTTTGTGCCCATTTACTATTTGCTACCTTGCTATTTTTTATTTATTCGGATTATAAAAATACATTTCTACCATCCATATTACACTTCTATCACCATCTCTTCGGTGAACTAGTGCACCTATACAATTTGCCATTGTATTAGGCGTGTTGGGGACACAAGAGATTTCGTGTATTTGGTTGCAGGGTTGTTTGAGAGAGACCATCTTCGTCCTACGCCTCCCACGGATTGATAAACCTTAGGTCATCCACTTGAGGGAAAATTGTTACTGTCCTACAAAACTCTGCGCTTGGAGGCCCAACACGAGTCTACAAGAATAAAGTTGCGTAGTAGACATCAAGCTCTTTTCTGGCGCCGTTGCCAGGGAGGTTAGGTAAGCGGCACTCACACCCCGTCAAGGAAGCTCTTTTCTGGAGCCGTTGCCGGGGAGGTGAGTTCTTGAAGGTATATCCTTAGATCTTGCAAATGAATCTTTTAGTTTCTTGTTTTATCACTAGTTTGGTTTGTAAAAGAAAACATAAAAAAATGGAATTGAGGTTGCATCATATTATTGATCATCTTTGTAATATCTTTCTTGAAAATGATGGTTCGGAAAATTGTGCTCAATTGTTAGAAGAAGAAGTCAACAAAATGTTTGGCACAAAATATTTGAATGATGAGCATGATTGCAATGTTGTTAGTATGAATTCTTTGAATATCCAAAATGCTAACGATGATTGCACAAGTCATGGCAAAAATGTTTCTTATAAGCATGTCAATTTTTGTGGAGTGCATAAAGTTTGTGAAGACGTGCCTTATAGGGAAGACAGATTTTGCAAGAAGCAGAAACATGATAGAACCAATTCTTTGCTCAAAGTGATAGATGAATTTGCTAAAAAATTATGTTCTCTTTGTCCTATTACTTGTGTGCTTTGCAATAAGGTTGGTCATCTTAATTTCCAACACAAACTCTTTCATGATCAAATCATGTCAAAATATTGCAATAACTTGATCACCCTAGAACTTTATAATGAACTTTGCTTATTTTTGAAGAGTGAAGAATTAACATATAAAAATAGTTCGTTTGAAGTATTCATTCTCACGGACGACATTGAAACTATATTGCCAACGTTATTTTATATATATATATGTTTTGCATGGTAAAATCGAATGAGAATGCTTATATTGCCAACTATAGAAAGATGGGAAAACTAATAGAATATAAAAGGAATACTAATGAAAGGGTAAATATTTCCACTTTCCCTCCTTTTGTCGCTCATGATGAAATATGTGACGAGGAGAAGCTCCTTATTCAACCAATCTCATCAATAAGAAGCTTGAAAAAATTAATTAAACCCACACATGATGTGGTGAAGAAGAAGAAAAGAAGAAGAAAGAATAGAGGTAAAAAGGTATCTCTCCCAAATAGTGTTGCTCCTATTATGTTTGTGCCTCATGAAAATGAATCAAAAATAATTGTGGAGGATGATGCACTTGATGATGATATTGCTTCTATGTCTTATGGCACAATGTCCGAGAGCACTATTGATGATGATTTTGTTATGCCTATTCCTTGTTGTGATGATTATGATTGGGAAGATAATGATACTTCTTATAATCTTGGAATCCTTTTTGGCATCAACTTGGGAAATTATGATGATAGCAATTGTTATACCATTGGTGCTATTCATACTATTAATGATGAGAATGATTATGCTTATGATATGCCAAGCCACAAGCTTGGGGATGCCATGTCTGATGAGAATGACATGTTCAAGAATTTATTTGCTGCAATTAATGTTTGTCCCAAGCTTGGGTATGCTATGCTTAATGAATATGATCTTTTTAGTCCCCTTACCTTGAATGATCAAATTTGCTATGATGATTGCATGCCTCCCATGTATGATGATTATTGTGATGAAACTTATGTTATTAAAAGTAGTGATAATTATTGTCATAATTTTGGATATCCTTTTAGTGAAGATTACTATTTTAATGTGGGAACAATTTATAGTATCTGAGTTTCCTATGATACTCCCACTATTATTAATGAGAATAAAATTGCTTATATGGAGAGTACTAAATTTTCTATGCTTTTGGATCATGAAAAGAATGCTTTATGTGATGGTTATATTGATGAATATATTCATGATGCTACTTAAAATTATTATGAGAGAGGAACTTATGATTCATGATGCTCTCTTTATGTTTCAATTCTTATCTTTTATGCGAGCACCATTGAAATCATCATGCCTAGCTAAAAGGCATTAAAGGAAAGCGCTTGTTGGGAGACAACCCAACATTTACCCCTACTGTTTTTGTGTGTTCACATGATTATTCTGCTGTATTAATCATGTTTCATTTCTTTTGTTTCAATAAAGTGCCAAGTAAAGCCTAAGGGATGGTCTATGGTGATAGTTGATTTGATCTTGCTGAAAAACAGAAACTTTTGTGCTCAGGAATGTAATTCTAATTTTTAACATAAGAGTGATAAAATGCTGATTATTTTTTCATAATATTAATAGACAAATTTCCCAGGTTTTCCTAATTTTTAAGAATTTTTGGAGTAGCAGAAGTATGGTTGGAGTACAGATTACTACAGACTGTTCTGTTTTTGATAGATTCTGTTTTCAATGCATAGTTTGCTTGTTTTCTAGTTTCCATTGCTTATATTGCTCAATATAAATTGTGGAAATGATATGCTAAAGTAGGTATTGTGTGAGAACAATTATGAATCTTGTCTTTGACAGTACCAAAAGTGAAATGGTTTGCTCTTTATTATACTAACCTAGCTCACAAAGTTCCGTTAAGTTTTGTGATTGAAGTTTTCAAGTTTTGGGTGAGATGTCGATATGAGGAGAATAAGGAGTGAGAAGACCCTAAGCTTGAGGATTCCCAAGGTACCCCAAGGTAATATTCAAGGAATATCCAAGCAACTAAGCTTGGGGATGCCCCGGAAGGCATCCCCTATTTCGTCTCCAACATTATCGGTACCTCACTTGGAGCTATGTTTTCATTCGTCACATGATATGTGTTTTGCTTGGAGCATCATTTTATTTTGTTAGGATTTGATTGCTGTTATTTATAATAATTTTTTTGCATCTTTTATTTCAATAAAAGTGGCAAGGATAGCCTTTACTATGCTTATTTTTGCAATCCTACATGTTGCTGTTTGAAAACAGAAAGTTTACCGCTGTTGCAAAAATTCCCTAGAAAAGTCAGAATGTGATAAAATGTTGATTTTTTTTGCAAAGTAAGCTCTGATAAATTTTCTACAGTGTGGTAATTTTTCATAATCTTGGGAGTTGAATAAGTATTGATACGCTTGCATTCTTTACAGACTGTACTATTTTGGCAGATTGCTGTTATGTTTGCATTGTTTGCATATGTTTTCTTGTTTAATGATCCTATTTGAGGATAGGAGTATTAAATATGCAGAGGCATTTAGTATGCAATGTTGAATAATAATTCGAGTGATTTGCTACAGTAGATAATGATAAGGTTTTGCATTGGTTTATACTAACTTATCTCACGAGTTCTTGTTGAGTTTTGTGTGGATGAAGCTTTTGAGATTTAGGAAAACCGTGATATGAGAAGAATTAAGGAGACACAAAAATCTCAAGATCAGGGATGCCCAAGGCATCCCAAGATAATATTTCAAGAAGTCTCAAACATCTAAGCTTGGGGATGCCCTGGTAGGCATCCCACCTTTCTTCTTTAACAATTATCGGTCAGTATCGGTTGAGCCTAAGTTTTTGCTTCTTCACATGATATTGCTATTCTTGGAATGTCATTTTATTTTGTTTTTGCTTGCTGTTTTAATAAAATTCTTAGATCTTAAAGTTTTTGAATAAGAGAGAGTCCTCAAATAGCTACCTATTTACTTAACCACTCCCTTGATCTTCACTTATATCTTTTTGGAGTAGCTTGTCATTTGCTCTAGTGCTTCACTTATATCTTTTTGAGCACGGTGTGCTTTAGTATTTTTGAGCATAGTGTACTTAAATTAATTTGAGAGAAAGAAATATTATGCTCATTATCTTCACTTATATTTGTTTGAGCTTATCAAAAGCAATACATGAAAATTAGTTCCAAAGTGATAGATATCCAAGAAGGATATAATAAAAACTTTCATGAAGATCATTGGACAAAATAAACTTGATTCTTTGCAATAGGTTTGAGATATGATGATGTGATATGTGAGTCATGTTGATGAGTAATTATGCTTTAGTAAGAATATTGGTGTTAAGGTTTGTGATTCCCTATGCAAGTACGGAAGTCAATAGTTATGCAATGAAATTACATCCTACTTGTGGTGCATTATTCGCTGTTCATTATGCTCAATGCTCACTTATAAGATTATTCATTTCTTGGTTGGTCGCTTCTCAATCTTTTGCTAGCCTTCATTTTGCACGAAGTATAATCACTACTTGTGCATCCAAAATCCTTTAAACCAGTTTTGTCACATGAGTCCACCATATCTACCTATATGCGGTATTCTTTTGCCATTCTAAGCAAATTTGTATGTGCCATCTCTAATTTTCAAAATAAATTTCTCTTTTTTGTGCTCGTACCGCTCACGAGGCGGTGAGGCGTGGCCAATATTTTCCATGCTAGATGTTCTATTCTCACGATGAGTGTTTATTCACTTGTCATTGCATGAGAGTAAGGCAAAGGTATTAGGGATACCCAGTCCCGAAATGAAAAATGAATTTACTTTATGTTGTCAAATAGCAAATTCCTTGGAAAGTGTTGGTATGGAGGGCACCAATGGATGTGGTTAGCCATGGAAAGTGAAAGTATGGTTGAAAAATGGAATAAACTTTATTTTCTATTTGGGAACCGCCTATGATATATCTAGCATGGAAAGTGTTGGGAGCTCTAAGTCATTTTTGTTGGTGGGAAAAGTATGCCTCTCAAAATGTTTTTATCTCTCAATTTTCGCTTTGAGCTCTGGCACCTCTACAAATCCCTACTTCCCTCCGCGAAGGGCCTTTCTTTTAATTTACGCAATTTTTATTTTTAATTTGAGTCTCCATCTTCTCTTATAAAGCACCAACTAGGCGACACTATGATCGTACTTGAGCATTGGGTGTAGCTAATATGCGAGTGTGTTTCATGAATGGATCAATTGTTGGGGATATAACTATTGGGTATGACCCACCAAGGAGGGGCCGGGTTATACCGTTCGTGGCTTGTTATGACAAAGCCCATGAAGATGGTGGTTCACGAAGCAGGCTTATTAGAGGCCAAAACTCAAAGGCGGCTTAAGGCCCGGAGGTGTAAACTGCCATATATGTATGACTTGTAGTATAAGGCATGTGTAATTAGTCACCGAGCTGGACACGTTGATGTATGAGCTGACCGGGACTCTGTAAGCCGCTGGGCGTCAACCTGAGTATATAAAGGGACGACCCAACGGCGGTTCAGGACAAGAAACAAGAGAGATCGAAAGCTAGGTTAAGCGTATTCGCTCCCTGGTAATTGAAACCCAAGCAATACCACCTCAACTGGATTAGGCTTTTACCTTCATAGCAAGGGGCCGAACCAGTATAAACCCCTGTGTCCTTTGTCCCATTTACCTTCATAGCAAGGGGCTCCACGACTAAGTCCTTTCGCTAGGACATCTGCCGTGACAATTCCACGACAGTTGGCGCCCATCGTGGGGCCAGCGATGGTGCTTTCGAGTTCTTGAAGGGCAGCTTCGAAGGGATCAAGGGATACGCTGTTGGCCAGATGACCAAGAGTCATCGTGGCAAGCTCTACATCGACGATGCAAGCTGGGGCACCGAGGCCAGCTATTGCACCCCGGCTCAGAGAAACCGAAACGCCCCGTATTCCAGCCCAGAGATCGAGGAGAAGTCTCTGGAATACGGCACTGCTTGACATAGAACAAATCAGCTCTTATTACAAGAATAATAATACAAGGGTCTGATGTTACAAAGAAGCACATCAGCACGGCGACACTACGCCTGCGATACTAACACTTGCTCTATGCTAGCAGCGAAACAACTCGTAGCAGCGGAATACTTCTAGCAGCGGAACAACGACGAAGGTGGTGAACTCCACTCCGCAGGGACTCTGGCTGGGACACGATCTAGCTCGCACGCACGACAACCATCGACAAGCAATCAAGCAATCATGGCATCACCTGCAATCTGGCATGACACGCCAGGTCAGTACATTGAATGTACTTGCAAGCTCACAACAACCATAAACATCAAGGCAAGACAATAACATAGCATTTAACAGGTTAATTAATTAACAACTATTATGATGAACAACTACTAAGCATGGTATGAAACTGATACAATACTAATAAATCACCATCTCAGATCTCCATAACCATATCTCTCTTGGCTAACCGGCCAAGCAATATACCATCTCGATCACCTCGTGATCCAAACCAAACGGTGATCATTCCGGACGATCACTACCATGACCAACACTTGGTCTCAAACGGTGTTGACGTCATCCTTCCGGCGATCACTACCATGACCAACACTTGGTCTCCAACATCATCATCAACATCCTGCCAATCTGTACTACTCAACATATCAACATATAAATCACCTATAAGTCATTCCGTCATGTGAGTGTTGATCGAACGGTGTGACCTAGTACTAAACCATGCCCATGACCGAGGACGCGACTATCGATAGTTTTAAATACACTCTGCAGAGGTAGTGCACTGTACCCACACCACAGAACCCATGGCCTCGCACTCCCATTCGGGTGGACTAACGGTGTTCCGATAGAACCGATCTACTGCCATGACACTCTCCCGGCCACTCCGACTCACTCCCCACTGGGCTAGTCCTGGGTGGCCTCGTGTCTACCAAAGACACAACGACCATCGTCGTGGCCAAAAAAATAAACCGTCCCAAACGAGGACACGTGCACATGACAACAACAACGGGCACACAAGGTTATGTCTGCTTACCGGGCCAGGGTACCGCACGCCCATAACCTTCCCTTGTTGGAGGCACCAGCGAGAGGCATGACAATAGACCGCATTAGGGCCTTCCCATAAAGGCAAATGTGGTTGCACTGGAGAAAGCCCGGTTCGATGGCACCTGACCAACTTAATGACAGAATTTATCCCCAAAATATAATAGTAATGACTGATACTCCGATATCATCTATCTACCTATAATCCAAGTCATAGCAATATCCAACAAATAATCCAAAGCTGAATATCGTCTCTCCAAAATACTTAGAGGACAGCATAACACTACTATGATGAATCCAAGAATGATAAGGCTACTACTCAAATATCAAGAACTAACTATCCAACTATGATCCACAACAAGCATCATCACCAACATCATACTCCAAAACATAATATCATCTAGCATCATGATGAAACTAACACTAGCTACTAATAATCCAAAGGCAACATGATATCCAAAGTAATACTCTAAAGCATAATACCATCATGAACATAATCACAATAGCCACTAAGAATCCAAAGGCAACATGTCATCCAAAGTAATACTCCAAAGCATAATACCATCATGAACATAATTATAATAGCCACTAAGAATCCAAAGGCAACATGTCATCCACATAATCATCAAAATATAAGTCCTAGAACCCCAAGCAATATCATGGCAACATCTAGATCAAAACCATACTTGAGAAATGCCATGAACAAATCATACATAGCTAATGCAATATTTGAACAAGTTCAAATAACATAAACCATGTCACTACATTGCAATCATGCTAATGGAGGGTGTGGCTTGCCTGGGGTGGAAGAAATCACCGGGAAAAAGTGCGAGAAGCTCGCGGAAAGAATCGCCGGAAAACGTACTCTCTCAGAGGGGCTGAATAAGGGCATGGGCATAATGGTCATTTTTAGAATTTCAAAACATGGTGAAAATGATTCCATTAGAACAGGCTCGACAAAACGAAGAAGTGGGCTTTGGAATCACCTGATTTGGAGCTACGGGTAAAAAGATATGAATGCTTTTCTGTGAGGGACCTATTTGTAAAGAAAGCATCACAAACTGGCCCTCGGCTGGAAAAACAGAACGCGCCTCTCTGGGAGTACGCTTTCTCTGAAGTGAAAACGTATCCCAGGCTGAAGTAGAAGAAGAATACGTCTTCGGGAAGCAAAGACGTATTCCAGTGGAATACGTCTCCACTTATCCACGCTGGCAAGCACGGGGCCGGGCTGGCTCACTGACGCGCGGGGCCCGCGGGTGGTGGAGCCCGCCGAGCCAGGTCAACGCCTTTAACCTCTCGCGTCGGCGTTCGGTCGCGGCAGAGGAGGATCCCGGCGGGGCTCGTCGACGATTCCGGCCGCCTCCCGCGGCGCTCGGCTCACCGACGTGGTCGGGGGACCAAGCCACATCGTATGGTCGGCCTCCCGGTTGCTGAAGACGATGGGAGCGGGAGTAGCTTTGACCGCAGCGGACGGCCACATCGCGTGGCGACGGGCACAACTCCCTGGTGCGCCGGAGGATGAGGGAAACAACAGGGAAGGGTCGCCGGAGGTAGATAGGGGCTCTGGTGGGGGAAGGATACAAGGAGGAGGAGGGTTTTGAGCGAATTTAACTGGGACAGAGTGATGGCCATGGCGGCGAGGGGGAGGGAATGAGAGCTCCTCGAGCTTGCTTGGGTGGTCGGGGAAGCTTCTGGGAGTGAGGGGAGGCGATGGAGTGCTCGGGAGGCCGCAGGGTGGTCTTATATAGCCGCGGGGCGAGGAGGCCGAGTTGGCGTCGCCGCGGACGCGTGGCTGGCGCCGCGGACGCGTGCCCACGCGCATGAGCTCAGAGGCAGGAGATGAGGGAGGCACAGTGGAGGCTCTCACGGGGCAGAGGCGGCCAAGGGAGAACGGGGGGGGGATGACGATGACGACGAACCGAGCCAAGATGCCACTATTCGCCCATGGACGCACGGCGGCTTGCATCGGTGAGGAAGCGGACGGAAGGGGAGAGGGATCCAGGAGAACGGTGAAGACGAGAGAAAGCTAGGGGACATGCCCGTGCTCGCTGAGACGACGAAAGGGAGCGGTGCCAAAGCACAAACCGTGCTCTGGACACGCCACAGCGCACAGAGCGCGTAAATGTGCATGCCAGCTGTGCGGTCACCACATGCACTGGCATGTAGTGGGGGAGAGGGGCTTGACCATGTTGTCTAGTGCGTAGTTCTCCCAGTGGAGGTCTCAACTACGATGGTAGATCAGTGAAAAGTGACATGGTTAAATGGTAGTCACCACCTGAAGTTTACTACAGTAAACTTGACCGAGCACTGCTGATCAACAGGAAGGAGTTTGGAAGCAAAGGAGTTGTCTGTGAGGTTTAGGTAAAGAAGGACTTTCACCCTGGTAACTTTGAGAAGATTAAGGCCAAGATTTAATGTAGTTGCTTAACAACCACATAAACTGGTCCAGAAATGAGATTTGGATGATGCACTCACATGGTGATGCCACTTGAGATCAAATTTGGCATGTATTAATGATTTGGCCAGCCAAAGGTGCTGTAAAAATTTCATACCAATTGGTTTTACCAAAATGGTACTTCCTTCACAGCTATTCCCTCTGTCCAAAAACTTGCAAACATTCTAGAGCAATATTGGTTAGATGAATTGATCCCAAATTTGGTGGAGAGAAGTTATTTTGGTAGGAGAATGCTCTGGTAAATTTTCAGGCAAAATGAAGCAATATAAAACATACTTGCTTCACAACCTGAAAATATTGGCAGAATCGAAGATTTGATGTTGTGCTCACATAGATAAAGGGATGGAGCTGAAATTTGTAGCAGTGAGATAATATGAGCACAAGAAGAGGCCTGCAAAATTTCAGCTCATTTGGATAACCCTAGCTAGCACTTCCTTCACAAAGGCTTCCCTCAGACAGGAACTTTGAAAAATCACTGAGGAAGTTTAGCTAGGAAAATATAGTTGAATTTTGGCACAGGGCAATTATTTGGACAGGAGAAGATTTCCAAAAATTTTGGAGTCAAATGGGCAAAGATAAATAGCACTTGCTTCACAATGTGCCATTTAGGACAGAATAGGAAATGAATTTATTGAGCATGATGGGAAATATGGCCAATCAAATATTTTGCCATATTTGAGGAAGATATGACCCAATCAATTTATAAGAATTATTTGGGGATTTTATGATGGGAAAAAATATAGGTTGCTTCACAACCTAGGGCAGATAGGATTATTCCTTTAATAGAAAAAGGAATATTTCCTAGAAAAAGATTTTAGGGTTTGGTCAAGGTGTGAAGTGACATGATCTTGGAAAGGTTTTTAGGGTGATGAGCCACTTGGGAGAGGAAATGAAGATGATTTCTGAGGTGACAAGGCCACAGAACCACTCCAAAAAGAAAAACAGAGCAAAAACCAATAAATCAAAAAGAAAAAGATAAGGGACAAAATCCAGGCTGTTACAACTCTAACCCGTTAAAGAAATCTCGTCCTCGAGATTTAGTTGCTCTGGGAATAAGTATGACTTGAGGATATAGTTTCCAGCTCGGGTATCCTTTTTCCTTAATTTATTGTTCCCCCAAGAATTTCATACGATTTTCTTCCCTTGCTCTGGGGTGGTTTGCTTTGAATAAATGCAAGCCTTCTAGTTTCAATAAATGCTGAGGATTAATCATGGCCATCTTCCGACGGGATCTGACTGCTCATAGGTGGCACTGATTTATCTTGATTTATTTCCTTTGGCTCGAGCGTGAGATATGCACCAATGATCTGACTGCCTTTTGTCAGTAGCAATATAACGGTGGATGGAGTTATCGTTGTGTCATACCTCAGATATTTACATCTTGAGACTGGCCCGATAGGGGCTGACGAACAATTGCTTTTTCTTGACTGCCTGACCGTGTACTTGATTTCCTCGGTGAGTATACTGGGTCTGAGCTGATTGTTCGGCTTTTGACTTTCTCATTTTGTCGGTATATCCAATTGGATTTTCCATATTAACCATTCCCAGCGGGTCAGTAGGGTATAAAATCCTTGTAAATCAGAATAGGCTACTGAGAGTATGCCTTTATGGATCCATATGGAATTATGGCCTCCAACTGACTTGGGGTATCTGGACCCTGATGGTCGTGCAAAATCATCATACCTTTGTTGTTGGTCTCACCTTTTAACGGTCATGATTTTCTTTGTCAGGATACCTTGCTGAAATAACTTGGCCATGCCTGTCCTTGATTCTTCATATGACCATGGGTGTGATTAATATTTTTGACATTATTCCTTGTGCTTGTTTTTCTGACCTGTGTCCGCACATATATGACACATACACGGGGTTTGTAGCTGTACGGAGCTCATTGCTGAGGCCAATCATACAAGAAGGTGACAAGAGTTCATATATCACCTTGTCAGTTGCAGGAATAATGACCTTGATGACCATTGTCAACACTGTCGATCCTTGTAATTCATGAGATGTATCTCTGCTTATCTTCCTTTGCATGATTCATGAGGTTGTTGGATCCGTACCTTCCTTAGGTATATCTATTGGATCCTTGTCGTACCTCATATGAATGCTTGATATGATTGGTGATGCATGCTCACCATATGTGTAAGAATCATATGCAACCGAACCCTTGATCCTTGAGGTAGGCATATGTTTTGACTGCATTGTATCTCTGACAAAATTATTGCAAATCTGATCCTTGCACTTCAGAGAAAAGCCATTCATGCAGCTTGCCGAGGAAGGCTCGTTAGCTTCTGCTCGAAGCCTTTGTCTGGGTAGCGTGCAAAAGAAGCCTCGATAGCTTACACACGAAGCTTTACATGATTATTGTGTAGGAGAAGCCGGGTTTCCATACTTGAGAAGCTTCTCCCCGGTTTGCTTGTTGAGAAAAATTCATTTCCGTCTGTCAGAAGCTTTTACTGAGGTATCTTGCTGTGTAAGACCGGTTATCGTGGGCCGGAAATTGTTCACAAATCATGCTGAGGAAAAAATGAGGAGCCTTGCCTCATAAATTTCTTCCGATAGCATGTGGAATAATTCTGGGTTTCTTATATCCAAAACTTCATACTGATATGCAGACTGAAATCTACACACATGCCCATAATATTTTGTGGCTGATTATTTGCATGAGAAAATTCGTTTGACCGTCTTCCTTGAGCATATCACATTCTGACTTTATTTCGGATGATAATATATTTCAAGCATCATGCCTTGCTGAGCCAAAATTTAGTATATGCTCCATACCTTTGACTGAAAATATACCGTGGATCTTGTGCCTGACTTGTCTTGCTGCTGACTTGACTATTACTACTGTGAGTATTTTGTACTGATGTAGACTTGAGTTATCAGTACTGTTGTGAGGAGTGCACACTAATGCAAAATTGATTATCAGCCTCAAGATCAGATATTCCCCATTTCACTGCAGTCGGCTGAGAATTCCATTCTGTTTAGCTGAGCTTCCAAATAAACTCCTTGTTGATTCTTCGGGTCTAGTGTCGGTTGATGAGCAACTCTTTATAGCGGAGAAATAATGTAACACTGGGGCCCAAAAGAAAGAAGCAAAAGAAAACTCAACTAAACAAAAGCACACAACAACAATCAATTCACACACAATGAATGTCACATATTACTGCTAGTCACACAATATGCATGCCTACTTAAGCACACCAATATCGCGAGATCTCCGGTTCTATGATCTAGCATGTTGTGACGATGTGCACGAGGACGAATAAATGTGTGGAAGAATTGGTGTAAACACAGGTACACCAAGTGCTAGCTTAGCCAGGTAGCAAACTGGACTAGCTTGGAGGCGAGGATGTACTTGGTAACCATGTAGCAGGACACAAATGTCGTTGCCATATTATTATCAAGCGGACGGAAAATATCCATACTCATCCAAGAAATAAGGATAGCGGGGAAACTGAGTCTGTTGGCATTGCCCTTTCTTGATGACTAAGACCGTTAAGGGTTGCCAACACGACAAGAAAAAGGACGATCCAGGGTAGAAGCATGTCTACCACCGAAACAAAATGGGGTTGAAGGAAGGAATTTGGCGCGATACCTGAGCATCATTTTTGCAAACCGTGTCAGGATCACTTGGCATCACTCCGCTGGGAGAGAAATGACACCAAACAACGAAGAACGAGCAAGAAAAGAAAACTAGAGAAAGGCAAAGGCTGAGTTGTAGTGGATCCGAATCGATGCCATCTACACTCACCAGATAAATTGTTAGTAGCAAAATAATAAGGCTATATGCATGTTGTGCAACAAACAAATACAACAACCATATGAAATAAACAAGCCAAACTCTATACTACCAATTTCTACCGCTCGCGCTGACTAGGGCGTCCTACAGCCAGACCTGCTCTGATACCAAGCCTATGGCACCCCGGCTTAGAGAAACCGAAACGCCCCGTATTCTAGCCCATAGATCGAGGAGAAGTCTCTGTAATACGGCACTGCTTGACATAGAACAAATCAGCTCTTATTACAAGAATAATACTACAAGGTCTGATGTTACAAAGAAGCACATCAGCACGGCGACACTACGCCTGCGATACTACTCTTGCTCTATGCTGGCAACAAAACAACTCGTAGCAGCGGAATACTTCTAGCAGCGGAACAACGATGAAGCTGGTGAACTCCACTCCGCAGGGACTCTAGCTAGGACATGATCTAGCTCGCACGCACGGCAACCATTGACAAGCAATCAAGCAATCATGGCATCACCTGCAATCTGGCATGACACGCCAGGTCAGTACATTGAATGTACTTGCAAGCTAACAACAACCATAAACATCAAGGCAAGACAATAACATAGCATTTAATAGGTTAATTAAATTAACAACTATTATGATGAAGCAACTACTAAGCATGGTATGAAACTGATACAATACTAATAAATCACCATCTTAGATCTCCATAACCATATCACTCTTGGCTAAACGGCCAAGCAATATACCATCTCGATTACCTCGTGATCAAAATCAAATGGTGATCATTCCGGCGATCACAACCATGACCAACACTTGGTCTCAAACGGTGATCTTTCCGGTGATCACTACCACGACAAACACTTGGTCTCAAACGTCATCCTTCTGGCGATCACTACCATGACCAACACTTGGTCTCCGACATCATCATCAACATCCTTCCAATCTGTACTTCTCAACATATCAACATATAAATCACCTATAAGTCATTCTGTCATGTGAGTGTTGATCGAACAGTGTGACCTAGTACGAACCCATGCCCATGACCGAGGACGCGGCTATCTATAGTTTTAAATACACTCTGCAGAGGTAGCGCACTGTACGCACACCACGGAACCCATGGCCTCGCACTCCCATTCGGGTGGACCAACGTCGTTGCGACAAAACCGATCTAGTGCCATGACACTCTCCTGGCCACTCTGACTCACTCCCCACTGGGCTAGACCTGGGTGGCCCCGTGTCTAACAAAGACACAACGAGCACCGTCATGGACAAAACAATAAACCGTCCCAAATGGGGACACGTGCACATAACAACAACAACGGGCACATAAGGTTATGTCTGCTTACCGGGCCAGGGTACCGCACACCCATAACCTTCCCTCATTGGGGGCACCGGAGGGAGGCATGACAATAGACAGCATTAGGGCCTTCCCATAAAGGCAAATGTGGTTGCACTAGAGAAAGCTCGGTTCGGTGGCACCTGACCAACTTAATGACGGAATTTATCCCCTGAAATATAATAGTAATGACTGTTACTCTGATATCATCTATCTACCTATAATCCAAGTCATAGCAATATCCAAAAAATAATCCAAAGATGAATATCCTCTCTCCAAAATACTCAGAGGACAACATAACACTACTATGATGAATCCAAGAATGATAAGGCTACTACTCAAATATCAAGAACTAACTATCCAACTATGATCCACGGCAAGCATCATCTCCATCATCATAATCCAAAACATAATATCATCTAGCATCATGATCAAACTAACACTAGCCACTAATAATCCAAAGGCAACATCATATCCAAAGTAATACTCCAAAGCATAATACCATAATGAACATAATCATAATAGCCACTAAGAATCCAAATGCAACATGTCATCCAAAGTAATACTCCAAAGCATAATACCATCATGAACATAATCATAATAGCCACTAAGAATCCAAAGGCAACATGTCATCCACATAATCATCAAAATATAAGTCCTAGAACTCCAAGCAATATCATGGCAACATCTAGATCAAAACCATACTTGAGAAATGCCATGAACAAATCATACATAGCTAATGCAGTATTTAAACAAGTTCAAATAACTTAAACCATGTCACTGCATTGCAATCATGCTAATGGGGGGTGTGGCTTGCCTGGGGTGGAAGAAATCACCGGGAAAAAGTGCGAGAAGCTCGAAGAATGAATCACCGGAAAACGTACTCCCTCGGAGGGGCTGAATAAGGGCAAGGGCATAATGGTCATTTTCAGAATGTCAAAACATGGTGGAAATGATTCCATTGGAACGGGCTCGACGAAACGAAGAAGTGGGGTTTGGAATTACCTGATTTGGAGCTACGGGTAAAAATATATGAATGTTTTTCTGCCAGGGACCTATCTATAAAGAAATCATCACAAACAGGCCCTCGGCTAGAAAAACAGAACGCGCCTCTATGGGAGTACGCTTTCTCTGAAGTAAAAACGTATCCCAGGCTGAAGTAGAAGAAGAATGCGCCTTCGGGAAGCAAAGACGTATTCTAGTGGAATACGTCTCCACTTATCCATGCTGGCAAGCACGGGGCTGGGGCTGGCTCACTGACGCGCGGGGCCCGCGGGTGGTGGAGCCCGCCTAGCCAGGTGAGCGCCTTCAACCTCTCGCGCCGGCGTTCGGTCGCGACAGAGGAGGATCCCGACGGAGCTTGTCGGCGATTCTGGCCGCCTCCCGCGGCGCTCGGCACACCGATGTGCTCGGGGGATCGAGCCGTGTCGTCTAGTCGGCCTCCCGGTTGCTAACGATGACGGGAGCGGGAGCAACTTCGACCACAGCAGATGGCCACGTCGCGTGGCGACGGGCACAACTCCCTAGTGCGTCGGAGGATGAGGGAAACAACAGGGAAGGGTCGCCGGAGGTAGATAGGGGCTCCGGTGGGGGAAGGATACAAGGAGGAGGAGGGCTTTGAGCGAATTTAGCCGGGACAGAGCGATGGCCGTGGCGGTGAGGCGAGGGAATGAGAGCTCCTCGAGCTCGCTTGGGTGGTCGGAAAGGCTTCTAGGAGTGAGGGGGAGGCGATGGAGTGCTCGGGAGGCCGCAGGGTGGTCTTATATAGTCGCGGGGCGAGGAGGTCGAGCTGGCGTCACCGTGGACGCGTGGCCGGCGCCGCGGACGCGTGCCCACGCGCATGAGCTTGGAGTCAGGTGACGAGGGAGGCACAGTGGAGGCTCTCACGGGGCAGAGGCGGCCAAGGGAGCACGGGGGGATGACGACGGCGATGAACCGAGCCAAGACGCCGCTGTTCGCCCGTGGACGCGCGACGGCTTGCGTTAGTGAGGAAGCGGACAAAGGGGGAGAGGAGTCCAGGAGAACGGCGACGATGAGAGGAAACTAGGGGACATGCCCGTGCTCACTGAGACGATGAAAGGGAGCAGTACCAAAACACAAACGATGCTCTAGACACGCCACAACGCACAGAGCGCGTAAATGTGCATGCCAGCTGTGCGGTCACCACATGCACTGGCATGTAGTGGGGGAGAGGGGCTTGACCATGTTGTCTAGTGCGTAGTTCTCCCAGTGGAGGTCTCAACTACGATGGTAGATCAGTGAAAAGTGACATGGTTAACTGGTAGTCACCACCTGAAGTTTACTGCAGTAAACTTGACCGAGCACTGCTGATCAACAGGAAGGAGTTTGGAAGCAAAGGAGTTGTCTGTGAGGTTTAGGTAAAGAAGGACTTTCACCCTGGTAACTTTGAGAAGATTAAGGCCAAGATTTAATGTAGTTGCTTAACAACCACATAAACTGGTCCGGAAATGTGATTTGGATGATGCACTCACATGGTGATGCCACTTGAGATCAAATTTGGCATGTATTAATGATTTGGCGAGACAAAGGTGCTGTAAAAATTTCATACCAATTGGTTTTACCAAAATGGTACTTCCTTCACAGCTATTCCCTCTGTCCAGAAAGTTGCAAAAATTCTAGAGCAATATTGGTTAGAGGAATTGATCCCAAATTTGGTGGAGATAAGTTATTTGGGTAGGAGAGTGCTCTGATAAATTTTCAGGCAAAATGAAGCAATATAAAATATACTTGCTTCACAACCTGAAAATATTGGCAGAATCAAAGATTTGATGTTGTGCTCACATAGATCAAGGGATGGAGCTGAAATTTGTAGCAGTGAGATAATATGAGCACAAGAAGAGGCCTGCAAAATTTCAACTCATTCGGATAAGCCTAGCTAGCACTTCCTTCACAAAGGCTTCCCTCAGACAGGAACTTTGAAAAATCACTGAGGAAGTTTGGTTAGGCAAATAAAGTTGAATTTTAGCACATGACACTTATTTGGACATGAGAAGATGTACAAAAAGTTTGGGGTCAAATGGGCAAAGATAAATAGCACTTGCTTCACAATGTGCCACTTAGGACAGAATAGGAAATGAATTTATTGAGCATGATGGGAACTATGGACAACAAAATATTTTGCCATATTTGAGGAAGATATGACCCAAAAAATTTATAAGAATTATTTGGGGATTTTTGGATGGGCAAATATATAGGTTGCTTCACAACCTAGGGCAGATAGGATTATTCCTTTAATAGAAAAAGGAATATTTCTTAGAAAAAGATTTTAGGGTTTGGTCAAGGAATGAAGTGACATGATCTTGGAAAGGTTTTTAGGGTGATGAGCCACTTGCGAGAGGAAATGAAGATGATTTCCCAGGTGACAAGTCCACATAACCACTCCAAAAAGAGAAACACAGCAAAAACAATAAATCGTAAAGAAAAAGAAAAGGGCCAAAATCCAGGCTGTTACACCGGCTCAATCGAGTATGGTTACCAGGTCCCCTTCGGCGGAATCCACATCTTCATGGGCAAGATCGGCGAACCGGGCCTTGAGCCGGACATCTGCACCGACATCATCGAGACGGCTCAGCGTGCACAGCCTGCTCGGGTTTAACCCGCCATGAAGGGTGTCTTTGTTGGTTTTATCCATGGGGTGGAAATTAAGGATGGATCTGTATCCGGCAGTGAGACGGCCATCTATTCTGATGGTGGGTCGTCCACAAGCGAGACCAACTCATTGTATCAACTTCAAGACGGCCGACTTGGGGGCTATTCCGATGGTGATAGTATTCCGGATCCCCGTGAGCCGCCGAATAAAGTTACGGTTTTCATGGATGG
The DNA here is from genome assembly GCF_018294505.1 of Triticum aestivum. NCBI lineage: Eukaryota > Viridiplantae > Streptophyta > Magnoliopsida > Poales > Poaceae > Triticum > Triticum aestivum. The sequence continues at coordinate 272,011,658 of NC_057806.1, forward strand.
TACACAATCGGTGCTCGGTTCATCAACCGCCGCGGCCATGACCTCTAGCTCAATGGCCGCGGCGGCAGCTGGTGCTGGTGGCTCTGCGCGCCCGCCGGCTCAAGTTCTCACTAAGTTGTTGGAGGCACTGGCAACTTTGATGGGGGTGGAGGTAATCTCGGACAACCAAGATCAACATAAGGTGGAAGTGGCTAAGTTGCGAGATGAGATTGATCAAGCTAAGGAAGACTTGGCGGCTGAGAACACCACGATGGCTGCAGAACGGGCCGTTTTGGACGCACAGGCGCAGCGAATCCAAGCCGACTCCTTCCGGCTCATGTTGGATCAGAATGCTTCAAATGAGGTCATGAGAAGGAGACACTGGAGTCATCTACCCCCAGTTTATGAGCCAAGAAACCTCTTTAACACGCCTGGAGCAGGGACCAGTGACCTGCCGGTGGTAAACCAGACGGCTGAAGCGCCTGGGGTGGAGCGCCGGTTCAACTACGAGTGATGGGCTCTCCACATGTGAACAATACCCCGCCTCAGCATGTTTTGACGCCGCCAGGTCATTATTCCAACCCTTTGGCCAATATGATTGCTGCAGGAACACGATTGGCGGCTCTGCCAATCGAAGGCGAGTCTCCGACGGCGGTCAAAACGCAGAGAGCCAGAGAACTTCTCCAGATAGCATTGGAGCAGCAAGCGGCTTATTATTATAGTCACGAGCGCATTCACCCAACCCCTCGTCCAAGCCGGAGTTATAGTAGGCACATTGACTCATCAGCGGTTTTCATGTACTGAACAGCGCCGTAACCAGCCCCGTGGACATGACCCGGCGTGCAATGATGCCAATGCCCAGGCTCTGGTGGATCAGGGCAGGACGCGTTGGGAGGCCGAGCTGGCGGCTCAGCAAGTGGCTCACCGATAGTGTTCAGTTTACCCGACAACCTGAGTGGAAATATGCATGACCTCTAAGACCTTGGTTGTGCCCTGTTTAGTGTCGGCTCTACGTAATGAGCGTTTGCCCAAGGACTTCAAGGGTCCTCGCAAGGTGCCTAATTACATAGCAGATCAACCTCCTAAAGCTTGGGTTGAAAGTTATGAGATGGCCATGGAGATGTTGGATGTTAGTGAGGCTACATGTGCTAAGTATTTCACCATTATGTTAGAAGGGCCGGCTCTACTTGGTTGAAGGGACTGCCCACCAATTCCATCAGGTCGTGGGCGGAGCTAAAGGCCCGGTTTATTCAAAACTTTAAGGATGTGTGCAAGCAGCCTATGTCGATCGTGGATTTGGTGTCTTGTGTCCAAGGTGAAGGCGAGTTAACAACCAACTGGGTGCGCCGAGTTTCAACTATCATACACTCGTCAGATAATATCAACATTGGCTTAGCAGTTTTAATGTTGGAGAAAAATTGTCGTTTCCTCCCTCTTAAATAGAAGGTTGGGCGACTTAAGCGCCATTGCGGTGACATGGGGGAGCTCATGGCAGCCCTTGTCAAGTATGCCGACTCTGATAGTACCAAGGACCCCGAGTCTGATGAAGAAAAGACGGGAAAGGGAAAGAAGGGTAGCGGCATGAAGGGACAATAGTATAACCCGACCAGTCAGGGTGGTAATAGTAAGCGCAGAGCTGATGAAAATTTATACTTCGTGGCCAACACTGGTGTGCGGAATAATAACCAGCGTCGCAAGGGGAGGACGGCTCACTCTGGAGGGGGAGAACTCGACCTCGAGGCAATAATGAATCAGCCGTGTCCGAGGCATGTGACACAGGAGAGGCCATCTAAACATTTGTGGAAAGATTGTTTTATCATGAAGGAGTTCAAGAATTCCCATCTTTTCCAGAATAACCATGGCCCGAATGGCGGCTCAGGATCCGGTTCTCATGGTCCGTGTCATGGAGGCGGCGGTTCAAATTTCAGTTTTCAAGGCCAAGGCAATCAGGGTGGTTACAATCAACAGAATAATCAGGGGAATCAACAACAATCTGGTTATCAAACCCGAAGCAATTGAATAGTGGGTAGTACCATGTTTTCACCACGAGTTTATGTAAGCGGGATCAGAAGCTCCATAAAAGGGCAGTGAACGCCGTTGAGCCGGCGGTGCCCCGTTACTTGTGACGGTCTGAACACCCTATTCTCTGGATCCGTGAGGATCACCCGCCCCGTGTTGATAATCTGGGTCATTTGGCGCTGGTGGTGGCAACTCAGGTTGGAGGATACAAGTTCACTAAGGTACTCATGGATGGAGGCAGCATCATTAATATCCTTTATTATGAAACTTTTCACCGCATGGGATTGACAGACAAAAATCTTAAGCCGTCGAACACAGTTTTTCACGGTGTGGTGCGTGGTAAATCGGCATATCCAGTGGGTGAAATATCTTTGGAGGTTGCCTTTGGAGATGAGTACGATTCCAGATCTGAGACGTTGACCTATGAAGTGGTTAAGATCAAAAGCCCTTATCATTCTCTGTTTGGGCGGCCGGCTTATGTTAAATTCATGGCAAGGCCTTGTTATTTTTATTCGCAGCTGAAGATGCCGGGTCACAAGGGCACCATCAATGTGCATGGGAGTCGCAAGATAGCCTTGGAGTGTGAAGAAGGCGACGCTGCTTATGCTGAGTCTGTCTGCGCCACAAAGGAGCTGAAATTTTATAAACATAATGTTGACCCGGTAGATATGACATCCTTCAAGAAGCCAACCATAGAGCATGATTCGTTATTTAAGTTTAAGTCGGCATACGACACTAAGATAGTTGACTTTGTTCCTGGCGACTCATCTAAGCAGTTCAGCATCAGTGCTAATCTAGATCCGAAGTAGGAATGCGTGCTCATCGAGTTCATCCAAGAAAACCGGGACATCTTTGCATGGAAGCCTTCAGATATGCCAGGTGTCCCAAGGGAACTTGCTGAGCACACTCTCAATATTGATCCAAAGTTTAAACCGGTCAAGCAATTCCTTTGCCGTTTCAGTGAAGAGAGGCATAGGGCTATTGGTGAGGAGGTAGCCCAGCTCTTGGCGGCTGGGTTCATTGTCAAAGTTTTCCATCCTGAGTGGTTGGCTAACCCGGTGCTGGTGTTTAAGAAAAACGGCACCTAACACATGTGTGTGGATTATACGGACTTAAACAAGGCTTGTCCGGCTGATCCCTTTGGTCTCCCCCATATTGATCAGATTATTGATGCTACGACGGGTTGTGAGCGTCTGAGTTTCTTGGATACTTATTCTGGCTATCATTAGATCAAGATGGCAGTTAAGGACCAGGAGAAGACAACCTTTATTACTCCCTTTGGAGCCTTCTATTATGTATCGATGCCTTTTGGGCTCAAGAGTGCCCATGCGACTTACCAGCGATGTGTGCAAAATTGCCTCCACGACCAAATTGGGCGCAATGTTCATGCTTATGTGGATGATATTGTGGTGAAGTCCAGGAAGAAAGAGACCCTGATAGTGATTTAAAAGAAACCTTTGACATCTCCGGGTCTACAAGATGATGCTTAACCCGACCAAGTGTATCTTTGGTGTGCTAGCAGGCAGGCTTGTTTTCTGGTTTCGAAAAGGGGTATTGAAGCTAACCCGGAGAAGATCAAGGCTATCACCTCTCTGGCTAAGCCGGCGTGTATCAATGATGTTCAATGTTTGGCGGGTCGTATTGCGGCCTTAAGCCGGTTGGGTGAGAAGGCTATCCCTCTGTACCAGATGATGAAGAAGACAAATCACTTTGTTTGGAGTGATGCTCTAATCAGGCGTTTGAGGCCTTGAAGACACAGTTGGCTGAGCCGCCGGTTCTTGATGCTCATATTGATAAGGAGCCTTTGTTGTTACATGTGGCCGCCAATAGTCGGGCCGTCAGTGTAGCAATTGTGGTAGAAAGGAAGGAATCATGCAAGGAGCATCCGGTTCAGCGGCTGGTTTACTACATCAGTGAGGTACTTATCGAGTCCAAGCAGAGGTATCCACATTGGCAGAAGCTTGTATATGGGGTGTTCATGGCTAGCTGGAAGCTCAAGCAGTACTTTCTGGGTCATCCCATCACTCTAGTTAGTTCTGCCCCTCTAGGGGATATTATTCAAAACAGAGAAGCCATAGGTCGGGTAGCCAAGTGGGCTATTGAACTTGGACCCCATGGTTTGAAGTATATGCCTCGCACAACCATCAAGTCTCAAGCACTTGTGGATTTTATCAATGATTGGACAGAGTTGCAGATTCCTGAGGAGAAGCCGGATAGCATGTATTGGACTATTCACTTTGACGGATCTAGGCAGTTGGAGGGCTCGGGGGCTGGAGTTGTCTTGACTTCCCCACGATCTGATAAATTTTATTACGTTCTCCGGTTGATGTTCCCTTGTACTAACAATGCAGCTGAGTATGAGGCCTTGCTTCACGCTCTTCGGATGGCCAAAGAGACGAACTTAAGCCGGGTGAGGTGTTTTGGCGACTCAGATCTGGTGGCTCAGCAAGTTTCCGGTACTTGGGATTCTAAGGATCCACTCATGGCGACTTATCGCTGAGAGGTTGATGCTATCGCTGGCCATTTCAAAGGTTATCAAGTGGAACATGTTGATCGCAGGAAAAATGAGGCAGCTGATGCTTTGAGCCGGTTAGGGTCTCAGCGTAAGCCGGTGCCACCTAACACTTTCCTAGATATTCTGCATAACCCTTCAGTCAAATTATCTATAGAGAAGGATTTAGCTATTCCTGACCCGGAAGCGCAACTGGTAGCGGCTCTCCATGTTATTCCTGATTGGATAGTTCCATACTTGGCTTATATGACCCGGGGCGAGTTACCTGAGGATGAAACTTTGGCCAGGCAGATAACCCGGCGGTCTAAGTCAATGACTATTGTCAATGGAGAGTTGCATCATCGCAGTGTCATAGGGGCGTTTTAACATTGTGTTTCTCCTGAAGAAGGCTGTGAGATTCTGCGAGAGATTCATGAAGGAGATTGTGGTCATCATGCCGGCTCTAAGTCTCTCGTAGCGAAGGCTTTCCGTGATGGGTTTTATTGGCTGACGGCTCATGCTGATGCTGAGGATTTAGTCAGTAAATGTGATGGTTGTCAGAAATTTGCACGACGAGCTCATGTGCTGGCTCAAGAATTGAGGATGATTCCAATTGCTTGGCCATTTGTAGTCTGGGGGCTTGATATGGTTGGGCCTTTCAAAAGGTCTAAGGACAAAAAGACTCACCTCTTGGTGGCAGTTGACAAGTTTACAAAGTGGGTTGAAGCAGAGCCGGTTAGTAAGTGTGACGCAGCGATGGTTGTTCAATTCATCAAAAAGGTGATCTTTCGGTTTGTTTTTCCCCATAACATCATAACTGATAATGGCACTAATCTGTCCAAGGGTGCTATGAAAGAGTTTTGCCAGCGAGAACATATTCAACTTGACGTATCATCAGTGGCTCACCCCCAGTCCAATGGTCAAGCTGAAAGAGCCAATCAAGAGATTCTGCGAGGCACCAAGCCCCGGCTTATGGTCCCTTTGAAAAGGATGCCGGGTTGTTGGGTGGAGGAGTTACCCTCAGTGTTATGGAGTATCAATACTACCCCAACAGATCTACGGGTTACACACCTTTCTTCATGGTTTACGGAGCAGAGGCGGTTCTCCCTAGTGACATCCGTCATGATTCGCCCCGTGTGGCGGCCTATGTGGAAACTAATAATGAAAAAGCACGTCAGGACGCACTTAACCTATTGGATGAGGAGCGTGACCTTGCGGCGGCTCGTTCGGCGATTTACCAGCAAGGCCTGCGCCGTTATCATAGCCCCCGGGTTAAAACCAGAACCTTTCAAGAAGGCGACTTGGTGCTCCGGCTTATCCAGGATCAGACTGATATGGATAAACTATCCCCACCTTGGGAAGGGCCTTTTGTGGTCAGCAAGAATCTGAACAATAGGTCATACTATCTTATTGATGTTTGAGACCACAAGGACTGACACACATCGGAGGAGGATACACGTTGGCCGTGGAACATCTCTCATCTTTGGCCTTACTATACTTGAGCCACCGGCTCTTATAATGTACATATTTTGACAATGTATATATGATGACCCACAAGTATAGGGGATCTATCGTAGTCCTTTCAATAAGTAAGAGTGTCGAACCCAATGAGGAGAAGAAGGAAATTACAAGTAGTTTTCAGTAAGGTATTCTCTACAAGCACTGAAATTATCGGTAATAGATAGTTTTGTGATAAGGTAATTCGTAACGGGTAAAAAGTAACAAAAGTAAACTGTCGGCGTTCTGGGAACGGGGGTCCCCAGACTTGCCTGCCCGCGGCCTGCGGCATGGCTCAAAGGGGGCCCAGCGCGTCCCATCTTCACCAACACAAACCCAAGACCCTCGCGAGGGGCAGGCCTCGCGGGGCGGACAACGCGGAGCTTCCTCAGGCACGGCCTCGTCAGGCTGGCTCACGAGGAGGCGGAGAGATCAAGGCGGGGTACCTCACGAGGTGCCCGTGACGCAAGCCATGACGACCGAAGGCGCCAGGCGGGTGCCAGCCCGCGCAGTGTCCTCCTTTCCTCTTTGGTGCAAAGGGGGCAAGCGCAGCCGCAGAGTACCGAGGCATCAGGCAAAGGTTGCCATTTCGGTGCAACGAGACCAAGACCAGAGGACTACGAGACGGAGGTCACCGTGGAGCCGAAGACGGCGTCATCACCTGAGCTTTGCGCAGGCGAAGACTACTTTTGTCAGGGTAGCTAGTACTAGCTGTCCCCCTTCAAATTAGCCCGCCATTGTTGGCTCCCTTCCCGCTCGATATTTGGGAAGAGGACCAGGGCCTCTATAAATAGGACCAGCCACCCACAGAGCAAGGGGGGAAGGAGATAGGAGGATAGAAGAAGAAAGGATCAGAGAGAGAGAGAGAGAGAAAGGTGACTGAACTCCTCCCAGCAGTTCATCGCCCCAGCCAAGAACAGACCCTCGCGAGGCTGTTCTTCCTTGTATTGTTCATCATCATCAGCCCAAGAGGCAATCCACTACACCACACACTGGAGTACAGTATTACACCACAACGGTGGCCCGAACCAGTATAAACCCTGTGTCTCTTGTGTTGTTCTTTCCTTAGTTTAGATCCTAGCAAGGCGGACGGGTGCAGGTAGGTAGGAGGCGAAATCTCCGTGTGCACCCCAGTGTTCGAACCTCAAGGGTCTGCCGGAACCCGAAATCCGACATTTGGCGCGCCAGGTAGGGGTGCACCGGAGTTTTCTCTTCCGCCACCGCCACGGCCCGCCTCGCGATGGGTAGCGCGTCGCCCGCTCCGGTCGCCGGCACCAGCGCGGGGGCCAGGGGGCTCCGAGCCCTGGCCCCAGCCCGGCAACGGGCACGATGGCCGGACAAGCTCAAGCCAACGACGCCGCCGCGCTACGGCGGCACGACAGATCCGCTGGCCTTCTTGCTGGCGAGCGAGGAGGCCCTCCTCGAAGCCGGAGGTGACAATAGGGTCATGGCCAACTGGCTCCCCATGGCCCTCACCGGCGCCCCGCGCACATGGCTGCTCCACCCGCCGACAGCCTCTATGGCTTCTCGGGAAGAGCCCCACAACCTCTTCCCCACCCATCGTGCTGCACCAACACCCCCGGTCGTCGCGGCCCTCTTGGGCAGCTCGCAGGCGCCGCCTACAAGTCACCACGTCAAGCCGTTCATCCGCCGGGTCAGCGCCGCTTCCACGCGGCAGGGGGTTCCCCTGGACCGGGCGGCGCCCGAGACCGGCCTGACCTTCAGCTTGGAGGATCACCCTCCAACTCGGCCTGCTCGGGTGCGCTCCCCATTCTGTGAACCCCCACCATCTGCCAGGTGGCCGTCACCAGAACCCTCATTGATGGCGGCGCGGGCCTCAGCATGCTCTCGGTCGAGGCCTTCAACCTCCTCTGCATACCCCTAGAACGGCTGCAACCCAGCCGGCCCTTCTCAGGTGTTGGGGGCGAGTCGTCCAGGTCCTTGGGACAGATCCGGCTCCCAGTAACCTTCGGCACCTACGACAACTTCCGCACGGAGCTGGTCGACTTCGACATCGCCCCCATCGGCCTCCCCTACAACGCCATCCTCGGCTACCCAGCGCTGGCCCAGTTCATGGCCGCGACGCACCCGGCGTACAACCTCATGAAGATGCCCGGGAGCAGCGGTATCCGCACTGTGCATGGGGACACCGGGGACACGCTGCGGGTGCTCAAGCTCGCCTTCAAGACGGCGGCGTCGGCATAGCCCGCCGACTTGGAGACCCCCGAGCCCAAGGGGGCTGCACCCGCCAAGAAGAAACAGTTGTTCACCCAAGACAAGGCAGAAACCAAGCAGATACCCGTCGATGAGGACGGGTCCACCAACGCCACTTTCACCATAGGCGCCCACCTCAAACCCGAGCAGGAGGAGGCCCTGGACGGGTTCCTGCGCGCAAACAAGAAGGTATTCGCTTGGGAGCCTGACCAGTTGGCAGGGATCCTTAGGAGTGTAATCGAGCATCACCTCAACGTGTGCCCCAACGTGCGCCCTGTGAAGCAGAAGGCCAGGCGGCAGTCCACAGAAAAGCAGGCCTTCATCGTCCAAGAGACCCGCAAATTAGAAGTCGCTGGGGTCATTCGCGAGGTCCGATACCCGGATTGGTTGGCTAACCCTGTCGTTGTGCCAAAGAAGGGAGGGAAGGAGCGCATGTGTGTCGACTTCACCAACCTCAACAAAGCATTCCCGCAAGATCCGTTCCCGCTCCCCCGCATCGACCAGATCATCGATTCCACTGTGGAATGCGACCTGTTATACTTCTTGGATGCCTTCTCTGGGTATCACCAGATTAAGATGGCGGTAGAAGACATCGAGAAGACAGCCTTCCTAACCCCGTGTGGGGTGTACTGCTACACATGCATGCCATTCGGGCTGCGTAACGCAGGGGCGACCTTTCAGCGGCTGATGCACATCACCTTGGGCCCGCAGCTCGGGAAGAATGTTGAAGCTTACGTCGATGACACTGTGGTAAAGTCTCAGGAGGCCAGGACCTTGATACAAGACTTGGAGGAAACCTTCGCGAGCCTCAACACAGTGAACCTACGGCTCAACCCAGAGAAGTGTCTGTTCGGAGTCCCCTCGGGCAAGCTCTTGGGTTTCCTCGTGTCCCACCGAGGCATCGAGGCTAACCCGGAGAAGGTCAAGGCGGTGGAAGACATGAGCCCGCCAAAGACCCTCAGAGAAATGCAGAAGCTCACGGGGCGCGTGACCGCGCTAGGGCGCTTCATCTCTAGGTTGGGGGAACGAGCGCTGCCCTTCTTCCAGCTAATGAAGAAAAAGGGGCCCTTCGAGTGGACTGAAGAGGCGGACAAGGCGTTCCAGGATCTCAAGAGGTACCTGACCAGCCCACCGGTCATGGTGGCTCTGCGCCCTCAAGAGCCCCTAGTGCTTTACCTCGCCGCCACTCCCTACTCTGCCAGCACAGCCTTGGTGGCAGTCAGAGAGGAGCGCCGAATCAAAACCGTGGCAGCAGCCCGGGCCAAGGTAGAACAGGGACAAGCAAGGCCCACAGAAACTGCCACCACGGCTGAGGAGGATCAGCCGCCGCAGAGGGGCGCACCGGAGGCGGAAGAGGCCCCTCTCCCAGATGGCCAGTCTCAGGAGGCCTCATTGCCTCAAGAGGCGCCATGGTCTCCGAAGGGAGCCCCCAGCACTGACGCACTCCACCTCGTTGAGCACCCAGTGTACTTCGTCAACACGATGTTGCGGGATGCAAGGGCGCGGTACCCCATGCCTCAGAAACTCCTCCTCGCGCTACTGGTGGCCTCGCGCAAGCTGTGGCACTATTTTCAGGGTCACCCCATCAAGGTCGTCTCGTCATACCCCCTGGAAAGAGTGCTTAGGAGCCCTAATTCAGCTGGAAGGGTCGCTGAGTGGAACATAGAACTACAAGCGTTCAAGTTCGAATTCAGCACGACCAGAGTCATCAAGGGAGCAGCGTTGGCGGATTTTGTGGCAGAATGGACGGAGGCGCCAGGCCTCAAGGCCGACGAGGATCGGTCCCTGTCCCCGAGAAGCGAGGCACCAGAAGGCTGGGTCATGTACTTCGATGGGGTGTTCTCTAGGCATGGCGCTGGGGTTGGGGCAGTGCTTATATCGCCCACTCAGGATAAGCTCTATTACGTCGTGCAGCTCTGTTTCGAGCAAGGTGAGAAGGTCTCCAACAACATAGCGGAGTATGAAGGTTTAATAGCAGGCTTGAAGGCCGCGGCTGCCCTGGGGGTGACACGCCTCACCATCAAGGGCGATTCGTAGCTCCTTGTCAATTTCTCCAACAAGGTGTACGAGCCGAAGGATGAGCACATGGAAGCCTACCTAGTGGAGGTCCGCAGGATGGAGAAGCAATTCTGGGGTTGGAGTTACAGCATGTGCCCCGTGGCACCAACCAGGAGGCCGACGACATCGCAAAACGGGCGTCCAGGCGGTTACCTCAGGAGCCTGGCGTTTTCGAGGAGCGGCTCTTCAAGCCCTCAGCCCTGCCATCATTATCGAACACGGCTCAGCCCCGGGAGGAGCTCCCTCAGCCACCTGCCTCAGGGGCTCCGGCCTGTGGCCCGGCCTCAGGAGCACGCCTGCTCCTGACGATGGAACCTCAGGAGGGATGTTGGATCACGGAGCTCCGGAGTTACCTAACGCAAGGGACCCTGCCGGAGAAGGAGGAGGAAGTTGAGCGAGTGGCACGCCAGGCCATGGCATACTGCATCAAGGATGGAGAGCTCTACCGGAAGCGGCCAAATGATGTATCCCTGCGCTTCATCTCCAGGGAGCATGGGCAGGAACTGCTGGAAGATATACACGGCGGAGACTGTGGACATCATTCATCATCACGGACCCTCGTTGGCAAGGCGTTCCGCAGTGGGTTTTATTGGCCCACCGCGCTCAATGACGCTGTCGAACTAGTGAAAGCTTGTGAGGCCTGCCAGTTCCACGCCAAGCAGATCCATCAGCCAGCAGGAGGCTTGTAGACTATACCCCTTTCGTGGCCATTCGTAGTCTGGGGGCTGGACATCTTGGGCCCATTTCCTCGGGCGCCCGGGGGCTACCGCTACCTCTACGTCGTCGTGGACAAGTTCACCAAGTGGGCTGAAGTAGAGGTTGTCCGCACCATTCCCGCGGGTTCCACGGTCAAGTTCATCAAGGGCATCGTGAGCCGGTTCGGGCTGCCGAATTGCATCATCACGGACAACGGTTCGCAGTTCACCAGTAACCTCTTCAAAACATACTGTGCTAACCTTGGAACGCAGATATGCTACGCTTCGTTGGCGCACCCCCGAAGCAACGACCAGGCCGAGCGAGCCAACACGGAGGTCCTGAGGGGCCTCAAGACCAGGACGTTCAAGAAGAAGCTGGAGGCCTGCGGCAAAGGTTGGTACGACGAGCTTTAGTCCGTGTTGTGGTCCATCCGCACAACCGCGACCAAGCCGACTGGAGAGACCCCGTTCTTCCTGGTCTACGAAGCCGAAGCAGTCCTCCCTCATGAGGTCAGACGTCGCTCCGCGCAGGTCCTGGCGTTCGACGAGGTGCAGCAGGACACCATGCGGGGGATGGACCTCGTGCTGGGGGAGGAACGTCGCCGAGAAGCCGCACTACGAGCGACAAGGTACCAGCAAGCACTGCGGCGATATCACTGCCGCAACATCCGCCCCAGAACTCTCGAGGTAGGAGACCTCGTGCTCAGGCGGGTTCTCTCCAGGGAGGGGCTGCACAAGCTCTATCCCATGTGGGAGGGCCCGTTCAAAGTTGTTCACGTTTCCAGGCCCGGCTCCGCGCGCTTGGAGACTCAAGAGGGGGTGCCAGTCCAGAACGCATGGAACATCCAGCACCTCCGGAGGTTCTACCCCTAAAAAGGCCCAGAGTCTGTGAAGAAGGCGAATGCCTGTGAAGCTATCGCGTTTTGGAAAAGGCCCAGAGCCTGTGAAGAAGGCGAATGCCTGTGAAGCTATCGCGTTTTGGAAAAGGCCCAGAGCCTGTGAAGAAGGTGAATGCCTGTGAAGCTATCGCGTTTTGGAAAAGGCCCAGAGCCTGTGAAGAAGGCGAATGCCTATGAAGCTACCGCGTTTCGAAAAAGGCCCGGAGCCTGTGAAGAAGGCGAATGCCTGTGAAGCTATCGCGTTTCGGAAAAGGCCCGAAGCCTGTGAAGAAGGCGAATGCCTGTGAAGCTATCACGTTTCGGAAAAGGCCCGGAGCCTGTGAAGAAGGTGAATGCCTGTGAAGCTATCGCGTTTTGGAAAAGGCCCGGAGCCTGTGAAGAAGGCCAACGCCTGTGAAGCTCGCCGCCCGTGACACTCTCACGTAATACTGAGTTGGGGCTGTACACGCCCCGGAGTCTCAGGAGCGCCGGCCTCAGGCCCTGGGGCTCCCTCCCACGCCCAGTGGCAGCACTTAGCTCCGCGCTGGTGAGAAGACGTCGAAGACTAGATTAGGTGTCGGACGCGGCTTTTCATTTTCTTTCCGCAGTTGGCTTGTTCCTTCTCATTCGAAGTTTTATTGAAATTGTTGCCGTCTTTGGCTTGTGGTTCTTCGACTTTTCGCTCTCCTGCCTCGATTTCTCTTGTGCAAGGCCTCGCGAGGGGGGCAGCCGAGTGCCCTCGCGAGTGTTCCTATCCTAGTCATTCAAAGGGTTCGCGACCTGGGCCCATTACAGGAGCACCCCTCCAGTCCGTGCCCCACGGGTACCACGACACAAACAAAGGGCCTGGGTCGGTCGCCCCCCATGGCCGGGGCCGGGAACTGTCCATGCGCGGGCACGTAGCCGGAAAGTACGATAACGAAAGCAAAACGATGATTAACAGCAATAACCCAAACACGCCCCTGCGGGGCTCCACACTACTGTCTTTGTTATGCAGGAAAAAGGAAAAGAAAGGACAAATCTGGTGCAGCTCGCCTCACACCGGCCCGCAGGGAAGGCCCGAGCTGCCTCCGGAGCTCAGGCGGACTCCCTCTCGCGCTTCACCAGGGCGCGACGGCGGGCGGACATGTTACCACCTCCCAAGCAGATACGACGGCATGTGGGCTGACCGCAACCGCCGCTAGAAGAGTCGCCACCTGAAGAAGAACCGGAGAAGCTTGAGGAACCCTGAGCGCCGCCAGCCGCGCGAGCGCTGCCCTCTCCATCATCGCCGGAGCTGGGTTCCTAGCCGTGGTCGTCACCCTCGGGGCAACACCCTGCGCGGCGACCATCTTCCCCAAACACCCTCATGTAGATGGTGGCATCGCCGTCGAACTTGAAGTGTAGGGTGCACCGAAGGCTCAGGCCACGCGTGCGGGAAAACGTCTGCCAACCACGGGCCAGGGACAGGCTCCCGGCCGCGAAGACCTCCAGTGAGACCCATGAGGCCCGGCTGCAGCAGCCGTCGACCTGGAGCCAGAGGCCGCCCAGGGCGCCGGTCGGGATCTCGCCAAGGAGGAAGCGAGGAAGTGGAAGCCGGGTGCTAGTCGGCTCCGCTGACCACACGACAAACTCTGGCAACACTTCAGCAGCGCGAAAGCGCGGCCTAGGGGGACGCGCAGCCGGAGCGCGCCCACCGGCCGCAGCAATCCGCCCGTCGCTGTGCTGAAGATCGCCTCCACGGCCGCGGGGAGCTACCGTGGTGGCCACAGGATGTTTGCGAGGGCTCCCTCGGCCGCACTTGGGCGGGGGAGAGGCGGGCTCAACCTGGCGAGCCTTCCCCTTCTCTGCGGCTGAGAACCTCCACGACGGGGCCATGAAGAAAAAGGAGAAGCAAGGGGGATGAACTGGAAGGGCGCGCCCCGATCCATACTTATAGCTGGCGATGGCCAACCAACGGCCCCCACGATCGCAGGTAATTATGACCCGCTTTGCATGCAGGGACTTGTCCAATCCATGCAGTTGCCGAGGCGCCATGGGGAAGTGGAGACGCCCACGTCCCATCAACCGCCACGCGGCGCCCAAGGCCGCAGGCTGTTAGGGCCCGCGGCGCTTCGCTCTTGCCCTTCCGCCTCCCTGCATGGCCAAGTCCGGGCGCGCCTTGGGCACAGGGGCTACTGTCGGCGTTCTGGGAACGGGGGTCCCCAGACTTGCCTGCCTGCGGCCTACGGCGTGGCTCAAAGGGGGGCCCAGCGCGGCCCATCTTCACCAACACAAACCCAAGACCCTCGCGAGGGGCCAGGCCTCGCGGGGCGGACGACGCGGAGCTTCCTCAGGCACGGCCTCGTCAGGCTGGCTCACGAGGAGGCAGAGAGATCAAGGTGGGGTAACTCACGAGGTGCCCGTGATGCAAGCCATGACGACCGAAGGCGCCAGGCGGGTGCCAGCCCGCAGTGTCCTCCTTTCCTCTTTGGTGCAAAGGGGGCAAGCGCAGCCGCGGAGTACCGAGGCATCAGGCAAATGTTGCCATTTCGGTGCAACGAGACCAAGACCATGAGGACTACAAGACGGAGGTCACCGTGGAGCCCAAGACGGCGTCATCACCTGAGCTTTGCGCAGGCGAAGACAACTTTTGTCAGGGTATCTAGTACTAGTTGTCCCCCTTCAAATTAGCCCGCCATTGTTGGCTCCCTTCCTGCTCGATATTTGGGAAGAGGACCAGGGCCTCTATAAATAGGACCAGCCACCCACAGAGCAAGGGGGGAAGGAGATAGGAGGAGAGAAGAAGAAAGGATCAGAGAGAGAGAGAGAAAGGTGATTGAACTCCTCCCAGCAGTTCATTGCCCCAGCCAAGAGCAGACCCTCGCGAGGCTGTTCTTCCTTGTATTGTTCATCATCATCAGCCCAAGAGGCAATCCACTACACCACACACTGGAGTAGGGTATTACACCACAACGGTGGCCCGAACCAGTATAAACCTTGTGTCTCTTGTGTTGTTCTTTCCTTAGTTTAGATCCTAGCAAGGCGGAGGGGTGCAGGTAGGTAGGAGGTGAAATCTCCGCATGCACCACAATGTTCAAACCTCAAGGGTCTGCCGGAACCCGAAATCCGACATAAACAAGGTGCAGCAAGGTGGCCCAATCGTTTTTGTAGCAAAGGACAAGCCTGGACAAACTCTTATATACAGGAAAGCGCTCCCGAGGACACATGGGAATTATCGTCAAGCTAGTTTTCATCATGCTCATATGATTCACATTTGTTACTTTGATAATTTGATATGTGGGTGGACCGGTGCTTGGGTACTGCCCTTCCTTGGACAAGCACCCCACTTATGATTAACCCTCCTCGCAAGCATCCGCAACTACGAAAGAACAATTAAGGTAAACCTAACCATAGCACGAAACATATGGATCCAAATCAGCCCCTTACGAAGCAACGTATAAACTAGGGTTTAAGCTTATGTCACTCTAGCAACCCATCATCTACTTATTACTTCCCAATGCCTTCCCCTAGGCCCAAACAATGGTGAAGTGCCATGTAGTCGACGTTCACATAACACCACTAGAGGAAAGAAAACATACATCTCATCAAAATATCGAACAAATACCAAATTCACATGACTACTTATAACAAGACTTCTCCCATGTCCTCAAGAACAAATGTAAATACTCAAATATCATATTCATGTTCATAATTAGAGGGGTATTAATGTGCATAAAGGATCTGAACATATAATCTTCCACCAAATAAACCAACTAGCATCAACTACAAGGAGTAATCAACACTACTAGCAACCCACATGTACCAATCTGAGGTTTTGAGACAAAGATCAGATAAAAGAGATGAACTAGGTTTTGAGAAGAGATGGTGCTGGCGAAGATGTTGATGGAGATGGACCCCCTCCCGATGAGAGGATCGATGGTGATGATGATGGTGACGATTTCCCCCTCTCTGAGGGATGTTTCCCCGGCAGAACAGCTCCGCTGGAGCCCTAGATTAGTTCCGCCAAGGTTCCACCTCGAGACAGCGGCGCTTCGCCCAGAAAGCTTCCTTCAGATTTTTTCCAGGGCAAAAGACACCTTATACCAGAAGATGGGCATCAGGGGGTGAGGGAGTCCTAGATTAGGGGGTCTCCGGACAGCCGGACTATCTCCATTGCCGGACTGTTAGACTATGAAGATACAAGATTGAAGACTTCGTCTCGTGTCTGGATGGGACTCTAGTTGGCGTGGAAGGTGTCGGTGTCAAAACCGGCGGATCTCGGGTAGGGGGTCCCAAACTGTGCGTCTAGGCCGAATGGTAATAGGAGGCAGGTAACATGATGTTTTACCCAGGTTCGGGCCCTCTTGATGGAGGTAAAACCCTACGTCCTGCTTGATTAATATTGATGATATGGGTAGTACAAGAGTAGATCTACCACGAGATCAAGGAGGCTAAACCCTAGAAGCTAGCCTATGGTATGATTGTTGTATATGGAGTTGATTGCCTACGGACTACAACCCCCCAGTTTATATAGACACCGGATAGGGTTAGGGTTACATAGAGTCCGTTACAATGGTAGGAGATCTTGAATATCTGCAGCGCCAAGCTTGCCTTCCACGCCAAGAAAAGTCCCATCCGGACACGGTACGAAGTCTTCAATCTTGTATCTTCATAGTCCAGGAGTCCGGCTGAAGGTATAGTCCGGCTACCCGAACACCCCCTAATCCAGGACTCCCTCAGTAGCCCCTGAACCAGGCTTCAATGACGACGAGTCCGGCGCGCAAATTGTCTTCGGCATTGCAAGGCGGGTTCCTCCTCCAAGTCCTTCATAGAAGATTGTAAACACCAAGAGTAGTGTCCGGCTCTGCAAAATAAGCTTCCACATATTGCCATAGAGAGAATAATATTAACACAAATCAAATCTGCTGACGTATTCCGCAGTGCGTCATCACACTACAGCCAAGTCCTTTACTCGAATCGTTTTCACTTTTCCACCTCAGCGTGTTTTGCGAGGCGGTTTCCTTGGCACGTCTTGTCAAAGCAGAGATCGTGTGCCCCCCTTTTACGGGATTCTCATCAATACGGACGTGGGTAACCCAATCGTGCCCGTTAGCATGTTTTCTCGATTAAAGGCGAGTCCCAAACGGTTACGGGGAGGGCTCCTGGTATTCAACCTCTTATAAAGAGACCAGGGCCTTACTCCTTTTCTCCAATCCCAAAACAAGTTCGCCCGTCGCCTCGAGTTCCAACACCCTAGGCTCCAGATTCCGGGCGCCTCAGACCTTCGACAATGTCCGGTTCCGACCTTCAAGGCCGATGGATGCCCTCCTCCGTCACGGAGGAGGACGTGCTAAAGTTGAGAGAGGCTAAGTTCTTGACCGCCGAAATTTCGCACAGGTTGCCTGCTCAAAGGCAGGCTATCCCCAGTCCCCAGCCCGGTGAGAGCGTAGTGTTCGTGTCTCACTTCCTTCGGGGGTTAGGCTTCCCGATGGATCCCTTTGTGAGGGGACTGCTGTTTTATTACGGGCTGGAATTCCACGACTTAGCTCCGGAGTCCATCCTCCATATCTCCTCGTTTATCGTTGTATGCGAAGCGTTCCTCCGTGTTACCCCTCACTTCGGATTATGGCTCAAGACTTTCAAAGTGGAGCCGAAGATGATCAAGGGACGGCACGCAGAGTGCGGAGGCGCTGTTATAAGCAAAAATGCTGATGCTCCATGGCCCGAGGGCTCTTTTCAAGAGGAGCTAGGCTTGTGGCAACGAGAGTGGTTTTATATCACCGCTCCCGGAGCACCAAGTGGGTGGCGCTTCCTGCCTTTCGCTCGGGTCCCCCACCACGGCTAGCGTCATGGGTTAACAGAGGGTTAGATTGGGGTTTGCCCAAAGACGTGCCCTTGTTACAGGGCCGAATTAAGGATCTCTTGGAAGGAGACCTCAGCTTGGTCAAGGTGACGCAGGTCATGCTGATTCGCCGAATATTGCCCGGCAAACGTCGCCCCCTTCGCCTGTGGGAGTTTAATCCAGAGGGACCGCGAGCTCTCCAGAACTTTATGGGCGCAACGCCCGCGGAGATGTATAGACTGTTCTTCGGATCACAAGAGATGTGTCCGGATTTAACCGAGGACGCAGGCCTAAGCTGCAATCGCTCGGATACTCAAGTAAGCAACCTTGTGCCCGGACCTTCTATCCGTATAATTGTCATAAACTTGCCCCTAAAAGAGCCGTCCTTTTAAACAGGAGTGGATAGCGAAGGCAAAGCTGATCAGGTGTCCGGCTCCCCTTCCTGAAACCAGGCCGGATCCCGTGCTGGTCAGGATGCTGGAGATAATGCCTTTGGAGGGGGAGGACAAGGAAGCTATGGCCTCCTCGAAGGAGGCTGCTCCGAAGGGAGGAACCGACAATTCCTCTCCTAAGGGGAAGAAGAGAGCCGCCTCTGACGACCCGGAAACCATGGCCTCGAAGCGGGGGAGAAAATCCTCGTCAGAGGGTCCGACGCCGGGGAGTTCCTCGGCCGGACTACGCCCTCAAGGGGATCAGCCCTCCAGCGAGCCGTAAGTGGAGAAAGATTTTCCTTTTGAGGGATGAGGGAAATCCTTGATTTATATCTGAGAAGATTAACCAAACCTCAGCCCTTCTCAGTAGAGCTCGTCTTCGGGGGATCTCCTTCCGGAGATGATGGAGAGCGGGACGCCTCCCCCTGCCGTGCCGCCTAGCGAGGCGGGCGACCCTGAGGTGTCGTCACGGAGGGTTTCTCCGAATCCGGCAGGGGCGGAAGGTAGCTATGCGGCCCCCCGAGGTTCTCCGTGTCCGGCCTTCGAAAGAGGTCATGGGACGAGCCCGGCACCGTCTGGTGCTCGGCCGGAGGAGCTAAAGATTCTGCTGGGGCGAGCTTCTATCTCAGAGGAGCACCGCGCATTGATGGGCACGGTGATTGAAAGGATTTCATCCGCAGAGAGCGGATTGTATGAGGCCGTCAAAAGTTTACTGACGGGTTTCGAGGTACATTAGATAATGTATACTTTTGTCAGTTACGCATGAATAAGATGCGCCCTGTGTAGATAGTAGCCCCTGAGACTCTGCGCGTCGTCAAGAAATGACGGCACGCGGAGGATCATAATCCCAGGTCTAAGATGTCGCCTTTGAATGTAGGTGGCAGGGTGTCCGGAATCGAGCCGAACTGACGATTTTGCCGAACTAAAGCGGCAACTGGACGTGGCAGATGCCGACATCACGCTTGTCAATAAGCGGCTTGATGAGGCTCAAGGTATGTAATTCCTCGGGCGGCATCAGGTAAGAACAGTTTTATGCCTGTGTCTTACGATGTGTGTGCTTGACGCAGATGGTGCGGCCGCCGTGGAGAGTCTTAGGGCAGAACTTGCCCGAGCTAAAGAACAAGCCAGCGAAAGTGATGCGGCCACCAGGAAAGCCCTTGAAGAGCTGAGAGCCGAACAGGCTGCTCATTGCCGAAGCAAGGAAGAGATGGCCGAGATGGCCGAAAAGTTAAAAAGCGCTACAGACCGTTGCAGACTTCTTGAAAAAGAAGACCAGGCGAAACAGACGGACTTAGAGAAGGCCGTTGCCAATGCCAAGGACGCGCGCTCTGCGATGAGAGCTGCGAAGGAGGAGCTGCGTCAGGCCGAACAGATTGCGGCTGGAAAGCCCTTTATGCTGCGAAGGAAATTTTGCGATCCGAAGTTTGCTCCGTTGGACCGGATGTGGAGTGTGGAGGATACCTATCTGGACTTGGCAGCGAGTGCTGCTGATGCGACCGAACACTTTCGAGATCAGAAAGATCGCGAAGTGGAAAAGCTTTTCTGGTCGCAGTTTCACAATCCAGAGCGTCCACTGGCAGTGGATGATCGTTTGGCTCAATGGGCCGAACTGAATAGGTTGTCTGGACTCGCCATGAAGTACGTCATGGGTCACCTGTGGCCGGGGAGATCGGAGCCGAAGAGTTATTTCAGCTTAGTGCAGCAATTCCTTGACGCGGTGCCGCGTATAAATGCAATGAAGAGGTCAGCATGCATAGAGGGCGCTAGGATGGCTCTTGCCCGTGTTAAGACATACTGGGCAGAGATGGAGACCACCGTTGTTGCGTCCCGAGATTCGGACAAAAGCCGAGTACCCTCCGAGCACTATTTTCAGGAAGTTCTTGAAGGCGCTCGTGTAATAGAGACGCAGTGCCCGAAAGATGCTATGTTATGATAGCATATGTAATTATAAAGTAATATTTTGATAAACTGTAGTGGCCTTTTTTATACTTGTGCCTCCAAGTATTGGGAACACCTCCTGTGCGGCCGTTTTAAGATATATATATATATATATATATATATATATATATATATATATATACAAAATCTGAAAGATGGCAGTCGTTGGCTTCAGCCCCCACGCACATAGTGCGGGGGTGCTCGCAGAAGACGCATTTTCACACTTAACCCAACGTCTTGGTCCTACAAAGGAGGTGATAGCGCAGCGGGCCAGGCAACCGGACTATAATGCTTTAACACTTTCACTTAGCCATAGGAGTTTGACAGTGAGACTATTTAGGTAGCCCCTTGGTGGCAACTGCGCTCGTCCGAGTTCGGGGCGCGTATGTGCCTGACCGGGAAGCGGCCCTTCGTTAAAGCGGAGGAATCCGATAGATTCCGATAGGTCATCGAGTGGCTGACCAGTCTCACGCTACATCATGACAGTCAGTTTTCGGCTTTCTCTACTGAGGTGCTCGCCCGGCCGAACCGGGGCACAATCGCAGTAGTTCTCCTGGTGCTACCTTAGCCGATAGAGCGGAACGTAAGGTAGCCGAACTCAGGAGCCGGGCAACCCAACATTTGACCAAAGACATGATTCGGAGCTGATGCATATAATGCCAAAACTCGCGACGCCGAACACTCCCTAAGGTGTTCGGTCTTTATGAGTGCGGGCGAAACAACACTCTTTATTAAAAAAAGCCCCTAGTGTCCAGGTACGTGCAAAAATTCTGACGTGGCCACATGCCAAGACGCCAGCCTCCTCCTTGGTTATATCAGAAAAAAACCAGGGGATGTGTAGCAACAAGAGACAGTAAAAAAGGTTTACGCAGGGTCTTAATCTAAAAAGAATCCTTTAGGACGGGTCCCTACTGCACGTCTGCGCCTGTGTCTCCGTTGTGCCGTATCCTGGACGGGCGCCGCACGACGTTCATCTGTAAAAGAGAGGAACTGAGTTGAAAACGGGTCGTGCCGAAAAAGTTTAAAATAAACAAAGTATAAAGTAAATATATAAGATTGAGCTTTATTGTCTCTTATTGTATATGCGTGGAGCCCCTAGTGCGGGGGTATATGGCTTCTAGGCCTGCATCAATGATGATTTTGCACCGAACTCGTCTATCCGCGTTCGTGGTCTTGAATGACCTATTTCGAAGTTTTTTGGCCGGTGAGGCCATTTTGCTGTGGGGCTGTCAAAGCGGCCGCACAGTCCTCCGCTTGGGGAGGCGCACTTTAGTGCTTCCCCTTCAAAGAGATGATGCCTCGTGGACCGGGCATCTTAAGCGTAAGAGATGCATAATGCGGTATTGCGTTAAAGCGAGCGAAAGCTTCGCGTCCCAGTAGTGCTTGATAGCGACTTGAGAACGGGACGATATGGAAGGTCAGCTTTTCGCGGCGGAAGTTATCGGCAGAGCCGAATATGACTTCGAGCCGGAGAAAACCCATACAATGGGTGTCCGGACCAGGTATTACCCCTTGAAAGGAGGTTTTGCTGCGGCGGATTCTTGCTGGGTTTATCCCCATGTGCTGGATTGTATCCTGATATATCAGGTTTAGTCCACTGCCGCCGTCCATAAGGACATTTGAAAACTGGAGTCCGCCAATTATTGGATCGAGTATCAAGGCAGTCCAGCCTACATTCTTGATATTTCTAGAATAATCTAGCTGATCGAAGATGATCGGTTTTGACAACCAGTGGCAGGACCCTTTGGGGATGGGCCGTGTGGTGCGTACCTTTACGGGCGCCGCACGTTTTGTTATGTGAAGTGAGTTCACTGTTTTTACTTCTTGTGGGAAGTTCTTTTGTTTCCTGGTGCTCTGCTTTTGGGGTTCGTCCTCGTCTTCGCTTGGTGTGTCGAGCCCCTTGTGTTCGGCATTGAGTCTGCCGGATTGTTTGAAAACCCAACAGTCTCTGTGGGTATGGTTAGCAGGCTTCCCGGGAGTACTGTGTATCTGACATATCCTGTCCAGGATTTTATTTAGGTTGGATGGATCGTCCCTGTTATCCTGGGGGGGCGATTTTGCCTGATTTTGTCGTGAGCCTTTGAATCCGGCATTGACTGCCGTGCTCTTCGGACTTTTGTCCTTAGTCCAGCGACGGTCCTTGTTGCGTCGCGGTTTTCCGTTTCCATCCCTAGTTTCGGATGTACTTGGGTCGCTGGGGCTGCACCTTGCCAACCAGCTGTCCTCCCCTGCACAAAAGCGGGTCATGAGGCTTGTTAGTGCGGCCATTGTTCTTGGCTTTTCTTGGCCGAGGTGTCTGGCGAGCCATTCGTCTCGGACGTTATGCCTGAAAGCTGCTAAGGCTTCGGCGTCCGGACAGTCGACTATCTGATTCTTTTTAGTGAGGAATCTATTCCAGAACTGCCGAGCTGATTCTCCGGGTTGTTGAGTTATGTGACTAAGATCGTCTGCATCCGGAGGGCGGACATAGGTCCCTTGAAAGTTTGCTCGGAAAGCATCCTCGAGCTCTTCCCAGCTTCCAATTGTGTTTTCGGGAAGGCTTTTAAGCCAATGCCGGGCTGGCCCTTTAAGCTTAAGGGGTAAATATTTTATGGCGTGGAGATCATCTCCTCTAGCCATGTGTATGTGGAGGATATAATCCTCGATCCAAACTCCAGGGTCTGTTGTTCCATCATATGCCTCTATGTTTACGGGTTTGAATCCCTCTGGGAAATTCATAGTCCAGGACCTCATCGGTGAAACATAGGGGGTGTGCGGCGCCCCTGTATTTGGGTGTGCCGGATTCTGATGATGGCTTCATAGCGTTGCTTACGAGAGCTTGCTTTCTTGGCCCATAAATGGACCTGACTGGGCCATGATGCGAATCCTTAAGTGGGTCGCATGCCGATTTAGGTGCGGCGCCGCTTGCCGCTTTATGGGGTCGTCTATCCGACCGTGTGGCTTTCTCATTTTTTGAATGCGAGGGCTCTAGGGCCTCTTCGTCGAATTCAGGCAGTAGCTTTCTTTTCGGATAGCTTTTAGTGCGGCGACTGTCGCCGTATTTATCTGCGGTATTGATTACTTTGCTCCATCTAATCCGGAGTGCATCTTCCGCTGTTTTTAGCTTCCGCTTCTGCTTTTTTAGGCTGCGTGCAGTTGCAACGAGCCTCTCGTGGAGATTCTTCTGCTCCATAGGTTTATCCGGCGTGAGGTCGTCCGGAATGCCGTTTTCGCCGGAGGAGGGATGTTCGGTTTCTCTATCCGTGTTGCCCTGTTCGGACGGTTGCTCTAAGGCCTGCTCATCGTCTACCGGCTCGTCCTGCTCTATGGCTGGGTTTTTGTCGAGGCGGGGCTTGGGTCGGCGTTTACGCCGACGCTTTGATTGCTTTTCGGGGGGTCGATCTCCCGTCCCATCCCCTTTTTCCTCGTTCTCGCTTCCTTTAGGGGTATCCACCATGTACACATCGTGAGATGAGGTGGCTGTCCAATGCCCTATGGGCGTTGGTTCGTCGGTATCTCCTGCATCGTCATCCATGCTGTCGATGTCTCCGGAGTCGAAGTTGAGCACGTCGTTTAAATTGTCGACAGTGGCTACCAAGTGGGTGGTGGGTGGGCTTTGAATTTCTTCATCGTCCGTATCCCATCCTCGCTGACCGTAGTTCGGCCAGGGCTCTCCTGATAAGGAGAGAGACTTGAGAGAGTTCAGGATATCGCCACAAGGCGAGTGCTGAAAGATGTCTGTGGCGGTGAACTCCATTATCGGCGCCCAATCGGATTCGATCGGCAGGGGCGCGGGGGGTTCGGAGTTCGGAAAGGAGTCCGGATCCTCGGAGTCACGGATCATGCAGAGTGCGGGGCTAGCGTTCGGCTCGATCGCCTTTGAGATCGAAGCCCCCGAGGTGACGTCCAACCGCTCATCCTCGATTGGCGCAATAGGCTCCGAGTTAGGGGTCGGAACCGATGCGTGTGCGGCCTCCAGGACACTGTCCGGAGGCAGAGCTAGATCATGCCCCTCGAGATAGTGCGGCGCGCTTGGCCGTGGCTCGAACCCGTCGAAGATCAAGTCTCCGCGGATGTCAGCCGTGTAGTTTAAGCTTCCAAACCTGACTTGATGGCCAGGGGCGTAGCTTTCGATCTGCTCCAGGTGGCCGAGCGAATTGGCCCGCAGAGCGAAGCCGCCGAAGACGAAGATCTGTCCGGGGAGAAAAGTCTCACCCTAGACCGCATCGTTGTTGATGATCAAAGGAGCCATCGGGCCTAAAGGCGACGACACAGAGGAACTCTCAATGAAAGCACCAATGTCGGTGTCAAAACCAGCGGATCTCGGGTAGGGGGTCCCGAATTGTGCGTCTAGGCCGGATGGTAACAGGAGGCAGGGAACACGATGTTTTACCCAGGTTCGGGCCCTCTTGATGGAGGTAAAACCCTACGTCCTGCTTGATTAATATTGATGATATGGGTAGTACAAGAGTAGATCTACCACGAGATCATGGAGGCTAAACCCTAGAAGCTAGCCTATGTTATGATTGTTGTATATGGAGTTGATTGCCTACGGACTACAACCCCCCAGTTTATATAGACACCGGATAGGGTTAGGGTTACATAGAGTCGGTTACAATGGTAGGAGATCTTGAATATCCGCAGCGCCAAGCTTGCCTTCCATGCCAAGGAAAGTCCCATCCGGACACGGGACGAAGTCTTCAATCTTGTATCTTCATAGTCCAGGAGTCCGGCTGAAGGTATAGTCCGGCTACCCGAACACCCCCTAATCCAGGACTCCCTCAGAAGGCAAGCTAGGCAATACGTATATGGATATCTCCTCCTTTGTAACCGACCTTGTGTAACCCTAACCCTCTCCGTTGTCTATATAAACTGAAGGGTTTTAGTCCGTAGGACGAACAATCACAACATACAATCATACCGTAGGCTAGCTTCTAGGGTTTAGCCTCTCTGATCTCGTGGTAGATCTACTCTTGTAACATCCATCTCATCAATATTAATCAAGCAGGACGTAGGGTTATACCTCCATGAAGAGGGCCCGAACCTGGGTAAAACTTCGTGTCCCTTGCCTCCTGTTACCATCCGGCCTAGACACACAGCTTGGGACCCCCTACCCGAGATCCACCGGTTTTGACACCGACATTGGTGCTTTCATTGAGAGTTCCTCTATGTCATCACCGTTAGGATTGATGGTTCCTACTATCATCGATAGCGATGCGGTCTAGGGTGAGACTTTTCTCCCCGGACAGATCTTCATATTCGGTGGCTTTGCACTACGGGCTAATTCGCTTGGCCATCTGGAGCAGATTGAAAGCTACGCCCCTGGCCATCAGGTCAGATTTCGAAGTTTGAATTACACGGCCAACATCCGTGGGGACTTGATCTTCGATGAATTCGAGCCACATCCGGGCGCATCACACTGTCGCGATGGGTATGACCTAGCTCTCCCACCGAACAGTACCCCAGAAGCCGCGCCCGCATCAGCTCCGACCCTTAGTTCGGAGCCAACTGCGCCAATCGAGGACGGGTGGTTAGACACCGCCTCAGGGGTTGCAGTCTCAACGGTGATTGAGCCGAACACCAGCATAAATCTTCGTGCAGCCCGTGACTCCAAGGTGATGGACTCTCTTCCGGACCCCGAACCATCCACGCCCCTGCCAATCGAATCCCATTGGGCGCCGATCATGAAATTCACCACCGCGGATACCTTTCAGAACTCGCCCTTCGGCGACATTCTGAATTCACTAAGGTCTCTCTCTTTGTCAGGAGAGCCCAGGCCGTATCATGGCCAACAGGATTGGGATGTGGACGACGAAGAAATTCGACGCCCACCCACCACCCACTTAATAGCCACTGTCGATGATTCAACTGACATGCTCGACTTCGACTCCGAAGACATCGACAGTATGGACAACGATGCGGGAGGCGAAGAGGAACCACCGCCCACAGGGCGCTGGACGTCCACTTCATCATACGACGTATACATGGTGGATACACCAAAAGAAGACGACGCGGAACGGAAGGACGCACAGAAGGCTTATTCCCTCGAGAAGCAGTCAAAACGGCGGCGCAAGCGCCGCCCCAAATCATGCCTCGCCAGAAATAACGATAACACAGACCCAACGTTGGAGCAGGGCGAACCACTGCCGTACCACGGCAATACGGAGAATCAAACCAAACAAACCAATTCAGTCAAAGATAATAGTCCGGACGACACAACGCCGGACAGGCACCCGGAGCAGCAGAATGCCCGTCAAAGGCTTGTTGCCACCGCGAGGAGTCTGAAAAAGTAGCAGCAAAGGCTCAAGGCTGCACAAGACACACTCCAAATCAGATGGAGTAAAGTACTCAACACAGCAGCGAAGTACAGCGACAATCGCCCCACCAAGAGCTACCCAAAGCGGAAGTTGCTACCTAAATTCGATGAGGAGGCCTCAGACCCCTCACAACCAAAAATCAAAATAGCCACCTGGCCGGATAGACGACCTCACGGCCAACATAGAGCGGCAAACAATGCCACCCACAAGACAATACGCGATTCACGCGAGGGCTTGCACCAAAAGGACAGCGCAACCAGATCCATCTATGGACCATGCAAGCGCGCCCCAGCATACGATATAACACAACAAACATCCGAACAACGTGGTACACCCATATACAGGGGTGCCGCACACCCCCTATGTTTCACCGATGAGGTTCTAGATCATGAAATTCCAGAGGGATTCATACCTGTAAACATAGAGGCATACGACGGAACAACAGACCCTGGGGTCTGTATCGAGGACTATATCCTCCACATCCATATGGCTCGAGGAGATGATCTCCACGCCATCAAGTACTTACCACTCAAACTCAAAGGGCCATCTCATCATTGGCTTAAAGGCCTCCCCGAAAACTCCATTGGAAGCTGGGCAGAGCTCGAAGACGCTTTTCGGGCAAACTTTCATGGGACTTATGTCCGACCTCCGGATGCGGATGATTTGAGTCATATAACTCAACAACTCGAAGAGTCAGCCCGAAAGCTTTGGAACAGGTTTCTTACTAAAAAGAACCAAATTGTTGACTGCCCGGACGCCGAAGCCTTGGCAGCTTTTAAGCACAGCGTCCGTGACGAATGGCTTGCCCGATACCTCGGCCAAGAAAAACGGAGAACAATGGCAACATTAACAAGCCTCATGACATGCTTTTGCGCGGGTGAAGACAGCTGGCTAGCCCGATGCAGCTCCAGCGACCCCAGTACATCTGAAGTTAGAGATGGAAACGGGAAATCACGGCGCAACAGCAATAACAAATGCCGGAATAAAAGAGATAGCACAAAGAGCACGACAGTAAATGCTGGATTCAAAAGCTCTCGGCCAGGTCAGCAAAAGCCGCCCCCTAAAGGCGCCAGAGACGAACTGACCAGCCTAACAAAATTCTGGACCAAATATGTCAGGTCCATAGCACCCCTGGCAAACCAGCCAATCATACCCACAGAGAATGTTGGGTCTTCAAGTAGTCCGGCAAGCTCAACGCCATACACAAGGGGGAGGATACACCAAGCGAAGATGAGGATGAGCCTCTCAAGGAAGACACTGGGGAACAAAAGAAATTTCCACCAGAAGTCAAAATAGTAAACATGTTACACGTGATCAATGGCAGAAACAAAACAGCACTCCCAGAAAAATACGCCCGAAGGCCTATCACCGCGGAGTCCTGCCACTGGTCGTCTCAACCGATCACTTTCGACCATCGTGATTACTCAGCAAGTGTCCTGCGTGCAGGATGGGCTGCCCTGGTATTAAACCCAATAATTGACGGATACCACTTCTCACGAGTCCTGATGGACGGTGGCAGCAGTCTAAACCTGATATACCAGGATACAATCCGCGAAATGGGGATAGACCCAACAAAAATTTGCCATAGCAATATTACCTTTAAAGGAGTAATGCCAGGCCCAGGGGCTCATTGCATGGGCTCCCTGCTACTAAAAGTTATATTCGGCTCCCCCGATAACTTCCGTAGCGAACATTTAACCTTCCACATTGCTCTATTTCAATGTGGCTATCAAGCACTACTCGGACGCGAAGCTTTCGCTCGCTTTAACGCAATACCACACTACGCTTCCCTCACACTCAAGATGCCCGGTCCACGTGGCATCATTAGAGTGAACGCAAGTATTAAGCGATCTCTACGCGCCGAAGAGCGTGCGGCTGCCCTGGCAGCCGCACACTAATAACGGCCTCACCAACTAAAGAATTTAGTAGGTCGTCACGACCTCGGACATGGTTAGATGAGTCTGGCGCAGCCATATGCAATTTTTACCGGATCAATGATCACACCCCTATTACAAATACAAGGGGCTCAACGTGCGCAAACAAGCGGCAATTCTTACTTACCTTGAATTATACATGATTTCTTTAAAAAACTATCTTTTTGCACGACAACTTTTATCACCTAAGCTCCTCTCTTTTATAGATAATCATCGTGCTACACCCGTCCAGGATACAGCACAACGGAGACACAGGCACAGACGTGCAGCAGGGACCCGCTCCAAGGATTCTTTTTAGATTAAGACCCTGCGTAAACCTTTTTTACTGTCTCTTGTTGATACATATCCACCGAATTCTCAGCACAGTCGAGAAGGATGCCGGCGTCTTGGCATGCGGCCACGTCAGAATAATGCACATACCTGGACACAAGGGGCTTCTTACGAAGGGCACTATCTAAGCCTGGGTTATACCATAAAGACCGAATACCTTAGGGAGTGTTCGGCGTCGCGAGTTTGGCCTTATATGCATCAGCTCCGAATCATTGTCTTTGGTCAAATGTTGGGTTTGCCCGGCTCCTGTGTTTTGGTGCCTTATGTTCCGCTTTACCGGCTAAGGTAGCACTAGGAGAATTACTGCGATTGTGCCCTGGTTCATCCGGACGAGCACCTTAGTAGAGAAAGCCGAAAACTGACTGTCATGATATCGCGTGAGACTGGTCAACCACTCGGTGACCTATCGGAATGTTAGAATTCCTCCGCCTTAACAAAGGGTCGTTTCCCGGCCAGGCATGTACACACCCCGCGATCGGGAGAGTGCGGAGCCACTAGGGGCTATCTAGTAGCCCCACTGTCAAACTCCTATGGCTAAGTGAAAGTGTTAAAGCATTATAGTCCGGTTGCCTTGCTCGCTACACTATCACCTCCTTAATAGGACCAAGACGTTGGGTTAAGTGTGCACACGCATTTTTTGCGAACACCCCTGCATTTTATGCGTGGGGGTTGAAGCCGACGGCTGCAATCTTTTAGGTTATACACAGGTATACATAAACGGCCGCACAGGAGGCATCATACTACTTTCAGGCAAAAGTATAAAAATAACCTTATAAAAAATTCATAAAAGCATTGTGCTTACAATGAAAATACATATCACTCAAACATAATATTTTTCGAGCACCGGGCCTCTATCAAACAAGCACCCTCGAGAACCTCCTCGAAATAGTGCTCGGCAGCCACCCGGCCTATGGCTGATCCCTGCGCCGCAATAGTGGTAGCGTCCATCTCTGCCCAGTATGCTTTAACACGGGCAAGGGCCATCCGCGAGCCTTCTATGCACGCCAACCTCTTCATCGCATTAATGCGCGGCACCGCATCAAGGAACTGCTGCACTAAGCTGAAATAGCTGTTCGGCTTTGGTCTTTCCGGCCATAGCTGATCCACAACAGACCTCATGGCGAGTCCGGACAACCTATTCAGTTCGGCCGGCTAGCTGGTCAGTCAATGAAAGCGGACGCTCTGGAACGTGGAATTGCGTCCAGAACAGCTTGTCCACTTCACGATCTGTCTGACCATGAAAGTACTTGGCCGCATCAGCAGCGCTCGCCGCCAAATCCATATACGCATCTGCCGAAATCCACAGCTGATCCAGAGGGGCACGAGGATCTCCAAACTTCCTCCGTAACATGAAGGGTTTCCCAGCCGCAATATCCCCGGCTTCCCGCAGCTCCTCCTTCTTCGCTCTCATAGCAGAACGGGTGTCTTTGTCCGCCGCCGATGCCTTCTCAAGGTCTGTTGCCTTCGCTCAGTTTTCTTTTTCAAGGAACCGGCAACGGTCGGCAGTGTCTTTTAATTCTACGGCCATCTTGGCCATCTTCTCCTGGCTCTCGCAATGTGCGGCCTTCTCGGCTTTCAACTCTTCGGCTGCCTTCAAAGTAGCCGCATTACTAATCCTCGCTTGTTCCTTGGCTCGGGCAAGTTCCGCCCGCAAGGCTTCCACGGTGGCAGCTCCATCTGCAGTCACAACATATTAAAGATACTGGCATTATGCTGCTCTTACTATGTGGCGTTCACCGGATAATAACACTTACCCTGTGCCTCGTCAAGCCTCTTGTTAACAAGCTCGATGTCGGCGTCTGCCGCATCCAGTTGCCATTTTAATTGGGCAAAGTCCCTAGTCCAGCTAGCCACCGGAGCTCCCACCACCTACACATAACGGCAGTTTGGTTATTGCCTGGGAATATGATCCTCTGTTCGCCGCCGTTCTCGATGACAACCAGAGTCTCAGGGGCTACTATAACATGTGCAGTACTATCACATATTATCTCACATACCTCAAAGCCTGTCAATAGACTCATAAAGGCTTCATGTAATCCGCTTTCAGCGGACGAGATTCTCTCCATCACCGTACCCATCAGCGTACGGTGCTCTTCTGAGATGGCCGCCCGCCCCACCAACGCCCTCAGAACGTCTGACCGCACACCAGATGGTGCCGGACTCATTCGTATGCTCTCTTCGGGAGCCGGACACTTGGGACTTTGGGGGTCTACGGGATTATCTTCTGGCCTCACCGGATCCGGAGAGGCCCTCCGCGACGACACTTCGGGGTCGCCCGCTTCTCGAGCGGAGGAGTCCGGGGGAGGCGTTTCGCTCTCCATCATCTCTGGAAGAAGATCCCCCGAAGACGAGCTCATTTGAGAGGGGCTGAGGCCCGAATTGCAAGATAGATGCGGTGGTTATTTTGTCAGAGGAAAAAGATAGCGTACCCTTACTATTGAAATATTTTGGATCACTTACGACTCGTTGGAGGGCTGACCCCCCCGCGGACTTTGTGCGGCAGAAGCACCCCCCAAGGCAGGACCCTTAGTGGGAGACCTCTTCTCCTGTTTGGAGGCTTCGGCTTTCGGATCCTCGGAAGCAGTCCTTTTCCTCCCCCGATCATCCTCCTTCATGGAGATGCTCGTTCCCTCGGTTGGAGCGGATAGCGATGGGGGCCCGCGTCCGCCCGTATTATCTCCCTCGGTATCTTCCTTCAAGGGCTCCGGGCAAGGTGCGACCTCTAGCATCTTCTCCAATACCGGATTTTCCAAACCCTCAGGGAGGGGGGCCAAACACCGAATCATCTCCGCCTTTGTTAGCTAGTCCTGGGCAAAAAGCGAACTCTTAGAAATAACGTTGAATAAAAGACATCGTGTTCGGCTAGAGCATTTCTTAATTGTTTGGCGGCGCGGTTACTACTCAGGTGTTTTCCAGTAGCAGCGAGCCTATAGTAGTAGATTATTGCCTCCACAAGATTGGGAGGGAGTTGACCACTTCAGGATGTATTTATGCTGAGAAGGTGCGTTTTGCCGCACATCAGTTGGATGGACCAGCAGCATCATGGTGGGAGAATTACACTGTCGCCTACCCTATAGCCACGGTGACATGGGACCAATTTCAGCAAGCCTTCCGTACAGCCCATGTCTCAATTGGAGCCATGAATTTGAAGAAGCGTGAGTTTTGCAACTTACGCCAGGGGAACCGTACTGTGGCTCAGTACACGGATGAGTTTAGCAAGTTATCTCGCTATGCCCCTGATGATGTGGCCACAGATGCCGCAAAGCAGGAGAAGTTTATGGAAGGGCTGAATGATGAGAAGAGTATGCAGTTGATGGTGGAAACATTCACCAACTACTAGGAGTTGGTAGATAAGGCCCTTATGATTGAAGGGAAGCAGGAGCAGATTGAGAGCCGTAAGAGGAAGTATGGACAAGGGAGGTATAACTCAGGAGCTCAGCAGAAGCCCCGCCTAACCCCGAACTCGAGAGGACTTGTTCATAACCATGGAGGCCACAACCATAATGGAGGAAGTAACCATAATCAGACTAGCACAAGGAATGGGAATGGGAATGGAGCAAGCAACAATCAGAACCGCCCCAATCCAGCCACACCCACCAAGAGAGACCTAAGCCACATTACTTGTTTCAAGTGCGGGAAGACTGGACACTATGCCACGGAGTGCCCTAAAGGGAAGAATGGAAACGGAAATGGGAGTGCTGGGAAGAAGCCCAGTCCATTCAACAAAGGACAAGTGAACCATGTTAACATGGAGGAGGTTGAAGAGCAGCCAGACGCAATTATAGGTAAGCTTCTGGTTAAGTCATTTACCGCACTTGTTCTTTTTGATACTGGTGCATCGCATTCATACATATCAAGGGAATTCGTGGATAAGTTTAAACTACCGACCCAAACCCTTAGGACCCCTGTATTAGTAAGTTCACCTGGAGCAGAGTATATGGCTAGTCGATGGTGCGACCAGATACCCTTGACCATTGGTAGCCATGTTTTTCCGTCTGACCTAATTATCTTGGAGTCACAAGGATTGGATGTGATATTAGGAATGGAATGGATGTCAAAGTATGGAGGAAACATTGACTATGTTAGTAAGTCAATTTGTCTCATCACCCCGGAGGGAAAAAGGATCAAGTATATATCTAGGCATGCGCCACGAAGTAGCCAAGTAAATACCCTCATGGGAGTTGTTCAGGAGGAAGTGCCTGTAGTAAAGGATTATCCAGATGTTTTTCCAGAGGAGTTGCCAGGCATGCCACCGGGTCAAGATATCGAGTTTTCGATTGAGCTATTGCCAGGCACAGGGCCAATATCCAAGAGACCCTATAGGATGCCCGCGAATGATCTAGAGGAGATTAAGAAACAGATCAAGGAGTTATTGGAGAAAGGTTACATTCGACGGAGTTCATCACCATGGGGAGCCCCAATGCTTTTGGTTGAAAAGAAGGATAAGTCCCTAAGGATGGTTGTTGATTATCGGGCCTTGAACAAGGTAACGATTAAGAACAAGTACCCATTGCCGATGATCAATGATCTGTTTGACCAACTACAAGGAGCTAAGGTGTTTTCGAAGATCAATCTGCGATCAGGATATCATCAGTTGAAGATATGAGAAAAGGATATACCAAAGACAGCCTTCACCACACGGTACGGGCTATACGAATATATGGTCATATCGTTTGGACTGACTAACGCCCCTGCCTATTTCATGAGCATGATGAACAAGGTGTTCATGGAATATTTGGATAAGTTTGTTGTGGTGTTCATTGATGATATAATGGTATATTCGAAGAATGAAGAGGAACACAAGGGGCATTTGCGATTAGTTCTCGAGAAACTCAGGGAACATCAGTTATATTCCAAGTTCAGCAAATGCGAGTTTTGGTTGAAGGAAGTCAGATTCCTTGAACATGTTATATCAGGAGAAGGTATATCATTAGATCCCACCAAGGTTCAGTCAGTCACTGAATGGTTGGCACTCACTTCAGTTAGCGAGATCCGCAGTTTTCTTAGACTCGCATGATACTATCAGAGATTCATTGAGAATTTTATAAAGACTGCAAAGCCAATGACAGAATTATTGAAGAAGGATACCAAGTTTAAATGGACGGAAGACTGTGAGGCAAGTTTCCAGGAGCTGAAGAAACGTTTGACTACAGCCCCAGTGCTGACACTGCCGGATATACGCAAGGATTTTCAAGTGTATTGCGACACCTCTCGCTTAGGACTTGGAAGTGTGCTTATGCAGGACGGAAGAGTTGTTTCGTATGCCTCGCGATAACTAAAACCACACGAGTTGAATTATGCCACGCATGATTTGGAGCTAGCAGCCGTAGTGCATGCGTTGAAGACTTGGAGACATTACCTTATTGGAAACCATTGTGACGTGTACACAGATCATAAGAGTTTGAAGTACATTTTCACCCAAAAGGAGCTAAACCTTAGGCAGAGAAGATGGTTGGAGCTTATAAAGGATTATGACATGAAGCTTCATTATCATCCAGGAAAGGCCAATGTCGTAGCAGACGCTTTGAGCCGGAAGAGCTATGCTAATACCCTAATAAGCATGGGATTGCTGAAGGAGTTAGCCGAGGATCTCCGGGAACTATGTTTGGAGATTGTTCCTAGAGGTTTTGTTGCAACAATGGAGGTGCAGTCTACATTGTTGGGAAAAATTCGAGAAGCTCAGAAGGATGACAAAGAGATTGCAGAGATAAAAGAGAAAATGAGCGAAGGAAAGGCCAAAGGTTTTTGTGAGGATGAGCACGACACCCTGTGGTTTGAGGACCGTGTTTATGTGCCCAATAACGCAGAGATTAGGAAGTTAATACTTCAAGAGGCTCATGACTCACCATACTCGATACACCTCGAAAACACCAAGATGTATTTGGATTTGAAGGAACATTTCTGGTGGACATGGATGAAGAAGGATATCGCCGAGTATGTGGCCGTATGTGATGTATGTCAGAGAGTGAAGGCAGAGCATCAAAAGCCAGCAGGATTGTTACAGCCTATGCCGATACCCGAATGGAAGTGGGATAAACTTGGCATGGATTTTATCACCGGATTACCCAGGACCAAATCAGGATATGATTCTATATGGGTAGTAGTTGACTGTTTGACCAAAGTGGCACACTTTATCCCAGTGAAAACAACTTATACTAGCGCAAAGTTGGCCAAGATATATATGACCAGGATCGTATGTCTGCATGGAGTTCCGAGGACCATCGTATCGGATAGAGGGACACAGTTTACCTCAAAGTTTTGGCATCAGCTGCACCAGACTTTGGGAACCAGATTGGAGTTCAGTACAACATTTCACCCGGAGACGGATGGACAAACCGAGAGAGTCAACCAGATTCTGGAGGACATGTTGAGAGCCTGTGCGCTAGATTATGGATCTAGTTGGGATGACAATCTGCCTTATGCAGAGTTCTCATACAACAATAGTCGCCAAGCCAGTTTGAAGATGGCACCATTCGAAGCCCTGTATGGACGAAGGTGCAGAACACCATTGATGTGGGATGAAGTTGGAGACCGACAGTTGTTTGGACCAGACTTGATGAAAGAGTCTGAGGAGAAGGTTAAACTGATCTAGGATAGACTGAAGATAGCTCAGTCCAGACAGAAGAGTTATGCAGATTCGAAACGCAAGGAGGTAACCTATGAAATTGGAGATCGAGCATATCTGCGAGTATCGCCTTTGCGAGGAGTGAAATGTTTTGGAGTTAAGGGAAAGTTAGCCCAGAGATTTGTAGGACCATATCATGTTTTGGAACGGATGGGAGAAGCTGCCTACAAGTTGGAGTTACCTGAAGGATTGTAAGGAGTTCACGATGTGTTTCACGTTTCCCAGTTGAAGAAGTGCCATGCTAAGATGGCCGATATACCGCTAAGAGATACCGTACCCTTGGAGGCGATTCAGTAGGATAATGACTTGACTTATGAGGAGAAGCCAGTCAAGATTTTGGAGTTTGCCAGTCGAGTCACCCGCAGCAAGGTCATCAAGTTTTGCAAAGTTTAGTGGAGCCACCATACCGAGGACGAAGCCACGTGGGAATGAGAGGATGATCTCCACAAGGACCACCCTCACCTATTTTCTAGCCAACCCGAATCTTGAGGGCGAGATTCATCTTAAGGGGGGTAGGTTTGTAACATCCCAAATTTTCAATTTGGAATGTTATACATAGATCATTCTTGCATATCATGTTTTATTGCATTTCGTCTCGCGATCCTCGAAATCCTAAGCAACTCAAGGACCCTCGGAGAGAGTTGGGGATTTCCCAGATTTCATATTTGATTTTTATCAAATATTGAAATAAGGATTTTGGTTTTAATTATTTTTATCTCTGAAAATATTTCATATTAATATATGAGAGGAGATAATATGACTTCTCCAAAACAAATGAAACATTGGAGGAAAATAATAAAACCAATTTTTCCTTTTATTTGGATTTATTGCAATTTTGGTTGCATTAGAAAAATTGCACGTTTTCAAAATTGCATTTTAGGGCCAAGAAAATGTTCATCTCGTTCTAAATATTTTATTTAGATGGAGAAAATTTGTTTTGGAATTTTTAGAATTTTATTTTATTTTCTAGGATTTTTTTCTGAGTTTCGGCGGAATTGTTTTTTTAAAGCGCGCCTAGGCCTAGCTGGGCCGAAGCCCAGCGCCGGACCACCTCGCCCCCCGCGCCGCCGTCTCCTAGTGGGATTGCGCCGCCGCCGACAGGGAGTCCGGCTCGGACTCCCGTTCCTGCGCCGTGCCCCCTCCCCCAAGGCACCTCCGCCCCGCCCCCTTTAAAGCCGCACCCCCACCGCCCTTGGAGCCCCACCCCGCCGGGAGCCGCCGTCGAAGCCGCCGCGCCGCCCGCCGCCGCCCTCGCCGCGAGCCGCCGCCACCGCCCCGCTTAGCGCCGCCCCTCGCCAGAGCCGCCGCCGTGCCGAACCTCGCCGGAGGTTAGCGCCGTTCGGTTTTTTTAGAAAACCGGATCGGTTTTTGTTAGAAAACCCTATTGTTTTTTTTTTGGTTCGCCGGTTTTCTTTTTCGGGTTTTCTTTTTTTAGCGGACGTTCGTCCGGACGTTCGTTTTAATGAACGGTTTTCGCCCGTTAGTTATAGATAATGAACGCTCGTTCGTTAGCCTATTCGTCAGTTTTCTTTTATTGGATTAATCCGCGATTATTTCTGATCGTGATTTCTGATCCGATTTTCGTTTTAGTTTTTCTTTTCGCTCGTTAGTCGGAATCAGGCGATTCAAGCGCCTAGATCTTCATCTTGAGACCCTCTTTTCGTTTAACCAACTTGCACAAGTTTTTGCTACTATCAAATTTGACCTAGGTCCAGATTAGTAAACAGATCTTGTTTCTTTCGCCATTTGAGTTTTGCCATTTGATTCATTTCTTTTTGCAAACCGGAGTTCTTAAGTTGAACTTTATGGTTAGATCTTTTTATTTGAGATTTACCCATGTGTCTTAGCTTGATTGCTTATGTATGCTATTGTTTGTTTGCGATAGAATTCCCGGAGTGCGAAGCGTGTTATTTGGAGTCTCTAGGTTACACAGATCGTCAGCAAGGCAAGTAACACTTTGATCATACCCCTTTATCACCCAGTTTTTATGCATTAGTTCCAATCCTCAAACATTGCATGGTTAGGATGTCATTAACATGTGGGTTGGGAAGTAGTTGATGAGGTAGAACCTATTACCCTGTTACATTCAAACCCGTGGGAGTTACTTCTACGCGTTGCTTATATTGCTATGCTATGCTCGTAGACGTGGTTTAGGTGAGTGAAATCCATGACAGATGTGAGATTGTTAATTAATGGTTCAACTTAAGGTGGCAACTTAAATACACATCTGGGTGGATTGAGGCACCTGGAGTACCCAGTGTTGCCTGTATTTTTTGGAAATCCCGGAGTACCTGCGTGATTTTCCTATGGACCGCCACCCAGGCTCAAAGGGAACTGAGATTATTCATGCTAGAAACTTACGTGTGCAGGACAAGCTACTATGGGCTCTAGCATAGTTGAGTAAGTTACATGAAGCTCTTGAAGTGGTGGATCAGCAGGTAGTGGGTTTGTAGGTTTGGTATGGTCTACCCGGAGTAGAGAGTTAATGTTTCTAAAAGCCCGTGTCTCGGTCATCCGTTTCTCAAACACCCTGTAGTGCAAGAAAACCAACAGAGGAGATCGAGTCTTGTGGGGAAAAGTGTGCAAACCTCTACAGAGTGTATAAACTAATCATGGTTAGCCGTGTCCCCGGTTATGGACAATCTTGAGTATCTAGTACTTGGAGTATCTTAAGTATCTCATCACTCTAAACTAATATTGTTGGGTTGTTAATTACCTTAATTGGGATTGAGTTGGAGGAACCTTCTCAATGATGTTTCAACTACCATGATAGTTAAATTAAAATCTATTCCTTTGTTGTAGGGAAAAATTGGCTTTTCGCAAAACTATAACCATAGAGCTTTCCACCAGCCAAATATGCATGTAGTGATAGCATTATTCTGTTCTTGCTCTACTCTATTATTTTGCCAGCATATTCCATGTGCTGACCCGTTTTTGGGCTGCAACGTATTATGTTGCAGACTTTTCAGACGAGGAGTAAGGTTCGTTAGGTCGTTGTCGTGCAGCTCAGCTATGCCGTTGGAGTTGATGGACTCACTTTATCTTCCAAGCATTACGCTGTTATCGTATTAGATGGCCTTAAGCCATATTTATTGTAATAAGTTCTCTTTTGAGACATTCGATGTAATAAGTGTGTGATTGCTACTCTGTTATAAATCCTCGAGTACTGTGTGTGTCAGCATTACCGATCCAGGGATGACACTGAAGCACAGAGACTTGACCATTTGAGGTCGGGTCGCTACATGCCCTTCCTTGGACAAGCATCCCACTTATGATTGACCCCCCTCGCAAGCATCCACAACTATGAAAGAAGAATTAAGGTAAACCTAACCATAGCATGAAACATATGTATCCAAATCAGCCCCTTATGAAGCTACACATAAACTAGGGTTTAAACTTCTGTCACTCTAGCAACCCATCATCTACTTATTACTTCCCAATGCCTTCCCCTAGGCCCAAACAATGGTGAAGTGTCATGTAGTCGACGTTCACGTAACACCACTAGAGGAAAGACAACATACATCTCATCAAAAATATCGAACGAATACCAAATTCATATGACTACTTATAACAAGACTTCTCCCATGTCCTTAGGAACAAACATAACTACTCACAAATCATATTCATGTTCATAATTAGAGGGGTATTAATGTGCATAAAGGATCTGAACATATAATCTTGCACCGAATAAACCAACTGGCATCAACTACAAGTAGTAATCAACACTACTAGCAATCCACAGGTACCAATCTGAGGTTTTGAGACAAAGATCGGATACATGAGATGAACTGGGGTTTCGGAGGAGATGGTGCTGGTGAAGATGTTGATGGATATTGACCCCCTCCCGATGAGATGATCGATGGTGATGATGATGGTGATGATTTCCCCCTCTCGGAGGGATGTTTCCCCGGCAGAACAGCTCCGCCGGAGCCCTAGATTGGTTCCGCCTCGAGACGGCGGCGCTTCGTCCCGAAAGCTTCCTTCTGATTTTTTCTAGGGAAAAAGACACCTTATACAAGAAGATGGGCATCGGGGGGCTTCCAGGTGGCCCACGATGCAGGGGGCGCGCCCTCCACCCTCGTGGACAATGGGTAGCCCCCCTCTGGTGCTTTCTTCGCCCAATATTTTTAATATATTCCAAAACTGACTTTCTTGGAGTTTCAAGACTTTTGGAGTTATGCAGAACAGGTCTCTAATATTTACTCCTTTTCCAGCCTAGAATTCCAGTTGTCGGCATTCTCCCTCTTCATGTAAACCTTGTAAAATAAGAGAGAAAGGCATAAGTATTGTGACATACTCCCTCCGTTCCTTGATACAAGGTGTATAGATTTTTGAGAAAAAGTCCGAAATATAAGGTGTATTGCATTGCACCACTCATTTGGATAATTTTTGTAGGGATTTGATTACATTTCCTTATATCGGGCAAGCTCCTCTATTTCCTCATGTCAATTAGTCAGGTGTAATCTCGCCCAAAACTTGTGAAATTTTCACTCCACGTGCGTTCTTTAATTTCCGTGCCAAAAACTATACACCCTACATCTAGGAACGGAGGGAGTAATGTGTAATAACAATAAATATCGATATAAAAGCATGATGCAAAATGGACGTATCAATATATCATGATAATATAATAAACCGACATCCCTGATAATTCAGGGCCTCTGTCATTTCATTTCTTCGAAATTAAGTTTTATTGTCATCTCATATGATCAACTTGAGAGGTTTGATGCCCAAGTTATAGGGACCAAAGAGAGTTTGATGCATAGCACGGCTCAAACATAGGTACCTGTTGAGCACAGCTCAGAAACATGTCACTTGCGGGCTTCCCGTTGAATGAACATAGCTATATTCACCCTTTTGATTGGCCTGGAGGCCAGGTGTATTCACCAAAAGTCCGGGTTATCGGCCTGTATGCAAGATGCTCTTCGACCAGTTAATCCTGGATGACCCGCCCTGTTCTTAACAAGTCAATCTCTTAAATGAGACCTTGAACTTGTCAAGGTTAGAACATTGATTGGATCATGAAAGAGCCAGCTTACGGAAAGCAAGGAGAAGCTCAGGCTGTTAAGCCCCTTCCTTGAAACTTGGTTAAACCAGCCTGTTTTGCACGATTCTACTCCAACCCCGCATACTCTTGATAAGTCAATCTTTTAAAGACCCTGTACTTATCCAAGTTAAAATGTCGATTGGGTCAAGTGAGAGCTGGCTCATAAAACGCGCGGATACTCCAACGACTATCATGCTAGTTTCATTGAAGAAGATATTTTGGCTCGGCGGCCTATGAAAGCCTCATGTTTTTTGAGTTTTTTTATTTGTTTTGGATTTGTATCACCTCTTTTTTTCTTACCATATGGTTTTTAGAAGTCGGGCCAAGTAGCCCTTATTATGTCTCATATTTGGGATATTACCCCCTACCCTGGTTATGGACTTCTATGGTCACCAGTGGAATTATACTGGGCATCATGACCCGCCCTGTGGTAAACCGCTAGGGCACTTATGATTTGTTTGTGTACAGGAAACATGGACAAACAATTGATCTACATGATGATATAATAAACATAAGTTGCATATCCTCAACTGGCGGCTCAGCAGTATCATGCAAAATAAAACATGCACGATGGCATTGCAGATCATGGCTTTTCACTATACTATTACATAACTCAGCAAGCCCAAATGATTAAGTGTTTCAAAAGATTAAATATGAAATGTGAACCGCCGGGCAGATCAATCTTCTTGGCTTTGATGGCTTTAAGCTTCTGGATCATCCCTTGCCGATTCTTCGTCCTTTTCCGTCATCTGGAAGTTTGGTGATGACCAGTAAATGCCATACAAGGCTTGGAATTCATCTTCATCATCTATAATATCGGACGGATCAACTTCAGGGGCAAAAGTATGCTTATAGA
This sequence comes from Triticum aestivum, assembly GCF_018294505.1. Classification (NCBI taxonomy): domain Eukaryota; kingdom Viridiplantae; phylum Streptophyta; class Magnoliopsida; order Poales; family Poaceae; genus Triticum; species Triticum aestivum. Next base: position 272,052,749 of record NC_057806.1, read on the forward strand.
TTGGAGGGATCACGTCCATCACTTTGTAAGCCGACGTGGGCATCTTCCGATTTTCCATATCATAAGCTACATGGTATTTTGAAAGATCAGTTTCATTAGTAATCAGACTAGCTAGGGGACATATCTCCGTCACGCAGGCAGCAAAGTCTTTCTTGTCAAAAGGAGTGCCATCTTCTTTCAAACTTGGATACCCAATAGCCATCTCGGCCGGGTCTAGCTCCGATTGCCATGCCTTGGCCCGGCTTAAGGCCGTCACAGCACCGGCTCTTGTAGATGACCGCTTTATCTCTTCAATCCTAGTAGGAAGAATGGAAAGTTTTTTCAAGACGTCACTCAGAAGGTTGGGTGTTTGGCTAGTTGGGGAGATAGTGGCCAACATGTCCTGAGCTCTGGTATATAGTTGCTCAACAAGCATGTATACGGCCTTGAGTTTCGCAAGCATTTCTTGACCAAGGTTACTGCTCCTAGGGCCTGTGTAATAATTGAGACGGATCAAAGATGGTTTGCAACATGAAAAAGAAAATCCGGTTATGAAACTGGCAATATTACTTACCAAAAATAGCAGAGATCATCTGAGATATATGGTCTTTTAAGCCGGTAAGCTCCGTGGTCACTTCTTGGAAAGCAGTTTTAGCTTTTTCAGCCCGCTGTGTCAGGGCAGTTCTCTCCTCAACCCAGGCGGCTCTTTCAGTATTGAAGTTGGTCTTCAGTCTTTCTGTTTCTTCCAAGCTAAAGTAGAATTTTTAATCGGCCTTCCGGGTCTCAGATTCTTGATGTGCCAGCCGGGATTTCACATCAGTCAATTGCGATTGCAATTGAGCAGTGGCCTCCTGTTTATGTATAGATTTGAAACCATATTCATATTTGAGTTACAAGGATAAAAGTCCCAAGCCTTTTGAAAGCAACAACGCTTGGCACTTGGGGGCTAATGGATGCAGACGAAACTCTTTACAACGGTGCATATAAATAAGTCCCAAGTCCTTTGCAAGCAATAGTACTTGGCACTTGGGGGCTAATGGATGTTGCTCTTTTCTGAACACAATTTTTTCAAAGTCCCAAGCACAATACAAGTATTATCCTCGACACTTGGGGGCTAATACCTATTTGCTTTGTTCCAAGACAAATTTATGACCCGGACAAATGAGGTAATCCGGTTTATAGAGATTACATATTAAGGTTGTTGATTTTAAATAGGATGATTAGTCCCGACTTATTCATCACTGAGTAAGCCGGCCCTTGGGGGCTATGACTGCAAGGTTTTATCACTAAAGATTCGAAGACCTGGTTTAACCCTAACAATGAATGCCAACCGTTGAGGTATTCTACAAAGGATGCTCATTATGTCTCTGACTATTCTAAGTCTACAACATATTCAACTCTGTTATATGTGGTAGACTTGGGGGCTAACAGGATAGGCATAATTTATTAAGCAAGAGTTCATACCTCATATTTTTGAGGCATCTGCTTCACCATGTCAACTTCAAGGTCGCGGCTGGTATGCACTTGGTTAAGATAACCAAACAGTACTTCACTGATGCTCAATTGAGAATAGTTGGCAATGTCAAATCTCACTTTTCACCTTTCAATAAGTTCTTCTTTGGCGGAGTGCTTGGCTAAGACAGTGGGTTTTCCCAGCTCTTGAAAGCCGGTACCGGTAATCACAACATCATCAACATGTTTTCCTGGCGGTTTAAATGAACTTGTTGGCTCAGTGTTCAAAGGGTCGACAGTTATATGATTGGTTGAGAGGTCAGGAGTTTCTGGTGGCGGATCATTGACAGGTCCATCTGGGTGTTGCACAGAAGCCTCAGACAGCAGATTCTGCTGCTCTGGTTCAGGAATTTTGGGGTCTTCAGCCGGCTTAACCACCTTCGGTTTCTTGCTAGGCTTTGCCTTTCCACTGCAAGGATCGGGGGAGGTTAGTACAAATATAAAAAGTGCAAGAAGTAGGAAATAAAATAGTTACCCTGGGGCAGTCTTGAAAGCCGGAAGATTGGTCTGCGATGAGTCACCAGAAGAGGAACGAGAAGTCCCCTAATAGTTTGAATTCGAAGAATTAAGTGGCCAACGAATAATACCAGCCAGGGGATAGAAAGAGTTTAAGTTAGGAAGGACCTCGTTTCGGCGTTTCCGCGGTGCTGGTGTGTTCGGTAAACCGGAGGATAACTATCCATCTCTGCTGGTCCGGGTTTGTCGCTGGCCCTCGTGCTGCTGTTGCTTCAAAAGAAAGTGAGGATCCAAATGAGCTAAGGGGTGTGAAAAGCTTACTTTCCAGATTAGTCATCGAATTTTCTGACTTGGCAAAGGCTCCGAGTTGGAGGAAATAATCATTACCTCTTCTTCGACCGCTTGGTTGGCCCCCGTGTCATCCTGATGATAATCAGTGTCAATAAGATGGTTGAATAAGGAGCCAAGGGAATCAAGGGATACCTCTGACTCAGCAGTGTCGTCCAAGTCAAACAGCCCGGAAGTGCTTGGTTTCTTTTTATTCTTCTTGGCGGTTTTTGCTTTGGCTCTGGCTCTCTTGGCAGCTTCATGATCATACTTTTTATTCCAAAAAGTGGATCCAACCTGTGCAGGTTGACGAAGTCAAATTAATAGAACAGATGAATAATCAGGTAAAATAAATGGTTCGGATACGAACCGCTGGTGGCGGGTTAAGGGTGTAGAAAGGGTTTAATCCCACTTTGCTACAGCTTGCCAGACTCTGATACGTCTCCAACGTATCTATAATTTTTGATTGTTCCATGCTATTATATTATCAACCTTGGATGTTTTATATGCATTTACATGCTATTTCATATGATTTTTGGGACTAACCTATTAACCCAGAGCCCAGTGCCAGTTTCTGTTTTTCTTGTTTTAGGGTTTCAAAGAAAAGGAATATCAAACGGAGTCCAAACGGAATGGAACCTTCGGAAAAGTTATTTTTAGAAAGAAAGCAATACAAGAGACTTGGAGTGCACGTCAGGGGATCAACGAGGTAGCCACGAGGCAGGGGGCGTGCCCACCCCCTTGGGCGCGCCCTCCACCCTCGTGGCCCTCCTGATGTATTTCTTCCGCCTATATATATATATATATATATATATATATATATATATATATATATCCATATACGCTAAAACTATGGGAGAGCACAATAGATCGGGAGTTCCGCCGCCAGAAGCCTCCATAGCCACCGAAAACCAATCTAGACCCGTTCAGGCACCCCGCCGGAGGGGGAATCCTTCTCCGGTGGCCATCTTCATCATCCCGGTGCTCTCCATGACGAGGAGGGAGTAGTTCTCCCTCGGGGCTGAGGGTATGTACCAGTAGCTATGTGTTTGATCTCTCTCTCTCTCTCTCTCTCGTGTTCTTGAGGTGGCACGATCTTGATGTATCGCGAGCTTTGCTATTATAGTTGGATCTTATGATGTTTCTCCCCCTCTACTCTCTTGTAATGGATTGAGTTTTCCCTTTGAAGTTATCTTATCGGATTGAGTCTTTAAAGATTTGAGAACACTTGATGTATGTCTTGTCGTGCGTATCTGTGGTGACAATGGGATATCACATGATTCACTTGATGTATGTTTTGGTGATCAACTTGTGGGTTCTGTGACCTTGGGAATCTATGCATAGGGGTTGGCACACGTTTTCGTATTGACTCTCTGGTAGAAACTTTGGGGCACTCTTTGAGGTTCTATGTGTTGGTTGAATAGATGAATCTGAGATTGTGTGATGCATATCGTATAATCATACCCACGGATACTTGAGGTGACATTGGAGTATCTGTCGGTGTTCTAGGAACGGGGGTCCCCAAACTTGCCTGCCTGCGGCCTGCGGCGTGGCTCAAGTGGGGGCCCAGCACGGCCCATCTTCATCAGCACAAGCTCAAGACCCTCGCGAGGGGCCAAGCCTCGCGGGGCGGACGACTAGAAGCTTCCTCAGAGGCAGCCTCATCAGGCAGGCTCGCGAGGAGGCGGAGAGATCAAGGCAGGGGTACCTCGCGAGGAACCCATGACGCAAGCCATGACGATCGAGACCAGGCGGGCGCCAGGCGGGCGCCGACCAACGCAGCGCCAAAACCCTCGCCCAGTGCGGCTCTGTCATGGCGACATTGCCTTCATTTCTCGCCCAGCGAGGGCTGCTTGAGCGCTAAAGGGGACCTCCCGAGCATCGCGACTCGGGGGCTCTTACCGGACCTCGGGCCGCTCACCTCCTGGCCTTGACCACGACATCCTGACCTGGCATACCAGCGACGGCTGAAGCCTGCCTGGGGACTGGGACCTGTCAGCGTAGAGCGCCAAGTCCTCGCGAGGATAGAAAGGGGGAGCCGAGCCAAGACAGGACAAGCTCTTCGCTTTGATTGATATTAAGGATGTAATATTCATAAAAGGCATGGCAGGCGCCTTACATACCCCCACATGATGTTGCTTTGATTCCTCGCAAGGAACAAGAGTACTAATCCTAAGGAACGCTAATCGCCCGCACCTCCGCAAGGGATGCCATTATCAATAGTGGACTGCCCGACACCGGCGCCAACCCCATCCAGATCAGTGGCGTCGGCGGCTGGACGCAGCTGCCCCACTCCGAGCACCGCGCGAGCTCGGGGGCTCGTAGCTGTCGTCGCTCGTCTTCGGAGTCGCGAGGAGCTCGGGGGAGCCGCTCGATTTCCCAGCTCCTCCGCTACTGCCTAAGAAGCCGCTGGAGGGCCGATGGGCGGGTCAGGTCCTTGTCAGTTCATTTCCCCCGCCGCTCTCCCTGGGGCAGCACTCCAGCCGGCGCCCTTCAGTGCCGAAGACAGCTGGCTAGCCCGATGCAGCTCCAGCGACCCCAGTACATCTGAAGTTAGAGATGGAAACGGTAAATCACGACGCAATAGCAATAACAAACGCCGGAATAAAATAGATAGCACGAAGAGCACGGCAGTAAACGCCGGATTCAAAAGATCTCGGCCAGGTCAGCAAAAGCCGCCCCCTAAAGGCGCCAGAGACGAACTGACCAGCCTAAACAAAATTCTGGACCAAATATGTCAGGTCCATAGCACCCCTGGCAAACCATCCAATCATACCCACAAAGAATGTTGGGTCTTCAAGCAGTCTGGCAAGCTCAACGCCGTACACAAGGGGGAGGATACACCAAGCGAAGATGAGGATGAGCCTCTCAAGGAAGACACTGGGGAACAAAAGAAATTTCCACCAGAAGTCAAAACAGTAAACATGTTACACGTGATCAATGGCAGAAACAAAACGTCACTCCCAGAAAAATACGCCCGAAGGCCTATCACCGCGGAGTCCTGCCACTGGTCGTCTCAACCGATCACTTTCGACCATCGTGATTACTCAGCAAGTGTTCGGCGTGCAGGATGGGCTGCCCTAGTATTAAACCCAATAATTCACGAATACCACTTCTCACGAGTCCTGATGGACGGTGGCAGCAGTCTAAACCTGATATACCAGGATACAATCTGCGAAATGGGGATAGACCCAACAAAAAATTGCCATAGCAATATTACCTTTAAAGGAGTAATGCCAGGCCCAGGGGCTCATTGCACAGGCTCCCTGCTACTAAAAGTTATATTCGGCTCCCCCGATAACTTCTGTAGTGAACATTTAACCTTCCACATTGCTCCGTTTCAAAGTGGCTATCAAGCACTACTCGAACGCGAAGCTTTCGCTCGCTTTAACGCAATACCACACTACGCTTCCCTCACACTCAAGATGCCCGGTCCACGTGGCATCATTATAGTGAACGGAAGTATTAACGATCTCTGCACATTGAAGAGCGTGCGGCTGCCCTGGCAGCCGCACACTAAAAACGGCCTCACCAACTAAAGCATTTAGCAGGTCGTCACGACCTCGGACACGGTTAGACGAGTCCGGCGCAGCCATATGCAATTTTTACCGGATCAATGATCACACCCCAATTACAAATACAAGGGGCTCAACGTGCGCAGACAAGCGGCAATTCTTACTTACCTTGAATTATACATGATTTCTTTAAAAAACTATCTTTTTGCACGACAACTTTTTTCACCTAAGCTCCTCTCTTTTATAGATAATCATCGTGCTACACCCGTCTAGGATACGGCACAACGAAGACACAGGCGCAGACGTGCAGCAGGGACCCGCTCCAAGGATTCTTTTTAGATTAAGACCCTGCGTAAACCTTTTTTACTGTCTCTTGTGGATACATATCCACCGAATTCTCAGCACAGTCGAGAAGGATGCTGGCGTCTTGGCATGTGGCCATGTCAGAATAATGCACGTACCTGGACACAAGGGGCTTCTTACGAAGGGCACTATCTAGGCCCGGGTTATACCATAAAGACCGAATACCTTAGGGAGTGTTCGGTGTCGCGAGTTTGGCCTTATATGCATCAGCTCCGAATCATTATCTTTGGTCAAATGTTGGGTTTGCCCGGCTCCTGTGTTTTGGTGCCTTATGTTCCACTTTACCGGCTAAGGTAGAATCAGGAGAATTACTGCGATTGTGCCCTGGTTCATCCGGACGAGCACCTTAGTAGAGAAAGCCGAAAACTGACTGTCATGATATAGCGTGAGACTGGTCAACCACTCGATGACTTATCGGAATGTTAGAATTCCTCCGCCTTAACGAAGGGTCGTTTCCCGGCCAGGCATGTACGTACCCCACAATCGGGAGAGTGCGGAGCCACCAGGGGCTATCTAGTAGCCCCACTGTCAAACTCCTATGGCTAAGTGAAAGTGTTAAAGCATTATAGTCCGGTTGTCTTGCTCGCTACGCTATCACCTCCTTAATAGGACCAAGACGTTGGGTTAACTGTGAACACGCGTTTTTTGCGAACACCCCTGCATTTTATGCGTGGGGGTTGAAGCCGACGGCTGCAATCTTTTAGGTTATACACAGGTATACATAAACGGCCACACTGGAGGCATCATACTACTTTCAGGCAAAAGTATAAAAATAACCTTATAAAAAATTCATGAAAGCATTGTGCTTACAATGAAATACATATCACTCAAACATAATATTTTTCAAGCACCGGGCATCTATCAAACAAGCACCCTCGAGATCCTCCTCGAAATAGTGCTTGGCAGCCACCCGGCCTATTGCCGATCCCTACGCCGCAACAGTGGTAGCGTCCATCTCTGCCCAGTATGCTTTAACACGGGCAAGGGCCATCCGCGAGCCTTCTATGCACGCCGACCTCTTCATCGCATTAATGCGTGACACCGCATCAAGGAACTGCTGCACTAAGCTGAAATAGCTGTTCGGCTTTGGTCTTTCCGGCCATAGCTGATCCACAACAGACCTCATGGAGAGTCCGGACAACCTATTCAGTTCGGCCCATTCGGCTAGCTGGTCAGTCAATGAAAGCGGACGCTCTGGAACGTGGAATTGCGTCCAAAACAGCTTGTCCACTTCACGATCTGTCTGACCATGGAAGTACTTGGCCGCATCGGCAGCGCTCACCGCCAAATCCATATACGCATCCGGCGAACTCCACAGCTAATCCAGAGGGGCATACCGAGGATCTCCGAACTTCCTCCGTAACATGAAGGGTTTCCCAGCCGCAATATCCCCGGCTTCCCACAGCTCCTCCTTCTTCGCTCTCATAGCAGAACGTGTGTCTTTGTCCGCCGCCGATGCCTTCTCAAGGTCCATTGGCTTCGCTCGGTTTTCTTTTTCAAGGAACCGGCAACGGTCGGCAGTGTCTTTTAATTCTACGGCCATCTTGGCCATCTTCTCCTGGCTCTCGCAATGTGCGGCCTTCTTGGCTTTCAACTCTTCGGCTGCCTTCAAAGCAGCCGCATTACTAATCCTCGCTTGTTCCTTGGCTCGGGCAAGTTCCGCCCGCAAGGCTTCCACGGTGGCAGCTCCATCTGCAGTCACAACATATTAAAGATACTGGCATTATGCTACTCTTACTATGTGGCGTTCACCGGATAATAACACTTACCCTGTGCCTCGTCAAGCCTCTTGTTAACAAGCTCGATGTCGGCGTCTGCCGCATCCAGTTGCCGTTTTAATTGGGCAAACTCCCTAGTCCGGCTAGCCCCGGAGCTCCCACCACCTGCACATAAAGGCAGTTTGGTTATTGCCTAGGAATATGATCCTCTGTTCGCTGCCGTTCTCGACGACAACCAGAGTCTCAGGGGCTACTATAACATGTGCAGTACTATCACATATTATCTCACATACCTCAAAGCCTGTCAATAGACTCATAAAGGCTTCATGTAATCCGCTTTCAGCGGACGAGATTCTCACCATCACCATACCCATCAGCGTACGGTGCTCTTCTGAGATGGCTGCTCGCCCCACCAACTCCCTCAGAACGTCCGACCGCACACCAGACGGTGCCGGACTCATTCGTATGCTCTCTTCGGGAGCCGGACACTGGGGACTTTGGGGGTCTACGGGATTATCTTCTGGCCTCACCGGATCCGGAGAGGCCCTCCGCGACGACACTTCGGGGTCGCCCGCTTCTGGAGCGGAGGAGTCCGGGGGAGGCGTTTCGCTCTCCATCATCTCTAGAAGAAGATCCCCCGAAGACGAGCTCATTTGAGAGGGGCTGAGGCCCAAACTGCAAGATAGATGTGGTGGTTTTTTTCTCAGAGGAAAAAGATAGCATACACTTACTATTGAAATATTTTGGATCACTTACGACTCATTGGAGGGCTGACCCCCCCGTGGACTCTGTGCGGCAGAAGCACCCCCCAAGGCAGGACCCTCAGTGGGAGACCTCTTCTCCTGTTTGGAGGCTTCGGCTTCCGGATCCTCGGAAGCAGTCCTTTTCCTCCCCCGATCGTCCTCCTTCCTGGAGACGCTCGTTCCCTCGGTTGGAGCGGATAGCGATGGGGGCCCACGTCCGCCCGTATTATCTCCCTCGGTATCTTCCTTCAAGGGCTCCGGGCAAGGTGCGACCTCGAGCATATTCTCCAATACCGGATTTTCCAAACCCTCAGGGAGGGGGGCCAAACACCAAATCATCTTCGCCTTTGTTAGCCAGTCCTGGTCAAAAAGCAAACTCTTAGAAATAACTTCGAATAAAAGACATCGTGTTCGGCTAGAGGATTTCTTACTTGTTCGGCGGCACGGTTACTACTCAGGCCCACGTCCTCGGTGATATCCGGACGTTCCACTTGAGGTCCGAAGAATGACTTGTATATCTCCTCGTGCGTCAGGCCGAGGAAACTTTGAATAGCACGTGGCCCCTCTGGGTTGAACTCCCACAAGCGCAGGGGCTGGCGTTTGCAAGGCTGGACTTGACGAACCAGCATAACTTGTATTACCACAACCAAATTAAAATCTCCCTCGAAGAGATCTCGGATGCGGCTTTGCAGTATAGGCACGTCCTTGGATGGACCCCGACTCAGACCCCTGCTAATCCATGACATCAGTTGTGGTGGGGGGCCTAGGCGGAAAGCGGGGGCAGCCGCCCACTTAGCACTTCTGGGAGCCGTGATGTAAAACCACTCCCGTTGCCATAATTCGGACACCTCTGGAAAGGAACCTTTCGTCCATGGAGCTCCTGCCGTCTTGCCTATTGATGCACCTCTGCACGCTGCATGTTGCCCCTCGATCATCTTCGGTTGTACTTTAAAGGTCTTGAGCCACAGGCCGAAGTGAGGGGTCACACGGAGGAAGGCCTCACACATGGCAATAAATGTCGTGATGTGGAGAAAGGAGTCCGGAGCTAGATCGTGGAAATCTAGCCCGTAATAGAACATCAAGCCCCTGACGAAAGGATCCAGAGTGAGGCCTAGACCTCGGAGGAAGTGGGAGACGAACACAATGTTCTCGTTGGGTTCAGGAGTAGGGACGACCTGCCCTTGAGTAGGCAGCCGATGCGAAACCTCGGCGGTCAGGTATCTGGCCTCCCTCAACTTCTTAATGTCCTCTTCCATCACGGAGGAGGGCATCCATCGGCCTTGAAGGCTGGATCCGGACATGATTGAAGATCCGGAGTACCTAACCTGGGCTTTGGGTGTTAGAACTCGAGGCAGAGGAAGGGTTCGATTGAGCACGAGAGAGAAAAAGCAAAAACCCCGCCCCTTTATAAAGAGGGTTAATATCAAGCGTCCTCTCCATAGCCATTTAGGACTTGCCTATAATCTAGGAGTCCTAGACATGGTTGGGTTACCCACGCCCGTATTGATGAGAATCTCGTAATTGGGGGAACAGGATCTCCGCTTCGGCAAGACGTGTCACGAAACCGCCTCGCGTTATGTGTGGAGCTGGTTGAAAGAAACGGTTCGAATAATCACCGGGCCATGACATAACGTCATGCTGCCAAAACAAGCTAGCAAATTAGATCTGCGAAAGCGTTATTCTCTCTGCGGTGGAATGTGGAACTTATTTTGCAGGGTTGGACACTATCCTCGTATTCAACTTCTTCTATAATGTATTCGGAGAAGGAACCCGCCTTGCAATGCCGAAGACAACTGCGCGCCGGACTCATCGTCATTGAAGCCTGGTTCAGGGGCTACTGAGGGAGTCCTGGATTAGGGGGTCTTTGGACAACCGAACTATCTCCATTGGACGGACTGTTAGACTATGAAGATACAAGATTGAAGACTTCGTCTCGTGTCCGGATGGGACTCTACTTGGTGTGGAAGGCAAGCTAGGCAATACGTATATGGATATCTCCTCCTTTGTAACCGACCTTGTGTAACCCTAACCCTCTCCGGTGTCTATATAAACCGAAGGATTTTAGTCCATAGGACGAACAATCACAACATACAATCATACCGTAGGCTAGCTTCTAGGGTTTAGCCTCTCTGATCTCGTGGTAGATCTACTCTGGTAACACCCATATCATCAATATTAATCAAGCAGGACATAGGGTTTTACCTCCATCAAGAGGGCCCGAACCTGGGTAAAACTTCGTGTCCCTTGCCTCCTGTTACCATCCGGCCTAGACGCACAGTTCGGGACCCCCTACCCGAGATCCGTCGGTTTTGACACCGACAGGGGGCTTCCAGGAGGCGCGCGAGGCAGGGGCGCGCCCATGGGGGTAGGGCGCGCCCTCCACCCTCGTGGATAGTGGGTGGCCCACCTCTGGTGCTTTCTTCGCCCAATATTTTTAATATATTCCAAAACTGACTTTCATGGAGTTTCAAGACTTTTGGAGTTGTGCAGAATAGGTCTCTAATATTTGCTCCTTTTCCAGCCCAGAATTCCAGCTGCCGGCATTCTCCCTCTTCATGCAAACCTTGTAAAATAAGAGAGAAAAGGCATAAGTATTGTGACATAATGTGTAATAACAACCCATAATGCAATAAATATCGATATAAAAGCATGATGCAAAATGGACGTATCAACTCCCCCAAGCTTAGACCTTTCTTATCCTCAAGCGGAAGCCGATATCGAAAAATATGTCGACATGTTTAGAGATAGAGGTATCGATAAAATAAAATACGGACATGAGGGCATCATGATCATTTTTAGAATAGCAACATATATATATATATATATATATATATATATATATTGTCATATGATTTCTTATACTGAAGTAACAATCTATTCACAATGTAAAGTATAAATCAGAAACTTCATTGAAAAACTAGCAAACTATAATCTCAGTCATTGAAGCAATTGCAATTAATCATAACATCGGAAAGAGTCAATATAAGAGCTTTTCAGCAAGTCCACATACTCAACTATCATTTAGTCTTTCACAATTTCTAACACTCACGCAATACTTATGGGTATGAAGTTTTAATCGGACATAGAGAAAGGTAGGGGCTTATAGTTTTGCCTCCCAACCTTTTACCTCAAGGGTAACATCAACAATAATGCTTTATGAAAACCCACATCCAATTGGATATATATATATATATATCAGGATCTTTCCATCACATAGTGCTTGCCAAAGGATAAAGTGTAAAAAGGAAATGTGAATATCACCAAGACTCTTGTATAAAGTATAAGACAAAAATAAAAGATAGGCCCTTCGCAAAGGGAAGCAGAGGTTGTCATGTGCTTTTATGGTTGGATGCACAAAATCTTAATGCAAAAGAACGTCACTTTATATTGCCACTTTTGATAGGGACCTTTATTACGCAGTCCGTCGCTTTTATTTCTTCCATATCACAAGCTCGTATAATGCTTATTTTCTCCACACTAATAGATCATACATATTTAGTGAGCAATTTTTATTGCTTGCAACAATGACAACTTACTTGAAGGATCTTACTCAATCCATAGGTAGATATGGTGGACTCTCATGGCAAAACTGGGTTTAAGGATATTTGGAAGCACAAGTAGTATCTCTACTTGGTGCAAAGAATTTGGCTAGCAAGACGGGGAAAGGTAAGCTCAATGATACGTCTCCGTCATATCTACTTTTCCAAACACTTTTGCCCTTGTTTTGGACTCTAACTTGCATGATTTGAATGGAACTAACCCGGACTGACGCTATTTTTAGCAGAATTGTCATGGTGTTATTTTTGTGTAGAAATAAAAGTTCTCGGAATGACCTAAAAATCAACAGAGACTATTTTTGGAATATATAAAAAATACTGGAAGAAGAATCCACGTCAGGGGGCCCACACCCTGTCCACGAGGGTGGGGGTGCACCTACCCCCCTAGGCGCGCCCCCCTGCCTCGTGGCCCCCCTGACGCTCTACCGACCTCAACTCGAACTCCATATATTCACTTTCGGGGATAAAAAAATTAGGGAGAAGGATTCATTGCGTTTTACAATACGGAGCCGCCGCCAAGCCCTAAACTCTCTCGGGAGGGCTAATTTGGAGTCCGATCGGGGCTCCAGAGAGGGGAATCCATCGCCATCGTCATCATCAACCTTCCTCCATCACCAATTTCATGATGCTCACCGCCGTGCGTGAGTAGTTCCATCGTAGGCTTAGTGGGCGGTGATGGGTTGGATGAGATTTATCATGTAATCGAGTTAGTTTTGTTAGGGTTTGATCCCTAGTATCCACTATGTTCTGAGATTGATGTTGCTATGACTTTGCTATGCTTAATGCTTGTCACTAGGGCCCGAGTGCCATGATTTTAGATCTGAACCTATTATGTTTTCATGAATATATGTGAGTTCTTGATCCTATCTTGCAAGTCTATAGTCACCTATTATGTGTTATGATCCGTTAACCCCGAAGTGACAATAATGAGGACCATTACCGGTGATGACCATAGTCTGAGGAGTTCATGTATTCACTATGTGTTAATGCTTTGGTCTGGTACTCTATTAAAAGGAGGCCTTAATATCCCTTAGTTTCCAATATGACCCTGCTGCCACGGGAGGGTAGGACAAAAGATGTCATGCAAGTTCTTTTCCATAAGCACGTATGACTATATTCGGAATACATGCCTACATTACATTGATGAACTGGAGCTAGTTCTATGTCACCCTATGTTATAACTGTTGCATGATCGATCGCATCCGACATAATTCTCCATCACTGATCCATTCCCTACAAGCTTTTCATATATTGTTCTTCGCTTAGTTATTTTTCCGTTGCTGTTGTTATAATCACTATAAACCCAAAAATATTACTTTGCTACCGTTACCACTATTATCATATTACTTTGCTACTAAATACTTTGCTACAGATATTAAGTTTCCAGGTGTGGTTGAATTGACAACTCAGCTGTTAATACTTGAGAATATTCTTTGGCTCCCCTTGTGTTGAATCAATAAATTTGGGTTGAATACTCTACCCTCGAAAACTATTGCGATCCCCTATACTTGTGGGTTATCAAGACTATTTTCTGGCGCCGTTGCCGGGGAGCATAGCTCCATTCTTTGAGTCACTTGGGATTTATATCTACTTATCATTATGAAGAACTTGAAAGATCAAAGAACCAGGATTTTTCCCTCAACTACGAGGGGGGGGGGGTAAGGAACTGCCATCTAGCTCTGCATTTGATTCACCTTCTATTTTGAGTAAACTTGCGACACCTACACATGCTATTGATTCTGATAGGTCGCATGTTATTGATGATGCTACTTCTACTTTGCATGATACTTATGATGAAACTACTTCTATGCTTGATACTACTGTGCCACTAGGTGAATTTCTTGATGAACAACTTGCTAGGGCTAGAGAGAATGAAATTATTGAAACTAATAATATTGATGAAAGTGATGATGAAGATTCTCCCCTAGATATGAATTGCTTGTTGTTCCTGAGGGTTTTGTTATGGATGAAGAAACTGCTAGAGACTTTCTTGCTTGCAATGATAGATCTGATCTTAAGAAATTATTAGCTAAGCTTAAAGGAAAGTCTTTGAATGCTAGAATGAAATAGGACCCTGCTTTTGCTACTTCACCTATCTTTATTACTGATAAGGATTATGATTTCTCTGTCGATCCTGAGTTAATCACTTTGGTTAAATCTGATCCTTTTTATGGCTATGAATCTGAAACAGTTGTGGCACATCTTACTAAATTAAATGATATAACCACCCTGTTTACTCATGATGAGAAAACTCGCTATTACTTTATCCCTAAGTTGTTTCCGTTCTCATTAAAGGGTGATGCTAAAACATGGTTTAATTCTCTTGAACCTTGTTGTGTGTGTAGTCACCGGGATATGATTTATTACTTCTCTGCTAAATATTTCCCCGCTCATAAGAAACAAGCTGCCTTATGGGAAATATATAATTTTGTGCAAATTGAAGAAGAGAGTCTCCCACAAGCTTGGGGGAGGCTTCTCCGATTATTTAATGCTTTGCCTAATCATCCCCTCAAGAAAAATGAAATACTTTATATCTATTATAATGGACTACCCGATGCTTCCAGAGACCACCTGGATAGTTGTGTTGGTCGTGTTTTCAGGGAAAGAACTGTTGATCAAGCTGAATTGCTATTGAATAATATGTTGACTAATGAAAGTAATTGGACACTTCCTAAACGAACTCCTAAGCCAACTCCGAAGAAAAGGGGTATTCTATTTCTCAGTCCTAAAGATATGCAAGAGGCAAAGAAATCTATGAAAGAAAAAGGTATTAAAACTGAAGATGTTAAGAATTTACCACCTATTGAAGAAATACATGGTCTTAATTTGCCACCTGTTGAAGAAATACATGGTCTTGATAACCCGACACAGGTAGTAAAGGTAAATTCTCTCTATAGATTCGATAAATGTGAAATCCCATTTACTAAGTTTGCTAGCCCATGCTTGGATGAGTTTGATGACTTTATGGTTAAACAAGAAAACTTCAATGCTTTTGTTGGTAGACAATTGAAACACAATGCTGATATGCTTGAACACTTGGGTGATTATATGGATAATGTTAAAGGTGAACTTAAACTTATTAGTAAACATGCTTCTATGGTTACCACTCAAGTAGAACAAGTACTTAAAGTTCAGAATGATTTGCTCAATGAATTAAATAATAAGAAGAATGATAATGTTGTTAGAGTTATGACTAGAGGTGGTAAAATGATCAGGAACCTTTGTATCCTGAAGGCCACCCTAAGAGAATTGAGAAAGATTCTCAGAGAGCTAATGTAGATGTACCTAGTCCTTCTAAAAGGAAGAAAAAGAAAAATGATAGGACTTTGCATGCTTCTAGTGAACCTGCTATTGACACACCTGAAAATCCCCAATGATATTTCTATTTCTGATGCTGAAACACAATCTGGTAATGAACATGAACCTAGTGATAATGTTAATGATGATGTTCATGTTAATGCTCAACCTAGCAATGATAATGATGTAGAGATTGAACCTGCTGTTGATCTTGATAACCCACAATCAAAGAATCAACGTTATGATAAGAGAGACTTCGTGGCCAGGAAGCACGATAAAGAAAGAGAACCATGGGTTCAGAAACCCATGCCTTTTCCTCCTAAACCGTCCAAGAAAAAGGATGATGAGGATTTTGAGCGCTTTGCTGAAATGATTAGACCTATCTTTTTGCGTACGCGTTTGACTGATATGCTTAAAATGAACCCTTATGCTAAATATATGAAGGAAATTGTTACTAATAAAAGAGAGATACCGGAAGCTGAAATTTCCACCATGCTTGCTAATTATACTTTTAAGGGTGGAATACCAAAGAAACTTGGAGATCCAGGAGTACCAACTATAACATGCTCCATTAAAAGAAACTATGTTAAAACTGCTTTATGTGATCTTAGAGCCGGTGTTAGTGTTATGCCTCTCTCTTTATATCGTAGACTTGATTTGAATAAGTTGACACCTAATGAAATATCTTTGCAAATGGCTGACAAATCAACTGCTATACCTGTCAGTATTTGTGAGGATGTGCCTGTTGTGGTTGCAAACGTTACTATTTTAACGGACTTTGTTATTCTTGATATTCCCGAGGACGATAGTATGTCTATTATCCTTGGAAGACCCTTTTTGAATACTGCAGGGTCTGTTATTGATTGCACCAAAGGCAATGTCACTTTCATGTTAATGGTAATGAGCATACGGTACACTTTCCAAGGAAACAACCTCAAGTCCACAGTATCAATTCTATTGGAAAAATTTCAATAATTACTATTGGAGGTTTTGGATTTCCTCTTCCTACTGTCAAGAAGAAATATGATATTCTTATTGTTGGGGATGTGCATATCCCCGTTGAGTTAGCCTAGTGTTATTCGAAAATTCTTCGGTTTCATGTTATTCGAAATGAGTTTGTTAGCAAGACCTAACCAACCTTGTTAGTGGATTCCTTTTGATGAGCATGGGATGGATGAAAATTTGGGATGTTACAGTCGGTATTTCCCCAAAGAGGAAGGATGATGCAGCACAGCGACGGTAGGTATTTCCCTCAGTGATGAGACCAAGATTATCGAACCAGTAGGAGAACCAAGCAACACTACGTAAACAACACATGCACATAAATAACAAATACTCGCAACCCAACGTGATAAAGGGGTTGTCAATCCCTTTCGGGTAACGGCGCCAGAAATTGGCAAACGGACATGATAAAAATATGATAGATAGGATAAATAGATCTCGGATAAAATAAATTGCATCAAGGTATTTTTCTATTTTTTGGTTTAATAGATCTGAAAATAAAAGCAAAGGAAAATAGATCGCAAAGACAAATATATTAAAGGAGAGACCCCGGGTGTAGTTTTCACTAGTGGCTTCTCTCGAGAAAAATAGAAAATGGTGTGTAAACAAATTACTGTTGGAAAATTGATAGAACTTCAAATAATCATGACGATGTCCAGGCAATGATCATTATATAGGCATCACATACAAGATTAGTAGACCGACTCCTGCCTGCATCTACTACAATTACTCCACACATCGACCGCTATCCAGCATGCATCTAGTGTATTAATGTGACGCCCGGATAATTATGCTACAGTAAACCTACGCTAATGATGCCACGTCACCTGTGTTAGAGTTTCTAACCTCGTGTTAGATCAAAACGTTTCGAAATCAAATTAGAATTTCAGGAAAACGACAAAAGTTTTCAAACAATAAAACTAAAATGTTTAAAATGTGTCAAATAAGTCATAGGTAATTACGGTGGAGAATCCACACCTCTATAAAGTAACTAAAGGATCTTAAACAATTAAAACAACAACTATAACAATTAATTATATGCCTTTTAAAAATTATAATAATGCAAGCCATTTTATTTAGGTATCAAACTTTTTGTGGCAGTGGAATAAGTTATAACATTAATTTATGAGTTGTATTTATATTTTATAAAACTAAATTAAAATGAAATAAAAAATGGAACATTAAAAAAATCAAAAAGAAAAGAAAAGGAAAAAGGGATCGGGGAGGGAAGGCTAGACCACCCCCGGGCCACTTGGCCCAATTGGCCGAAGCTGCCAGGCCGGCCCACCTGGCCAACTGGCCCAGGCCGACCCACACTCCTGTATAACCCCCCACTAACCCTAGCCACTACCCACACCCCCGCATGATTCCCCCCGCCTCTTCCTCTCGCCCCCCCCCCCCGATCTGGATCGGGGGCACCTGAGCCCGCCGCCACGGCGCGACCCCCCCCCTCGACGGCAGCCGGCGCCCCGATCGCCGCGTCACACCTCGCCGACCGTCGCCGGACCACTGCGTCGCCGACCGTCGCCACCTTGTCCTCCACCTCCCGGATCGGACGCGCCCGCCGCCGTGTGAAGACCTCGCCGGAGGCCACCATCATCGGACTGCTTCTCCTGCGAGCGTCGTCCCCGTCCCCCCACCTCGAGGACCACTGCCTTGTCCCCTACGACTCGCCATGAGCCCCGACTCTCCTCTCCTCCCCTGCTCGCCCGCGCGCGCCCGTGCACGCACTCGCCGTGCGCCCACGCTTTCCCGCCGTGGCCTTGCCACCGCCTCCCGCATGTGCTTCATCGCCCGCACACCCGCAAAGCTGCGCCCCTAATGCCGCCACTCTCCGCGACCTGCTGCGCGCGCTCACCGAGCTCGCGACCGCCCCCTCTCGCTTGCCGCTCCTGCCGCCTCGCTGCGTCCGCGCCTCCGCCACCCTAGCGCATGTGCGCCGCCGCGCCGTCGCCCGCTTCCGTCCGCAACCCTCCCCCACTATCACGTCGCCCCGCCCGGCCTCACAATTTTGCCGTGCCGTGCCTCGCTGCACGCTCGTCGCCGCCAGCGCCTCTGAACGCGTGTCGCCGAACCCCCCTCCCCCCCGCTCCTCGCGTCGCCGCCCCTTGCTGCTAGAGCGCGCGCCCGCACCATTCCGTTGCCCCCTCCCCGCGCCGCGCCTCGCCGGGGCATCACCCCGCTCCGCCCAGCTTCTGCTGCGCCGCCAAGACGTGCCCGCACGCGAACAACGTCGACCTGCCGCGCGCGACCCGCGGCCTCTGTCGGCCGCCCCGCTGCATCTTGCAGCCTGCGCCTGCCGCCGCACCCCGGTGGCCTCGCTCCATAGGGCATGCGCCTATTCGGGCTGGTGCCCGCACGCCCCACGCCCGCTATGGCCCTATAGGCCTATGACATATGGTCCCCGTCCAGAGAACGACAATAATAATAATAAATAAAACAATAATAATAATAATAAAATAATAATAATTGAAATAATTAATTAACTTAATTAATTATGATTTAATTAACTAATCATGCTTAATTAACCTAATGACTAATTAACCTAATTAACTACTGTTAATTAACAAAACATTCTATGACTAGTGGGACCCACACGTCAGTTTGACCAGTCAACACCTCTGTTGACTGCTGACGTCATGCTGACGTCAGCTTGCACTGTTCTGGATAATGTTGATTAAATTAATTAAATAAATCCTAAAAATGATTTAAACCTTTTAAAATTAATATAAAATAAACCATATCTCGGATGGAAAAACTTTGTACATGAAAGTTGTTCAGAATGACGGCACGAATCCGGATACACAACCCTTTCGTCCACCATGCATCCCTAGCATAGCGAAAAAGCAACTTTCCTCCTCCGGTTCATCTGTCTGAAAACGCGAAACACCGGGGATATTTTCCCGGATGTTTTCCCCCCTTCATCGGTACCACCTCATACCGCGTTAGGGCACCCCTAGCACCGCTACTTGTCATGTCATGCATAGCTATGCATCTGTTCGCTTAATATTTACTGTTTCTCCCCCCTCCTCTCTCGATAGACACCGAGACCGACGCCACTGCTACCCAGTACGACTACGATGTTGACGACCCCTCTCTCTTGCCAGAGCAACCAGGCAAGCCCCCCTCCCTTGATCACCAGATATCGCCTACTCTCCTCTATACTGCTTGCATTAGAGTAGTGTAGCATGTTAATGCTTTCCGTTAATCCTATTCTGATGCATAGCCTATCATTGTTGCTACAACTATTGATACCTTACCTGCAATCGTAAATGCTTAGTATAGGATGCTAGATTATCATCAGTGGCCCTACATTCTTGTCAGTCTGCCATGCTATACTACCGGGCCGTGATCACGTCGGGTGTTGATCACGGGTATATGCTATACATACATACTATACATGTTGTGTCTAAAGTCGGGTCGGCTCGTAGAGTACCTGCAAGTGATTCCGATGAGGGGGCTGAAAGGACAGGTGGCTCCATCCCGGTAGAGGTGGGCCTGGGTTCCCAAAGGCCCCCGACTGTTACACTGTGGAGGAGCGATAGGATAGGCGGAGACCACCTAGTGAGAGGTGGGACTGGCCCTGCTCGGTGTTCGCGGTTACTTCAAAAATAACACGCTTAACGAGATCTGGATATTTGATCCGAGTCTGGCTACTGGCCTATACGCACTAACCAACTACACGGGGACAGTTATGGGCACTCGACGTCGTGGTATCAGCCGAAGCCTTCGTGACGTCAGCGACTGAGCGGCGCACGCCGGGTTGGACTGGAACGTCTGCTCTTGCATAAGGGAGGCTAGGTCTGCTCACTGGCCGCGTACGCAACATGTAGGTGTGCAATGGGCGATGGGCCCAGACCCCTGCACCATAGGATTTAGACCAGCGTCCTGACCTCTCTGTTGTGCTTAGGTAGGGCTGCGACGTGTTGATCTTCCGAGGCCAGGCATGACCCAGAAAAGTGTGTCCGGACAAAGGGGATCAAGCGTGTTGGGAAATGTCGTGCACCCCTGCAGGGAAGTTAATCTATTCGAATAGCCATGATCTTCGGTAACAGGACGACTTGGAGTTGTACCGTGACCTTATGACAACTAGAACTGGTTACTTAATAAAACACACCCTTCCAAGTGCGAGATACAACCCAGTGATCGCTCTCTAACAGGGCGACGAGGGGAGGACCGCCGGGTATGATTATGCTACATGATGCTACTTGGTGAACTTACCTTCTGTTGTCTTCTACATGCTGCAAGATGGAGGTGGCCAGAAGCGTAGTCTTCGATAGGGCTAGCTATCCCCCTCTTATTCCGGCATTCTGCAGTTCAGTCCACATATGATACCCTCATTCCATTTGATACCAATGAATACATATGTAGTGTAGCTCCTTGCTTGCGAGTACTTCGGATGATTACTCATGGTTGCTTTATTCCCCCTTTCCCCCTTCCTATACCCGATTACTGCGACCAAACAATGGAGCCCAGGAGCCAGACGCCATCGTCGATGACGACACCTACTACATTGGAGGTGCCTACTACTACGTGCAGCCCGCCGACGACGACCTGGAGTAGTTTAGGAGGATGCCAGGCAGGAGGCTTGCGCCTCTTTTGATCTGTATCCCAGTTTGTTCTAGCCTTCTTAAGGCTAACTTGTTTAACTTATGTCTGTACTCAGATATTGTTGCTTCCGCTGACTCGTCTATGATCGAGATCTTGTATTCGTGCACTCGAGGCCCCTGGCTTTGTAATATGATGCTTGTATGACTTATTTTATTTGTAGAGTTGTGTTGTGATATCCTCCCGTGAGTCCCTGATCTTGATCATACAGCGTGTATGATTAGTGTACGATTGAATCGCGGGCGTCACAAGTTGGTACCAGAGCCGACTGCCTGTAGGAATCCCCCTTCCACACTCCTTGGCCGAAGTCGAGTCTAGACATTACAAAACTTTTTACTAACATGGTGTGTGCCTTACGGGCCCACATCGCCATCTGGGTGGTATTAAGATCTTTTACTCCTCGATCCTTACTATGGGACTCGGATCTCTCTTCTATTCGTGTTAAATGATTTTACTAAATCTGACTCTAGGTTCTCGTAACTACTTCTCCCGGAGAGCCCCTTATCACAGACGATCGTCTACTGCACCAAAAGGTTTTGAAAATGCTCTTCGATCATTCCTGAGACCCTTGTGCCCTCTGCTTTTCAATTCCCTACTACTGATATGTCCATATGGGTAACGACATACACTTGTTGCTCATACAATTACTCTGAGTTTCCCTTGTTGTTACAAGATGCATCGAATTGCTCTCCGACTTTTAAGAATCCCTTGTACCACAACCTTGTAGGTCCTTGCCATAGAAATACCCCTACAGATAATCCCTCGCACTTATCGAGTATACACTCATTCCCAGTTGTTCTTGTGTTGCGCAAAAGACTTCGAAATAATATTTGATCTTTCAAAAATCCTCAACAACCTGTTGTTCCTGGAATTCTTGCATACCTGCATTCCAGTTAATTCCATTGGTCTAGCAATTTAATATAAAAACCTTTGTGATTGTCATTCTGATCCTTTTGATTCAACATGTGTGTGAATAAACACAATCATCCGCTGTTCCCTGGAATTTATCCTTCCGATTCAGACGTCATTCCGGACATGAGCTGGATCTCGATCACTCAAATTGCCATTGATTGTACCCCTAAGGCTATTCAACTTATCCATCCCTAATCAGGGCATTGCTTCTGATCACTTGTCTTGGAATTCATAACTCCTTGCATTTGAGCTTTGAGTTAGTTAGTTGTTTCTATAATCCGATGCACATGCATTCCTTCTTCCTTTGATAGAGTACCGATACTCAAATCAGCTCCTTTGTAGACCACTAGACCTATTGTGGATTATTATCCGACAGTGTCCTTCATATTCAAGTAACCTTGTGAGCCTTTCCATGGATATATAAAGTCTTTGGTAAATTGTATCCTCTGCTTTCTCAAGCATGCTCTACTATCGAGCTTGTGTTATTTACTCCGAAGTTTGTGGTATATGTTCCTAAGATGCCCTGATGGGTTGAATCTATGCCTTCCCTAATCCATGTGAACCCGAAAGATTTCACGGGTCATACTTATCTGGTACTGCACCAGGTAAAACTTTCAACAACTAATGCCATTTCGAAAAGAAACAAGAAGTGAATGATAGGTTATGCATTGAAGAAGTGGGAGTCGACCTTGAACTTTGTGTTCATGCCCATGGACCCGATGTGGAACTTATCATGGAAGCTTCTTGAAAAACTTTTAATTAGTTGGATAATTCTTCCGGTGTCTTTGAATTGGATCCCTTGCAACTATGGTTTCGGCCATATTGATATTCCTTGATTCCTTATCTCAGACAAGTTAAAGTACTTGTCTTTTGCAGATCAATACACTTGTCAAACCTCTATTTTGCTCTACCTCCGAGTATTGCCCTCTGGTATCTTGATAATATCATAGAACCATGTTGCTTATTATGAGCCTTCATCGAGTATTATTCCTCACTGATTCCAATGTTTCCTGGTTCCGAGTTGTTAGTCACTCGAGGACACCGATAACTAAATCGGGTCTGCACAACAATTAAACAACTCTTAGTAATCTCCTTTACTCGCGAATTTGTACTCGAGCATGTCAATCCTAGCCTTATCTACTATCACATTGGGCTAATTTTTAACTGTGCTACATGGTCCTGCTTCACAGAGCACAAATTTCGACAGTGAGCTAATCTTACGTCGATCTTCCTTGTCATATCATTTGTCCTTGAATAGCAAACTTGATTTCGAGTATGTTTCATACCCATGGTTCTGATAACTTTCTCTTCACCCTTCCTTTTCCTTGATGTCATTGATGGTCAATTATATCCTCATGAAACCCCTCAACAAGTGTGTCGTGATCATCATCAACATTTTGACCCCTTCCAGGATATCAATCAAAGTCATGATGGAAATACCATCCTTGCCCCTCGATGATTTGTGTTATCATCGACCACTTTATTGCCTTCCGTTCAACACAAACTTGTTCCTGTTTCGTGTTATACCTTGAGATCCTTCTATCCAACATTTGTTCTTTTCATTGGAGTATTACCATCTTTTATGTTAAGAATGTCGTGAGAATTTCACCACCTCTTAAGAAATTCTTGATGTAGTGATGCTTCTCGCCATCACCATTCTTTCTAGCCCCCGTGTTGAGTGAACTATGTTGTGAGAATTTAATATCTCTAGCAACCCTATTGTTTCAAAGTGAATGACCGATAGTTTCGTTATTGAGTCACCATTCTAACATTGATCGTGCAACCCAGCACTTATTTCGGGTGCACCTTTCAACCAATGTTTAACTATGTATGTTTTCCTTGAGTATACCTCTTTATATCATTTGATCTGACAAATGATATCTCCTCGTTCACATAAGAGTGGAAATCCATCTTTTGATAATCTCAATGAATTGCCGCTGAGTCAATAAGCCACCTCCTCACCTCTCCTTGATTTAATGATGAACTCTTGTTTCAGAACTCGCTCCCGCAGTTCAACTCCCGAGAATCTTATAATGTCATCTTGACAATTTGGTTGAACCTCTCTTCTCATGCATCCTGGGTCTGTGGTATCCTAATGCCAATCAGAACTGGATCTCGGGCAGATATAATGGTTGGAACATATTTCCAAGAGTTATAACATGGTCTTTATATGACCCGGTAAGATGATGTCATGCCTAACACACCTGGCTGGAGGACCTATTGCTACATTTTCCCTTTCAGTAAGGTTATCCATTCTGCCATGAGGAAACTGTAAGACTTATTCTATTAGTTATTCCTGATGGATCCTTTTTGTTTCCAAAGTATGATCTTCACCTGTTGACCATGTCCATGCTATCTCGAAGCATGTCTGTGGTACTCCAATTTTCAATAAGAGCATTGAAAGCGCAATGCTAAGTTTTCTTTAACCATTATCCAAACACCTTTGTATGGGTAATGCCATGAAAATTCCTCTCCCATTACCTAAATGGGGTTCTACTTTCTATCTTGTCTTGGATATCGTGCTCTGCTTGTCCTTGGGAAGGATATACCCCTGGAATATGTGTTTTAACACATTTTCCTTTCCATTGTTTTGTTTAATCTGATAATCATATTTTCCTTTCCCTTGTTTGGTTTAACCTTTCTTGTGATCTATATGATCTAAGCAGTAATATTCTCCTGCAGCTTATGTAAACCCCTCATTGTACAATTCTGTCAGCAAGACCCTGTTACTATTGTTGATGACATTCCGGTAGCCACCGATGGACGAGAACTTTGCCTATTGGTCTGCCTCGTTCAACGAGCAGGAAAATGGTTCTCTTTGTCCCTCGCCCTTGGTACTGATGTTGTTGCCGACATAACTGATAGGCTATCCTCTGACATACCTTGCTTACATGATCGTGCAAGATGTTCTCGCTCTTCCTACTTTTAACCCACATGGTGGGACAATAACCCATAGGTCCCAGGATCAAAACCTGACTCTCCTATACACCCTGCTATCAAAGTTATTCCTCGTGCCTGACTTCTTATGTAATTCATGAGCCATCTGCCAAGTGATCTATTCTGGTATCAGACACAATACTTATTCTCGTGGCTCTAGACCCCTTTCAACTTTGTTTTAGGCATCAAACGATTGCCTACCCGCTCGAAACTTCTCATGGTACCTACTTACTTTGCTCTCGATATTGTCTTAAGTTTCCATTCGAGAGTTACTTTCTACCACATTCCCTGAGTTATAAACCAAGATGGCCACCTTGTAGAGTTCCGTTCTTCCAAAGCTACCCCTTATCCTCCCGTAGTACGATGGAGTTCCTGAAGAAAGGACGTCGACTTCATCAGGATGACCTGTACCAGAGAAATGAAGACATCCATGTGTTGGACCGGCCTCTTCGAGAAGAGCAACTAAGACCGAGAACACTCGCTAGGATTTCATAACCAGAACCTCCCCACCTTACGCCTCTTAAATCTCGGGACGAGATTTCTGGTAGTGGAGGAGAATTGTGACACCCAGATAATTATGCTATCATAAACCTACGCTAATGATGCCACGTCACCTGTGTTAGAGTTGTTAACCTCGCGTTAGATCAAAACGTTTCGAAATCAAATTAGAATTTTAGGCAAACGACAAAAGTTATCAAACATTAAAACTAAAATGTTCAAAATGTGTCAAATAAGTCATAGGTAATTACGGTGGAGAATCCACATCTCTATAAAGTAATTGAAGGCTCTTAAATAATTAAAACAACAACTATAACAATTAATTATATGCCTTTTAAAAATTATAATAATGCAAGCCATTTTATTTAGGTATCAAACTTTTTGTGGCAGTGGAATAAGTTATGACATTAATTTATGAGTTGTATTCATATTTTATAAAACTAAATTAAAATGAAATAAAAATGGAACATTAAAAGAAATCAAAAAGAAAAGAAAAGGAAAAGGGGATCGGGCGAGGGAAGGCTAGACCGCCCCCGGGCCACTTGGCCCAACTGGCCGAAGCTGCCAGGCCGGCCCACCTGGCCAACCGGCCCAGGCCGACCCCCAGTCCCGTATAACCACCCTACTAACCCTAGCCACTACCCACACCCCTGCACGATCCCCCCACCTCTTCCTCTCACCCCCTGATCTGGATCGGGGGCACCCGAGCCCTCCGCCCCGGTGCGACCCCCCCCCCCCCCCCCGACGGCAGCCGACGCCCCCATCGCCGCATCACACCTCGCCGACCGTCGCTGGACCACTGCGTCGCCGACCATCGCCGCCTTGTCCTCCACCTCCCGGATAGGACGCGCCCGCCGCCGTTTGAAGACCTCGCCGGAGGCCACCATCGTCGAACTGCTTCCCCTGCGAGTGTCATCCCCATCCCCCCACCTCGAGCACCACTGCCTTGTCCCCTACGACTCGCCGTGAGCCCCGACTCTCCTCTCCTCTCCCCCCTGCTCGCCCGCGCGCGCCCGTGCACACGCTCGCCGTGCGCCCGCGCTTCCCCGTCGTGGCCTTGCAGCCGCCTCGCGCACATGCTTCAACACCCACACACCCGCAAAGCCGCGCCCCTAATGCCGCTGCTCTCCGCGACCTGCTGTGTGCGCTCGCCGAGCTCATGACCGCCCCCTCTCGCTTGCCGCTCCTGCCGCCTCGCTGCGCCCGCGCCGCCGCCACCCTAGCGCACGTGTGCTGCCGTGCGGTCGCCCGCTTCCGCCCGCAGCCCTCCCCCATTGTCGCGTCACCCCGCCTGGCCTCGCAATTTCGCCGGGCCGCTCCTCACGTCGCTGCCCCCTGCTGCTAGAGCGCGCGCCCGCGCCGTTCCGTTGCCCCCCCTCCCTGCGTCGCGCCTCACTGGGCCTCACCCCGGCTCCGCCCAGCTTCCGATGTGCCGCCAAAACGTGCCTGCGCGCGAACAACGTCTCCCCGCCGCGCGTGACCCGCGGCCTCTGCCAGCCGCCCCACTGCATCCTGCAGCCTACGCCTGCCGCCGCACCCCGGTGGCCTCGCTCCATCGGGCACGCGCCTGTTCGGGCTGGCGCCCGCACGGCCCATGCCCGCTATGGCCCTATGGGCCTATTACATATGGGCCCCGCCCATAGAATGATAATAATAATAATAAATAAATAATAATTAAAATATAAATAATTAATAATTAAAATAAATAATTAATTAACTTAATTAATTCTGACTAAATTAACTAATCATGCTTAATTAACCTAATGACTAATTAACCTAATTAACTACTGTTAATTAACTAAACAGTCTATGACCAGTGGGACCCACACGTCAGTTTGACCAATCAACACCTCTGTTGATTGCTGACGTCAGCGCGCATTGTTCTGGATAATGTTGATTAAATTAATTAAATAAATCGTAAAAATGATTTAAACCTTTTAAAATTAATATAAAATAAACCGTAGCTCGGATGGAAAAATTGTGTACATGAAAGTTGCTCAGAACGACGAGACGAATCCGGATACGCAGCCCGTTCGTCCGCCACACATCCCTAGCATAGCAAACATGCAACTTTCCCCCTCCGGTTCATTTGTCCGAAAACGCGAAACACCGGGGATATTTTCCCGGATGTTTTCCCCCCTTCACCGGTAACACCTCATACCGCGTTAGGGCACCCCTAGCACCGCTACTTGTCATGTAATGCATAGCTATGCATCTATTTGCTTAATATTTATTGTTTCTTCCCCCTCCTCTCTCGATAGACACCAAGACCGACGCCGCTGCTACCCAGTACGACTATGGTGTTGACGACCCCTCTCTCTTGCCAGAGCAACCAGGCAAGCCCCCCCTTGATCACCAGATATCGCCTACTCTCCTCTATACTGCTTGCATTATAGTAGTGTAGCATGTTACTGCTTTCCATTAATCCTATTCTGATGCATAGCCTATCATTGTTGCTACAACTGTTGATACCTTACCTGCAATCCTAAATGCTTAGTATAGAATGCTAGATTATCATAAGTGGCCCTACATTCTTGTCAGTCTGCCATGCTATACTATCGGGCCGTGATCACGTCGGGTGTTGATCACGGGTATATGCTATACATACATACTATACATGTTGTGTCTAAAGTCGGGTCGGCTCATAGAGTACCCGCAAGTGATTCCGATGAGGGGGCTGAAAGGACAGGTGGCTCCATCCCGGTAGAGGTGGGCCTGGGTTCCCGAAGGCCCTCGACTGTTACACTGTGGTGGAGCGACAGGGCAGGCGGAGACCACCTAGGTGAGAGGTGGGCCTGGCCCTGGTCGGCGTTTGCGGTTACTTCAAAAATAGCATGCTTAACGAGATCTGGGTATTTGATCTGAGTCTGGCTACTGGCCTATACGCACTAACCAACTACGCGGGGACAGTTGTGGGCACTCGACGTCATGGTACCAGCCGAAGCCTTTGTGACGTCAGCGACTGAGCGGCGCGCGTCGGGTTGGACTGGAACGCCTGCTCTTGTATAAGCGAGGCTAGGTCTGCTCGCCGGCCGCGTACACAACGTGTAGGTGTGCAATGGGCGATGGGCCCAGACCCCTGCGCCATAGGATTTAGACCGGCGTGCTGACCTCTCTGTTGTGCTTAGGTAGGCTGCGACGTGTTGATCTTCCGAGGCCGGGCATGACCCAGAAAAGTGTGTCCGGACAAAGGGGACCGAGCGTGTTGGGAAATGTGGTGCACCCCTACAGGGAAGTTAATCTATTCGAATAGCTGTGATCTTCGGTAACAGGACGACTTGGAGTTGTACCTTGACCTTATGACAACTAGAACCGGTTACTTATTAAAATGCACCCTTCCAAGTGCCAGATATAACCCGGTGATCGCTCTCTAACAGGGCGACGAGGGGAGGATCGCTGGGTAGGATTATGCTACATGATGCTACTTGGTGAACTTACCTTCTGCTCTCTTCTACATGCTGCAAGATGGAGGTGGCCAGAAGCGTAGTCTTTGATAGGGCTAGCTATCCCCCTCTTATTCCGGCATTCTGCAGTTCAGTCCACATATGATACCCTCATTCCATTTGATACCAATGCATACATATGTAGTGTAGCTCCTTGCTTGCGAGTACTTTGGATGAGTACTCGCGGTTGCCTTATTCCCCCTTTTTGCCCTTCCTATACCCGATTGCTACGACCAAACAATGGAGCCCAGGAGCCAGACACCACCGTCGACGATGACTCCTACTACACTAGAGGTGCCTACTACTACGTGCAGCCCGCTGACGACGACCTGGAGTAGTTTAGGAGGATCCCAGGCAGGAGGCATGCGCCTCTTTCGATCTGTATCCCAGTTTGTGCTAGCCTTCTTAAGGCAAACTTGTTTAACTTATGTCTGTACTCAAATATTGTTGCTTCCGCTGACTCGTCTATGATCGAGCTCTTGTATTCGAGCCCTCGAGGCCCCTGGCTTGTAATATGATGCTTGTATGACTTATTTTATTTGTAGAGTTGTGTTGTGATATCCTCCCGTGAGTCCCTGATCTTGATCGTACACGTTTGCGTGTATGATTAGTGTACGATTGAATTGGGGGTGTCACAATTAAGTTCATGGAGAAACGGGGTAATGAAATTAGAATGATGACATGATGTAGACACGGCCGATTTATGTAGAAATAGAGCCCATCTTGTTATCCTTAATGGCAACGATACATACGCGTCGGTTCCCCTTTTGTCACTAGGATCAAGCATCGCAAGATCAAACCCATCACAAAGCACCTCTTCCCATTGCAAGATAAATAGATCAAGTTGTCCAAACAAAAACCAAATATCAGAGAAGAAATACGAGGCTATAAGCAATCATGCATATAAGAGATCAAAGAAGACTGAAATAACTTTCATGGATAAAAACATAGATCTGATCATAAACTCAAAGTTCATCGGATCCCAACAAACACACCACAAAAGAATTACATCATATGGATCTCCAAAAGACCATGTATTGAAAATCGAATGAGAGAGAGGAAGCCATCTAGCTACTAGCTATGGACCCGAAGGTCTACAAAAGACTACTCACGCATCATCGGAGAGGCACCAATGGACATGATGCACCCCTCCATGATGGTGTCTAGATTGGATTTGGTGTTTATGGACTCTGCGACGGCTGGAATTGATTTTCGCCGACTCCCCTAGGGTTTGTGGAATATTGGGGTATTTATAAAGCAAAGAGTCAGTTCAGGAGGCACCCGAGGTGGGCACAACCCACCAGGGCGCGTCTGCGTCTCCAGGCACGCCCTAGTGTGTTGTTCTCCCCTTAGAGCACCCCCAGGCTCTTCTCCGGCCCATTGGATGTCTTCTGGTCCAAAAAAATCCACAAAAAGTTTCAATGCATTTGGACTCCGTTTGGTATTGATTTCCTGCGATGTAAAAACATGCAGAAAACAACAACTGGCACTTTGCACTATGTCAATAGTTAGTACCAAAAAATAATATAAAATTACTATAAAATGATTATAAAACATCCAAGAATGATAATATAACAGCATGGAATAGTAAAAAATTATAGATATGTTGGAGACGTATCAATGATTCACATATTATTATCTCCATATCGCAAAACTATTGCAAGGAATCAAACTTATCATATCCAATGATCTGCATGAAAGTTTTTATTATATCCTTCTTGAATATTCATAATATTAGGACCAATTTCAAATCTTTTGAAAATTGCCATCACAAGTATCAACTCTTAAAATAATATAAGTGAAGCACGAGAGCAAAAGACAAACTACTCCAAAAACATATAAGTGAAGATCAAGTGAGTAGTTAAGTAAATGTGTAGCTATTTGTGGACTCTCTCTTATTAAAAACTTTCAGATCTAAGCATTTTATTAAAGTAGCAAGCAAAACAAAATAAAATGATATTCCAAGAATAGCACACATCATGTGAAGAATTAAAAACTTAGGCTCAACCGAGGCTAACCAATAATTGTTGGTGAAGAAAGGTGGGATGCCTACCGGGGCATCCCCAAGCTTAGATGCTTGAGACTTCTTGAAATACTATCTTCGGATGCCCTGGGCATCGCCAAGCTTGAGCTTTTGTGTCTCATTAATTCCTTTTATATCACTGTTTCCCTAAATCTTAAAAACTTCATCCATACAAAACTCAATAAGAACTCATGAGATAAGTTAGTATAAATCAATGCAAAACCATATCATTCTCTACTGTAGCAAATAACTAAAATTATAGTTTAATATTGCATACTAAATGTCTCTGCATATTTAATAGTCCTATCCTCAAATAGAATCATTAAACAAGCAAACATATGCAAACAATGCAAACATAACATCAAGCTGCCAAAACAGGACATTCTGTAAAGAATGCAAGAAGAACCATAATTCTAAAAAATTACCAAACTATAGACAATTTGTTTTAGATTATTTTGTAAAAATTTCAAGATTTTATTATGCTCTGACTTTCCATAAGAATCTAGACAATGATAAGAAACTTTATGTTTTTAAACAACAACATGTAGACTTGCAAAATAAGCATGGCAAAGGCTATACTTGACATTTTGGTTGAAGTAAAAGATACCAAACATTATTCTAAAAAACATCAAGCAAATCCTAAGAATAGAAAATACTGCTCCAAGCAAAACTCATAGCATGTGACGAATGAAAATATAGCTCCAAGTAAGGTTACTGATAATGTTGGACACGAAAGAGGGGATGCCCCAAGCTTAGTTGCATGGATATTCCTTGAATATTTCCTTGGGGTTCCTTGGGAATCCCCAAGCTTAGGGTCTTGCCACTCCTTATTCTCACCCAAAACTTGAAAACTTCAATCCCACAAAACTTAACGGACTTAGTGAGATAGGTCAGTATGATAAAGAGCAAACCATTCACTTTGGTAATGTCAAAGACAAGATTCATAATTGTTTTCACACAATGCCTATTGTAGCTTATCATTTCCACAATTTATATTGAGCAATATAAGCCATAGAAACTAGGAAACAAGCAAACTATGCATTGGAAACAGAATCTGTCTAAAATAGAATAATCTGCATTGATGTGGACAACTACCATACTTCTGCTACTCCAAAAATTCTAAAACAATATAGGAAACATGGAAATTTGTATGTCAATCATATGTAAAAAAAATCAAGAATTTATCACATTCCAGCAGAGCAGATCAATTCTGTTACTCGGCGTAAAAGTTTTTGTTTTTGCATAGAATCAAATCAACTATCATCCACACTATCCCAAAGGCTTTACTTGGCACTTTATTGAAATAAAATCTATAAAACATGATTACTACAGTAGGTTAATCATGTTAACACACAAAACAGTATGGGTAAATATTTGGTTGTCTCCCAACAAGCGCTTTTTTCATGCCTTTTAGCTAGGCATGATGATTTCAATGATGCTCGCATAAAAGATAAGAATTGAAACATAACAAGATCACCATGAAACACATGGCAAGCACATTTAATCCTAACCCACTTACTATGCATAGGGATTTTGTGAGCAAACAAATTATGGGAGCAATAATCAACTAGCATACGAAGGTAAAACAAGTATGACATGAAAACTTTTAACACATATAGAGAAAACTCGATATCATTGAGATATGTAAAAGCAAATGTTCCTCTCATAATAATTTTCAGTAGCATCATGAATGAATTCAACAATATAGCTCACATAAAGCATTCTTTTCATGATCGGCATGCATAAATTTTTTATTACTCTCCACATAAGCAAATTTATTCTCTTGAATAGTAGTGGGAGCAAACTCAACAAAATAGCTATCATGTGATTGAAAATTAAAATCATGATGACAAGTTTCACGGTTATCATTATTCAATATAGCATACATGTCAACACCATAATCATCATAGATAGGGGGCATGCTTTCATCATAACAGATTTTCTCATCAAAACTTGGGGGACTCAAAATATTATCTTCATCAAGTATAGCAACCCCAAGCTTATGGCTTTGCATATCATTAGCATCATGGATATTCAAAGAGTTCACACTAATAAAATTGCAATCACTCTCAACATTAAAAGATTCTATGCCAAACATTTTATAGGATTCTTCTTCTATCAAGTGAGCACAATTTTCCTTTCCATCATTTTCACGAAAGACATTATAAAGATGAATAATATGATGCAACCTCAATTCCATTTTTTGTAGTTTTCTTTTTATGAACCAAACTCGCTATAAAACAAGAAACTAAAAGATTCAATTGCAATATCTAAATATATACCTTCAAGCACTCACCTCCCCGGTAACGACGCCAGGAAAGTGCTTGATGTCTACTATGCAACTTTATTCTCTTAGACTCGTGTTGGGCATCCAAGCACAGAGTTTTGTAGGACAGTAGCAATTTTCCCTCAAGTGGATGACCTAAGGTTTATCAATCCATGAGAGGCGTAGGATGAACATGGTCTCTCTCAACCAATCCTGCAACCAAATAACAAAGTCTCTTGTCTCCCCAACACACCAAATACAATGGTAAATTGTATAGGTGCACTAATTCGGCGAAGAGAGGGTGATACAAGTGTAGTAATGATAGTAGATACTGATTTTTCTAATAGGAATAATAAAAAATAGCAAGGTAGCAAGTAACAAAAGTGAGCGCAAACAGTATTGCAATGCTTGAAAATGAGACCTAGGGTCCTATGACGCCCGGATATTTAAGCTACAGTAATACCCTGCTAATGATGCCACGTCATCGTGATTACTGTTGCTAATCCCGCATTAGTTCAAAACGATTCAAATTCAAATTTGAGTTAATGTCAAACATTAAAACTAAAATGTTTGGTTTGCGGCAAATAATCCATACATTGATTTGGTGAAGGAACCACACTTTTATAAAATGCTAAAAACTGTGAGATGAATAAAACAGTAGTGAAAACTATTATGCAAATACTTTTACATATTAAAGAATTACAAAACTACTTTAGTTTGGGTAGAAAAATTATGTGGCAATGGCATAATTGGTAACATCAATTTAGGTGTCAATTTGGGATATTTTTAACACTAGAATAAACAACAATAAAAAACAAAAACACAGAAAAAAAGAAGCAAAGGTATAAGAGAGAGAGAGAGAGAGAGAGAGGAAAGCAAGAAAACCCCACTGCCTCCCCCTGGGCTTTAGGCCACAATGGGCCACGACAGCCCAGTCGCCCCCACCAGCTACCTAACCCTAGGCATCACCCACTCTCTCCCGCACGATCCCCCACTCTCCCTCGTTCCCTCCCCTGTTCGCTCCCCTCCTCTCGGTGCGCCCGCGCCTGAGGACGGTCGCCGCCCACCGGCACCGAGGGCCGCCCCCGGCCTCCTCCTTGCAGCTCCCCTTCTCTCTCTCCCACCCCCTTTCCCTCTTAGGAAGCTCGCCCGAGCACACCCATCACCGCGCCGTCCCGTTGGCGCGACCACCGGTCGCAGCTCGCCAATCCGACGCGTCGAGGAGCCCTGCCCGACTGTTCTCTGTCGACCTCCATCCTAGATCGAGGCGGGGAAGCCTCAACGTCGTCGCCGTCGTTCTCTTCTTCGTCGGCGCCGCACGCCACGTTCGTCGTCGATCCACTGGCCCCGTCGACCCCTCCACGAGCTCCTTGGTGAGCTCCGCGTGCCTCCTCCCTCTCTCTGCCGCTTGATTCACTCCCGCAGCTTGCTGTCCCCATTGCCGGAGCTCTGCTTCCACCGCCATGTACCCCCTGTCGTTTTGGTCTATCCCCGGGCTGGATGAGTGCTCAGATGAGCTCAGGGCGCCCCCTGATGTTCCCCTGCTAGTTAGCTGGCTCAAACGTGAGCTATCCCGTCGAACCCAGCCACCCCACTTCCTGTTGCCACCGGCCCTCGTCATTGGGGTTACCTCCGGCCTCCCCAGCGTCACCCAGGACCACCATTCGATGCAGCATCAAGCTCGCGTTCGAACAAGCCCGACCGCGTCCGGTTTGGATCACCACCGCCCGTTTCCGACGAGGTCCCATGGCCCTTCGCCATGTTTGGCACTGCCGCCGGCACGCCACCGCAGTTGAACATGGCTGGGGCACTACCAAGTGCCCCGTGCTTGTTAGGTAGCTAATTAGGAGCTAATGGCCCACTCACATGTGTGCCCGCCACTGTAGCACTTAGTTAGGTTAAATTAACTAGGTAATTTTTGGAGACACTGAGAACATGGGCCTGATACGTCTCAGTCGTATCTACTTCTCCAAACACTTTTGCCCTTGTTTTGGACTCTAACTTGCATGATTTGAATGGAACTAACCCGGACTGACGTTGTTTTCAGCAGAATTGACATGGTGTTATTTATGTGCAGAAACAAAAGTTCTCGGAATGACCTGAAACTTCACGGAGATTATTTTTGGAAATAATAAAAAATACTGGAAAAGATCAAGACCAGGGGGCCCACACCCTAGCCATGAGGGTGGGGGCGCACCTGCCCCCCTGGGCGTGCCTGACTAAGCTATGTACCTAGGGTAGGGTCATGGAGATGCCCTCCCCAAGGACATCTCTAAAAGAACCAGAAGCAGTCGGAGAGAAATCATCACCCACTTGACCATGAAGTTATGTTCCACTCGACATCCTTGAAGACACTCGACCATGCGAACAACCATTCGACCGTCAGAAGATGTGAAGACACTCACTCCACAACGGTCGAGATTTAAGTCATAGCTTTATGGTCATTTATAGCACTTTACTCCAGACGTTACCAGTAATGCTCCTCCTTTATGAACATTGAACCCTGTGTAACGGAGGGAAGCTGGGGTCCTGGCGCACTCTATATAAGCCACCCCTCTCCTCTGGGACAAGGGTTTGCACCTTTTGTAATTTACACGCGTATATCCAGTCGACCGCCTCCGAGCTCCGAGACGTAGGGCTGTTACTTCCTCCGAGAAGGGCCTGAACTCGTAAAAATCGCGTGTACAGCTCCTCCTTAGCTAGGATCTTACCTCTACATTCCTACCCCCCCTATTCTACTGTCAGGCTTAGAACCACGACAGTTGGCGCCCACCTTGCGGCTAGGTGTCTTAGCGACTTGTTGGAGAAGTTGCAATTTTTCCAATCCCCTTCATCATGGTTCCAGGTGGAGGTTTGTATGAGGGCCACGAGATCCGTCTCGGCGCGCTCGTGTTTGTCGCCGACGACTCCGCTTGGCTTCAGGAGGCTCCACTCGATGTCGACGCACTCCCCGCCCGTGGGGCGACGCACTTTCGCGCGTGCGTCCGCGGCGTCCTCCTATGGCAGCCGTTGACTCAGTATCAATCGGCTCCAGTAGCTTTCCCCCACCCTGCGGCCCGCCGGAGCAAACGTTCCGGTCGGTCGAGGCTTCCGCGGTGGGTGAGGCATGCGGTGGCCCGCCAGTCGGCCACCCTCAAGTCGTGGCAATCGAGCCCGATGAAACTCTCTACGGCTTGTTCGATCTGTCGACTGGCTCCATAGAGACTGCATCCGAGTGCGACAGCAGCGACCCAGCGGCAGAAGTTTTGATGGTCAATGGACCATGCTGTGCTCCTGGCTTCACCCGTGAAGATGGAGGTGATGGGGACGGCGATCCGTCGCGCGTTCATGAAGAGTACTGCCCCGAACCCCTCTCTTCACAGCAGAGGGAGGAACTCCATCGTCGGAACATGGATGCACTGCATACTCCTATGGTTGGAGAAACCCCTGAGGCCTAGGCCTTGGAGCAGGCGCACTTAGCCAACTTGGCTAAGCGCACTCAACTGGAGAACCTCCAGCGCGCACTCGACGATCGTGCTAGGCAGCGTGCTCCCGAATCCAGTCGATGCCAACTTTTTCCACCTCCGACTCAAGTATACCGAACCCTGATCTAGAATCTAGCAGCTGCTGCCCGGATAGCGGAGTCGATCCAACCTTCCTAGTCAGAAGCTGGCCGAGGTCTGGTGCAGATCCGAGCTTTGCTCCGGGCGGCGGGAGAACAGAATACAGCCGTATCTCAATCGCGAAATAGGATCCATAGCAGATCCGTGGTTGCAGACACAGTTCAGTCGGCCCATATCCCAAGATCGCCCCCGAGGCGTGAAGGATGTGGAGATCGACGAGATCAATACGGAAACCATGAGCAGTATGATCACCGAGTCGATCGCGATGATCGTCGTCGAGTGCCCACGCCTCCCCCAAGGAGTGGGTGGTACGTTCCTCGGCAACATGAAAACATGCGCCCTCACAGTGTTGGGCGAGGGATTCCAGTCGACCCCAGGGAGGCAGGCTTTGATGCGATATCTATTCTCGTTCAGGGCTTGGTCGACAGAAACAGAGCTCACCGAGAGGGCCATGACAGGGATCCACAAACCAGCAGCAGGGTGCATGTCTCAGGTCCAGAGTGCTTCAGCAGAGCCATCAGGGCTATAGTGATTCCCCCCAACTTCAGGTTGGCGACTGGAGTCAGTAAGTTCACTGGTGAGTCCAAGCCTGACACTTGGCTTGAAGACTACCGAGTGGCTGTCCAGATTGGTGGCGTCAATGATGAAGTGGCCATGAAACACCTTCCTCTGATGTTGGAGGGCTCGGCTAGAGCATGGATGAATCAGTTGGCACCTAGCAGTATTTATACTTGCGAAGATCTCGCCCGAGTGTTTGTCAGAACATTCGAGGGCACTTGCAAACGGCCGGCAGGTTTGACAAAATTATAGTGTTGTGTTCAGAAACCGAATGAAACTTTGAGGAATTATATCCAGAGATGGATCACCCTGCACCACACTGTGGAGGATGTGTCTGATCATTAGGCAATTTGTGCCTTTAAGGAAGGTGTCAGGTATCGGGAGTTGAATTGGAAATTCTGTCGCACAGGAAATATGACTCTGACTCGGATGATGGAGATTGCCACCAAGTATGCCAATGGTGAAGAAGAAGAACGACTCCGGAGTGGCAAGCACAAAGCAGTCGCCCATGAAGCCGGAGGAGGAAACTCCGGTCGGAAACAGAAGCGCAAGGCCGAGCCAGCTGCTCCTGGTGAAGCCTTAGCCGTGGTTCAAGGAAAGTTCAAGGGGAAGACCAAAGGGTCGTGGAACCCCAAGAAAGTAAAAGATCAAGATGGAAATGACGTGCTGGATCTGCCGTGCCACATCCACACCAAAAAAGATGAAGAGGGTAATTTCATTTATTCGGAACACACCACTCGGCAGTGTCGACTCCTAATCCAGCAATTCCGAGAGAAACAACCCAAGGAAAAGGAGAAGGAAGCAGACAAGGCTGAGGGCGAGGAAGAAGATGATGATGGTTATCCCCACGTGAATTCCACTCTGATGATTTTTGCTGACGTTGAGAGCAAGAGTCGATTGAAAGTCATCAACAGAGAAGTGAACATGGTCGCTCTGGTGACACCCAGTTATTTGAAGTGGTCACAGACTGCCATTACATTCGACTAGTCTGATCATCCATCGCACATAGCCACCCCTGGGAGGCAAGCACTGGTGGTCGACCCGGTGGTCGAAGGCACCCGACTGACAAAGGTCCTGATGGATGGTGGCAGTGGCCTGAACATACTGTATGAAGAGACATTGAAAGGAATGGGCATTCCGATGTCCAGGCTCAGTGAAAGCAATATGAGTTTCCATGGGGTCATTCCAGGCAAGAAGGCTGCATCACTCGGCCAGATTGCTCTCGACGTGGTTTTTAGTGATTCCAAGAATTACCGCAAATAAAAGTTTACATTCGAAGTTGTGGATTTCCAGAGTGCCTATCATGCCATTCTGGGCAGGCCATCTGATGCACGTTTTATGGCTCGACCATGTTACATGTACCTCAAATTGAAGATGCCTGGTCCCAAAGGGGTGATCACTATCGCTGGTAATCGGAAGAAGGCAGAAGAGTGCTTCCAGAAGGGTTCAAAGATTGCCGATGCACAGATGGCCGTGGCAGAATTGCAAGAATACCAGAAAAATGCAGACGCGAGTGATTTGTTCCGGGCCAAGAAGCCAGCCACAGATTCAGCATTCCAGTCGTCTGGTGAAACGAAGTCGATTCACATTCACCCGACAGACCCCAATGCTGCTCCGACTCACATTTCAACCACACTCGACTCCAAATAGGAAGAAGCGCTCATCCAGTTCCTCTGTGAGAACTGGGATATCTTTGTATGGAAACCTTCGGACATGTCGGGTGTTCCCAGGGGACTGGCTGAGCATCGTTTGCGAGTCGACCCAAAAGTGAAACCAGTCAAAGAACATCTTCGATGGTCCGCCGTACAGAAGAGAAAGGCAATCGGTGAAGAGGTGGCTCGGCTTTTGGCAGCTGAGTTTATCCGAGAGATTTACCACTCCGAGTGGTTAGCCAATGTTGTCATGGTCCCAAAGAAGGATGACTCACTTTGCATGTGCATTGACTTCAAGCATAGCAATCGGGCCTGCTCGAAAGATCACTTTCCTCCCCCCTGCATCGACCAGATAGTCGATTCAACTCCGGGGTGCGAGCATTTGTCATTTTTGGACGCCTACTCCGGGTATCACCAGATCCGTCTGTACGGACCCGACGAGATAAAGACAGCTTTCATCACCCTGTTTGGGTGCTTCTGTTATGTCACAATGCCATTCGGTCTGAAGAACGCTGGAGCCACATTCATGCGGATGATTCAGAAGTGCCTGCTCACTCAGATCAGTCGGAATGTGGAAGCATACATGGATGACATTGTGGTCAAGTCACGTAAAGGTTTCGACCTACTGACTGACCTTGCTGAAACCTTTGCCAACCTCAGAAGGTATGATATCAAGCTTAATCCATCAAAGTGCATGTTTGGAGTTCCGGGCGGAAAATTACTCGGTTTTCTCGTTTCCGAACGAGGGATCGATGCTAACCCAGAGAAAGTGGGTGCTATACTCCAAATGAAACGCCCTGTGCGTGTGCACGATGTCCAGAACCTTACTGGTTGCTTGGCCGCCCTAAGTCGGTTCATTTCTCACCTCGGTGAAAAGGCACTGCCTCTTTACCGACTGATGAAGAAATTAGATAAGTTCGAGTGGACTCCTGAAGCTGATGCAGCATTTGCAGAGCTAAAAGCCCTACTTTCCACCCAGCCGGTGCTTGCTGCCCCAATCAGCAAAGAGCCTTTACTGCTTTATATAGCAGCCACTGGACAAGTCGTCAGTATAGTACTTACGGTCGAGCGGGAAGAAGAGGGAAAAGCCTACAAAGTTCAGCGCCCAGTCTATTATATTTCTGAAGTTCTGACTCTGTCAAACCAGAGATATCCGCACTATCAGAAGCTCATTTATGGAATTTACATGACCACGAAGAAGGTTGCACACTAATTCTCTGATCACTCTGTTACAGTCGTCAGCGACGCTCCATTGTCAGAGATTCTGCACAATAGAGACGCAACTGGGCGAGTGGCAAAATGGGCGATTGAACTCCTTCCCTTGGATGTCAAGTTTGAGGCAAAGAAAGCTATCAAGTCCCAAGCAATAGCAGATTTCCTCCCCGAGTGGATCGAACAACAACTGCCGACTCAAGTTCACTCGGAGCACTGGACCATGTTCTTTGATGGATCCAAAATGCAGAATGGTTCTGGTGTTGGGGTAGTACTGGTATCCCCCCGAGGAGACAAGCTCTGATATGTCCTCCAGATTCACTTTGATTCCTCCAACAATGAAGCAGAATATGAAGCACTCCTGTATGGGTTGTGCATGGCCATCTCACTCGGCGTTCGTCGCCTTATGGTCTACGGCGACTCGGATTTGGTAGTCAATCAAGTGATGAAGGAGTGGGACGTTAGAAGCCCAGCCATGACTGGTTACTGCAACGCAGTGATGAAGTTGGAAAAGAAGTTTGAGGGGTTAGAGCTTCATCACATACCCCGACTGAAAAATCAAGCAGCCGATGACTTGGCAAAGATAGGTTCCAAGAGAGAAGCCATTCCCAGCAATGTGTTTTTGGAGAATATTCACACGCCGACAGTTCAGGAAGATCCTTTTACTAAAGAGCCCCCGCAGCCTAAGAGCGCCATAGATCCGACTGAAGTCGAGGTCCCGGCCGTGGTCGACCTAATCATGGAGGTTCTGGTTATTACTCCCGACTGGACAGTGCCGTACATTGCATACATCCTTAGGAAGGAACTCCCAGAGAACGAAGAAGAGGCTCGATAGATCGTCCATCGATCCAAGGCCTTTACTGTGATCAGAGGGCAATTGTTCAAGGAAAGCGTGACTGGAGTCGGTCAGAAATACATAACGCCAGAAGAAGGTCAAATGATCCTCAATGACATCCACTCGGGGACCTGTGGTCACCATGCGTCCTCTCGGGCCATCGTGGCTAAAGCATATCGAGCCGGATTCTATTGGCCACGAGCAAATGAAATGGCAAAAGATATAGTCAACAAATGTGAAGGCTGCCAGTTTTACTCCGATATGTCTCACAAGCCGGCGTCAGCCCTGAAGACCATTCCCCTCATCTGGCCCTTTGCTGTTTGGGGACTGGATATGGTTGGACAACTGAGAACTGGTAGGAGCGGCTTCACTCATGTGCTTGTTGCAGTCGACAAGTTTACCAAATGGATCGAAGCTAAACCTATCAAGAATCTTGAAGCCAGCACCGCTATCAGTTTTATCAGAGAATTGATATTCAGATATGGAGTCCCTCACAGCATCATCACGGACAACGGATCGAATTTCGATTCTGATGAGTTTAGAGCTTTCTGATGAATTTCGATTCACAACATCATCACAGAACTGTTTTGGCAGCTTGATGTTATGTTTGCATTGTTTGCATATGTTTGCTTGTTTAATGATTCTATTTGAGGATAGGACTATTAAATATGCAGAGACATTTAGTATGCAATATTAAACTATAATTTTAGTTATTTGCTACAGTAGAGAATGATATGGTTTTGCATTGATTTATACTAACTTATCTCATGAGTTCTTATTGAGTTTTGTATGGATGAAGTTTTTAAGATTTAGGGAAATAGTGATATAAAAGGAATTAATGAGACACAAAAGCTCAAGCTTGGCGATGCCCAGGGCATCCGAAGATAGTATTTCAAGAAGTCTCAAGCATCTAAGCTTGGGGATGCCCCGGTAGGCATCCCACCTTTCTTCACCAACAATTATCGATTAGCCTCGGTTGAGCCTAAGTTTTTAATTCTTCACATGATGTGTGCTATTCTTGGAATATCATTTTATTTTGTTTTGCTTTCTACTTTAATAAAATGCTTAGATCTGAAAGTTTTTAATAAGAGAGAGTCCACAAATAGCTACACATTTACTTAACTACTCACTTGATCTTCACTTATATCTTTTTGGAGTAGTTTGTCTTTTGCTCTTGTGCTTCACTTATATTATTTTAAGAGTTGATACTTGTGATGGCAATTTTCAAAAGATTTGAAATTGGTCCTAATATGATGAATATTCAAGAAGGATATAATAAAAACTTTCATGCAGATCATTGGATATGATAAGTTTGATTCCTTGCAATAGTTTTGCGATATGGAGATAATAATATGTGAATCATTGGATAAGCATATCAAGCCGGATTCTATTGGCCACGAGCAAATGAAATGGCGAAAGATATAGTCGACAAATGTGAAGCCTGCCAGTTTTACTCCGATATGTCTCACAAGCCGGCGTCAGCCCTGAAGACCATTCCCCTCGTCTGGCCATTTGCTGTTTGGGGACTGGATATGGTTGGACAACTGAGAACTGGTAGGAGCGGCTTCACTCATGTGCTCGTTGCAGTCGACAAGTTTACCAAATGGATCGAAGCTAAACCTATCAAGAATCTTGAAGCCAGCACCGCTATCAGTTTTATCAGAGAATTGATATTCAGATATGGAGTCCCTCACAGCATCATCACGGACAACAGATCGAATTTCGATTCTGATGAGTTTAGAGCTTTCTGCGCTTCTCAAGGCACACGAGTCGACTATGCTTCAGTCGGTCACCCGCAGTCGAATGGACAAGCAGAAAGAGCCAATGGCCTAATTCTCAAAGGATTGAAACCCCGACTGATGCGTGATCTCAAACACGCAGCAGGCGCTTGGGTCGATGAACTTCCGTCAGTTCTGTGGGGTTTGAGGACAACTCCCAACCAGTCGACTGGATGAACTCCTTTCTTTTTGGTCTATGGAGCCGAAGCTGTTCTACCGAGTGACCTGCTCTACAATGCACCCCGAGTCGAGCTTTTCTTCGAAGAAGAAGCCGAGCAGGCCCGGCAAGATTCAGTCGATCTCCTATAGGAGGAAAGAGAGATGGCCTTGATCCGGTCGACCATCTATCAGCAAGACTTGTGTCGATTCCATGCCAGAAGCGTGAGAAGTCGAGCCTTCCAAGAAGGAGACCTGGTTCTTCGAGTGGATCAACAGAAACCACACA
The DNA here is from genome assembly GCF_018294505.1 of Triticum aestivum. Lineage (NCBI taxonomy): Eukaryota > Viridiplantae > Streptophyta > Magnoliopsida > Poales > Poaceae > Triticum > Triticum aestivum. Next base: position 272,095,987 of record NC_057806.1, read on the forward strand.
AGCTCGCCCCGGCTTGGGAAGGCCCCTTCACCGTCACCAAAGTTCTCCACAATGGAGCATACCATCTTTACAGTGTTGAGCATCAGAAAGACGAGCCACGAGCCTGGAACGCGGAGCTGCTCCGCCCCTTTTATACTTAAGCACTCGTTCGAATAAAATGTAATAAGAAGTACCTTTGTAATTTGTTTGTCAAAGATAAGAGCTTTTCAGTCTTCGTCAAAGACAAGAGCAACCCTCCCACTCGGGGGCTTAGCTGCAGTCTAGTACTCGCCTAAGCTCTCCCACTCGGAGGCTTAGCTACAGTCCAGTACTTGCCTAAGTTTAAAAAATCCTACCGAGTGGAGAGCAACCCTCCCACTCAGAGGCTTAGCCGCAGTACGGTACTCACCTAAGTTTGTAAAATCCTACCGAGGGGGGAGCAACCCTCCCACTCGGAGGTTCGGAGCTATGCCACAAGTACAACGTGTGCTCCATCCCTATCCGCAAGGATGACGAGGTGCAGGTCGACTGCAACCTTCTCCTTTGGAGTTATGCCACAAGTACAACGTGCACTTCATCCCTATCCGTGAGGACGACGAGGTGTAGGTCGACGACAACCTTCTCCCTCGGAGCTACGCCACAAGTACAACGTGCGCTTCACCCCTATCCGCAAGGACGACGAGGTGCAGGTCGACTGCAACCTTCTCCTTCGGAGCTACGCCACAAGTACAACATGCGCTTCGCCCCTATCCGCAAGGGCGACGAAGCGCAGGTCGACTGGGGTCGCCACCTCAAAGACTATTCCGAGCAGAGAACAAAGTCCACCTAAAGGCAAAATGCAAGCATATTTGGAAATAAACCAAATTCGGATAAATCCTAAGGTTCCAAGCAGCAAGCCAAAAGTATTCGAGCATCAAGCCTGAAGGAGTTTAATGGTTACAGCAATCACTCGGCATTCCAAGGCAAATTTAAAGCAGATTCAAGTCTCATAAGTTTGTTCACTCGGCAGGAGGAGGGCTGGCAGGCTCGACGAATTCATCCAGGTCGATCCCATCCGCGATCCAAGTGGCAGCAGCGATGAAAGTCTCCATGAAGGACTGGAAGTCATGCTTTTTGGTGTTAGCGACCTTGATCGCCGCCAGCTTGTCTTCACGAGCTTCCTTGCAGTGGAATCGCACCAAGGACAGCGCCACGTCAGCTCCACACCGGGCGGAGGACTTCTTCCATTCCTGCACTCTGTCAGGGATCTCGTTGAGTCGAGCCATCAGGGATTCCAGGTCAGTTTGAAGCGTCGCCCTTGGCCAGAGCAATGAGTCGACTCGTGAGACTGCCTCCTTCAGGCGCGTGAGGTAGTTTGTGACGCTGGCGACACGAGACTCCAGTCGGAGCACATTCATTGCAGTTTCGTCGCAAACTGGAGAAGCGATAGGATCCAGACCCGTCTCGACCTTTCCAGTTTCCTCGTCAAAGTCTTGGCAGAATTCTGCAGCCAAAAATCAGTGAGTCGACCGGATAGGGTCCGTTCGCAAGCATCAACACTGTCGGTTTAAAAGAAATACCTTCCAGCATAAGATAAAGCTTCTTGGCGAGTTCTCAAATAAGCCTCCGTGTCATTCCTCTTGTGGACTGCAGACTCCAGCTTTTCGTTCAGGGTAATTTTGTCCTTCTTCAGACGAGTCACCTCTTGGTTAGACTCGTTGAGATAGGACTTTAGCTTGGTCACCTCCCCTTCCAGTGCTTCGACTGAAGCCATCTTTTGGTCTGCGAGGGCAGTTTTATCTTGGGCTTCCTTCTGTGCAGCGGCGAGGTCCGAGTCCTTCTCCAGAGCCAACTTCATTTTCTCTGCAAAAGAAGCAATTGGATCAGTTAGGAGCTCGAAGAAATGTTTTAAGAAAGACAGTCAACAGGCAGTTACCTTCCATACCAGCAGCTTCGTCTTGAGCTTTCTTCAGATTCTGCTGAGCCAACTCCAAGTCGAGGTTGAGTTGCCTCTGCTTCTCCTCAAGTTAAGCAAACTTGGAAATGAGAGTACAAGACTTCTGCAGAAGGCAAAAGACGTGTTAATCGACGAGATCAAAGGTTGTTCACTTCCGAGTGGATAAAACTTAAAGAGGTTCGCTTAGACCCCACCCGACTGCACACAGTTGACTGCGGTCTCGGGGGCTACACCCAGCGGGTGCACTTGGCGTGCCCCCGCTGATTAAGACCCAACTCGACCGGTCCGCCCGGGTCAAGTCAAAAGAAAGAACTGTTCAGACCCCAGTCGACTACCAGCAGTCGACTGCGGTCTCGGGGACTACACCCAGTGGGTGCACTTGGCGTGCCCCCACCGGTTCCGATCTCATTCGACCGGTCTGCCCGGGTCGAGTGGAAGAAAAGAAAGGAAGGCAGAACTCAGACCCCAGTCGACTGCCAGCAGTCGACTGCGGTCCCGGGGACTACACCCAGTGGGTGCACTTGGCGTGCCCCCACCGGTTCAGATCCTACTCGCACAGACCGAGTGGAAGAACGCAACTACCAAAGACAACAAAACACCTAGTGGGTGCACTGATTCGACCCAAACAACAGGAGATTGTATAGAAGAAAATTTTTCGGGTAGCATATCCTGATAGAACAAGGATAGTCGAAAAGTCTACTTACCTGGACATTCGCCCGGAGAACAGCGCTGGCGTCGTAGGCAACCTGGCTATTCTCATGCACCATCTTCATCCGCTCCATCATCACGTCAGCCTGTCGGATGGCTTCCGCAGCCGCTTCCGACTGGTTGTCCGGAACGGGGTAGCTGGTGAAGAAGAGAGCAGACGACCCAGGTGCAGCAGCTTGGACCTCCGAGGCATGAGATGGGACGACTAAAGGAATCACCGGAACAGTCGACGATGCGGGGCGCTCACTCGACAAGGGCACATCGAAGGTTACAGAGGCCCCGCCCGCGTCTTCGGATTGATAGACAGTTGGTGTTGTCGTTGGTCCCTGCTGAGACGCCTTACCAGCCGTCACCTTTTTATTCTTCCTGGGCCTAGGAGCCACATCTTCATCGTCATCTGGGAGATCGATGACGTTAGGCAGAGCTGCGGAGAAGATCAGTCGACTCTAAAGCAAACCGCCAGAACTCAATCGACCAAGTAGTCAAGAGCAAGATCATAAGAGTTTTAACCTGGGTTAGAGGTGACCGCATCTTCCATCTCCTCGTCTCGGTACTGGAGAGAAGAGGTTCCTGATGTAGTAGCACTGCAAAGACCCGCACCCAGTCGGTTACGTTCTGTTGCTCGAGTCGACAAAAAGAACATGTCAGATGATTACCCGGAGATGGTAGGGATGGTCACTTTGATCCTGGGCAGAGCTTTTGGCAATTTGGAGGAGGTGGATTTCAGTGCTCTTGGTGCTGGAGGCGGCACAACCTTGGGCTGCTTCGGAGCCTTCTCAGTCGGCGCTGGGGAGGACGTCCTGGGGCGCTTTGAAGACTACCCAGTCGGCGCAGTCACCAGGTCCGGAGTGCTCGCCGGGTCGTGAGCGTTTTTGGATCTTCTCTCCCTGTGAGGAGGCGAGTCAACCTCTTCATCGTCAGTCGATTCGTCGCTCTCCTCGTCCTCCTCGGCATTCGAGTGCCACTCGCCGCTCTCGCCCCCGCTCGATCCTTCCTCGGTGTCTTGCTCCTGCACTCCATTGGGAATCGAGTACATGTCAATGAGGGCCTGAAAAGACAACGATCAAAAGAAATTCAATCGACCATCAACAAGGTGTCACACAGTGAATCGGAAAGATACTTGGTAAAACAGAATCATACCTGCTCCGGCTGGCGCGAGTGGTCGAATGGAATCACCCTCCTAGACCCCCGGGGGTTGTCTTTGTTGCTGGTGATTCCCATCAGCCACTTCTCCAAGATGTCGTCGCTGACATCCTCCGGGTGGATCCGAGTGGAGTCCTCGAGTCTAGAGTACATCCACATCAGATGGTCACGGGCCTGAAGCGGTTGGATGCGTCGACCAAGAAAGACCTCCAGCAGGTCCATTCCAGTCACCCCGTCGCGGACGAGTTGGACGACCCGCTCGACCGGCACCTTGACCTGCGCCTTCTCTTCTGGGACCACCTTCAGGGAGGAGGGCTTCTCCACTCAAGCCAGAGAAAAGGGAGGAAGTCCAGTCGACTGACCCGGGGTCGGCTGGTCCTTACAGTAAAACCAAGTCGACTGCCAGCCCCGGACCGAGTCAGGAAGGATCATTGCTGGGAAGGTGCTCTTGTTCCTCATCTGGATCCCCAGGCCCCCGCACATCTGGATCACGTGCGTCCTCTCATCACTCGGATTGGCCTTTTTGACCGACTGGGAGTGGCAGGTGAAGATGTGTTTGAAAAGACCCAGTGCGGTCGACAGCCCAAGAAATTTTCACACATTGACACGAAAGCAGCCAGATAGACTATGGTGTTTGGAGTGAAGTGGTGGAGCTGAGCCCCAAAGAAGTTCAAAAAGCCCCGAAAGAAAGGATGGGGAGGCAGAGAAAATCCGCGATCGACATGGGTGGCGAGGAGAACGCACTCACCCTCCCTTGGCTATGGCTCGGTCTCGTTCCTCGGGAGTCGCACCGATTTGTGGGGGATCAGTCCCCCCTCCACCAAGTCGTCGAGGTCGTCCTGGCTGATCGTCGAGCGGATCCAGTCGCCCTGGATCCAGCCCGGCAGCAGGCCGGATCTCGACGAGGATCCGCCCCGGCTGGTCCGCTTGCCCTTCGCCTTCGCGGTCGCCTTCTTCGCGCGCTCCAGCGCCACCGTCTTCTCTTTTCCCATGGCGGCGGATCGAGTTCGAGCGAGGGTTCAGCGACGAGAGCAGAAGCGAGCGTGGCGGAGAGGTCGAAGGAAGAAGAAAAGAGAATGGGACCGCATGGGGTAGAGACCCGGTCCGGTGCCTTTTATAGGGTCGTTCCCCGAGTGACTGACTGGTAAGCCCAGACGATCTAAACAAATCCCGCAACAGTCGCGCGCGCAGTACGTGGCGAAAAAGGTGGCGCGGGGATCGATGAGACTTGCCTAATCCGTCCCGATTACCACGGCCCCGCCCATCTGGCGCGCTTCCCGAAATTCGAATCCCGCGAAATCCGCGGAGAGCAGAGCAACTTGTCAGACTAAAAGCATCCTCTACATTATCATTCGGAATTCTACCGTGAAAATTCACTCGACAAAAACCAAGAAAGGACCAAGGTGACTAAAGAAGAAGTTGACGTTGTCTGCTCAGTTCATGGCTCCAGCACAAGTTATACTCACAGCATGAAGAATGAGTCGGAAGTGTTCTCAACTCCTTCCCCACTCAAACCCTGATCCATTCGGGGGCTAATGATGAAGCTATGTACCTAGAGTAGGGTCATGGATCTGTCCAAGATGCCCTCCCCAAGGACATCTCTAAAAGAACTAGAAGCAGTCGGAGAGAAATCATCATCCACTCGACCATGAAGTTATGTTCCACTCGACAGCCTTGAAGACACTCGACCATGAACCATTCGACCGTCAGAAGATGTGAAGACACTCACTCCACAACGGTCGAGATTTAAGTCATAGCTTTATGGTCATTTATAACACTTTACTCCGGATGTTACCAGTAACGCTCCTCCTTTATGAACATTGAACCCTGTGTAACGGAGGGGAGCTGGGGTCCTGGCGCACTCTATATAATCCACCCCTCTCCTCTGGGACAAGGGTTCGCACCTTTTGTAATTCACACGCATATATCCAGTCGACCGCCTCCGGGCTCCGAGACGTAGGGCTGTTACTTCCTTTGAGAAGGGTCTGAACTCGTAAAACTCGCGTGTGCAGCTCCTCCATAGCTAGGATCTTGCCTCTACATTCCTACCCCCCTATTCTACTGTCAGGCTTAGAACCACGACAGCGCCCCCTACCTCGTGGGCCCCCTGGAGCTCATCCGACCTCAACTCCAACTTTATATATTCGTGTTCGGAGAGAGAAAAATCAGGGATAAAGATTCATCGCATTTCACGATACGGAGCCGCTGCCAAGCCCTAACTACAGGGCTCCGGAGGGGGGAATCCATCGCCATCGTCATCATCAACCATCCTCCATCACCAATTTCATGATGCTCACCGCCGTGCGTGAGTAATTCCATCGTAGGCTTGCTGGACAGTGATTGGTTGGTTGAGATTTATCATCCTTTGCGTATCCAAAGTCTGACCTTTGCTTAAAGACCATGTCAACGCTATCTCGAAGCATGTATGTGGTACTCCGATTTTCAATAAGAACATTTGAAGCACAATGCTAAAATTTCTTTATTAATTACCCCAAACACCGTTGTATGGGTAATGTCATGAAATTTCTCTCCCCTCACCTAAAGGGTTTTCTACATTATATCTTGTCACGGATATCATGCTCTGCTTGTCCCTGGAAAGGATATATCCCTGAAATATGTGTTTAAACACATTTTTTCCTTTTCATTGTTCTGTTTAATCTGATAATCATATTTTCCTTTCCAATGTTTGGTTTAACCTTTCTTGAGGTCTATATGATCTAAGCAGTAATATTCTCCTGCTTATGTAAACACCTCGGTGTACAATTCTGTCAGCAAGACCCTGTTGCTTTTGTTGATAGCATTCTGGTAACCACCGATGGACGAGTACTTTGCCTATTGGTCCACCTCATTCAACGAGCAGGAAAATGGTTCTCTTTGCCCCTCACCCTTGGTACCAATGGTTGTTGCCAACATAATTGATAGTCTATCCTCTAACATGCCTTTCTTACATGATCATGCAAGACGTCATCCCCCTTCCTACTTTTAACCCACATGGTGGGCCCATAACCCACAGTTCCACAGGATCGAAACCTGACTCTCCTATACACCCTGTTGTCTAAGTTATTTCTCGCGCTTGACTTCGTACGTAATTCACGGGCCACCTTCCTACTAATCTATTCTGGTAACAGACGCAATACTTAATCTCGTTGCTCTGGACCCTTATCGCACTTTGTTTCAGACATCAAATGATTGCCTATCCGTTTGAAGCTTCTCATGGTACCTTCTTACTTTGCTCTCGATATCTTCTCAAGTTTCAATTCGAGAGTTACTCTCTGCCACCTTCCCCGATGTTATCGACCAAGTACTCAACCTTGCAGAGGTCCGTTCTTTCGGAATAACCACCCTTTATTCTTTCGTAAGTACGATGAAGATCCCGAAGAAAGGATGCGTACTACATCATCATGACCTGAAGCAGAGAAATGAAGACATCAACATAATGGATCGACCGCTTCAAGAAGATCAACCAAGATTGAGGACGCTCGTTAGAATTTCGTAACCAAATCCCTTCCCCCTCCCTTCCCCTCTTAAATCTCGGGACGAGATTCCTTGTAGTGGAGGAGAATTGTGACGCCCGGATATTTAAGCTCCGGTAATACCCTGCTAATGATGCCATGTCACCATGATTACTGTTGCTAATCCCGCATTAGTTCAAAACGATTCAAATTCAAATTTGAGTTAATGTCAAACATCAAAAGTTTTCAAACATTAAAACTAAAATGTTCGGTTTGCGGCAAATAATCCATACATTAATTTGGTGAAGGAACCACACTTTTATAAAATGCTAAAAACTATGAGATGAATAAAACAGTAGTGAAAACTATTATGCAAATACTTTTAAATATTAAAGAATTACAAAACTAATTTAATTTGGGTAGCAAAATTATGTGGCAATGTCATAATTGGTAACATCAATTTAGGTGTCAATTTGGGATATTTTTAACACTAGAATAAACAACAATAAAAAAACAAAAACACGGAAAAGAAAAAAGCGTTGTAGCTTCCCTTCTCTCTCTCTCTCTCGCCCCCTTCCCTCTTAGGCAAGATCGCCCGAGCACGCCCATCGCCGCGCCGTCCCGTTGGCGTGGACACCGGTCGCAGCTTGCCAATCCGATGCGTCGAGGAGCCCCGCCCGACTGTTCTCTGTCGACCTCCATCCTGGATCGAGGCGGGGAAGCCTCAACGCCGTCGCCCTCATCCTCTTCTTCGTCGGCGCCGCACGCCCCGGTCTTCGTCGATCCACTGGCCCTCGAACCTCCCCGGCCCCGTCGACCCCTCCACGAGCTCCTTGTTAAGCTCCGCGTGCCTTCTCCCTCCCTCTGCCGCTTGATTCTCTCCCGCTGCTTGTTGTCCCCATTGCCGGAGCTCTGCTTCCTCCACCATATACCCCCTGTCGTTTTGGTCTATCCCCAGGCTGGATGAGTGCTCAGATGATCTCAGGGCGCCCCCCTGATGTTCCCCTGCTAGTTAGCTGGCTCGAACACGAGCTGCGCTGTCGAACCCAGCCGCCGCACTTCCTGTTGCCGCCGGCCGTCGTCATTGCGGTTACCTCCGGCCTCCCCAGCGTCACCCAGGACCACCATTCGATGCGGCATCAAGCTCGCGTTCGAACAAGCCCGACCACGCCCGGTTTGGATCACCACCGCCCGTTTCCGACGAGGTCCCGTGGCCCTTCGCCCTGTTTGGCATTGCCGCTGGTGCGCCACCGCAGTTGAACGTGGCTGGGGCACTGCCAAGTGCCCCATGCCCGTCAGGTAGCTAATTAGGAGCTAATGGCCCACTCACATGTGGGCCCGCCACTGTAGCACTTAGTTAGGTTAAATTAACTAGGTAATTTTTGGAGACACTGAGAACATGGGCCCACCCCTCCTAATTAATCTTAATTGGTTTAGTTTAAACACTGTTAAACCAGTAGAGTATGACACGTGGGTCCCTGCGGACCCTTTTACCAGTCAACGGTCCCAGTTGACTGCTGACTGGGCAGTCAACTGGACCCTACCTGTCAGCCCTTGGTACACTGCTGTGTACATTCTGTGGCTTAGCATTTTGACCATTATTTTTGAATTAATAATAATTCTAAAAACTGTTTAAAAATTTGAAAATTCATATAAATTAAACTGTAACTCGGATGAAAATACATTGTACATGAAATTTTATCAGAATGACGAGACGAATTCGGCTACGTAGCTCGTTTGTCCGCCACACATCCCTCGCATAGCGAACACGCAACTTTCCCCCTCTGGTTCATCTGTCCGAAAACACAAAACACTGGGAATACTTTCCCGAATGTTTCCCCCCTTCGCCGGTATCGCCTACTACTGCGTTAGGGCACACCTAACACCGCTCGTTGTCTTGTCATGGATCGTCATGCATATGTTTGCATTATATTCATTGTTTCTTCCCCCTCTTCTCTGGCTAGACATCGAGACAGACGCCGCTGCTACCTAGTACGACTATGGTGTTGGCGACCCCTCCTTCTTGCCAGAGCAACCAAGCAAGCCCCCCCCCCTTGATCAACCCGATATCGCCTAATCTTCTCTCTACTGCTTGCATTAGAGTAGTGTAGCATGTTACTGCTTTCCGTTAATCCTATTCTGATGCATAGCCAGTCCTTGCTACTACTGTTGTTACCTTTACCTACAACCCTAACTGCTTAGTATAGGATGCTAGTATTCCATCAGTGGCCCTACATTCTTGTCCGTCTGCCATGCTATACTATCATGTTGTGATCACTCAGGAGGTGATCACGAGTATATTCATACATACTATATAGGTGGTGACTAAAGTCGGATTGACTCGTAGAGTACCCGCAAGTGATTCCGATGTTGGGGGCTGAAGGGGCAGGTGGTTCCACCCAGGTAGTGGTGGGCCTGGGTTCCCGACGGCCCCCGATTCTTACTTTGTGGCGGAGCAACAGGGCAGGTTGAGACCACCTAGGAGAGAGGTGGGCCTGGGCCTGGTCGGCGTCCGTAGTTACTTGCAAATAACACGTTTAACGAGATCTTGGTACTTATCTGAGTCTGGCCACTGGCCTATACGCACTAACCAACTACGCAGGAACAGTTATGGGCACTCGACGTCGTGGTATCAGTCGAAGCCTTCTTGACGTCAACGGCTGAGCGGCGCGCGCCAGATTGGACTGGAATGCCTGCTCTTGTATTAGGGAGGCTAGGTCTGCTTCCGGCCGCCCACGCAACATGCAGCTGTGCAATGGGCCCAGACCCCTACGCCATAGGATTTAGACTGGCGTGCTGACCTCTCTATTGTGCCTAGGTAGGGCTACGATGTGTTGATTTTCTAAGGCCGGACATGACCCAGAAAAGTGTGCCCGGCCAGAGGGATCGAGCGTGTTGGGAAATATGGTGCAACCCTGCAGGGAAGTTTATCTATTCGAGTAGCCGTGTCGCTCGGTAAAAGGATGACCCGGAGTTGTACCTTGACCTTTTGACAACTAGAACCGGTTACTTAATAAAATACACCCTTCCAAGTGCGAGATACAACCCGGTGATCGCTCTCTCACAGGGCGACGAGGGGAGGATCGCCGGGTAGGTTTATGCTATGCGATGATACTTGGTGAACTTACCACCTACTCTCTTCTACATGCTTCAAGATGGAGGCTGCCAGAAGTGTAGTCTTTGATAGGACTAGCTATCCCCCTCTTATTCTGGAATTCTGTAGTTTAGTCCACAGATACTACCCATTTCATTGATACCAATGCATATGTAGTGTAGATCCTTTCTTGCGAGTACTTTAGATGAGTGCTCATGGTTGCTTTCCTACTTCTTTTCCCCCTTTTCCCGGTTATTGCGATCATATGATGGAGTCCAGGAGCCAGAGGATCCTGAGGATGATTCTACATGGAGTTCGGTCTCGAGGAGTAGTTAGGAGGTCCCTGGCAGGAGGCCTCACCTTTTCGATCATTGATACTTTTGTGCTAGCCTTCTTAAGGCAAACTTGTTTAACTTATGTCTGTACTCAGATATTATTGCTTCTGCTGACTCTTGTGTATTTGAGCCCTCGAGGCCCCTGGCTTGCAATATAAAGCTTGTATTGTTTTAATTTGTGTCTAGAGTTGTGTTGTGATATCTTCCCGTGAGTCCCTGATCTTGGTCGTACACATTTGCGTGCATGATTAGTGTACGGCCAAATCGGGGGCGTCACAGGTCCGTACTTTTGCTAGTGCAATCTGTCAACAATTCTAATATAATTGGATCATATAACCATCCCTCAACGTGCGATGAAGAATCACTCCAAAGTTCCTATCTAGCAGAGAACATAAGACAAAATTTTTTGTAGCTATTCTTTCCGAGCGTTCTATCCAATAGTTCGTACTAAAATAACACCAAGTTATTCTTTCCGATCGATCTACCAAGAGTTCGTACTAAAATAACACCAAAACAAATTTAGATTCATAACACTCAATCCAACACAAAGAACCTCAAAGAGTGCCCCAAGATTTCTACCGGAGAAACAAAGACGAGAATGTGCATTAACCCCTATGCATAGATTACCCCAATGTCACCTCGAGAATCCGCAAGTTAAGTGCCAAAACACATATCAAGTGAATCAATATGATACCCCATTGTCACCACGGGTATTTGATGGCCCACAAGTATAGGGGATCTATCGTAGTCATTCCGATAAGTAAGAGTGTTGAACCCAACGAGGAGCAGTAGGAAATGACAAGCAGTTTTCAGTAAGGTATTCTCTGCAACCACTTAAATTATCGGTAATAGATAGTTTTGTGATAAGGTAATTCGTAACAGGTAACAAGTAACAAAAGTAAACAAGCTGCAGCAAGATGGCTCAATCCTTTTTGTAGTAAAGGACAAGCCTGAACAGACTCTTATATAAAGGAAAGCGCTCCCGAGGACACATGGGAATTATCGTCAAGCTAGTTTTCATCATGCTCATATGATTTGCGTTCGTTACTTTGATAATTTGATATGTGGGTGGACCGGTGCTTGGGTACTGCCCTTCCTTGGACAAGCATCCCACTTATGATTAACCCCCCTCGCAAGCATCCACAACTACGAAAGAAGAATTAAGGTAAACCTAACCATAGCATGAAACATATGGATCCAAATCAGTCCCTTACGAAGCAATGCATAAACTAGGGTTTAATCTTCTATCACTCTAGCAACCCATCATCTACTTATTACTTCCCAGTGCCTTCCCCTAGGCCCAAACAATGGTGAAGTGTCATGTAGTCGACGTTCACATAACACCACTAGAGGAAAGACAACATACATCTCATCAAAATATCGAACGAATACCAAATTCACATGACTACTTATAACAAGACTTCTCCCATGTCCTCAGGAACAAATGTAACTACTCACAAATCATATTCATATTCATAATCGAGGGGTATTAATATGCATAAAGGATCTGAACATATAATCTTCCACTGATTAAACCAACTAGCATCAACTACAAGGAGTAATCAACACTACTAGCAACCCAAGGGTACCAATCTGAGGTTTTGAGACAAAGATCAGATACAAGAGATGAACTAGGGTTTGAGAGGAGGTGCTGGTGAAGATGTTGATGGAGATTGACCCCCTCCCGATGAGAGGATCAATGGTGATGACGATGGTTACGATTTCCCCCTCCTAGAGGGATGTTTCCCCGGCAGAACAACTCCGCCGGAGCCCTAGATTGGTTCCGCCAAGGTTCCGCCTAGAGACGGCGGCTCTTCGCCCCGAAAGCTTCCTCATGATTTTTTTTCAGGGAAAAAGACACCTTATACCAAAAGATGGGCATCGGAGGGCTTCCAGGTGGCCCACGAGGCAAGGGGCGTGCCCAAGGGGGTAGGGCGCGCCCTCCACCCTCATGGACGGTGGGTGGCCCCCCTCTGGTGCTTCCTTCGCCCAATATCTTTTATATATTCCAAACTGACTTTCGTGGAGTTTCAGGACTTCTGGAGTTGTGCAGAATAGGTATCTAATATTTTCTCCTTTTCCAGCCCAGAATTCCAGCTGCCGGCATTCTCCCTCTTAATGTAAACCTTGTAAAATAAGAGAGAAAAGGCATAAGTATTGTGACATAATGTGTAATAACAGCCCATAATGCAATAAATATCGATATAAAAGCATGATGCAAAATAGACGTATCAGTATTCATAGCAAGACATACATCAAGTGCTCTCCAATCCATAAAAGTATTCAATCCGATAACAACAAAATTTCGAAGGGAAACCTCAATTCACAACAAGATATAGAGGGGAAAACACCATATCATGCAACTATATTAACAAAGCCCGCAATACATCAAGATCGTGACATCTCAAGAACACGAGAGAGAGAGAGAGAGAGATTAAACACATAGCTACTGGTACAAACCCTCAGCCCCGAGGGTGGACTACTCCCTCCTCATCATGGTGGCCGACGGGATGATGAAGATGGCCACCGGTGATGATTTCCCCCTCTGTCAGGGTGCTGGAACGGTGTCTAGATTGGTTTTTCATGGCTACAGAGGATTGGGGTGGCGAAACTTCCGATCTAGGGTTATTTCCGATGGTTTCTCTATTTATAGGATTTTTTGGCATTGGTTTCACGCGAAGATGGGCCTCGAGGTGAGCACAACCCGCCTACACACGGGTTGGGCTCCAGGTGCGCCCTGGTGAGTTGTGCCCACCTCGTGGATCTTCTGGCCCTCCCACAAAGCTTCTAGTGCCTCTTTTGTTCGAAAAAAATCGTCAAAAAGTTTCAGATCATCTAGAGAACTTTCATTTCTGCATAAAAAACAACACCACAATGGTTCTGCCTAAAACAGCGTCAGTCTGTGTTAGTTCCATGCAAATCATACCAAAACCATATAAAATTGTTGTAAACATGGCATGAGTACTTCATAAATTATAGATACGTTGGAGGCGTATCATTCTCCACAAGATGATTTTTGTCCCATAATATTTGGTAGACCTTTCTTGAACAATGTTAATGCTAAGATAGATTGCCATAAAGAAACAGTCAGTGTCAACTTTGGTGATGTGTCTAATGAGTTTAATTTCTCTAAGTTTTGTAGACAACCTCATGACAAAGGATTGCCTAGTAAGGTTGAAATAATTGGTCTTGCTTCTATTGCCGTACCTCCTGCTGATCCACTAGAACAATATTTGCTAGACCATGAAAATGATAAAATATTCTTTGAGAAACAACCTATCCTTAAACACAACTTGCCCATTGAAACTCTAGGAGGTCCTCCTCCACCTAAAGGTGATCCTGTGTTTGAATTAAAGCAATTGCCAGACACTCTGAAATATGCTTATCTTGATGAGAAAAAGATATATCCTATTATTATTAGTGCTAACCTTACAGAACATGAAGAAAAGAGATTATAAAAAATTCTGAGGAAGCACCATGCTCCTATTGGATAAATCTTGATGAACTTAAGGGCACTAGTCCCACTTTCTGCCAGCACAAGAGTAGTATCAAACCTGATGCCAAACCCGTTATTGATCATCAACGATGATTGAATCCTAAGATGAAGGAAGTGGTAAGAACTGAAATACTAAAGCTTCTAGAAGCATGTATAATCTATCCCATAGTTGACAGTAGATGAGTAAGTCATGCTCATTGTGTCCCTAAGAAAGGAGGTATTACTGCTGTTCCTAATGATAAAAATGAACCCATTCCACAAAGAATAGTGACTGGCTATAGAATGGTTATTGATTTCAAAAAATTAAACAAAACGACTAGAAAAGATCATCACCCTTTTCCTTTCATTGATTGAATGTTAGAAAGTTTGTCAAAGCACACACACTTTTGCTTTCTTGATGGATATTCTGGTTTCTCTCAACCACCTTAACTTGTCCTTTTGGAACTTATGCTTACAGACATATGCCTTTTGGTTTATATAATGCACCTAATACCTTTCAAAGATGTATGACTGCTATATTCTCTGACTTTTGTGAAAAGATTGTTGAGGTTTTCATGGATGATTTTTCCATTTATGAAACTTATTTTTATGATTGCTTAAGCAACCTGGATTGAGTTTTGCAGATATGTGAACAAACTAATCTTGTCTTGAATTGGGAGAAGTGCCACTTTATGGTGAACGAAGGTATTGTCTTGGGGCATAAAATTTCTGGCGAGGTATTGAGGTGGATAAAGCTAATGTTGATGCAATTGAGAAAATGCCATGTCCTAAAGATATTATAGGTATTCATAGTTTCCTTGGTCATGCTGGTTTTTATAGGAGGTTTATTAAAGACTTCTCTAAAATTTCTAGGCCTCTTACTAGTCTCTTGCAAAAAGATATTCCATTTGTTTATTATGATGATTGTGTAGAAGCCTTTGAAACACTTAAGAAAGCCTTAACTTCTACACCTATTGTTCAACCAGTGTAACGCCCACGATGCGGTTATATCTCCCACGTGTCGAGGCACGACTTAGAGGCATAACCGCATTGTGGTTTTGTCGCAAGAAGGGTCATCTTCACACAATCCCATGTAATGAACAAGAAAGGGATAAATAGATAGTTGGCTTACAATCGCCACATCACACAATGATCATATAATTCATACATCATTCAGAGTACACTCATGGTCCGACTACGGAAAACCAAATGAAAACAAGATAACCCCAAATGCTAGATCCCCGATCGTCCCAACTAGGCACCACTACTGATCATCAGGAAAAGACACGTAGTAACAGCCAAGGTCCTCGTCGAACTCCCACTTGAGTTCGGTAGCATCACCTGCACTGGTATCATCGGCACCTGCAACTGTTTTGGTAGTATCTGTGAGTCACAAGGACTCAGCAATCTCAAAAACCATGAGATCAAGACTATTTAAGCTTATGGGTAGGATGTGGTAATGAGGTGGAGTTGCAGCAAGCGCTATGCAAATATGGTGGCTAACATACGAGTACAAGAGAAAGATGAGAAGCTATGCAACGGTCGAAAAGCTATAAGCGATCAAGAAGTGATCCTGAACTACTTACATTCATACATAACCCAACCGTGTTCACTTCCCGGACTCCGCCGAAAAGAGACCATCACGGCAACACAAGCGATTGATGCATTTTAATTAAGTCAAGTGTCAAGTTCTCAACAACTGGATATTAACAAATTCCCATCTGCCACATAACCGCGGGCACAGCTCTTGAAAGTTTATACCCTGCAGGGGTGTCCCAACTTAGCCCATCACAAGCTCTCACGATCAACGAAGGATATTCCTTCTCCCGGAAAGACCCGATTAGTCTCGGAATCCCAGTTACAAGACATTTCGACAATGGTAAAACAAGAACAACAAGACCACCCGATGTGTCGGCAAATCCTAATAGGAGTCGCACGTATCTCGTTCTCAGGGCACACCGGATGGGCAAGATGTCGGGTTAGCTGAGACCCTGGTTGCCTAGGGGGCGCCGGACATCGCCCAGGTTGGACCAGCACTTAGAGGAACACTGGCCCGGGGGTTGAATAAAGATGATCCTCGGGTTAATTACTCCCTAGGCAAAGTTTTAGGTTGTTATTAGGAAAATGTTAAAACCAAGGTTGGGCCTTACTGGAGGAGTTTTATTCAAAGCGAACTGTCAAGGGGGTCACATAACCCCAACCGCATAAGGAACGCAAAATCAATGAACATAACACCACTATGACGGAAACTAGGGCAGCAAGAGTGGAACAAAACACCGAGCAAAAGGCCAAGCCTTCCACCCTTTGCCAAGTATATAGATGCATTGATTAAAATAAGAGATATTGTGATATCCCAATATATCCATGTTCCAACATGGAACAACCTGCAAGGCACCTTCAACTAGCAACACTATAGGAGGGGCTAAGCAAAAGCGGTAACATAGTGTCACGCCCAATATGTGATATTATCCTAAAGCAACTCGAAGGTCCCACCAAGGATAGAACCACATATTGACATGCTTTTGCAAGGTGGATATCATTACATCAACATTACATAATAGATGGGGATACATACAAGGCATACAAATGCTGCAAGAATACATCAATACATAATACATAAGATCAACATCCGACTATGGATGAAACACAAACAAAAGCTCGAACGACATCCACCCTGCTAGCCCAGGCTGCCGACCAGGAACCTAAACCAAGATCGACGAAGAAGAAGTAGGACTCCAAAACATGCAAACATCGCTCCCGCGTCATGATCATCGCAATACCTGTACCTGCAACTGTTGGTGTAGTAATCCGTGAGCCACGAGGACTCAGCAATCCCATTACCATGGGTATCAAGACTAGCAAAGCTTAATGGGTATGGAAGGGGTAAGGTGGTGAGGTTGTAGCGGCGACTAAGCAATTTATGGTGGCTAACTTACGAATACAAGAGTAAGATGAGAAACTACGCGACGATCGCAAACTAGAAATGATCAAGAAGTGATCCTGAACTACTTACGGTCAAACATAACCCAACTGTGTTCTCTTCTCGAACTTCCCCGAAAAGAGACCATCATGGTTAAGCAACGCGATTGGTGTATTTTAAAAGAGTTTACTTCAAGTCTTCTACAATCGGATTAGCAAATTCCCATCTGCCACATAACCGCAAGCACGGCGCTCGAAAGTTTAAACCCTGCAGGGGTGTCCCAACTTAGCCCATGACAAGCTCACGATCCGCAGAGACAATTCTCCATGCGGGACACCCGATCAGACTCGGAATCCCGAAGCACAAGAAATTTTGACAATGGTAAAACAAAACCAGCAAGACCGCCCGAATGTGCCGAGAAATCCCAATAGGAGCAGCGCATATCATTCTCAGGGCACACCGGATGAGACATCCTACGAGTAAAACCAACCCTCAAGTTTCCTCGAGGTGGCCGCGCAGTCTACTCGGTTCGGACCAACACTCAGAGGAGCACTGGCCCGGGGGGGCTAACAAAAATCCACGGGGGCCAGCAAGTCCCTATGCAAGTTTAGGTGATGATAGGCAAATGGTAAAACCAATGTTGGGCCTTGCTGGAAGAGTTTTATTCAAAGCGAACTGCCAAGAGGGTCACATACCCCTCATCGTGTTAGGGACGCAAAATCAAGGAACATAACACCGGTATGATGGAAACTAGGGCGGCAAGAGTGGAACAAAATACCATGCATAAGGCCAAGCCTTCCATCCTTTACCAAGTATATAGATGCATTAATTAAATAAGAGATATTGATATCCCATGATATCCATGTCCCAAAATGGAACAACCTGCAACTGCACCTGCAACAGGAACGCTATAAGAGGGGCTGAGCAAAGTGGTAACATAGCCAAACAACGGTTTGTTAGGAAGGGTGAAAAGGGTTAGTGGTTTTCATGGCAATTTGGGAGGCTTGATAAACAAGTGGTAGGTAGCGCGACATAGCGATAGCATCGAGACAACTAGCATAGCAAGGATAGTAGTGAGATCCAAGGTGATGGTCATCTTGCCTGAAATCCCACTAGGAAGAAGACCGAATCTATGAAGAAGATGAAGCCACGTAGTCGAACGAATCCTCACAATCACAACGAAACAAGAACTATCGAGAAGGAGCACAACCGGAAAGAAGCAAATAACATAGTAAACACACAACACATAAACAAGACATGATGCTCAACCAAGTATGATGCATGACAAGGCTACATGACGCTACTCATGGCAAGAGATGATGCATACAAGAACAACACATCAATGCAAGTTTAAATGAGGCCGGAAACAACACATAACAATTCCGGTAAGTCCTCATATGCAAATTTCGAAATTGGTCCAGATCTGATTAGAACACAATGTTGAAGTTGTTAAACATCAAGTTAAAATGCACCAAAATGATCCACTCGGTTTTCTAGCCAAGTTACATATAAAATTCATTTAATTTGGAGCTACGGCCTAGAAGATATGAGCAAAACAAGTTAAACATGGCATTGATGCAAATGCAAGCAAAACAACATCACAAACCACTCCAAAACATAGATGCAACAAGGTAACATGAAACTACATGCAAAACTAAGCAAGTTTCATATAGATCATGCTCAAAACGGAGCAACGGTTCAACACATACACTCCATACAAGATTCAAACACAATCTGCCCAAAACAACAACTAAGCACTTTGAAATCAAGGAAACAACATACTACAAGAATCATATGGGCACAAACTTGATATGCACTCAAAGTACAAACAACCAAGGGCATGGCATAAAAGTACACATAACAAAGAGCAAATAACATGAAGGCATCATATACATATGGTTCATAGACTAGTGGGAACCATCAAGACAAGATTGCATGTTATAACAGTTTCAACAAGTGTTAAACAAAGACATCAACATAGCATGTTTGCAAGCATGGAACAGAGGTCATATGAAGTCCAAAATTAACAAACTTGGCAGGTGGACAAAGTACTCATAGCATACTTCAAAACATGTCACTGGAGCATCTCTAAAAGAGGCATAGATCAATAAATAACAAGCTCACAACATGGCATCATGAAGTTAACAGAAATCTGGAACAACATTTAGGCATGTTCCTGGCAATGAAAATATATGCTACAGGACATATATGAGGCATCAAAAGGCATGGCATGATAGAGCACAACAAGGACATCAAAACACCCTTACTGAAGTTCATGAAAATATGCATGGAATAGATAGCTTCAACTTAATAGGGCATCACAATGTAACAGTTACAGACTTAGCAAAATTCACTGAGTCTCAGAAATCAGCAACATTAGGTAGCACACTTCGCAAGCTTGTGATAGTCACCACAAGGCACATAAAAATACATGGATATCACCACTGTAAATATGGCATGAATATGTTCCTAAAACATGTAGACACGATGCACAAAAGATGCACACACAAAATGCAATGAAAAAGACAAAACAACAAGTTATGACAAGTTTCAGCAGTTACCATCATATAGCACTCTTGCAACAAGGATTAACATGGCATAATGCATCCTAACATGCATGCAAATCACACCATCATGTAGAGCATCACGAGTTGAACATTTTGACATATCATATGCGCAAAACGGAGCAACATGTATGACATTACGCTAGGTCAAACAAGCACACATGAAGTTGAATACTGGGGACTTAGCCAAAATTTCAGAAATCAGAGTGAGCGTCATATAACAAAGCATGCACAAGGTGAGGTTTAGCGGGTTCTCACCAACGGGCCAAGCCCAGTCTAGCAGGAGGTCAGGCAGGCCAACGGGGAGGCTGCAGCAGGCTGGCCCATGAAGCCAAGGCGAGGGCGCGGCCTACGTGCGCGAGAAGGAAACCCTTGTCCTCCTCGAACTCGAGTGAGAACGAGGCAGGGGCGGCGACGGCGGATTTCGGCGAGGGGACGGCGGAAGGCGGCGGGCAGGGGTCCGATTGACGACAGGAATGGGCAGATCCAGTCCCTGGGCACCGGATCTGGCCGGAGATGGGCGAGGACGGCGAGGGGTGGCATGGATCCGAGCAAAGGAATGACGGGGTCGTGAGCTCCGGCGAACTCCATGCGGCGGCGCGACGAGGCTTCGAGGACTCCGGCGAGGGGTCAGGCGGAGGCGCGGGGAGCTCGGGATCGGGCTCCTCTCGATCCAACTAGAGCGGGGCGCGGGAACGGGAGGTCGGGCGGCGAATCTGGTGGCCAGCGACGAGGTCCTCGGCGGCGGTGAGATCTGGCGAGACGAGCGCGGCGGCGGCGTGCGCTCGGGCCTAGATGGCCTCGGGCGGGCCCCATGCAGGCCTGGCGGGCCTCGGCGGTGCGGTGGAGATGCGACCGGACGGCGGTGACGTGGCGCATCTGGATTGGACGGGGCGGCGTGTGGACATGTTCGGCGCATGGAGGAGGAAGATGCTAGGGTTTTGGACCCGAAATTTTGGAGGGGAGGGTGTTTATATAGGTGGAGGGAGCTAGGAGAGTCCAAATGAGGTGCAGTTTTCGCCCACACGATCGTGATCCAACGACAGAGAGCATGGAGGGGGCTTAGATGGGCTAGTGGGCTGTTATGAAGGTGTGCTAGGCTGCAAAGAGAAGGGGGTTTAGAGGTTAAACAGTTAACTGCTAGGGCATCAAACGACCTCCAAATTGAATGAAATTTCACAGGCGGTCTACCGGATATATACCAAGGCCACTCAACAAATCTCGGCCCATTCCGAGAATGTTTTTCTCCTGGTCACGAAACAAGGTTTGAGAGGTGCAATGGGTGCAAGACAGAGAGTCGGATTCTGAAACGGACAATGGAGAAAGTGACCGGATGCAAGTTTTGGAAAACATGATGATGAAATGCACATGATGACATGTCAAGCTACAACACGCAAGCGAGTGACATGGCAACGACGGCGAATACCTGGAAGACACCTGGCACATCAGATTCAGGGCATTACAACTCTCCTCCACTAACAAGAGATCTCGTCCCGAGATCTTAGGAACGAGACGGGAGAAAGAGGACAAGGAGGAATAAGAATGCAAGAGAGAAGATGAACAAAGTCGAGAGCACTCGGTTATAAAAGAGGAACATCGAATATGACGAGAATCAACAGCTCAGGAAAAAGCTCCGGTTAGAAAGGAATAAGAACGAAAGAATTTAGGCAGCACTCCGGCTAAACATGGAAAGAATAGAACATGAACTTTAGAAGATGGAACGATACTTGACGAGGGAAACAACACAAAGCCTCTAGAAGAATTAAAAGAGTGGAATGAAAAGAACGGAGAATAAAATGACATCTTGTGCCACAATTGAGTTGAAAAAGCATCCTTACGAAGAATGATTGAGTGAAGTTGCTGGAAATTCAACAACTAAAGAATTGATTTGCGTGGGCTTATGTAAACATCTCAAAATTATGAGGTGATAACCGGCCACAAGCGGAAAGATTGAATATCTAAGAAGACGATGAAATGCAAAAATCCACTTCAAAAGAATACGGATACTTAATTGCACTTCGAGATACAAGAAGAAAAGATACTTAAGCGCCTCCAACAAGAATCTTTATGAACACTTGAAGAATGAATAGAATCCTGTTGAACCACCATGAAGAACTCCAGTCACAAAAAGGATGATGAGATAGCATTGGAGGACGAAAAGAATAAGACTAGAGCCTTGCAATGATTTAGATGGATCTTCGCGACGAGACAAGCGAGAAACTTGGAACTCCGGAAAAAGAAAATATGAACAACTTAGAACCGACAGAATATTCATCATGAACAATCTCCAAAGCAAGGAATCAATCAACTTGATGAAAGAAGAATAAGAACTATGTTATGCTTATCCTTCATCAATTAAATTGATGAGAAGCAATGGATTGCATACAACTTATTCGCATTGGAAAAGATTAAGGGGAGATATAGCGCAACACTTGGGAAAGTCTTCATGAACCACCGATACGATTGGAAAGAATGAATGAATTGATATGATAGCAAAGGAGGAGGATTCTTGAACGAACCATCGTAAGAATTTGGAAATGAATAAAGAAAGAGAATTCCTCGCCGGGAAGAATTAGAAAACGAACAAAAATACTTGAGTGAAACGAGATGCAAGAGAACGAAGAGATTGTGAAATGATTAAAGAAACCTTGAACGAAGCACCGGTACAAGTAAGGGAACGAACGAAGCTGGAAACTTGAAACGAAGAACTATTCCGAAATGAAGGTCTCCGGATAATCAAAATGAAAAAACAACTCCTGAAATACTCCGGATGGGTAAGAAAAGAATCACACGATTGGGAACAATTTGAGGGGATAGCATCAAGCTAGCACCACAATTCTCCACGAGAATAGACAAGATTTAGAGGAAAAACTCTTCTTTGGTCTTCAAATGTTGAGAATGACGATGAGGGACACCACCAAACTTGTTGAGGCACTCCGGAATGAATAATACAAAGATTGAGCCAAACATGAAAAGAATTTTAAAGCAATCTTGAAATAAACATCTGACTGATGAAACTCATTCTTACGTCAAACTTCGAAAAGAATTTGAGAATACTCCGGGAAATTAGAAGAGTCTGGTAAGATCCTGGGAAAAGATCTATGGGTTAGGGCTCACGGAAAGGAAACGCCGTTGTAAAGGATTGTTGGAGAGAGAAATGATGCACCGGAACAACTGAAAGACTTGAATGAGGTGACAACATCGAAATAATTGAATGCAAACATGGATGTTCTGAGATGTCTTCAGCCCTCCGGGATGATTAAATAGCGAGAGATGAATGAGCAAGGGAAAACATTTGAGTCGAGGAAAAGAATATGATCAATAAGGAAGAAGCTTGAATTGGATCCATCGGAAAGGAAAGCAAGACAAACAACGATTAACTTGATGAGAAATCATCGGTTGAGACAATTGAAAAGGGATTGCAGAGACTCCGCACGAATGAAATGGATGCTCGAATAGAGGCTCAGACTTCAGGAATAAAATGGGTGGCAGGGCGGGTAAAACAAAGGCAACTTGGAGCGGGGAACTGACGAATAACTTGAAGAGGAAAAACATGGGTTGAAATAATTGAGGAAAGAATGCAAAGGCTTCTTACGATTAGGATGGACACTCGATTGCGTACTCCAGCTCTGAGAAGAAAAAGGGTGGGCGGGTGGGAAAAACAAGGACGACTTTGGACGGGGAACAACGTCGCTGAGAATGAACTGGGGATTGATCTCGCAAAAGACGATGAGGGTCGAATCCACTTGACGAGAAACGCACCGGATGAAAAGAGTTGACATCGCAACAAACGAAAACTAAACATGGCACTCACCACCAAGCATTTCATGGCACCACAAGGTAACCAACAGTAAGTACACACATTCATAAAGCTAAACATGGCAAGAGCAAGTTCATAGGGTGCATGGATCACTAGCAAAACACATGGCAATAATGAACTTCATGTTAACAATCTCCCAGCAACAATATTTAGTAAAAGTAGAGCATGGTAATGACAAGCTAGAGTACTCCATAATTGCAACCAGAGGCATGACTGGATATAGCATAACCACATCTTCAAAACACTCTTACTGAACTATCTCAAAATGTGTATGGATCTACTAGTAGCAACAAGACAACATGGCATCAAAATGTAACAGGAAAAGACTTGGCAAAAATACGAAGTGCCTGAAATCAGCAACATCACATAGCCTACTTTGCATGCTTGTGCTAGTCACCACAGAGCTCATAAAAATACAAGGTTTACACCACTATAAAGATGGCATGGAGATGCTCCTAAAACATGTAGACATCATGCTCAGAGGATGCACACACAAAATCAACGAAAATGATAAATCATCAAGTTATGTTAAATTCCAACAGACAACATCATATAGCACTTTTGCAATGAATATTAGGGCATCAATATGGATAGTAACATGCATGCAAATGACAATAACATGAAGAGCATCACGAGACGAGCATTTCGATATATCATATGCGCAAATCGGAGCTATATGCATGGAGATATGGCATGTCAAAGGTGAGCACATGATGTGAGGGATTCGGACTTGCAAAGAATTCAACCTATCAGATCTAGGGTTTTGACCCGTGGCACGTGAACCGAGGTGGCCGGTTGAGCTTGTCAGAGAAGCGGGACGCGGTGACCGGAGTTGAGGGAGGGGACGCCGGCGACGTACGGCGGAGACAGCGGAGGTCAGCAGCGTCCGGGCGGTGCGCGGTGCCGGCAACCTTGCAGCGGCGGGCAACAACGAGCTTCGATGGCGGGCATCGGCGAGCAACTGTGGCGGAGGGCGGCGAGCAACTGTGGCGGCGGGTGGCGAGCAAATGTGGCGGCGCACTGAAGGGCAATGCCGGCGGGAGGCGGCGGCGCGCGGGAGGCGAGATCCGTGCGGCAGCGGGCGAGAACGGGCTGGGGAGGGCCGAGGTCGGGCCCGGCGGGCCCGCGCGGGTGGAGGCGGCGAAGTGGGGCGTGCCTGGGGATAGGTGGCGGCTCCTGAGTGGAGGAGGGAGGCGGCGGCGCGACGTGTCGCCTCCCGGTTGGTCGGGGCGATGTGTCCGGCGGACACGTTCGGCGGCGCGAGGGGGTGAGGGTTAGGGTTTCGTCCGCAATTTCGGGGAGGGGGGGGGGAAGGACATATATATAGGTAGAGCATGGAGTGTCCAAATGAGGTGCGGTTTTTGCCCACACGATCGTGATCCAAGGATGGAGAGCATGGAGTGGGTTTAGATGGGCTATTGGGCTGTTTTGGAGGGGTGTTGGGCTACAACAAGAGAGAGGCTTTAGCGGTTACCCGGTTAACCGTTGGGGCATCAGACGACCTCCAAATGGAACGAAATTTGACAGGCGGCCTACTGGTGATGTACCAAGGCCACTCGGCAAATCTCGACCCATTCCAGGAACGTTTTTCTCCCGCTCACGAAACGAGATTTGAGGGGTGCAACGGGTGCATGTGGGAGTGTCGGATCGCGAAACGGACAACGGGGAAAATGACCGGATGCATGAGACGAACATGAATGCAAATGAGATGCACATGATGACATGAGATAAAATGCACGACATGAACAAAACGCAAAACAAAGACAAAAGCCAACCACGAAGGAAATATCATATCACATAGCCGGAAATGGCAAGAGTGGAGTTACAATTATGGAAAGTTACATCTGGGGCGTTAAAACCAGCTAATTGGAACTTGCCTATTGAAATCATGTGTGACGCTAGTGATTATGCTGTTGGTGCTGTTCTAGGACAAAGAGTTGATAATAAGTTAAATGTTATCCATTATGCTAGTAAGACTCTAGACAATGCCCAAAGAAATTATGCTACTACTAAAAAAGAATTTTTAGCATTTGTGTTTGCTTGTGATAAATTCAGATCTTACATTATTGATTCTAGTGTAATTGTTCACACTAATCATGTTGCTATTAAATACCTTATGGAAAAGAAAGATGCTAAACCTAGACTCATTAGGCGGGTTCTTTTGCTACAAGAATTTGACTTGCATATCACTGATAGGAAAGGGGCTAAGAATCATGTAGCTAATAACTTGTCTAGGTTAGAAAATATCCTTGATGACCCACTACCTATTGATGATAGCTTCCCCGATGAACAACTAGTTGTCCAAATACTTCTTGTAATACTCCTTGGTATGCAGATTATGCTAATTATATTGTTGTCAAATTCATACCACCTAGTTTCACATATCAACAAAAGAAAAAAATCTTCTTTGATTTAAGACATTACTTTTGGGATGACCCACATCTTTATAAAGAAGGAGTAGATGGTATTATTAGACGTTGTATACCTAAGCATGAACAGGAACAAATTGCCAGGACCCCGATTCTAAGTCACATCGATCTAGCCGGTAACACCTCATATCACATTGCGGCCTCACGCATGGTATCCCCACGGGTGTCGCCTTACCATGGCCCGGGACCATTTGCGCCTTTTGGCTCACGTATATGATAGTGTCGCTAGCATCCATATGATAGAGAACCCGGGCCGACATGGCTAGTCATGAACCCAAAGCGGCACAGACCTATGGGGACATGCATACATGAATCACATCAAGCATGTCGGTCATCAGCGTGTGAATCCAGGCTGTAGCACTGGGCTAACAAGACTCCGGGGAACCCGGGCTGTAGCAGGCTAGGCAGGACTCCGGAAGTCACCGCGTGACATTTCCCGAAGGGACAGACATAGGAACAAGTGAAACACATGCCGGCCAGTCAAGTGTCCTGAGCAGTAGTGCTGGGCTAGCAGGACTCCGGTGAACCGGGCTGTAGCGGACTACTATGGCTCGAGGAGCACTAGACTACATTTCCCCATAAGAAAGGCTGCCAAGGATAAACAACTAGATTGTCGGATCCCACACATACCAAGCATTTCAATCATACACACAATATGCTCGATATGTGCAAATACAACATGGCATCACAACAAAACTCTACAACTCAAGTACTTTATTTAAAGGCTCCAAAGAGCCATACATAACATGTTCATACAGGTAGGGGTCACCTGACCCGACACTCAAGTCATACAAGCATACAAGCACATGCGGAAGCAAATAGTCTGAGTACAGACACTAGAAAGCAAGAAGGCTTCTCGAAGCCTGTCTATCTACATAGGGCCCTCCATGGCCAGGATCACCACCTGGGTGGCAAGTCACTCATCGACGTCGAGATCTACATAAAACCCATCGGAGGGGGCAGTGTTGACGTCTGGAAACAGTAATTAAGCAAACATGAGTACGAAGGTACTCAGCAAGTCTTACAACAGAACCTACTATACATGCTCATTCTCAAGAAGGTGGTGGAGTTATTGCAGCAAGCCAGCTTTGACTCTTGGCTAAGCTATCCTATGGGACACCACTAGTAAAATAGTTTTCGCACACGAGTCCACTAATCACCATCACAATACTCCACCGGGGATCCTCCCTCGTCATCCTACGAGAGAGCCATCCTCGGTACTCACACTTATCTTGAGTCTTTTAGTAGTAACCATTAACTTGTCTATGAACTGTATAGGCAACCAAGTAGTCCTTTACTGCGGACGTGGCTATTTGAATAGATGATGTTAACCCTGCAGGGGTGTACTCCTTCATACACGCTCTCACCACTTACCGCCGTTTACACGACATGTACTCCGCAACCTTCAAGCGGAAGCCCAACGAGGGTGTCGGCCACGGCCTACCTAAACACTCAAGTCTCTAGTCCAGGTTTATCGCCTATCCAGGTTCCATCCGTAGGGAGTCCGGAAGAGGTTTCCACATACGGCCCCGAACGATGTGAACAGGGTCCCGAGACACCAAACAGGCGCCCGGCATACCCGGCCACTGTGTATCTACTGCAACATAGCCCACCCCTAGGGTCAGCTCTACGCACGGCCACCAACACATAACCTACAAACACCAAAAACTATTTGCAACTCCTGGACAGAGTACTAGGGTGATTAAGAAGCCGAGAGGGTCAATTAAGGATCCCAATGCATGGTAGTAGCTGATTCTTAAAATCACACATACAGATCTCAGTTCTTAGGGACGGCCTCAATGAAACAACCCACCATGTACTCCTACATGGCCTCTCATCGATACCTTTACCAAATCATGTTCAACACATCACTCACATTACCGACATAATCATTTCACTCTAGCCCATCACCCAGATGAACCAGACCTGACACAACTCTAAGCATAGCAGGCATAGCAGGGTAGGAAACACAAGCATGGCTCAATCAACTCCTACACATGCTAGTGGGTTTCATCTAGTTACTATGGCAATGACGGGTCATGCAGAGGATAAGGGTTCAACTACCGCAGCACACAACAGTTTGAAACGTTGTTGTCTTAATGCAGTAAATGAGAGTAGAGGCGAGAACATGGGATTGTATCGATATGATCAATGGGGCTGCTTGCCTGATGGAGTGGTAGTAGGGTACTGCCCTTCAGTTGGATACTCGGAGATATCCTCGGAGGCAGAACCTACCACGAAGGACACACAGAACATAATCAACAGATGACAATATGCAACAATATGATGCATGCTATGACATGGCAAAATGACGTGTCCTGCCTAATGCAATGTGAAACAAGTTGAAATGGGTCCATTTGAACCAAAGATTCAAATGGAAGTTAAAGTTCTTATGCATAATAAGTGTGTTAGCTTGTTTCACCTAAACAGCAAGGTTAAAGTGGTTTGTCATGCATGAAACCATTACAGGTGGATAGATTGAATTTTTCTGATCATTTTTCATATATAATTTGTTTGATTTGGAGCTATGGTTGATTTTCTATGATTTTTAGAAGTTTTGGGCATTTTCTGGAATTTTTTGATTAATAATAAATCCAGAAAATGTATTACTGCGTCAGCATTAGGTCACGCTGATGTCAGCAGGTCAACAGGCGCCGTCCAGGACCCACTGGTCAGTGACTCTGTTAGTTAACTAAGTTAATTAGAGTTAAACTAAATCTACTAAAAATGTTAGCAGGGCTGGGCCCACATATCAGTGGCTCAGGGTTAGTTTAGC
Organism: Triticum aestivum; assembly: GCF_018294505.1. Classification (NCBI taxonomy): domain Eukaryota; kingdom Viridiplantae; phylum Streptophyta; class Magnoliopsida; order Poales; family Poaceae; genus Triticum; species Triticum aestivum. The sequence goes on from NC_057806.1 coordinate 272,124,618, forward strand.
AAGGGGATTAACACTAACAGTGGTGATTAGCACTAACTAATTCCTAACTAATCCAGTTAGGGCGGCCCCACATGTCAGGACTCTGGTGGGGCCCAGCCGGGGTCAAAGTGGGTCAAACCCACCGGCGTTAAGCCGCCGGCGAGGACAGACGCGGCGGAGGGTGTTGGGATTCCTCCTCCGGCGACCAAATGGCCGGCAGAGGGCATCTACGTGCTGCTGGTGAACTCGCGCGCCGAGTGGAGCAAGCGGTGTGTGCGAGGGTGGCCGGAGATGATGCCGGCGTCGAGCCAAGCGGCGGCCGGAGTTCGGGCGTGCATGGAAACGGCATTAGGAGGCACGGCAGGGGGCGCAGAGGGGTGCTACGGCCTCCCGGGGGTGCACTGAGCATGGTGACACCCTCAGCTGCGGCTATAGGTGACGGTGGCCACGGCGGCGGCATGGCCGGCGGAGCCAAGCTCCCGGCCGTGATGGCCAACGGAGTTAGGGGCAGCTAGGGTGACGTGGCTAGGGGGAGAAGGAAGAGAAGCTCACAGGGAGTGTAGCGGTGGCCTCAGCGAGCTCGGGGAGGCATCAGGGGCGGCGTACGGTCGCCGGCGATCTCGGCGGACCCAGGTGGAAGAAGATGGCGCTAGCGGCGTTGCAGTGCGTCCGAGGCGTCGTGGCTCGCCCGTGAGGTAGAGGAAGACGTCGGTGGTGCTCGGGGACATGTCAAAGAGACGAGAGGGGGTCGACGGCCGCGGTGAACGGTGACGGTGGCGACGAGCTCCTCTCGGGAGGGGATGGGGAGAGAGCCAGAGGAGGGAGAGGGGCACGGAGGGAGTGGGGAAAGTGAGAGGGGGACGAGGGAGAGTGTGTGGCACTCGTAGAAGGCGTCCTGGGTGTCGGCAGAAGCAGGAGGTGGCTGGCGTGTGGCCGCGGGCGCCGGGCACGCGCCTCTCGTCCTCCTGGCGAGAGGAGGGGGATGACTGGCGGTAGCCAGTGGGCTGGGCCGAGCTGGGCCAGGCCAGGGCGACATGTAAGCTCTAATTCTCTCTCTCTTTTCTGTTTTGTTTTTATTTATTTCCTGCTATGTGTATTGAAATAGAATAAATACTATTTCATTTCCAAAAACTCTGGAAATATTCAGAGCCACATTTGGGAATATTCTCAACTGCCTAAAAATGCTTCCAAGATTATTTGAGAACTTTAAAATATTTATAGCATTTAAAATGCCCAAATTCAAATACTTATGGCTTGTTCAAAAATCCAGAATGGCTCCATAAATTGCAAGACCATTTTTGGCAGAGGTTTTAGTCAAGACCAAAAATGGTGGGCTTTTATGAAGGGCATTTTGGGTTCATTGAAATTCCAATTGTTGGAAATTAGCATTTTCAGGGGGGTGTTGGGGTTGATTAGGCCCCATTTCAAGTTTAGAAGAAATTTAAACATGATGCACATCTTCATCCAATCCTAAAGCATGACTAAAAGCAGGGATGTGACAACTCACCCCCACTCAAAAGAATCTCGTCCCGAGATTTAGGATCCTCCGGGAAGAAGGTGGGGTACTCGAGTCGAAGACGATCCTCCCTTTCCCAAATGGATTCTTTCTCGGAATGGTGTGACCATTGAACCTTGAGAAACTTGATATTATGGCGTCGAGTGGTACGCTCGGCTTGATCAAGGATACCAATGGGATATTCCCGATATGAGAGGTTATCTTGTAGATCAAGCGCTTCGTGGTCCACTCCATGGATAGGATCCGTGAAGCAACGCCTGAGTTGAGAAACGTGGAAGACATCGTGAACTCTGGAAAGATGCGAAGGTAGTTCCAATTGGTAGGCAACTTCTCCTCGTTTGGCAAGAATGCGAAAGGGTCCAATATAACGAGGGGCCAATTTGCCTTTGATACCGAAATGATGGGTTCCCTTTAACGGAGTAACCCGAATGTAAGCCTTCTCGCCGACTTCATAAGTCATGAGCTTATGTTTATGATCATATTGGCTCTTTTGACAAGATTGGGCTGTTTTCAATTTCTCACGAATAACGTGAACCTGCTCTTCTGCTTCCTGAATCATATCCGGGCCAAAGAGTTGTCATTCCCCGGTTTCTGATCAATTAAGAGGCGTTTGACATTTTCATCCATAGAGAACTTCGAAAGGAGCTTTGCCCAAGCTAGCTTGATAACTATTGTTATAAGCAAACTCCGCGAATGGAAGGCATTTCTCCCAACCCACTCCGAATGAGATGACATAAGCTCGGAGCATATCTTCCAGAATTTGATTGACTCGCTCTACTTGACCACTTGATTGAGGATGGAAGGCGGTGCTAAAAGAGAGACGAGTTCCCATAGCATTTTGGAAACTTTCCCAAAATCGAGAGGTGAAGAGACTCCCACGGTCTGAGTTAATTTCCAATGGGACACCATGAAGAGACACTATTCGGGAGATGTATAAATCAGCTAGCTGGCTAGCGGTGATACTCTCACGAACAGGTAGGAAATGGGCTACTTTGGAAAGACGGTCGATCACGACGAAGATGGCATTATTCCCTCTCTTGGTCCTGGGAAACCCAGTAATGAAATCCATACTGATTTTATCCCATTTCCACTCAGGAATAGCCAAAGGTTGAAGGGTGCCAGCAGGCCGTTGGTGCTCTGCTTTAACACAACGACAGACGTCGCAACTAGCAATGTATTGAGCAATTTCTCTCTTCATCCTAGTCCACCAAAACCTCTGGCGTAGGTCTTGATACATTTTGGTACTACCGAGATGAATGGTGAGAGGGGATTCATGAGCTTCCTTAAGAATCAACTGGCGTAAATGTTGTTTCTTGGGAACCACCAAGCGGTTCACCAAGAATACAACACCTCGCTCATCCATGGAAAAACATTTAGCAACTCCGCTAGTGATGTTCTCCTTAATCCGGGATATGCCCTTATCATACCGCTGGGCGGTTATGATTTGATCCATAAGGTTAGGCTTCGCCACCAGGGTGGATAGAAATCCTCGAGGAACAATGTGAAGATTAAGCTTATGAAATTCCTCATGGAGAAGTGGTTGACTTTGTTGTAACATCAGGTTGTTACAATAAGATTTACGACTTAGCGCATCAGCCATGACATTGGCTTTGCCCGGGGTGTAAGTTATTCCTAAGTCGTAATTCGAGATCAACTCGACCCAACGTCGTTGCCTGAGATTCAAATCTGGTTGCGTGAAGATATATTTCAAACTTTGGTGATCGATGAAGATCTCGCAACGATTACCGAGGAGGTAATGTCGCCAAGTTTTAAGTGCATGGACTACAGCTGCAAGCTCTAGATCATGTGTGGGATAATTTTCCTCATGTGGGTGTAATTGCCGTGAAGCATAGGCAATTACTTGACGATCTTGCATGAGTATGCAACCTAGTCCTTGTCGCGAGGCGTCGCAATAGATAATAAAGTCCTTGGAGAAATCTGGTGGTACCAGTACGGGAGCAGATGTCAGGCGTCTTTTCAGTTCCTGAAAGCTGAACTCGCACTGTGGGGTCCACTCGAACTTTTTATCTTTCTTGAGGAGTTCAGTTAGAGGTTTAGCAACCTTGGAGAAATTCTTGACGAAGTGGCGGCAGTAGCTCGCTAAGCCAAGGAAGCTCCGAACTTGCTTGACCGTCTCAGGTGGAGTCCAATCAAGGATGGCTTGAACTCGCTTGGGATTGACAGCAATACCCTTACCAGAGATTACATGGCCTAGATAGGTCACTTCTGGCAACCAAAATTCACACTTGGAGAATTTGGCATAAAGGCGATGCTCTCGAAGTTTCGTCAATACCAGCCTTAGATGTTCGGCATGTTCCTCTTCATTCTTGGAGTAGATGAGTATGTCATCGAGGTATACTACGACGAATTTATCCAAATACTCCATGAAGACCGAGTTCATTAACCGAGAGAAGGTGGCTGGGGCATTGGTTAGACCGAAGGACATAACGGTGTACTCGTATTGGCCATAACGAGTAACAAAGGCCGTTTTGGGAATGTCCCCGTTTCTGATTTTGATTTGATGGTAGCCCAACCTCAAATCCATCTTGGAAAATACTGAGGATCCAGCGAGCTCGTCATATAGATCGTTGGTCCTGGGAAGCGGATACTTGTTCTTGATAGTGACCAAGTTGACAGGTTGGTAATCTACAACCATCCGATCCGTTCCATCCTTCTTCTTGACGAAGAGGACGGGGCAAGCCCAAGGAGAGGAACTAGGACGGATGAAACCCTTTTTCAAGGACTCATCGAGTTGGTTCTTAAGCTCGGCTAGTTCTAAGGGTGCCATCTTATAGGGTCTTCTAGAAATTGGAACGGTTCCTGGAACAAGGTATATCACAAACTTGACATCCCTGTCAGGTGGAACACCTGGCAGTTCTTCTGGAAAGACATCCAGAAAGTCCCGGACTACCGGAATATCTTCAAGGTCTGGAAGGGGGTTGGCATTTAGGGAGTAAAGCTGGCGCTTGGCCACTCGAGTTAAGACATTGACTGTCTTGCCCGATGGGTGAGTAAGTTGAACGGTTCTAGTGGCACAATCAATCTTAGCATAATGAGCTAACATCCAGTCCATACCCAAGATGATGTTTATGTCCGAGGACTTGAGAGCTATTAAGGATGCAAGGAAGACAAGTCTATCAACAAGAATTTCGTTCCCATGGCTTACTCTAGAAGTTTGCCATCTAGAGCGAGGGGTTTGAATTTCCATGGTAGTGGGCATGTCACATAATGTTGTGTTATGCAATCGAGCATAGCTCTCAGATATGAATGAATGAGATGCTCCAGTATCGAAAAGAACAGATGCTAGATGGCAATTAACAAGGAGCGTACCAAGGACGACGTTAGGATCCTCATGAGCCTCCTCGGCTAAGACATAGTTGACATGGCCACGTGCAGTGGTGACCGGCTTAGCGTAGAATGTCTTTCCCGTTGGCTTACCACGACCAACTGACTTTCCAGACTGGTTGGGGTTGTTGTTCTGGGGACACTCTCGACTATAGTGACCTGGCTCTCCACACTTGAAACATGTCACAACATTGGGGCGTGGAGCAGCATTAGCAGCGGGGCCACCATAGGGCTTGGACGGTGCAAACTACTGGTTGGGATGAGGCGCCTCAAAGGATGGCCTCGAAATGAACCTGGGTGGCAGTGCCGTGCTTGGAATCCACACCCGGCGCTTCTGAGATCCAGAGCCGGATGAAGAGCCAAAATCACGAGAGTGCTTGCGTGAAGCGTCATAGTCAGACTGGCCTGTCTCAGCACTGATGGCTTTATTGACCAACTTCTGAAAGGAGGTGCACTCGTGCAGACGAAGATCGTGGCGAAACTTAGGGCTAAGTCCCTTGCGGAACCTTGCCTGCTTCTTAGCATCGGTAGATACCTCTTCAAGAGCATATCATGCCAGATTCCCAAATTCACGACTATATGCATCCACAGTCAGTCTTCCTTGGGTGAAATTGCAGAACTCTTCCCTCTTGCGATCTATGAGACCTTCCGTGATGTGATGCTCACGGAAAGCCTCACTGAATTCAGCCCAAGTAGTGATTTGGCCGACCGGGCGCATAGCTTCAAAGTTTTCCCACCAAAGGCTAGCAGGGCCTTCGAGGTGATAGGCAGCATAAGTAACCTTGTCAGCTTTGGCTACATTGGCAGAACATAGCTTGTGGGTGATGCTGCGAAGCCAGTCATCCGCGTCGAGGGGCTCGACGGAATGGTTAAAGTTTGGTGGGTACAACTTGATAAAGTCATTGATTGACACCAAGTCATTTCGCTGATGGCGTGCAGTGTTTTGCTCAATCCGCTCTAGCAAGCGGTTAGTCTCACGCTTGTTTCTTTCCGCCTCCAGCATCACTTCGGCCAGAGAAGGCGGGTGAGGCAGATTTTCACCCCTAACTGCACTGGCTTCCCCCTGCTCCGGGGGAGCAGGGTTGCTGCGGGTGTTGACCATCCTAGGAGAAAACAAAACAACGGTTTAGATAAGGGTGGCACAAACTTAGCAAGGAAGTGCAGAATGTAATGGATAACATGGAATGCTAAGATGTTCGTTGCATGACATGGTAATATAGAAATTGCCATATATATACCATTGGTCATACACACCGTACATAGTTTAGTACAAGCCCAGGCTAGAGTACAACTACGGTGAAAGACATTACATCTCATCGAAGGCATTCCAAGCTCCTATACATTATTTTTTTCTACACCTCCGGAACGTGATACACACCAAGTTGTATCCCACGGTCACGCAGGACTGTGGAGAACACAACTACTACAATACTAGAGAAACTACTACTAGCTCAGACGGCTCCGTAGTAATCCTCATAGAAGTCGCCATCAAAGCCTGGAAGTGGAACATGATCATCTAGGAACAGACGGTCCTGCGGATCCTGCGGACCATAGGGACTCGAATGTGGCCTCGGTCCCACAGGTGGTGGCAGACGGGGACCACGAGGAGGGGTGATGCCTCCTACATTGCGCCACTCCATACAATCTAGCAATCCAGACCGTACAGGCTACAAGTCCCTCATTTCCATGTATCATGCCTGCACCGCAGGTGCAAACCGAGTCAAAGTGGCCCAATGATCAGCACGAGCATGGAAAAGCTCCATATGCAAGGCTCGATTTTCGCGGTCCTTATCCTCGAGCATCTCGGCAGTGGTGCAGAGTAGTGACTCCTCATGTGTAGAGTCATAGTACAAGGCCTGATAGTACCCCTGTGCTCCCGGAAGTGAGGCTGGCATGAAACGGAAGTCGGTGTTCTGTAGCAAGGCAGTCCTGGCTCGAATGATAGTCATCATTGAATAGGCTGCATCCTGCACAGACATCTCAATAGTGACCCCAAGTCCATAGGAACAGTGAAGGGGCTCAGTGGCTCCAGGATAAGAGGGATATATCCTGACGGTACAGAGTTACTGGCTCTGGTTGAAGTCTCTGAACTGCTCCTTGACGGTATATTCAGGATACCATCGATAGCCTGACTCAACTATCACTCAAACCAACATGGCCGTGTTGTTGGGCACATCAAGGCACCGGGTCAGACAAACCACTTGGTTCTGCGAACGGGTAGCCATCTGAAAGCACAGAATAATGCAAAGGCATTAGAATTTTCTAGGGGAAATCGGACAGCATATCGGCTGTAAATGCTCAGAAAAAGATTTGAGACATCCACAACAGTTTGCAATACCACTCAACAACATCATACCAAGGTTCTGATTCAACTGGCAACATACTAAAAGTAGTAGAAACTGTACTAAGGCTTGTAACAACAATCCTATAAGCTACTACGGATTAGTAACACATGAACCTGATAGAAGAAGAGAGCCTAGTCCTTAAGCCACGTTGAATGAGAAGAGAATGACTCAGATCAGAGGGCATAAGGTAAAGGAGTAAAAGAGCCTTACGTTCCCTCTCACAATCAATTCCCCTACATATAACTAAAGCATTTCTAGACTCGACATCGACTAGTTGGCTCAACGAACCTACAGGCAGTCTGGCTCTGATGCCAACGCTGTCAGGACCCTGATTCCAAGTCACATCGATCTAGCCGGTAACACCTCATATCACATTGTGGCCTCACGCACGGTATCCCCACGGGTGTCACCTTACCATGGCTCGGGACCGTTTGCGCCTTTTGGCTCACGTATATGATAGTGTCGCTAGCATCCATATGATAGAGAACCCGGGTTACGGGGACTCAGCACTTGAGCTCAGTTGAATCTTCTGGAGCGGTATCATCAGTCCCTACATCTGGTTTTGGAAGTAATCTGTGAGTTACGGGGACTCAGCAATCTCACACCCTCGCGATCAAGACTATTTAAGCTTAATAGGTAGGGTAAAAGGTATGAGGTGGAGCTGCAGCAAGCACTAGCATATATGGTGGCTAACATACGCAAATGAGAGCGAGAAGAGAAGGCAAAGGCACGATCGATAAACTATGATCAAGAAGTGATCCTAGAACAACCTACATTCAAGCATAACACGAGACCGTGTTCTCTTCCCGGACTTCGCCGAAAAGAGACCATCACGGCCACACACTCTATTGATTCATTTTAATTAAGTTAAGTTTCAAGTTATCTATAACCGGACATTAACAAATTCCCATCTGCACATAACCACGGGCACGGCTTTCGAAAGTTCAAATCCCTGCAGGGGTGTCCCAACTTAGCCCATCACAAGCTCTCACGGTCAACGAAAGATATTCCTTCTCCCAAGACAATCCGATCAGACTCGGCATCCTGGTTACAAGACATCTCGACAATGGTAAAACTAAACCAGGAAAGTCGCCCGATGTGCCGACAAATCCCGATAGGAGTCGCATGTATCTCGTTCTCAGGGCCCACCTGATAGGTCAAGCTACGAGTAAAACCAACCCTCAAGTTGCCCCGAGGTGGCCCCGCATGCTGCCCATTTCGGACCAACACTCAGAGGAGCACTGGCCCAGGGGGGTTTAAAATAAACATGACCCTTGAGTCCGCGAAACCCAAGGGAAAAAGGCTAGGTGGCAAATGGTAAAACCAAGGTTGGGCATTGCTGGAGGAGTTTTATTCAAGGCGAACTGTCAAGGGGTTCCCATTATAACCCAACCGTGTAAGGAATGCAAAATTCAAGGAACATAACACCGGTATGACGGAAACTAGGGCGGCAAGAGTGGAACAAAACACCAGGCATAAGGCCGAGCCTTCCACCCTTTACCAAGTATATAGATGCATTAAAGTAGACAAGATATAATAGTGATATCCCAACAATAAACATGTTCCAACAAGGAACAAACTCCAATCTTCACATGTAACTAGCAACTAGCAACACGCTATAAGAGGGGTTGAGCAAAGCGGTAACATAGCCAAACAATGGTTTGCTAGGACAAGGTGGGTTAGAGGTTTGACATGGCAATATGGGAGGCATGATAAGCAAGTGGTAGGTATCGTAGCATAGGCATAGCAAAAGAGCGAGCATCTAGCAAGCAAAGATAGAAGTGATTTCGAGGTTATGATCATCTTGCCTGCAAAGTTCTCCGAATTGACGTTAGCTTGATCCTCGTAAATGTACTCAACGGGCTTCTCGATCACGTACTCGTCTCCTGGCTCTACCCAAAGCAAGAACACAAGCAAAGGGAGACACAATCAACCACGTGCAATGCACAAACAACATGATGCAAAACATGGCATGATATGCGAGATGTGATATTCGCCGCATATGCATGTTTCGAAAAGGAAAGATTGAACCTGGCCTCCACTTGGAAAACCAAGAGTGCCACTGGAAAGAGGAGTTGATCTCAGTCGAAATCGATATAAAGATCACCGGAATCAGATGCACGGTTTGCAAATGACAAGCAAAACAAATATGGCACCGATTCACAATTAACAGCACGAGGCCATCTAAATGCATCAAGAACAACAAGCCACTGCACTCTAACATAGCAACAAAATACATGGCAGGGATCCACTCAAGATGCTTAACAAAAGATGAACACTGAGCTACGGCTAATTCACTCAATAGCAGGTTCAAACAAGCATGGCAAAAGTGCAAAAGATATCAGGTTACAGACTTAGTAAAAATAACATGTCAGGAATTTAACATCATGAAGCAATGTTTAGAGCAAGATATCAACATGCTACAGGAACATATCATGGCAAATCAAGGCATGGCATGAAGCTACTCAAAGCATACAACAAAAGTCCCTTACTGACCATAAGCCAAAAGGGATCAGAAAATACAATGGCAACCATGTGAACATAGCAATTATCGTTAACAAATTCAGACTTAGAAAACTGGAACATGGCAAAACAGATATCAAGTAGGCATGTTTGCGAGCTCGATGCACTCACCACAAGGCATTGCATGACAAACTAAGCATACACCCAGCAAGTAGACATGGCATAGAAGCTAGACATGGCAAGAACAACATCATAACATACATGGATCAACTACAACAACCTCGGCAAAAATGCTTAACACGTAAACATTCTGCCAGGAACATTTTATAGCAAAAGTAGAGCTCGATTGAGTCAAGCTAGGGTGCTCCATAATTGCAAGCAAAGACATGGATGGATAGAGCACAACAATATCTACAAAGCATCCTTACTGATCATGCTCAGAAGAGGCATGGATCACTCTGTAGCAACATGAATACATGGCATAAAAATATTAACAGGGCAAAGACTTAGAAGATTTCTAAGTCTCCGAAATCAGCAACATTATGAGAGCTACTTTGCATGCTTGTGCTAGTCACCATAGAGATCACAAAAATACATGGCATACACCCTTGTAAGGATGACATGACATACTTCAAAACACATGTAGGGCTCAAATTCATAGGAGGCACACATTAATCATGGCAAAAATGACAAGTGTCCAATTACTGATAAGAATCTGAAACTAAAATAAACTAGCACTCTTGCAACAGCATTTAGGGCATCAAGATGAGCTCATATGAACATGGTGCAATGGAATGAAATGAAGTACTCATCGAGACAAACAATTTGATATGCTACACGCCCAAAACGGAGCCACGGTTGCAGAGATACGACATGATGAAGAATGCCAAAAATTACTGGGAGTGAGGGAAAAAGTCAACCCTAGTTCATCCAGATCTGGATCCAGGGCACGGACTTCGAGGCGCTCGCCGGAGTTCACTGTAAACGACCGGAGCGTCGAGTAGGAGGCCGACCGGAGCTGCGGGTCAGCGCGGAGGGTCGTCGCGGGCGAGGAGGGACGGGGAGGCGGCGACGAACGGCGGTGGGGCGTGGGCTGCCGGCGCGGGACGGAGCCACCGGAGCGGTGAGGATGGCGATGGCGAGCAGCGGCCGGCGCGAGTTTCGGGCGGCAAGGCGTGGTGGGCGAGGGCGACGGGCGCGCCGGGCCGAGGAGGGCCCGCCTTGGGCCGAGCGGGCCGGCGGCGGGGGAGATCCGGCGGGGACACATGGCGTCTCCCAGTTGGACGCGGACGGCGGTGGCGAGGTGTCCGGCGTGGGACGGACACATCCGACGTGCGGAGAGACGAATTTTTAGGGTTAGGGTAGGAGGGGATCCGAGATTTTCGGGGGAGTGGCCTTTTTATAGGGAGGAGGAGCTGGGAGGCTCCAAATTGAGCACGGTTTGCGTCCACGCGATCGTGATCGAATGACCTAGGTGATGGAGGAGTTTTAGGTGGGTTTTGGGCCACTTTGGAGAGGTGTTGGGCTGCAACACACACGAGGTCTTTACGGTCCCTCGGTTAACCGTTGGAGTATCAAAGGAAGACCAAATGGCACGAAACTTGACAGGCGGTCTACTAGTAGTAAACCAAGGCCGCTTGGCAAGTCTCGGTCCAATCCGAAAACGTTTAATACTCGCACACGAAAAGAGGTAGAAAGGGACACCGGAGGACATAGGAGCGCCGGAATGCAAAATGGACAACGGGGAAAATGCTCGGATGCATGAGAAGAACACGTATGCAAATGCAATGCACATGATGACATGATATGAGATGCATGACAAAGACAAAACAACACGAAGACAAAAACCCGACAACGAGGAAATATCATAACTTAGTGCCGGAAATGGCAAGAGTTGGAATACAAATATGGCAGGTTCCATACGGGGTGTTACAACACTCCACCACTACGAAAGGATCTCGTCCCGAGATATAGGACTAGAAAAAAACTCCGGGTACTCGGAACGGAGGTGGTCCTCGTGTTCCCAGGTGGCTTCACGGTCGGAATGATGTGACCACTTGACTTTCAGGAATTTGATAGACTTCCTGCGAGTCTTGCGCTCAGTTTCTTCAAAAATAGCAATGGGATGCTCATGATAAGACATGTCTTCTTGGAAATCAATCTCTTCGAAGTTGATGATGTGGTTAGGAGTCTTGAAACACTTGCGGAGTTGAGGCGCGTGAAACACGTCATGCACATTGGCAAAGTTGGATGGAAGGTCAAGTTGATAGGCGAGATCGCCTCTTTTGTCAATGATCTTGAAAGGACCCACGTATCTAGGGGCAAGCTTCCCTTTGATACCGAAGCGACGAGTACCTTTCATTGGAGAGACGCGGAGGTAGGCATGGTCTCCGATCTCAAAAGCCAAGTCACGATGTTTACTATCATAGTGACTCTTCTGGCCCGATTGCACGACTTTGAGATTTTCACGAATGACTTTGCACATTTCTTCAGCCTCGGTGATCAAGTCATTGCCAGGAAGTTGACGTTCACCAGTCTTTGACCAGTTAAGAGGAGTACAACACTTCCTGCCATAGAGAATCTCGAATGGGGCTTTGCCCGAACTCGCTTGGAAACTGTTGTTGTAGGAGAACTCGGCATATGGAAGACAATCTTCCCACTTCATACCGAAAGAAATGACACATGCCCTGAGCATATCTTCAAGAATTTGATTGACTCGCTCGATTTGGCCACTGGTTTGAGGATGAAAAGCTATGCTGAAGTGAATGCTCGTGCCCATGGCCTTCTGAAAAGAATCCCAGAACTTGGAGGTAAATATGCTACCATGATCTGAAGATATCAACTGCGGAATGCCGTGCAGAGAGACAATCCTGGAGGTATATAGCTCTGCCAACTGAGCTGCTGTGATAGATTCTTTGATAGGAAGAAAATGAGCCACTTTGGTGAGCTTGTCGATGACAACAAAGATAGCATCATTGCCACGCTTGGACTTTGGAAATCCAGTCATGAAGTCCATCTCAATATGATCAAACTTCCATTCTGGAATGGCAAGAGGTTGGAGGAGACCAGTTGGTCGTTGGTGTTCTGCTTTCACTCTTCTGCAGACATCACATTCATTCACGAACTGAGCAATCTCGCGCTTCATTCGAGTCCACCAATACGACTGCTTGAGGTCATGGTACATCTTTGTACCTCTAGGGTGAATAGAGAGGAGTGAATTGTGAGCCTCGTTCATAATGACTTTACGAAGGTCACCTTTAGGCACAACAATGTGATCCTCGAAGAATAGAGTATCCTTGTCATCAAGACGATAGCACTTGTACTTGGGTTGACCCTTGGCAATCCCAATCTTCACCTTCTTCACCATAGCATCAAGAAGTTGAGCCTCGCAAATCTGATCTTCCAAAGTAGGAGAGACTTGGAGGTTGGCAAGGAATCCTTGAGGAACAACTTGGAGATTGAGTTTGCGGAAAGCTTCACAAAGCTCTGGTTGGTAAGGCTTGATAATCAAACTGTTGCAGTAAGCCTTCCTGCTCAATGCGTCAGCAATTACATTGGCCTTGCCTGGAGTATATTCAATACTCGGATTATACTCTTGAATCATTTCAACCCAACGAGTCTGCCTGGGGTTGAGGTTTGGCTGAGTGAAGATGTACTTGAGACTCTTGTGATCAGTGAAGATGTCCACTTTTCTTCCCAATAAGAGATGTCTCCATGTTAAAAGAGCATGGACAACTGCTGCCAACTCGAGGTCATGAGTGGGGTAGTTCTTTTCGTTGGGCATCAACTGGCGAGAGGTATAGGCCACAACTTTCTTCTCTTGCATCAACACTGCACCGAGACCTTGAAGGGAAGCATCACAGAAAACTTCAAACGGTTTGGATTCATCAAGAGGAGTCAGAACTGCAGTAGTGACTAACTTCTCTTTCAGGGTGTTGAAAGCGATGTCACATTCAGGCGACCAGACATACTTCACATGCTTCTGGAGGAGGTTGGTAAGAGGCTTCGCGATCTTGGAGAAGTTCTCAACGAACCTTCGACAATAGCTTGCGAGCCCAAGGAAGCTGTGGAGTTGCTTCACATTCTGAGGTGGTTCCCAATTCACAATTGCAGACACCTTCTCGGGATTAACAGCTATGCCCTTGGCAGAGATGATATGACCAAGATAGAGAACCTCATCGAGCGAAAACTCGCACTTTGAAAACTTCGCATAGAACTGATGTTCTCTGAATTTATCCAGCACCAATCTCAAATGCTTGGCATGATCCTCCTTGTTCTTGGAAAAAACCAAAATGTCATCGAGGTAGACCAAGACGAAGTCATTTGTGTAGGCGTTAAAGATGAAGTTCATCATGCGGGAGAATGTTGGAGGAGCGTTGACAAGGCCGAAAGACATGACAGTGTATTCATATGAACCATAGCTTGTTCTGAATGCTGTCTTGGGGATATCTTCTTCACGAATGCGAATCTGATTATAGCCCATACGGAGATCAAGCTTGGAGAATACTTGAGCACCTTTGAGTTGTTCGAAAAGATCATTGATGTTGGGAAGTGGGTACTTGTTCTTTATGGTCTTCTTGTTCAATGGACGGTAATCGACACAAAGTCGGTCTATTCCATCCTTCTTCTTGACAAAAAGAACACCACAACCCCATGGAGAAGAACTTGGTTGGATGAGACCCATACGCTCTTGAATATCGAGTTGCTTCTTCAGCTCCTTCAACTCTTCAGGTCCAAGCTTGTAAGGACGTTTGCAAACAGGTTCCATGCCAGGCTCAAGGTCGATGACGAATTCAACTGGCTGGTGCGGAGGCATTCCTGGAAGCTCTTCTGGAAAGACGTCTTGACATTCACAAACGACTGGAATCTGAGCTATGGCATCCAACTCGCCCTTCTCATTGAGAGAAAACAGTCGAATGGTATCATCACGAGCGGCAAAGACGATTACATCCTCAAACGAATGTGTCAATTGAATCTGCCTGGCAGCACAATCAAGCTGAGCCTTGTGCTTAGAAAGCCAATCCATACCGAGAATAAGATCAACATCCGAGTTACCAAGGACCACTTGAGAAGAAAGAAACTTATAGTCGCCCAACGTGATAGTAACATCTGGAACCACCAAACTGGCACTCAAACGTTTACTCGGAGAAATGATATCCATTGATTTTCCCAAATGAGAAGAAGCGAATTCATTCTTGACAAAAAATGGTTTTGACATGAAACAATGCAATGCACCAGTATCAAAAAGAACTTTTGCAGGAACATCGTTAACAGGAAGGTTACCCATGATCACATCTGACGAGTCCTCTGCCTGAGCTGCGTTCAACAAGTTGACCTTGGCATGCTTGGGATTATGCTCGACCACTGCGGTGCTAGCAGATCTCATAGGAGGAGGAGGAGGAAGACGCCTCTGATTGAAACATTTGTTGGCATAGTGACCCTTCTGCTGACACTTGTTTCACGTGACCTCCGAGAGCGGACGGTGATACGGAGCACTTGATCTTGGAGCATGAGACGAAGTCTTGTTCTGAAAGCCTGGGTTGGGTGGGTGGGAAGATCCATTGCCACCTTTGCTCTTCTGTTGATAAGGCTGATGGAACGGAGGCGGTGGAGGCAACCAATACTTTTGCTGCTTAGTTACCACTTGAGTTGAGGAAGAAGGAGTTGCATCTCTGACTCGCTTCTTGGAAGCATCACACTTGAGCTGAGCAGTCTCTTGTTTGAGTGACATGTTGTAAAACTCATCGTACTTCTGCGTCTCAAAAAGCACGAGAGCTAGTTGGAGATCTTCTCTGAGGCCACCTCTGAACTGATAAATCATGCTCTTCTTGTTAGGGACGTCTTGCTTAGCGAAACGAGCGAGCTTCTGGAACATGATGTTATACTGGTAAACAGACAAGCTGCCTTGCTTCAGATTGCGAAACTCCTCACGCTTGCTCTCAACAACACTCTGAGGAATGTGGTGAGCTTTGAAGTCTTGACGGAATTCATCCCAGGTAATCACACGACCTCCTCTGGAATCTTTGTATTGCTGATACCACTCTGCAGCTTGGTCTTTGAGTTGGAACGAGGCAAACTTGACAAAGTCCTCAGGCCTGACGTTGCTGCACTCGAAATGCTTTCAGATATCCATGAGCCAATCATCAGCGTCTGTTGCCTCAACACAGTTACTGAAGGTCTTTGGCTGGTTAGAGAGGAACTGGTTGAGTGTAGCAAACTGATTCTGATTGTTACCATGGCCTTGGTTCCCTTGGTTGCGCTCTTGCAAGAGTTGCATGATCAGCTGCATGTTGGCATTAGTAGTGGCCATCACAGCTTTCCATGCCTCCGGAGGTGGAGGTGGTGGCGGCGGTTCAGGATTCTGACACGTTCGAGGAGCCATCCTGAAGAGGGTGACATCCGTTAGCATCTTGACAGACATATATTCAAGATGAATCAAATGGATCAAAATTACAACATATAGTCTTTAACATCCGAACAAAATGAACGAATGCATTCCAATAGAAATGGTCACACTTCCATAAATTGAGAAGCCACTTAGATAGAGGTAGAAGAATAAAACAAAAAGGTACGGACAAGAACAAATACTTGGTGAGGATTACCCAATCACAAACCAAATATCCGTGGAAGAAATACTAGAGCTACATGAATTCCCACCTATGAAACTCCCGAAATTCTCCCGGTTATGCAATCAGGTGTTGGGGATACAGGGGAAGCATAATATCTCACCCAAAGCTAGCAAATCCTACATCCAGCTATATCCATCCTTCAACACATAACTAAGAAACCTTCGGAAATCATTTACCTCAACCTTCGAAAAGCATCCGTTATACGAGTTATGGCGATACTCCCGAACTCCCGCCCCAGTACTGGGTGGCGTCGAGGTTATCTCACCAACAACTGCATAAAAGAGATTTTCGATGTCGGCGAAACTCAGGTATTCCAGAATTGCAACAATAGAATTGTGACTACAACACCTCGGAGCTCAACTCCCTAGGACACTGCCACAACCCCTAAATGTCAGGAGGCACCAAGAACAATGTTCTCGTCACAAATCCATCGGAACGATTCCAAGATACCCATGTGATCCTAAATTTTTTTTTGTGAAATTTGAGAAGCGAAGAGTCAAAACTCTACGTCAGGATGCCTCAACAGAGCGACGAAGGGACTGAGGAGTAAAAAGAATCCTACTCTCCGATATATATATTCCTAAAAGACTCAAAACATTTTTCTAGACTCAACAACGCCAGCGATTCGATCAAGCAGGGGGCTCCTAAGTCGGGGAAGGCTCTGATTACCAACTTGTAACTCCTAAGTCCCTAGATATTTAATGATTCATGGTGGTTCACATTTTATTCATGGTGCTTTCCGTAAATTTCTTGCTAAATACGATGTCAACCATAGAATTGTATCCCCCTATCATCCTCAATCTAGTGGTCAAGTTGAGTTGAGCAATTGTAACACCCACGATGTGGCTATATCTCCCACGTGTCGAAGCACGACTTAGAGGCATAACCACATTGTAAGCAATGTCGCAAGTGGGGTAATCTTCACACAACCCGGGTAATGAATAAGGGAAAAAGGTACATAGTTGGCTTACACTCGCCACATCACACAATAGCATAAATATCATTACATTTATCCAGATACAATCATGGTTCGACTACAGAACCAGAATAAAAGAACAACCCCAAATGCAACAAAGTCCCTGATCGCCCCAACTGGGCACCACTACTGATCGTCTGGAAAGGAAACGTAGTATCGTCTTGAGTCCTCATCAAACTCCCACTTGAGCTCAGTCGAATCTCCTGGAGCGGTATCATCAGTCCATGCATCTGGTTTTGGAAGTAATCTGCGAGTCACGGGGACTCAGAAATCTCACACCCTCGCGATCAAGACTATTTAAGCTTAATAGGTAGGGTAAAAGGTATGAGGTGGAGCTGCAGCAAGCACTAGCATATATGGTGGCTAACATATGCAAATGAGAGCGGGAAGAGAAGGCAAAGGCACGATCAATAAACTATGATCAAGAAGTGATACTAGAACAACCTACATTCAAGCATAACACGAGACCGTGTTCTCTTCCCGGACTCCGCCGAAAAGAGACCATCACGGCCACACACTCGGTTGATTCATTTTAATTAAGTTAAGTTTCAAGTTATCTACAACCGGACATTAACAAATTCCCATCTTCCCACAACCGCAGGCATGGCTTTCGAAGGTTCAAATCCCTGCAGGGGTGTCCCAACTTAGCCCATCACAAGCTCTCACGGTCAACGAAGGATATTCCTTCTCCCAAGACAATCCGATCAGACTCGGAATCCCGGTTACAAGACATCTCGACAATGGTAAAACTAAACCAGCAAAGCCGCCCGATGTGCCGACAAATCCCGATAGGAGTCGCACGTATCTCGTTCTTAGGGCACACCGGATAGGTCAAGCTACGAGTAAAACCAACCCTCGAGTTGCCCCGAGGTGGCCCCGCAGGCTGCCCATTTTGGACCAACACTCAGAGGAGCACTGGCCCAGGGGGGTTTAAAATAAAGATGACCCTTGAGTTTGCGAAACCCAAGGGAAAAAGGCTAGGTGGCAAATGGTAAAACCAAGGTTGGGCATTGCTGGAGGAGTTTTATTCAAGGTGAACTGTCAAGGGGTTCCCATTATAACCCAACCGTGTAAGGAATGCAAAATCAAGGAACATAACACCGGTATGACGGAAACTAGGGCGACAAGAGTGGAACAAAACACCAGGCATAAGGCCGAGCCTTCCACCCTTTACCAAGTATATAGATGCATTAAAGTAGACAAGATATAATAGTGATATCCCAACAATAAACATGTTCCAACAAGGAACAAACTCCAATCTTCACCTCCAACTAGCAACTAGCAACGCTATAAGAGGGGATGAGCAAAGCGGTAACATAGCCAAACAACGGTTTGCTAGGACAAGGTGGGTTAGAGGTTTGACATGGCAATATGGGAGGCGTGATAAGCAAGTGGTAGGTATCATAGCATAGCCATAGCAAAAGAGCGAGCATCTAGCAAGTGAAGATAGAAGTGATTTCGAGGGTATGATCATCTTGCCTGCAAAGTTCTCCGAGTTGACGTTAGTTTCATCCTCGTAAACGTACTCAACGGGCTCCTTGATCACATACTCGTCTCCCGGCTCTGCCCAAAGCAATAACACAAGCAAAGGGAGACACAATCAACCACGTGCAATGCACAAACAACATGATGCAAAACATGGCATGATATGCGGGATGCGATATGCGATGCATATGCATGTTTCAGAAAGGAAAGATTGGACCTGGCCTCAACTTGGAAAACCAAGAGTGCCACTGGAAGGAGGAGTTGATTTCGGTTGAAATCGATATAAAGATCACCGGAATCGGATGCACGGTTTGCAAATGACAAGCAAAACAAATATAGCACCGATCTGCGATTAACAGCACAAGGCCATCTAAATGCATCAAGAACAACAAGCTACTGCCCTCTAACATAGCAACAAAATACATGGCAGGGATCCACTCAAGATGCTTGACAAAAGATGAACAGTGAGCTACGGCTAATTCACTCAATAGCAGGTTCAAGCAAGCATGGCAAAAGTGCAAAAGATATCAGGTTACAGACTTAGTGAAAATAACAACATGTCAGGAATTTAACATCAGGAAGCAATGTTTAGAGCAAGATATCAACATGCTACAGGAACATATCATGGCAAATCAAGGCATGGCATGAAGCTACTCAAAGCATACAACAAAAGTCCCTTACTGACCATAAGCCAAAAGGGATCAGAAAATACAATAGCAACCATCTGAACATAGCAATTATCGTTAACAAATTCAGACTTAGTAGAAAACTGGAACATGGCAAAACATATATCAAGTAGGCATGTTTACGAGCTCGATGCACTCACCACAAGGCATTGCATGACAAACTAAGCATACACCCAGCAAGTAGACATGGCATAGAAGCTAGACATGGCAAGAACAACATCATAGCATACATGGATCAACTACAACAACCTCGGCAAAAATGCTTAACACGTAAACATTCTGCCAGGAACATTTTATAGCAAAAGCAGAGCTCGATTGAGTCAAGCTAGGGTGCTCCATAATTGCAAGCAAAGACATGGATGGATAGAGCACAACAATATCTACAAAACATCCTTACTGATCATGCTCAGAAGAGGCATGGATCACTCTGTAGCAACATGAATACATGGCATAAAAATATTAACAGGGCAAAGACTCAGAAGATTTCTAAGTCCCTGAAATCAGCAACATTACGAGAGCTACTTTGCATGCTTGTGCTAGTCACCACAGAGATCACAAAAATACATGGCATACACCCCTGTAAGGATGACATGGCATACTTCAAAACACATGTAGGGCTCAAGTTCATAGGAGGCACACATTAATCATGGCAAAAATGACAAATGTCCAATTACTGATAAGAATCTGAAACTAAAATAAACTAGCACTCTTGCAACAGCATTTAGGGCATCAAAATGAGCTCATATGAACATGGTGCAATGGAATGAAATGAAGTACTCGTCGAGACGAACAATTTGATATGCTACACGCCCAAAATAGAGCCACGGTTGTAGAGATACGACATGATGAAGAATGCCAAAAATTACTGGGAGTGGGGGAAAAAGTCAACCCTAGTTCATCCAGATCTGGATCCGGGGCACGGACTTCGAGGCGCTCGCGGAGCTCACTGTAGATGACCGGAGTGTCGAGGAGGAGGCCGACCGGAGCTGCGGGTCGCCGCGGACGGTCGTTGCCGGTGAGGAGGGACGGGGAGGCGGCGACAAACGGCGGCGGGGCCGGCCAGGCGGCGGGGCGCGGGCTGCCGGCGCGGGACGGAGCCATCGGAGCGGTGAGGTCGGCGATGGCACGCGGCGCCCGGCGCGAGCTTCGGGCGGCGAGGCGCAGTGAGCGAGGGTGGGGGCGCACCGGGCCGGGGAGGGCCCGCCCTGGGCCGAGCGGGCCGGCGGCGGGGGAGATCCGGCGGGGACACATGGCGTCTCCCGGTTGGACACGGACGGCGGCGGCGAGGTGTCCGGCGCGGGACGGACACGTCCGGCGCGCGGAGAGATGAATTTTTAGGGTTAGGGTAGGAGGGGATCCGAGATTTTCGGGGGAGTGGCCTTTTTATAGGTAGGAGGAGCTAGGAGGCTCCAAATTGAATACGGTTTGCAGCCACGCGATCGTGATCGAACTATCTAGGTGATGGAGGAGGTTTAGGTGGGTTTTGGGCCACTTTGGAGAGGTGTTGGGCTGCAACACACACGATGCCTTTACGGTCCCTCGGTTAACCGTTGGAGTATCAAACGAAGTCCAAATGGCACGAAACATGAAAGGCAGTGTACCGGTAGTAAACCAAGGCCGCTTGGCAAGTCTCGGTCCAATCAAAAAATGTTTAATACCCGCACACGAAAAGAGGTAGAAAGGGACACCGGAGGACATAGGAGCGCCAGAATGCAAAACGGACAACGGGGAAAATGCTCGGATGCATGAGACGAACACGTATGCAAATGCAATGCACATGATGACATGATTTGAGATGCATGACAAAGACAAAAAAACACGAAGACAAAAACCCGACAACGAGGAAATATCATAACTTAGTGCCGGAAATGGCAAGAGTTGGAATACAAATATGGCAGGTTACATACGGGGTGTTACAGCAATAGAGAAATAAAATTAATATTACAAAAACTATCAATAGGTATCGAAAGAATTGGTCTAAGAGACTTGATGATGCACTTTGGGCCTATAGAACAGCTTATAAGAATCCTATGGGTATGTCTCCATATAAAATGGTTCATGGAAAATCTTGTCATTTGCCTCTTGAGTTAGAACATAAAGCGCATTGGGCAATTAAAGAGCTCAATTATGATTTCAAACTTGCCGGTGAAAAGAGGTTATTTGATATTAGCTCTTTAGATGAATGGAGAACCCAAGCTTATGAAAATGCCAAATTATTTAAAGAGAAAGTTAAAAGATGGCATCATAAGAGAATCCAAAGACGGGAATTCAAAGTAGGTGAGCATGTTCTATTATACAATTCTTGATTTAGATTTTTTGCAGGAAAACTTCTCTCAAAATGGGAAGGACCATATATCATTGAACAAGTTTATTGTTCTGGAGCTATTAAGATCAATAATGCTGAAGGCACTAATCCGAAGGTGGTCAATGGACAAAGAATTAAGAACTATATTTCAGGTACACTTATTAATGTTGCAACTAACATTATCCAAACCATGACACCGGAGGAACACATAAAAGAAACCTTCCAGAACATTCCAGAACCTTGAAAAGGAAGAGGTGCGCGATACATTAAGTAAACAGACTGCAAAAATTCCACAAAAATATTCTATTAGTTTTGGAATATTAGAAAAAATACAAAAATAAGAAACATCTGAGAAGGCAACCTAGGTGCCCACTAGGCACCAGGGCATGCCTTTCCCACCTGGCGTGCCCTGGTGGATAGTGGGCCCCTCCGGCACCTTCCCTTCTCTGTTTTCCTATGGTATACTTGTTTCCCAAGATAAAAATTCTTTATATATACCCCCAGATGATTTGACTACAGCATCGCCGAAATATCCTCTATTCTTGTTTCGTGCTATTTTTCTGACAGATCTAGATCCCCATGGCTCCACCAAGCTCTTCCAAGGACAAGTTCTATGAGAAGTTCATCAACCCCTACCTACCGGAGGTGATAAGGCACCCTCAAGCCATTGAGATGCGCGAGGGGGTGCTTCGCATCCAGGATATTCAAGGCCCCAAGAGGACGGGGAGCATGGAGGCCAGGCTCGAGGCGGTGGAGTAGGAGATCTTCAAATGTCAAGGGATGGTGGAGCATGGACTTAGTGCCAACCACTCCATGATCATGGAATTCACCCGCGACCACCAGGTGGATGGACAGTCCATGACATTGTCTTCAACTTCAACAAGCAAATCAATCATCTCCAAGGCCAAATCTATGATCTTCAGAATCAAAATTTTGAGTATGAGGCAAGATTCAAAGGTATGAGTTTAGCTGCAAGCTTCAAAGCTCCGGAGACTCTTGCATCCGTTAATAGTGGTGAACCTATGCCATGGAAACCGGAGGATAAGCCCACCACTTCATCTTCACCATCAACACCGAAGAAGGAGACTTGAGTACACGGGTATGGGCACTCCCTTGACTTTCGCCAAGCTTGGGGAAAATGCCCCGGTATCGTATCACCGTCACTTTTATTATCTTCACCAGTTTTTAGTCCGACCCTTAATTATTTTGTGATTTAGTAGAATAAAAGTTTAGTATGATCTATTTTTGATTGCTAGTTTCCTGATCTATCCATCTATGTAATCGAGTTGAAAGTTATATAATAAAGATTAGTTTGAGTTTTTGCTTCTTTACTTTCTTGTTCCAATCAAAATAAAGAAAATAATGAAAAATATCATATGCCAATCTTATGGGAAGTAATAGCATTACATAAGGATCCAGGAAAATTATAAGTGGTAAATTTTATTGAAAGTTGACAAACATAGCATTGGTCAATGATGCAATTCATGAAAGAAATAATAAGGGAAAAGAAGATTCACATACAAATATACCATCTTGGACATATTTTATGATTGTGAGCCCCCATTAAGTATTTTATGCCAAATTGTTGATGTTGGACAAGGAAGACAACGTAATGATTTATGTTTGTTCATATTCACATAGAAGTTATATTTTCATAGATCCTCCAACATGTGATGCTTGCCCAATATCTTTGTCGTGGATTTGTCACGACAGATGTCCTTTATGTGAGGACTTAGTCACGAGGCCAACGCATCTATGTGGTAGCTTGAGAGGGGTTGAGCGGGACGAGAGACGCGTGGTTTTACCCAGGTTTGGCCCCTCACGGTGGAGGTAAAAGCATACATTCTTCTTCATTGATATTGATGATGATGATCACGATTACAAGGGTGCTCTAGCTCGAGAGCTATAGACTTGTCTGTCTAACCCTAACTTGTCAAAAATTGTCCTCTTGGGGTGCCCTGTCCCTCCTTATATAAGTTGGAGGGGCAGGTTACATGTAGAGTCCTAGTAGGATTAGGATTACCCTATTATAAGTGGAGTCCTAGTCTTGCTTCCTTTGTAAGGGAATACTCCTTATGCCTTTCCTCTTAAGTCGGCCCACCATAATATGAACCGGCCTTCCCATGAGCCGCCTTCTGGGCCGTTGGGTCTTGTCGATCATCTCAACCACCGGTCGGGTCACCAATAAGTCACCAAGGCCCAGCCGGGTCATCAGTGAGTCGCCAGTCTTCGGGTGGTTTACCGATGAAACGCTAAGCCCCAGCCTGGTCATATCTCCGGCCAGGTCATACTGCAGGGTATATCCCCGACATTATCCCCCAGTTTAATTTGGATTTATCCATGTTAAACTAATCCTGCAAAATAAACACAAGAACATATTTGACAGGTTATGCTCCGTGTTAAAAGTTTTTGTAAGCCGGCACCTGATCATCCTGAAGTCCTTGTCATTTCCTTCTTATGGAAAGTCTGGTTCAACAGACCAGCTTCATAATCAATTTGTTGACATTGGTTTCTCACAGAAGTATTGTGAAGAATAATTCATTTGATTCATCTCCCAATGCTTCAACAAAAATATTGGTCTTGAAATACTCATCTGATTTTCAGTCGGCTTGAAGATGTAGAACTTGCCGGTTTATCATTGCCAAAATTGTCGATTTGTAAATATTGATGGCACCGGGTCATAATTGTTGCTAACATCAAGCTTGAAAATGTACCTCCCTTATATGCATATCACTTGTAGCCCCCAAGTCTTAAGAAGGGAGCGTAGTAACAGCTTAAGACTTGCTTCAATATAAATGTCGCAACCTTGAAGAAATCTGGGTTGCTCATCTCAATCACTAGTCATAAACTGAACATTCCACATATGTAGCCCCCAAGTGCCGAGTTGTCATGCTTGCAGCAACTTGGGACTTGTAACTGTCTTATGCTCATAAAAACTTCGACCAGTGTAGCCCCCAAGGGCTGGGTCATTATGCAATAATAAGCCGGGACTTTGTAGATATGATCATGTATATTTGAGCAGTAATTAATAACACCAAATGATGTAGCTCCCAAGTTTCGGGTTACCTTTGACAGGAGCAATTAGTAGCCCCCAAGGGCCAGCTCATCACAATGTGATGGGTTGGGTCTTCAATAAAGGCAAGTTAAAATGACCTTGCATTAACCCCCAAGTGTCATGGTGCATGCTTGCAGTGACATGGGATGTAACGCCCACGATGCGGTTATATCTCCCACGTGTCGAAGCACGACTTAGAGGCATAACCGCATTGTAAGCAATGTCGCAAGTGAGGTAATCTTCACAACAACCCATGTAAATGAATAAGGAAAAGAGGTACATAGTTGGCTTACACTCGCCACGTCACACAACAGCATAAATATCATTACATTCAGCCAGATACAATCAAGGTCTGACTACGGAACCAAAATAAAGAACAACCCCAAATGCGACAAAGTCCCCGATCGCCCCAACTGGGCACCACTACTGATCGTCTGGAAAAGAAACGTAGTATCGTCTTGAGTCCTCATCGAACTCCCACTTGAGCTCAATCGAATCTCCTGGAGAGGTATCATTGGTCCCTGCATCTAGTTTTGAAGTAATCTGTGAGTCACGGGGACTCAGCAATCTCACACCCTCGCGATAAAGACTATTTAAGCTAAAAGGAAGGGTAAAAGGTATGAGGTGGAGCTGCAGCAAGCACTAGCATATATGGTGGCTAACATACGCAAATGAGAGCGAGAAGAGAAGGCAAAGGCACGGTCGAGAAACTATGATCAAGAAGTGATCCTAGAACAACCTACATTCAAGCATAACTCGAGACCGTGTTCCCTTCCCAGACTCCGCCGAAAAGAGACCATCACGGCCACACACTCTATTGATTCATTTTAATTAAGTTAAGCTTTAGGTTTTCTACAACCGAACATTAACAAATTCCCATCTGCCCATAACCGAAGGCATGGCTTTCAAAAGATCAAATCCATGCAGGGGAGTCCCAACTTAGCCCATCACAACCTCTCATGGTCAACGAAGGATATTCCTTCTCCCAAGACAATCCGATCAGACTCGGAATCCCGGTTACAAGACCTCTCGACAATGGTAAAACTAAACCAGCAAAGCCGCCCGAATGTGCCGACAAATCCCGATAGGAGCTGCACATATCTTGTTTTCAGGGCACACTCAGATGAGACATCCTATGAGTAAAACCAACCCTCAAGTTGCCCCGAGGTGGCCCCGTAGTCTACTCGGTTCGGACCAACACTCAGAGGAGCACTGGCCCGGGGGGTTTAAATAAAGATGACCCTTGGGCTTCGGAAACCCAAGGAAAAAGAGGCAAGGTGGCAAATGGTGAAATCAAGGGTGGGCGTTGTTGGAGGAGTTTTATTCAAGGCGAACTGTCAAGGGGTTCCCATTATAACCCAACCATGTAAGGAACGCAAAATCAAGGAACATAACAACGGTATGACGGAAACTAGGGCGGCAAGAGTGGAACAAAACACCTGGCATAAGGCCGAGCCTTCCACTCTTTACCAAGTATATAGCTGCATTAAGATAGACAAGATATAGTAATGATATCCCAACAATAAACATGTTCCAACAAGGAACAAACTCCAATCTTCACCTGCAACTAGCAACGCTATAAGAGGGGCTGAGCAAAGCGGTAACATAGCCAAACAACGTTTTGCTAGGACAAGGTGGATTAGAGGTTTGACATGGCAATATTGGAGGCATGATGAGCAAGTGGTAGGTATCTAGCATAGGCATAGCAAAAGAGCGAGCATCTAGCAAGCAAAGATAGAAGCGATTTCGAGGGTATGATCATCTTGCCTGCAAAGTTCTCCGAGTTGACGTTAGCTTGATCCTCGTAGACGTACTCAACGGGCTCCTTGATCACATACTCGTCTCCCGGCTCTGCCCAAAGCAATAACACAAGCAAAGGGAGACACAATCAACCACGTGCAATGCACAAACAACATGATGCAAAACATGGCATGATATGCGGGATGCGATATGCGATGCATATGCATGTTTCAGAAAGGAAAGATCGAACCTGGCATCAACTTGGAAAACCAAGAGTGCCGCTGGAAAGGTGAGTTGATTTGGGTCGAAATTGATATAAAGATCACTGGAATCGGATGCATGGTTTGCAAATGACAAGCAAAACAAATATGGCACCGGTCTGCGATTAACAGCACGAGGCCATCTAAATGCATCAAGAACAACATGCTACATCACTCCAGCATAGCAACAAAATCCATGGCAGGGATCCACTCAAGATGCTTGACAAAAGATGAACACTGAGCTATGGATAATTCACTCAATAGCAGGTTCAAACAAGCATGGCAAAAGAGCAAAAGATATCACGTTACAGACTTAGTGAAAATAACAACATGCCAGGAATTTAACATCAGGAAGCAATGTTTAGAGCAAGATAACTACATGCTACAGGAACATACCATGGCAAAGCAAGGCATGGCATGAAGCTACTCAAAGCATACAACAAGAGTCCCTTACTGACCATAAGCCAAAAGGGATCAGAAAATACAATGGCAACCATGTGAACATAGCAATTATCGTTAACAGATTCAGACTTAGTAGAAAACTGGAACATGGCAAAACAGATATCAAGTAGGCATGTTTACGAGCCCAATGCACTCACCACAAGGCATTGCATGATAAACTAAGCATACACCCAGCAAGTAGACATGGTATAGAAGCTAAACATGGCAAGAACAACAATATAAAATGCATGGATCAACTACAACAAGCTCGGCAAAAATGCTTAACATGTAAACATTCTGCCAGGAACATTTTATAGCAAAAGTAGAGCTCGATTGAGTCAAGCTAGGGTGCTCCATAATTGCAAACAAAGACATGGATGGATAGAGAAATATGAACACATGGCATAAAAATAATGACAGGGCCAAGACTTAGAATATTTCTAAGTCCCTGAAATCAGCAACATTGAGAGGGCTACTTTGCATGCTTGTGCTAGTCACCACAGAGATCACAAAAATACATGGCATACACCCTTGTAAAGATGGCATGGCATACTTCAAATCACATGTAGGGCTCAAGTTCATAGGAGGTACACATCAATCATGGCAAAAATGACAAATGTCCAATTACTGATAAGAAACTGAAACTAACAGAAACTAGCACTCTTCCACCAGCATTTAGGGCATCAAGATGAGCTCAAATGAACATGATGCAATGAGATGAAATGAAGTACTCGTCTATATGAACAATTTGATATGCTACACGCCCAAAACGGAGCCACGGTTGCAGAGATGTGATGCGTTGAAATATGCATAAAAAACTAGGGTTAGGGGCAAAAAGTCAATCGATTTGAATCTGGATCTGGATCTGGCCGACGCGGAGAACGAGGATCGCTGGGTCACTGTTTGCCGGAGACGTCGGAGTCGGCCGGAGTTCGTCCGGAGAGGAGGAGGCTGGCCGGAGTGGTGAGGTGGCCTTGGGCGCCGAGGTGGCCGCGGTGGCGGCGACGAGGTGGCGCCGAACGCAGATGGCGGCGGGGCGGCGCAGGCTCGGGGCAGCGACCGGGGAGGTGGTGGGCGCGGATGGCGGCAGTGGTCGGCGCGGTTGGCGACGGGGTTCGGTGCCGGCGCGGTTGGCGACGGGGTTCGGTGCCGGCACAGGAGAGGAGACGCGGCGCGAGCGGCGGAGCAGCCTCGGGCCTCGGGGGCTCTCCCTGGGCCCGAGCGGGCCGGCGACGGGGGAGAGATGGCGGTGACACGTGGCGGCCCCCGGTTGGCTGCGGGTGGCAGCGGCGGCGAGGTGTCCAGTGCGGCCGGACACGTCCGGTGCGCGGAGGAGCGGATTTTAGGGTTTAGGGTAGGTATAGATCCGGAATTTCTGGGAGGAGGCTATATTTATAGGTAGGAGGAGCTAGGAGGCTCCAAATTGAGCACGGTTTTCGGCCACGCGATCGTGATCGAACGATCTAGATGATGGAAGGGGTTTAGGTGGGTTTTGGGCCACTTTGGAGAGGTGTTGGGCTGCAACACACACGAGGCCTTCTCGGTCCCTCGGTTAACCGTTGGAGTATCAAACGAAGTCCAAATGGCACGAAACTTGACAGGAGGTCTACCGGTAGTAAACCAAGGCCGCTTGGCAAGTCTCGGTCCAATCCGAGAATGTTTAACACCCGCACACGAAAAAAGGTAGAAAGGGACACCGGAGGACATAGGAGCGCCGGAATGCAAAACGGACAACGGGGAAAATGCTCGTGTGCATGAGACGAACACGTATGCAAATGCAATGCACATGATGACATGATATGAGATGCAAGACAAAGATAAAAACAACACGAAGACAAAACCCAACAACGAGGAAATATCATAACTTAGTGCCGGAAATGGCAAGAGTTGGAATACAAATATGGTAGGTTACATACGGGGTGCTACATGGGACTTCCATATTTGATATAATCATGATTTGAATAATGTAGGCCCCAAGTGTCGGGTCATGTGCCTGCAGCGACTCGGGACTATTCCTTCCATTGTAGAATAAATCATATCTATTGATAAAGAAATAATAACCATTGCGCTGAAGCGACTTTGAAAACCTTAATCATAATACTGGTTATTGATAACCATAAAAAAATTCATCCATGTTGGCTATTCAAGATTTGAATAATTTAATCCGGTATGAAAACCTCAATAATTCAATATTATAATGAAAATCCAGTCAAGTTTGGCTATTAAAGATTGGAATACCTTATCTGTTGACAAGTAAATCCGGAGTTTAAATACGCATCCATTGTAATTCGGAATTTTTGTAACCCGACGGCTTATAGCCTCTGTGAAAATCAATAATTGATAACCGTTTTGAAACACCAATTTCAATCTTTGATGATGGGCTTGAACTTAATCATTTATGTAAGTCATAGCTCTGCAAATCCTGCACAGAGTTTAAACAACATATGCCCTAGCGACTTAACGTCAAAAGCCAGGGCGGGTTGCCAAACATAATATAGTCTTATGCAATTATGGAAAGGACTAGCATTAAGGCCATTCAAGCTTAAACATACTGGCAACTTAAAGTTAAAAGCCAGGGCGGGTTATCAAACCTCACATATTCATATAACCAGGAAAACATACCTGTAGGATTGATTTATACTGCTAGATTACATTGCCATACCCAGTGAAGGTAACAATTCAATGATTTATAAGTGCATGATCTCAATGGCGCAATTCAAAATATACTGGCGACTTATTGCCCAAAGCCAGGGTCGGTTTATCAAAACCTTATTTACTTATATCAAAATAAATATCATACCTATAATATTTTTGGTCATACCGCCGGTTCAACATATACCGTGTAATGAGGGTAATATCCCAAAAACAGAGCACAACGCCCTTGTTCAATTATTCATGTTGTCGGCTTATAACATCGTATGCAGCAAAGGACATTATCCCATAACCTAGAGCATAACACTCCAAGCACATAATCATTATATCCTGGTGACTTATAGTCCAAACCAGGCTGGGTGAAATAAACCCCAGAGAGGTTCAATATGAACCACAAGGGATAATAGCCGTCATTAGTTTCCAATCATGTATCAACATGTCACAAGAAGAAAACCTCAAAAAAGAAATCTTCAAATCAAATAAAAGGCAGAAAATAAGGCTTTCATAGGCGGCCAGGCCTAAAACCCAAGTGATTTTCATGGGCTTGCACAGCCACTAGCTAATTCTTCAAACCTTGTAAGCCGGACCTCACATGAGGAACCGCTGTTTTAACCTTGACAAGTTTAGGGTCTTTAATAAGATTGATTGTCAAGAGTTCGGCGGGTCATTCCAGGATTACCTGGGCGGAGTGGCAGACATACAAGGCAGGATTAACAGAAATTCTTTGGTGTTATACACCTGGCGTTTCAAGCCAAGGGGTTATCAAAGCTATGTTCTGTGAACAGGGAGCCCCCAAGTGATATATTTTGAGTTGTGCTCGTCGGGTACCTATGTTTGAGTTGTGTTGTGCAGCAGACTCTCTTTGGTCCCTTTAATCCGGGTATCAAACCTCCAAGTAATTTTTCAATCCAGACGTATAAGCAGGACCAATAGGGTAGTCATAGCTATGCTCAATAAGCAGGAAGCCCCCAAATGATCAATAATATGATAAGCCAATAAGGCAGGATACCCATGTTTGAACCGCGCATCATGGCAGCAAGCTCTCTTTGGCAACCTTTAGTTTTTCTGAGAACTCGAACTTGCGAGAGATTGATTCTTTTGAACCGGATATTGAGAGCTTCAAAGCTTGGTGAAAGACAGATTTCCCTTGAGCCGGATTTTAAACCAGATATTGAGAGCTTCAATGCTTGGTGAGGGACAAATTTCCCTTGAGCCAGATTTTAAACCAGATATTGAGAGCTTCAATGCTTTGTGGGAGATAGATTTCTCTTGAACCGGATTTTAGACCGGCATTCTTCATTTTGAGCCAAAAAATTTCTGACGGCCTTTAAATTTTCATCAATATAGCAGTAACCTTCAGGACCAGGTTATTTTTCCTCCAATGACCCGGGGTCATGAATTGGCTAAGTCGTGTCACTGTAGCCCCCGAGTCTTAAGACGACTTGAGGAGTTGTCTTGAGATTATTCATATTTGACCATGATATAAGCCGGTATGAGTCATTCAACAGCTCAGTGATATAATAGTCCCTTTTACAGTAGACAACTTGTCCTACATGGGAGAACTTGCAAGCCAGAGTAATTGCTCTTTTAAAGAAAGCAATATGTAATATAAAAATATAATGGATGGATCTCACCTGATATGTCAGGCCAGAAATTATCCACCGCGGAGTTGATGATGACCACGGTGAAGTTGAAATCAATCATGGTTGAGTTGGCCGCGGGAGCAGACAGATGAGCCGGCCGCGGCATTTGTAAGCCAGTGTGGACGGGCAAGGCAATCGCAGGCGCGGCAAGCCGCGCGGGCGGGCGAATCAACCACGTCATATTGATGTAAATTGGGTCGTAAAAATGATGGGTTACACATATATTCGTCGAGCATTATGGCACGGTTAGATGCTAGCGCATGATAATGGTGGTGCGAGCTATACATCCATGACAGGACCATCGCTCTTCTAATGAATAATTGTCCGGCATAAACAATATTGCAGACCAAGGCAAAGATAAACTGTTCTTTGACAAAAACAATATGTGCTAATAAAACAAACTTGGATGGATATCACCTGATTCGTCTGGATGACGGATGATCCGTTCAACGCGACAGAGACGGCTCAGGCAGACTAACGACTCAGACAGACCGATGACTCTCGGCGGCTCAATACGGCAGAGGCAGCTCAACACGGCATAGTACGACTCACCACAGGAGGCGAATCGGCAATGGTAACGGCAGCTTGGCTATGGCAACAAAGCTGACTGGCGATTTGAAAGGGAAGCAGCGACTCAAGGTAGCGCACGAAGTAGAGCGCGACGGCTCGGAACCTAGCAGTAATAGGGCCATGACGATAGTGAAGACAACAAGGAGAAGCATGACTGCGAACAGAAGGGCAGGCGTCCGTGGCTCAGGCGCGGCGGCTCAGAGGCAGTTGGCGGAGGCCAGCAGTGGCCTGACCACAGTGGAGTCAGGGCGTGGCCAGGGCGACGGCCACGGAGAGCGGCTTGTAGACGGCGGCCGGTGGCTTGGAATCCAGCAGTAACGGGGCCTCAAAGTCAGCCATAACGGAGGCGGTTTTGCACGCCGACGCAGCTCGTAGGCGGAGGCAGGCGGCTCGGAGGCTCACCGGCGTGGGTGGAACCTAGCGGCAGAGGCGGGTTGACCTTTGAGGCATTAGACGGCTCATCAACACAAACACCAACTCAGGCGGCGGCAGCTTGGGCACGGCCAAGGCGGCAACCAGCTTATAGATGGTAGCGACTCAGCCGAGGCAGAGCAAGGCCACGGCGGCAATTTAGAGACGGAGTCTGATTCCCCGGCTTCATCCACTTCCAAAACTGCAGGCGATTTTGTTTTCTTCTTGTGAGGATGACTCGGTAGTGGCTCTTGATGTAACAATCGATCTGTTCCTATTTCCGTGAGCATGCATGTACTAATACTGTGGCCGGCCTTGAGTAGATCTCACATAGAGTAGAAAAAGTATACAGAGTGTACATGACTAGTACTCCAGTACTTAGCGAGTAATAGCGTCTGATTTCCTCGGGGATTTGAGCCTGTAACCCAGCAGCAAAAACTTTGCGGAACTCGTCGGATCGGACCGCCGAAATTTTTGTTGGTCTCGACGAAAATTACTATTTGACAGCTTGCCGAAATCGGCGTACAGACAAAATCAATCTCCCGTTGGTCTTGATAGATCGCGTCGAACCCTTATTATTCATCGTATAGACGATGTACATCCTTTGCACTTCTGGTCCACGTGCATGAGGTTGTGTCCTTGATCCGTTGAGAAGTTGG
The DNA here is from genome assembly GCF_018294505.1 of Triticum aestivum. Taxonomy (NCBI): domain Eukaryota; kingdom Viridiplantae; phylum Streptophyta; class Magnoliopsida; order Poales; family Poaceae; genus Triticum; species Triticum aestivum. The sequence continues at coordinate 272,157,778 of NC_057806.1, forward strand.
CAGCGGGCCTAGGGTGCCATGCCATGCAATAGCAATGGAATCTGATGCTCCTAATTGGATTTGGACACGGATGACGGAGCCATCGAAACATGTCGGTCTCGGCGACCTGTACCTTGTATCGATTGATTTCGGATGTGAGACTTTGACTTGCTCATGTGCGCCGGCGCATAAATGCAACCCTAATTTTTTTTTTTGATCTTAAATCTTGTATATGTCGCTCTGACTGCTTGTCGACGATGTTATCTTCTGTGCCAGCTCTTTTTCATCCGGCACACCGCGAGCTTCTCGATCACTGAAGAAATCCCTCTAAAAACTCAACATCATCGTGCGTGAGCCCTACGGTGGGCGCCAACTGTCTTGGATTTGTCACGGCAGATGTCCTTAGTGTGAGGACTTAGTCGCAAGGCCAACACATCTATGTGGTAGCTTGAGAGGGGATGAGCGGGACGACAGACGCGAGGTTTTACCCAGGTTCATCCCCTCACGGTGGAGGTAAAAGCCTACATCTTGCTTCATTGATATTGATGATGATGATCACGATTACAAGGGTGCTCTATCTCAAGAGCTATAGACTTGTCTGTCTAACTCTAACTTGTTAAAAACTGTCCTCTTGGGGTGCCCTATCCCTCCTTATATAAGTTGGAGGGGCGGGTTACATGTAGGGTCCTAGTAGGATTAGGATTACCCTATTATAAGTGGAGTCCTAGTCTTGCTTCCTTTGTAAGGGAATACTCCTTATGCCTTTTCTCTTAAGCTGGCCCACTATAAGCCCACTATAATATGAACCGGCCTTCCCATGAGCCGCCTTCTGGGCCGTTGGGTCTTGTCGATCATCTGAACCACCAGTCGGGTCACCAATATGTCACCAAGGCCTAGTCGGGTCATCAGTGAGTCGCCAGTCTTTGGGCGGTTTACCGATGAAACGACAAGCCTCGGCCGGGTCATATCTCCGGTCGGGTCATACCGTGGGGTATATCCCCGACAATCTTTGCTAGCCAAAAATCCGCACTAAGTAGAGATACTACTTGTGCATCCCAAAACTCTTAAACCCAATTTCATATTTTGAGAGTCCACCATACTTACCTATGGATTGAATAAGATCCTTCAAGTAAGTTTTCATGGTGCATACGACAATAAAATTGCTTCTAAATATGTTTAATCTTTTATTGTATGGGAAAATAAGCATTGTACAAACTTGTGATGGAAAATTAATAAAAATGACAGACTACATAATAACGGTCGTTATCATAAGGGGCAATATAACGTGACGTTCTTTTGCATGAAGAGATTGTGCATACAAAACCAAAAATCGCATGACAACCTCTGCGAAGGGCCTATCTTTTACTTCCATGTATTTACTTTTTATGCAAGAGACAATGTGTTCTCCTCTATTCCTTTTTATTTTCTCTTTTGCAAGCACCATGTGGTAGGGAAAGATCTAGGCACATATATCCAGTTGGATATGAGTGGTCATGAGTTATTACTATTGGCATCATCCTTGAGGTGAATAAGTTGGGAGGTGAAACTATAAACGCCTATCTTTCTATGTGTCCGGTTGAAACTCTTTGCCCCATGTATATGTTATGAGTGTTAGCAATCATATAGAAGACTAAATGATGGTTGAGTATGTGAACTTGCTAAAAAGCTCAGACATGAGACCCTTCCTGAAAATATGATAAATTGCAATCGCATTGTTTACTGAGAACATAGTTTGTTAGTTTTCAAGAAAGTTTATGCTTTATACTTCGATGTTGTGATGAATAGTTACTTGCTTATGAGATGTTTTATGATAAAAGTTATTGCTGTTATAATAATAAGCATGATGCTACTATGTCCATATTTTGTTTTTATCGACACCTCTCTCTAAACATGTGGACATGATTTTCAATATTAGCTTTCGCTTGAGGACAAGCGAGATCTAAGTTTGGGGGAGTTGATACGTCCATTTTGCATCATGTTTTCCTACTATTATTTATAGTTTTTTATGCAATATAACACTTTGTGGAGTAATTCTTTCTCTCATAATATGCAAGGTTTACACAAAGAGGGAGATTGCCGGCAGCTGGAATTCTGGGCCTAAAAAAGCTATGTCAGAGATTCCTATTCTGCACATCTCCAAATGAGCTGAAATTTTACAAAGAATTAGTTTGGAATATATAAAAATATTGGAGTAAAGAAACACCAGAGGGGGCCACCCAGGTGCCCACTAGCCACCAGGGCGCGCCTGCCCCCCTCGCGTGCCTTGGTGGGTAGTGGGGACCCTGGCCCACCTCTAGTACCCATCTTCTAGTATATAAGGTCATTTACCATAAGAAAATAAGGAGAGGACTTTCGGGACAGAGTGCCACCATCTCGAAGTGGAACTTGGGTAGGAGCACTTTTGCTCTTCGGTGGAGCGATTCCGCTGGGGATACTTCCTTCCAGGAGGGTAAAATCAAAGCTATCGTCATCACCAACAACCCTCTAATCTTGGGAGGGCCAATCTCCATCAACATCTTCAACAGCACCATCTCATCTCAAAACCCTATTTCATCTCTTGTGTTCAATCTTTGTATCAAAACCTCAGATCGATACCCGTGGGTGACTAGTAGTGTTGATTACATCATGTAGTTGATGCTAGCTGGTTATTTGGTGGAAGATTATATGTTTAGATCTATTATGCTATTCAATACCCCTCTGATCTTGAGCATGAATATGTTTTGTGAGTAGTTACTTTTGTTCTTGAGGACATGGGAGAAATCTTGTCATAAGTAATCATGTGAATTTGATATTCGTTCGATATTTTGATGATATGTTTGTTGTGACTTAGTGGTGTTATGTGAATGTCGACTACATGACACTTCACTATTTTTGGGCCTAAGGGAATGCATTGTGAAGTAGTTATTAGATGATGAGTTGCTAGAGTGACAGAAGCTTAAACCCTAGTTTATGTGCTATTTCGTAAGGGGCTGATTTGGATCCATATGTTTAATGTTATGGTAAGATTTTATATTAATTCTTCTTTCGTAGTTGTGGATGCTTGCGAGAGAAGTTAATCATAAGTGGAAGACTTGTTCAAGTAAGAACAACACCCAAGCACCGGTCCAACCACATGTCAAATTATCAAAGTAGCGAACGCGAATAAAACCAACATGGTGAAAATGACTAGATGAAATTCTTGTGTGTCCTCAAGAACGTTTGCTTACTATAAGAGATTAGTTTGGCATGTCCTTTGCTACAAAAATGATTGGGCTACCTTGCTGCACCTATTGTTACTATTGCTACTTGTTATTTGTTACAAATTACCTTACTATCAAAGTACCTGTTACCGATAATTTCAGTGCTTGCAGAAATTACCTTGATGAAAAACGCTTGTCATTTTCTGCTGCTCCTCATTGGGTTCTACCTCTTATTTATCGAAAGGACTACAATTGATCCACTATACTTGTGGGTCATCAGACACCATTTACACACTTAAGCGTGAGGTTAGAACACAAATTATGTAGTCATTGACACTAAAACAATTAAGGGCATAAGTGCCCTTTCACTACAAAGTTGGATGGGACGAGTTTGCCCTAGCCGCCTCACGATAGGGGGGAGAATCATGTTTGTGTTGACGCAATTGTTCTACTAAATAGTTTTGCATTCTAACTACTATAATTATTTCTGTATAAATAGATTTATTGGGGCATCATGCGCTTTGACATTACACCATGCAAATTCTTTTTAACCCTCCCTTTCAACAATGTATTTCATGAAACACCTACCTTACAAGAAAAGGAACCCCGCGCCACCCTCAACCAGGGTGACCCGCCAACCAGCTCAGCTCACAACTCCCACCTCTAGAGCCGCGCCGCTGCCGGAGGACGCCGTCGGGCAAAGCCCGCGCGGCCGATGGCATTGGCGGGACGCTTCCTTGTGTATGTTTCAATATGGGGGCACCAAATCCTGGTGACATGACTTCTTGTGCGGGGTGGTGGCGGCGGATCTACATCTGGTGACGACTCTCGGGGTTACGCATGTAGCGGACGATGGCGGCCTGTGATGTGACAGCTAGCTGCCTTGGTTGCACGGGGTGGCTACTCTTCTGTGGTGCCTTCGTTGTCCATTCCAAGGTGCTCGCTGGGCTGCAGCGAGGTTAGAGCACGGCCAGATGTTGCCAGATGGCTTCAGCCTCAAGGACGTCCATGGTTAACCCAGTGTGGTTGCCCTGATTCAAATCTGAATGGAGGTCATCCAAATCTGGTCGGCCATGATGGTGGTAGTTGTAGACTGTGCTGCCGTGACCTCCCGTGGCTCCAAATGGCTTATCTTTTCAGGATTTAAGATACATGACATCTTATTTGTTATGCTATTTCTATCAGAGGAACTGTAACATCCCAAATTTTCATTTTGAAATGTTATACATTAGATCATCATTGCATATCATGTTTTATTGCATTTTGGTTGATCCTAGAAATTCCACGCAACTCAAGGACCCACGAAGAGAGTTGGGGATTTCGTTATTTTCATATTTGGGTTTTTCTCGAATTATGAAAAGAGGATCGTTTGATTTTAATTATTTTCTCTGAAATATTTCTTTTATTAAAAATAAAAGAGAGAGGATAAAATGACTTCCTCAAAATAAAGAGATATCAGAGATTCAATATTAAAATCAAATAAGATTTTTATTCAGAGTTTTGTCGCTATTTTATTTGAATTAGGAAAAATTACGTTTTTCAAAATTGCGTTTTAGGCCCAAATAAATGTTCACCTTGTCCGCCTTATTTTTAGAGGACGTGGAAAATTTATTTCGGGATTTTTGGAGTTCGTTTAGTATTTCTTTTCTTTCTTTTTCTGCACATCAAAATTATATTAAAAAAAGTCGACCGACATAGGGGCGTATTCGGCCAGGACTTCTCGGGCCGGCCTTTAAAAGCCGCCGCCCGAGGCCCGTTCAACTCGCCCCACCACCCGAACCCTAACCCTAAGCCCTGCCGCCCCGCGCCGCCTCGCCGGAGCTCGCCGCCGCTGCCCGCCGGAGCCGCGCCGCCGCCCACTCGCCGGAACCCGCCGGAGTTCGAGGGAGCCGTCGGTTTTTTTAAAAAAACTGATCGGTTTTATTTCGTAAACCCTAGATCCGTTTTTCTTTTAGATCCAGTTCGGTTTATTTTTTCGGTTTAGTTATTTAGCGAACGCCCGCTTTTACGTTCGGTTTTGCGAACGGTTTACACCGTTTAGCCATAGATAACGAATGTTCGTTCGTTAGCCTGTTCGTCAGTTTTTCTTTTTCTCGGATTTTTCGCGATTATTTTCAATCGCGATTTCTGATCCGTTTTTCGTTCTAGTATAACTTTTCGCTCGTTTATCGGAATTAGGCGATTCAAGCGCCTAGAGTTTCGTCTCAAAACCCTCTTTCCGTTTAACCAACTTGAACAAGTTTTTGATACTGTAATATTTGACCTAGGTCCAGATTAGTAAACGAAGCTTGTTTCTCTCGCCGTTTGAGTTTTGTTGCTTCGTTTGATTTGATTCTTTTTGCCAACCGAAGTTCTTAAGTTGAACTTTCTGGTTAGATCTCTTATTTGAGTTTTACCCGTGCTTTTGCTTGATTGCTTATTGTATGCTTGTTTGATTGTGATAGAGTACCCGGAGTGTGAAGCGTGCTACATCGAGTCTCTAGGTTTCGCGGATCATCAGCAAGTCAAGGAACACTTTGATCATACCTCTTCCTACCTAGTTTTCATTGCATTAGATCAACCCTCAAACATTGCATGTTTAGGATCTGAATTAAATTGTGGGTTTGGGAAGTAGATGAGGTAGTACCTATTCACCTGTTTATTATCAAACCCTGTGAGTTACTTCTATGTTGCTTATATTGCTATGCTATGCTTGTAGACGTGGATTGGGTTTGAGTGTTTTCATGACAGATGTGAGATTGTTAAATTAATGGTTCAACTTAAGGTGGAAACTTTAATACACATCTGGGTGGATCGAGGCACCTGGGGAACCCGGTGATTGCCTGTATTTTTGGAAATCCTGGGGTACCGTGTGATTCTCCTATGGACCGCCACCAAGGCTCAAAGGGATCATAAAATTATCCATGCTGGAAACTTCCGTGTGCAGCCACAAGGTATTATGGGCTCTAGCATAGTTGATTAAGTCGTGTGAACTCTTACAGTGGTAGACTAGCAGATGTAGGGGATGTAGGTGTACCGGTCTACCCATCGTAAGGTGCTAACGCTTCTGAAAGACTATGTCTCGGTCATCCATTTCTCAAACACCTTGTAGTGCGAGAAATCCAACGGAGGAGATCGAGTCTTGTGGGGAAAAGTGCACAAACCTCTGCAGAGTGTACAAACTAATCATGGTTAGTCGTGTCCCCGATTATGGACATCTTGAGTATCTAGTTCTTGGATTATCATGTGGATCTCATCACTCTTAATTTAATCTGATTGGGTTTAATGATGATTACTTTTAATTTGGATTGAGTTGGGTGAACCTTCTCAATGTTTAACAACTACCATGATAGTTAAATAAAAATTTATTCCTTTGCAGTAGGGAAAAATTGGCTTTTCGCAAAACCTATTAACCATACAGCCTCCACCAACCATATATGCATATAGTGATAGCTTTACATTGTTCATTACTCTCTTGTGTTACCTTGCCAGCATATTCTATGTGCTGACCCGTTTTCGGGCTGCAACGTATCATGTTGTAGACTTTTCAGACGACGAGTAAGGAGCCTTAGGTCGTGGTCTTTCACTTAGTGATGCCGTTGGAGTTGATGGACTCACTTTATCTTCCAAGCCTTCCATTGTTATCGTATTAGATGGCCTTAAGCCATATTTATTGTAATAAGTTCTCTTTTGAGACATTCGATGTAATAAGTATGTGATTGCCACTCTGTTATAAATCCTTCAAGTACTATGTGTGTCAGCATTACCGATCCAGGGATGGCACTTATACACAGAGATCAGACTGTTTGAGGTTTGGTCGCTACAAAGTTGGTATCAGAGCACACAGTGACTGTAGGACACGACCACTAAGCTAAAGCCCTAGATCACTATTCTCTTCTCATTTCTCACTCCTCTCTTTTTTCTACTCTTTAGGATGGCGGACGCAAGGAATAAGTTTGCGCAACCGGATGAAGACGCCCCCTTTGGAAGACACTTGAAGGAAGTCACTAGGTACTTAAACATTAGAATACCAAGCTTCACCGGGATTTACAATGCCACTTTACCAGAAGAGGAGCGATGGATGATTCAAGTTCAAGTTCCAGGAAGGACATTCGCGCCAGTCACCAAACCCATAGAGTTTTCCTTTGATGCACCAACCTGGAGTCTAGGAAAGAGCATGGAAGCTCACATCACCATGGGATGCATTGGAGAAGTTTACCACAAGGAGCTAAAGGATACTATCTACCAGAATTGTGGGCGCCGAGATGAGCAATGGGAGATGATTAGCACCAGGAAGGATAGATCCATTGCAGCTTTCATCCAGGAGTTAAACCAGCATATTCGCCGCCAGGAGAACCAGATGTGCGCAGTCATGATAGATCTGAAGAAGGCAATGACCAGGATCACGGAGCTTGAAGAGGAACTCAAGGCTACTCATGAAGATTATGAGGAGGAAATCGTCATACTAGTGGATAAGAATGCCGACCTGACAATGAAGCTAGCAGTATTTATGGGAGACCCCGCGCTAGGAGGAGAAGACGAAGAACCCAAGGAGATTCATCCGGAGGACTACATCATCATTGACGACACCAATTTGGACCCCGACGATAGAGATGATGACTATGTTGATGAAGCGGGAGCAGATGTCATGGAGTCTTCGACTGATCTATATTTCTAGTTGACCACCAAAGCAGTGGTAGTAGTCTACCATGTAAATAGTATAGTCCAAGCACTTTGTAACGATAGTTCTAGACCGATTGTATGCCTTGCTTGATTGATTGAGTGATATGATTGTGTTTGTCTCATGTGCATATGGGTAGTGTTTTCTCACTAGATCTCATTCTATTCTATTCTCTTCTCTCTAAAACCCTCAGATGCCTCTGAGACGTGACCCCGGATTTACCTTTCCACCGGAGCTCACTCAGTTGATCCAGCAGCAGAATACCCTGATGCAGCTGTTAGTTTAGAACCAAGGCAACAACAAAAACAACAACAACAACCCACCGCCAGCACCACCACCAGTTGACAACTTAGCCCGTTTTCTGTGGTTGCAGCCGCCGGTGTTCTCCAGTAGCACCGAGCCGATAGTTGCAGATGATTGGCTCCACAGGATTGGAAGGGAGTTAACCACTGCAGGATGCATAGATGCTGAGAAGTTGCATTTTGACGCACACCAACTGGATGGACCAGCAGCCTCATGGTGGGAGAATTACACTGTCACTTATCCTATGGCCACTGTCACATGAGATTAGTTCCAGGAAGCTTTCCGTATTGCCCATGTATCAGCCGGAGCTATGGCCATGAAGAAGCGTGAGTTTTGCAACTTGCGCTAAGGAGGACGCACTGTTGGCCAGTATGTGGATGAGTTTAGCAAGTTAGCACGTTATGCTCCAGATGACATTGCTACGGATGCAGCCAAGAAGGAGAAGTTTCTGGAGGGACTGAATGATGAGCTAAGCATCCAGTTGATGGTAGAAAATTTCAATAACTACCAGGAGTTGGTGGATAGAGCTCTCATGCTTGAAGGGAAGCAGCAGCAGATTGATAGCCGCAAGAGGAAGTATGGATAGGGGAAGTATAACTCTGGAGCCCAGCAGAGACCCCGTTTCACCCCAAACTCGGGAGGACTTGTTCATAACCATGGAGGCCACACTCATAATGGGGGAAGTTCGCACAACCATAATGGCTCCAAGAATAGCAATGGTAATGGAGGAAGTAGCGGACAGAACCGTTCCAACCCGGCAACACCCACCAAGAAGGACCTAAGCCATGTTACTTGCTACAAGTGTCAGAAGAGCAGACATTACGCCAATGAATGTCCTAAAGCTAAGAATGGAAATGGCAATGGAAGCTCTGGGAAGAAGCCCAACCCTTTCAACAGGGGACAAGTGAACCACGTTAACATGGAGGAGATTGAAGCCCAGCTAGACGCAGTAATTGGTAAGTTTTGGTTAAGTCATTTACTGCAGTCGTTCGTTTTGATACTGGTGCATCTCATTCATACATATCGAGGGGATTTGTGGATAAGTATAAGTTTCCCACTAGAGTACTTAAGACACCCATGTTAGTAACCTCACCCGGAGCAGAGTATATGGCAAGCCATGGATGTTTTCAGATGCCATTGGCCATAGGTAGGCATGTTTTCCCCTCCGATCTGATAATTTTGGAATTGCAAGGTTTGGATGTGATTCTGGCTATGGATTGGCTATCGATGTATGGAGGAAACATCGATTGTGCTAGTAAGATGATTTTACTCACCACCCAAGAAGGAAGAAGGATCAAGTACGTATCCCGGCATGTGCCGAATACGACTCAAGTAAATTGCTTATCGGGAGTAGTACAGGAGGAAGTACCAGTGGTGAAGGAATTTCCGGTTGTATTTCCAGAAGAGTTGCCAGGCATGCCACCGGATAGAGACATAGAGTTTTTGATAGAGCTTTTGCCAGGCACTGGGCCAATATCTAAGAGACCGTACAGGATGCCCATAGAGGATTTAGAGGAAATTAAGAAGCAGATTAAGGAGTTACTGGATAAGGGATATATCCGCCCAAGCTCGTCACCTTGGGGATCACCATTACTTGTAAGTGCATCTAGTGCCACCCCTAGTTGGTTTTGGAGTATTGACGACAAACCTAGTTGAGGGACTAATGTGTTTGTGCGAATTGTAGGATAACACAGGTAGAAGTCCCTCATTGATTCAGTTTTCCTACCAGAGATGACCCCTAAAAATGTATGAAGACATTGAAGTCAAAGGTGGTATATGAAGATATTCACATTGAAGACTATGACAAGAGAAGACATCGCATGAAGCCTATGGAGCTCGAAGACTTAGATCTTTCGTAGTTCTTTTTCTTCTTTGTTGAGTCATAGGAACCACCGTACTGTTAAGTGGGGTCCAAGAGAACCAGTCAGAATGACTGAAGTGATACTTAAACAAAACCTATGTCTTCAAGTGAAGACTATGAGAGCGAATCTTGTCCAGAGTCGGACAAGTCAGCTTTGCTTGTAGCCCAAGTAAAGTTGCCGTGTGAGTTTGAAATCTGACCGTTGGAACACGTGTCAGTTCCTTAGTGACCCAGGGTCATTTCGGACAAATCAGGTCGGGTTGCCTAGTGGCTATAAATAGCCCACCCCCTACAACCATAAACGGTTGGCTGCTCAGAGTTAGAGTACGGCTTTTGTCGTTTGAGAGCAACCCACCTCGAAGCCTTTGAGAGAGAATTCCTTGCGAGGATAAAGCCTAACCACCCAGAGCCAAAGAGAATTAGGCATCACTTAAGTCTTCCTGTCTGTGTGATCTGAAGACTTATTACACTTGAGGACTGTGAATCCTCCAGCCGGTTAGGTGTCGCGTTCTGAGCATCCAAGAGACATTGTGGATTGCCGGTGAACAAAGTCTGTGAAGGTTTGGGAGTCTACCTTGAAGACTTACCAGAGTGATTGGGCGAGGTCTGTGTGACCTTAGCTCAAGGCGAATACGGTGAGGACTGGGTGTCCTGAGCTGCGTGTTCAGGACTGGGTGTCCGGGACTGTGTGTCCTTTGGTTTAAATACCTAGCCGCCCTAACCAGACGTACAGTTTTCACAGCAACTGGAACTGGTCCAACAAATCATTGTCTTCAACGAGTCACTGGTTTCATCCTTCCCTTCCCTCTAGTTACGGTTACTCCTTGTGAAGTCATTGTATGATTGCACTATCTTTTGTCTTCACTGAGTGACTGCGTGTTCTGTTTGGCTTCATAATATCTTCCTACCTGATCCTTACTACATTGCTGCTATTAGTCATTGTGCTTTCACTTCATTGAATACTTGACTATGGTTTGCCTAGTGTAGTCTACCTTCCGCTGCATGGTAATAGGTTTATTTCTAGCGTTTGTCTTCGAAACTTCCATGTTTTGAAGACTTTCATACAAATCGCCTATTCACCCCCCCTCTAGTCGATATAACGCACTTTCAATTGGTATCAGAGCAAGGTGCTCCCTTGTTCTATGTGATTCGGTTTAACCACCTGGAGTTTTAGCTATGTCGACTGCAGGGATAATTAAAGTCTCCGCTGCGTGCCCCGTCTTCGATGGAACTGAATATCCCTACTGGAAGAATAAGATGCGCATGCATCTTGAAGCCATTGACGTCGACCTATGGTATGTCGTCAAGAACGGCGTTCCCAAGGCTGGAGAAGGTGTCACTGCTGCTGATGTCAAGAAGTTCGTTCAACTGGACTCTACTGCCAAGAATATCATCTGTGGTCATCTGACCAAAGGACAGTATGGCCGTGTGAGTGCTTTGGAAACATCTAAGCTGGTCTGGGACTGGCTCTCCAAGGTCAATGAAGGCGTCTCAACCCAGAGAGATCAGAGAATCAGTGTCCTTCGCAACCTCTTCAACGCTCAAGAAATGACAATGAGAATGTCCAGCTCACCTTTGATCGACTCACTGACATCACAAATGAGCTTCAAGCCCTCGGCGCTACTGAGATCACCAAGCATGAAGTCGTCAAGACACTACTGAGATCACTTGACAGTTCGTTTGACACCCTAGCCCTAATGATTCAAGAACGACCTGATTTCAAGACACTCGATCCGTCTGACATACTTGAGAGGCTCAACACACATGAGTTTCAGCTTTCTGAGAAAAGAGATATCTACGGTCCAAACTATGGGCGAACTCGTGCCTTGAAGGCAAAAGCTGTATCCTCATCTAAAGAAGAATCTAACAGCAGTTCTGATGATCCTGAAGACATTGGAAAGGAACTTGCTATGCTTGTGAAGAAGTTCCAAAAATTCACCAAGAAGAAAGGCTTCAGAAAGTCTTCACGATCAAGCTCAAGGAATGATGAAGCTTCTGCTCATGACTACAAGAAGAAAACATGTCACAAGTGCAAGAAACCTGGCCACTTCATCTCTGAGTGTCCACAGTGGGACAATGAGAACAAAAGAAGAAGAAGAGCAAGGAATATGACTCTGACGACAAGAAGAAGAAGAAATACTCAAAGTCTTCTTCCAAGTCTTCCTCAAAGTCTTCATCACACAAGAAGAGCTCATCTGGCAAGGCACGTGCGTTTGTTGGCAAGGAAATGGATTCAGAGGAGGAGTCCGCTTCTGAGGAGGCGGAGGTGGAGTCTGAGGAGGAGTCCGATTCTGGCGTTGCAAGTCTGGCTACAGCATACGTTGCCAAGTCCATCTTCAACACTGAAGACAATGACTTCATCACCGACACCGATGCAAATGACAAGGACTACTCCGCTCCTACCTACTGCTTCATGGCACGCGGTGCCAAGGTAAACACACGCACTACTCACTATCAAACATCTAGTGACGATGACTCTGATTGTGGTTCAAAACCCAGCTACAAAACACTTGCTAAAATTGCAACTGAACAACAGAAAGCTATGGAACATATTCAAAAACTGTTAGACAAAAGCGATGATCTGTTAGGCGCTGAAATGACTCGATCTGAGTCCTTAATTGAAGACATAAAAAATCTTCATGTTAAGTATGAGGAACTTGAAAGTCGTCATGAAACGCTCTCAACAACTCATGAAAAGCTTTCCTATGATTATCTTCAAAGGAAGCAAGATCTTGAGAAATTGAGAGCGGCTCATGAAGATCTTCAAAAGGAAAACGAGTCACTTCGCGCCAAACAGATCAGTTCCGCTCAGGAAGGATTTGAACCACCATGTCTTAAATGCATTGAGCGTGATAATGCTACTTCTGTTGCTGAATGTTCTACTATTGCTACTGTTGCAATATCTTCAACTGTTGATGTGGTAACTAACCCCTCTGCTGAGGATACCACTACTATTGCTGATGAGAATGCTAGGTTGAAGACATTGCTTGAAACAGGGATGTACAAAAGTCTTAAAGGGCATCAGACACTATGTGATGTCCTCAAAAAGCAGATCTTGAACCGAAACCCGAGGAAAGAGGGTGTTGGGTTCGTAAGGAAAATGAATGCTGATGGCTCTTACTGGAAACCTGAGCAGTACCCCAAAACCACATGGGTTGCTGCAAAGGAATCTTCAGCAGATCCATCCAATCTATCTGGCTTCACTTGTGCAAATCCCATTGTCATTGATGAATCCTTTGATGCAAACTATAAACTATTTAAGAATCAGAATGGTGAAGTGTTTTCCAGGTACATTGGTACTAACTGCAGGAATGGACCGCCTATGAAGAAGATTTGGGTTCCGAAAAAGTGTCTGGAGAATCTTCCTATGAATGTCATCATGACACCACACGTGAAGAAGACAAACCTCAGACCAAAGGCTTCATACGGTCCAAAGGCTTCATACAGACAGAGGACTCACCTGAGTCGCACTAACGCAAATGTTTTGCAGGGAAACCATACTCAGGCCTATGAATATGAGCGCGGTTCATCAAACCGCCATGTTCATAAGACCAAGAACTATTCTGCTTATTCTTATGAGTACTATTGTCCGCCTGCAAGACTTTTTGCTAGGGCTCCAAAGCCAAAGTTCTCAGATGCTGCACTTAGACTTATTGCTTCTAAGCCACCCTTGAAGATGTGGGTGGCTAAGAAGCTTAACTCTCTTTTGCAGGGAAAGGTCTCCAGCAGAAAACCAAAATCGTCTGACGCTATTGCTGGGGACCTTAAACATCTTGTAGGGCGCAAGATCAAATGCCCGAATGGTCTTACTATGTACTTCGTTCCTGAATCGCTTGCTACTCTCCCTATCAGTCCTAATCTGGATCTAAGCTTTCATAACCCACTGGTTTGTCAAATGTTTTTGCTTCACAATTCTCTTGTGAAGCCTATCCCCCTAACTGCACTGTAGGGTACGACACCAGCGTCTTCAGAATGGATTATTGATAGTGGGTGTACCAATCACATGACTGGCAAAAGAAGCCTTCTTATGGACTCAACCTTACGTCCATCCGACAAGAGTCACATCACATTTGCTGACACTGGTAAAAGTAAGGTATTGGGTCTAGGTAGAGTTGCAATCTCAAAGGATCAACACATGGATAAAGTCATGCTTGTTGAATCCCTTGGCTTCAAGTTAATGTCTGTCTCAATGCTTTGCGATTTGAACATGATCATAATATTTGGAAAATATCGCTGCCTTGTACTAATGGAATCTGACAAGTCTCTAGTGTTTGAAGGGTATCGGAAAGATGATTTGTACGTGGTAGATTTTTCGGCAGGACCACAGCTTGCCGTATGTCTTCTAGCAAAGGCTTCAGAATGCTGGCTCTGGCATCGGAGGCTAGGGCATGCTGGCATGAGGAACCTCCACACCCTTGCAAAGAAGAAGCATGTCATAGGCATCGAGGGCGTCAAGTTCAAGAAAGATCACTTATGCGGTGCCTGTGAAGCAGGGAAGATGACGAGGGCCAAACATTCCTCGAAGACAATCATGACAACCACTCGACCCTTCAAACTGCTCCACATGGATCTTTTCGGTCCCACTCATTACACAACTCTTACTAATACTGCTTGCCTCTATGGCTTTGTTATTGTTGATGATTATTCTAGATATACTTGGGTGCACATAATTCTCTACAAGACTGAAGTGCAGGATGTCTTCAGACGCTTCGCCAATCGAGGAATGAACAATTATGGCGCCAAGATAAAGCACATCAGAAGTGACAATGGCACTGAATTCAAGAATACTGGCCTTGATACATATCTTGATACCTTGGGCATCACACATGAATTCTCAGCCCCATACACGCCACAGCAGAATGGCGTCGTCGAACGCAAGAACAGAACACTCATTAAGATGGCCCGAACGATGCTTGATGAATACAAGACTCCAAGAAAATTCTGGCCTGAATCCATTGATACTGCATGCCATACAATCAATCGTGTTTATCTTCACAAACTTCTGAACAAGACATCTTATGAGCTCCTTACTGGCAAGAAGCCAAATGTCAGTTACTTCAGAGTATTTGGTGCCAGGTGCTGGATCAAGGATCCACATCACACTTCAAAATTTGCACCAAAAGCACATGAGGGTTTTATGCTTGGATATGGAAAGGATTCGCACTCCTACAGAGTCTTCAATCTCTTTCATTATAAAGTGGTTGAAACAGTGGATGTGCGGTTTGATGAGACTAACGGTTCACAAAGAGAGCACCTCCCAAATATGCTAGATGAAGTTCCATCCAGCGAATCAATCAAGCTTATGGGAACCGAAGAAATCATACCCTCTGAAACTCAACCTGAAGAGGAACTTATCATCTCCGCACCTGATCAACCTGAAGACAATGCTCAGCCTGAAGACAATCCCACTAACAATGACAATGATCAGCAAGAGCAAAACCTTCGCCCTGTACATCCTCGTGTTGCCAATGAAGTGCAGATTGAGAGAATAATTGACAGCATCAATGCACCCGGTCCGCTCACTCGATCAAGGGCAACTCAGCTAGCAAATTTCTGTGGGCACTTCGCATTCGTCTCAATAACAGAACCCAAGAAAGTTGAAGAAGCCTTCATGGAACCTGAATGGATTCAAGCTATGCAAGAAGAGCTTCAACAGTTTGAGCTGAATAATGTATGGGAACTGGTTAAGCGTCCTGATCCTCGGAAGCACAACATAATAGGCACCAAATGGATATACCGCAACAAGCAAGATGAGCATGGTCAAGTTGTCAGAAACAAAGCTCGTCTCGTTGCTCAAGGATATACTCAAGTGGAAGGCATTGACTTCGATGAAACATTTGCTCCTGTGGCTAGACTTGAAGCCATACGCATACTGCTGGCCTATGCAAATCATCATAACATACTTCTATATCAAATGGATGTGAAGAGCGCCTTTCTCAATGGCAAAATTGAAGAAGAAGTGTATGTTGCACAACCGCCTGGCTTTGAAGATCCAAAACATCCTGACATGGTATACAAGCTCAACAAGGCACTGTATGGCCTCAAACAAGCCCCTCGGGCCTGGTATGACACACTCAAATACTTCCTGAAGAGCAAAGGCTTCATACCTGGTTCCCTAGACCCCACTCTCTTCACGAAGACATATGATGGTGAACTGTTTGTGTGCCAAATATATGTGGATGACATTATCTTCGGCTGGACCAATCAGAAGTACAGTGAAGAGTTTGGATATATGATGCAAGAGCAATATCAGATGTCCATTGTAACACCCCGGATGTAACTTTCCCAATTTGTACTCCAACTCTTGCCGTTTCCGGCGTTAAGTTATATTTATTTCTCGGGTTCGGGTCTTTGTCTCCGTGTGTTGTTTTCATTTTCATGCATCTCATATCATGTCATCATGTGCATTGCATTTGCATACGTGTTCATCTCATGCATTCGAGCTTTTTCCCCGTTGTCCGTTTTGCATTCCGGCGTTCTCCTCCGGTGGCCATTTCTAGCTTTCTTTCGTGTGTGCGGATTAAACATTTCCGGATTGGACCGAGACTTGCCAAGCGGCCTTGGTTTACTATCTTAGACCGCCTGTCAAGTTTCGTATCATTTGGACTTCGTTTGATACTCCAACGGTTAACCGAGGGACCGAAAAGGCCTCGTGTGTGTTGCAGCCCAACACCCCTCCAATTTGGCCCAAAACCCACCAAACTCTGCTCTATGTCCTAGAGCGTTCGATCACGATCGCGTGGCCGAAAACCGCACCTCATTTGGACTCTCCTAGCTCCACTTATGCCTATATATAGCCCCTCCATTCTCGGATCATCTCTTCCCACGAAACCCTAGGAAAAAAACAGATCTCCGCGCCGAGCCGGACACGTCCGACTCGGCCGGACAAAAATTCGCCACCCGCCACCGCCACGTCAGCGCCGCGGGACCGCTTCGCCGCCGACGCCCGAGGCCCGCTAGGCCCGCGGGAAGCCCCCGCGAGCCCATCTCCGCGCCCGCCGCCGCCTGTCTTCTGCCCCGCGCCCGACCACCGCCCGCGGCCACCATCGCCGGCCGGCGACCGCCGCACCTCGCCGGCGCGCGAGCCGCGCCCCGCCGCCGCCCGTCTCGCCGTGGGTCGCCGCCCGAGCCGGCGCCGCCCCCGTCCACCACTGCCGGCGCCGCCTTGCTCCGGCCGGTGAGCCACGGCCTCTTCCCCGAGCTCCGGTCGTCCCTCTCCTCTCCGGCAATTCGAGCTACAGTGTTTCCGTGGAACATCGAAGAACGCGCCAGATCTGGATCTGGGTCATCTCGGTTGACTTTTATCCCCTAACCCTAATTTTTTGTGCCTACTTTGACTTGTCGTAACTTTGCATCCGTAGCTCCGATTTGGGCATATAATATATCAAAATGTTTGCCTCGACGAGTACATCATTTCATTCCATTGCATCATTTTCATTTGAGTTCATTTGGATGCCCAAAATGCTGTTAGAAGGAGGCTTCGTGAGTTAATTGTCAGATCTACTAGTTCATCTTAGACTTTTGTCATTTTTGCCATGATTATTGTGTGCATGCTATGCCTGTGAGTCCTTCATATGTTTTGTTAAGCATTTTGTCTTCTTTCCAGAGGTGCAACCCATGCATTTTTAGGATGTGTGTGGTGACTTGTGCAAGCTTGCAAAGTGAGGCACCCGGTAAATCTGTTTTCAGGAACTTAGTTGTTTTCACTAAGTCTGGGATATTTTAGTTCATGATGCCATATGTTCAGCTTGTTTCCTAGTGATCCGTGCCTCTTTTGAGGATGATCAGTAAAGGAGTTTTGTTAATCATGTTATGCTCTATCCATCCATGTCTTTGTTGCAATTATGGAGCACCCTAGCTTGAGTCAATCGAGCTCTACTTTTGCTTCGTGGTGAATCTGGGCAGATCGTCAACTCGTTTGCGATTTTGCCGATGTTATTGTAGTTGATCCGTGCATGCTATGCCATTGTTCTTGCCATGTCTAGCTAGCATTTTGTGCCTTCTTAATGGATGTATGCCTGCCTTGCCATGACTTGCACCGTGGTGAGTGCATCGAGCTCGTTTACATGCCTTCGTGAGTTATATTTCAGCATGTCTCAGTTTTCACTAAGTCTGAAAACTGATTGTGTTTTGGCTATGTTCGTGTGCCCGTTAGTATATTTTGTGAACCCTTTTGGCCCCAGGTCACTTTGGGTCTTTTGTTAAGCTTGTTGAGTAGCTCCATGCCATGTTCTTACTTGTCTTAATCAGGTCATGTATCATGTTGTTTTGCTGCTCCGAAGAGGGCTTCGTGATCTGAAATTTCAGACAAGTGTTAATTTCACTAAGTCTGGAATCTGTTTTGCATTTGCGTTTTTGCCATGCTTGTTTGAACCTCATAATGGATGAATTGGCCATGGCTCAGTGCTAGTCTTTTGTTAAGCATCTTGTGTGCATCCCTGCCATGTATTTTGTTGTCATGTTTGGTGGTTGTAGCATGTTCATTTCATTGCATTTAGATGCCTACTTGCTGTAAATCGCAGACCGGTGTCATATCTTAAAACGCTTGCCATTTCCAAACCGTAACTCCGATTCCGATGATCTTTATATCGTTTTCAAGCGATTTCATCCCATCTTTCCAGTGGCACACTTGGATTTCCAAGTTGAGGCCAGGTTCATGCATTTCCTGTCATATCTTGCATTTTGCATCCCGCATCGCATCCCGCATAGCATATCATCATTTCATCATATTGCTTGGTCTTGCACGTGGTTGATTGTATCCTTATTGCTTGTTTGTCTTGTTGGGTAGAGCCGGGAGACGAGTTCGCTACCGAGGAGCCCGTTGAGTTTGCTTGTGAGGATCCAGTCAACTCTGACAACTGTGCAGGCAAGATGATCATACCCTCGAAATCACTACTATCTTTGCTATGCTAGTTTGCTCGCTCTTGCTATGCCAATGCTACGATGCCTACCTTTTGCTTGTCAGCCTCCCAATTGCCATGTCAAACCTCTAACCCACCTTGTCCTAGCAAACCGTTTATTGGCTATGTTACCGCTTTGCTCAGCCCCTCTTATAACGTTGCTAGTTGCAGGTGAAGATTGGAGGCCGTTCCTTGTTGGAACATCATTTATTTACTTGTTGGGATATCATTATATTGCTATGTTATCTTAATGCATCTATATACTTGGTAAAGGGTGGAAGGCTCGGCCTCTCGCCTAGTGTTTTGTTCCACTCTTGCCGCCCTAGTTTCCGTCATATCGGTGTTATGTTCCCGGATTTTGCGTTCCTTACGCGGTTGGGTTATAATGGGAACCCCTTGATATTTCGCCTTGATTAAAGCTTTTCCAGCAATGCCCAACATTGGTCTTACCATTTGCCACCTAGCCTTTTCTTTCCCTTGGGTTCTGCAGACTCAAGGGTCATCTTATTTTAACCCCCCCCGGGCCAGTGCTCCTCTGAGTGTTGGTCCACCTGTCAGCTACCGGTGGCCACCAGGGGCAACTCTGGGCTGGCCTTACCTGTACTAGGACTATCTGAGTGTGCCCTGAGAAAGAGATATGTGCAGCTCCTATCGGGATTTGTCGGCACATTCGGGCGGTGTTGCTGGTCTTGTTTTAACCTGTCGAAGTGTCTTGAGTTACCGAGATACCGAGTCTGATCGGAACGTCTTGGGAGGAGGTCTATTCCTTCGTTGACCGTGAGAGCTTGTCATGGGCTAAGTTGGGACTCCCCTGCAGGGATTGAACTTTCGAAAGCCGTGCCCGCGGTTATGGGCAGATGGGAATTTGTTAATGTCCGGTTGTAGATAACTTGAACCTTAATTAATTAAAATGAATCAACTGAGTGTGTTACCGTGATGGCCTCTTCTCGGCGGAGTCCGGGAAGTGGACACGGTGTTGGAGTAATGCTTGCGCAGGTTGTTCCTCTAGATTCTCGCTCGTGCTTTGCCTCCTCTTCTCGCTCTCTTTTGCGATAAGTTAGCCACCATATATGCTAGTCGCTTGCTGCAGCTCCACATATATTTGCCTTATCCCTTCCTATAAGCTTAAATAGTTTTGATCGCGAGGGTGCGAGATTGCTGAGTCCCTGTGGCTCACAGATACTATAATTCCAGATGCAGGTCCAGGTGATTTCGCTCCAGGTGACGAGTACGAGCTCAAGTGGGAGTTCGACGAGGACTCTCAGCGTTATTATGTTTCCTTTCCCGATGATCAGTAGTGGTGCCTAGTTGGGGTTCGATTCAGGGCCTTGTCGCATGTTGGGTTTTCTTCTATTTTGGCGCCGTAGTCGGGCCATGAGTGTTTGTATGATGGATGTTATTTATGTACTTTGATGTGACGTGGCGAGTGTAAGCCAACTATGTATCTCCCCTTTAATTATATTATACATGGGATGTTGTAATGATTGCCTGACTTGCGACATTGCTTTCAATGCGGTTATGCCTCTAAGTCGTGCCTCGACACGTGGGAGCTATAGCCGCATCGAGGGCGTTACAAGTTGGTAATCAGAGCCTTCCCCGACCTTAGGAGCCCCATTGCTTGATCATTTTTAGCAGCCGAGTTGTGTCTAGAAAAATGTTTTGAGTCATTTAGGAATTATATATCGGAGAGCTTAGGAATTCTTTTTACTTCCCAGGCTCCTCATCACTCTGGTAAGGCATCCTGACGTAGAGTTTTGACTCTTCTCTTCTCAAATTTCACTAAAAAAAATTTAGGATCACGCGAGTATCTTGGAATTGTTCCGATGGCTTATGATGAGAATACTGTCTTGGTGCCTCCTGTCAGGGGTTTAGTGGAAGTGTCCCGGGGAGTTGAGCTCTGAGGTGTTGTCATCATAATTTTATCGTTGCAATTCTGGAATACTTGAGATATGTTCGCCGACATCGAAAATCTCTTTTATGCAGTTCGTTGGTGAGATAACCTCGACGCCACCCAGTACTGGGGCGGGAGTTCGGGAGTATCGCCATAACTTGTATAACGGATGCTTTTCGAAGGTTGAGGTAGATGGTTTCCGAAGTTTTCTTGGTTATGTGTTGAAGGATGGATACAGCTGGATGTAGGATTTGCTAGTTTGGGTGAGATATTATGCTTCCCCTGTATCCCCAACACCTGATTGCATAACCGGAAAAGTTCGGGAGTTTCATAGGTGGGAATTCTAGTAGCTCTAGTTCTTCTTCCACGGATATTGGTTTGAGATTGGGATTTCTTACCGATTATTCGTTCTTGATCCGTACCTTGTTGATTTATTTTTCTACCTTAATTCTACGTGGCTTCTCAATTTATGGATATGTGACCATTTGAAGAGGAATGCATTCGTTCATTTTGTTCGGATGTGAAGACTATATGTTGCAATTTTCATTCCGTTGGATTCAGCTTCAATTTATCTGTCTATGTGCTAATGGTGGTCAACCTCTTCAGGATGGCTCCCGCTAAGAGCACCAGTCAGAACCAGAATCAAGATCCGCCACCGCCTCCACCTCCTCCAGAGGCATGGCAAGCTGTGATGGCCGCAACCAATGCAAACACTCAGCTGATCATGCAAATTCTTCAAGAGCGCAATCAAGGCAGTCAAGGGAATCAAGGCAGCAATCAGAGTCACTTTGCTACACTCAACCAGTTCCTTGCTAACGGGCCAAAGACTTTCAGCAATTGTGTTGAGGCAACCGATGCTGACGATTGGCTTGTGGATCTGTGTAAGCATTTCGAGTGCAGTAACGTCAGGCCTGAGGACTTTGTCAAGTTCGCTTCCTTCCAACTCAAAGATCAAGCTGCAGAATGGTTCCAGCAGTACAAGGATTCCAGAGGTGGACGTGTTATCACTTGGGATGATTTCCGTCGAGATTTCCGAGCTCATCATATTCCGCAGAGCGTGGTTGAAAGCAAGCGTGAGGAATTCCGCAATCTGAAGCAAGGCTCTTTGTCTGTCTATGACTACAACAAGTTGTTCCAGAAGCTTGCCCGCTTTGCCAAGCAGGACGTGCCTGATGAGAAGAGCATGATATATCAGTTCAGGGGTGGTCTCAGAGAAGATATTCAGCTCGCTCTTGTTCTCTTCGAGCCCTTGAGATACGATGAGTTCTACAACATGGCACTGAAGCAAGAGGCTGCTCAGTTGAGGTGTGATGCTTCCAGGAAGCGAGTCAGAGATGTTACTCCTTCTTCCTCTACTCAAGTGGCCAAGCAGCAGAAGTTTTGGCTTCCTCCTCCTCCGTTCCGTCAGCCGTATCAGCAGAAGAGCAAAGGTGGCAGTGGTTCTTCCCACCCACCCAACCCTGGCTTTCAGAACAAGACTTCGTCTCAAGCTCCAAGATCGAGTGCTCCGTATCACCGTCCGCTTTCAGAGGTCACGTGCAACAAGTGCCAACAGAAGGGTCACTATGCCAACAAGTGTTTCAACCAGAGGCGTCTTCCTCCTCCTCCTCCCATCAGATCGGCAAGTACAGCTGTGGTCAAGCATAACCCCAAGCATGCCAAGGTCAATTTAATGAATGCAGCTCAGGCAGAGGACTCGTCAGATGTGATCATGGGTAACATTCCTGTTAATGATATTCCTGCAAAAGTTCTTTTTGACACGGGTGCATCGCATTGCTTCATCTCGAGACCGTTTACAAATAGGCATGAATTGGTTTCACAAGTTTTGCCTAGTCCTTTAGCAGTTGTCTCTCCCGGCAAGCGCATGCAGGCTAACTCCATCGTTCCGGATGTTTCTATCACTTTGGGTGATTACAAGTTTCTATCTTCTCCAACGGTTCTTGGTGACTCGGATATTGATCTTATTCTCGGAATGGATTGGCTTTCTAAGCACAAGGCACATCTTGATTGTGCTGCCAGGCAGATTCAATTGACTCATTCGTCTAAGGATGTAATTGTCTTTGCCGCTCGGGATAATACTATTCGTCTGTTTTCTCTCAATGAGAAGGGTGAATTGGATGCCATCTCTCAAATTCCAGTCGTTTGCGAATATCAAGACGTCTTTCCAGAAGAGCTCCCAGGAATGCCTCCGCACCGGCCAGTTGAATTCGTTATTGAACTTGAGCCTGGCACGGAACCTATGTGCAAACGTCCTTACAAGCTCGGATCTGAAGAGTTGAAGGAGCTGAAGAAGCAACTCGATGAGCAAGAAAGAATGGGTCTCATCCGGCCTATTACTTCTCCGTGGGGTTGTGGTGTTCTTTTTGTGAAGAAGGATGGAACGGACAGACTTTGTGTTGATTACCGTCCAGTGAACAAGAAGACCATCAAGAACAAATACCCACTTCCCAACATCAATGAGCTGTTCGAACAACTCAAAGGTGCCCAAGTATTCTCCAAGCTTGATCTCCGTATGGGTTATCACCAGATTCGCATTCGTGAAGAAGATATTCCCAAGACAGCATTCAGAACAAGCTTTGGTTCATATGAATACACTGTCATGTCTTTTGGCCTCGCCAACGCTCCTCCGACGTTCTCTCGCATGATGAACTTCATCTTCAACGCCTACACCAATGACTTCGTTTTGGTCTATCTCGATGACATTCTGGTTTTCTCAACAAGGAAGATCATGCCAAGCACTTGCGTTTGGTTCTCGATAAGCTCAGGGAACATCAGTTCTACGCCAAGTTCTCCAAGTGTGAATTTTGGCTCGATGAGGTTCTTTATCTTGGTCATATCATCTCTGCCAAGGGCATTTCCGTGAATCCCGAGAAGGTGTCCGCAATTGTGAATTGGGAACCTCCTCAGAACGTGAAGCAACTCCGCAGTTTTCTCGGTCTCGCAAGCTATTGCCGAAGATTCGTTGAAAACTTTTCCAAGATCGCGAAGCCTCTCTCTAATCTTCTTCAGAAGCACGTCAAGTACGTTTGGTCTCCGGAGTGTGATATTGCTTTCAACACTTTGAAAGAGAAGTTGATCACTGCTCCAGTTCTGACTCCGCCTGATGAATCCAAGCCGTACGAGGTCTTTTGTGATGCCTCTCTCCAAGGTCTTGACGCAGTATTGATGCAAGAGAAGGAAGTGGTTGCTTATACATCTCGCCAGTTGAAGCCTAATGAGAAGAACTACCCCACTCATGATCTCGAGTTGGCGGCAGTTGTGCATGCTCTTTTGACTTGGAGACATCTTCTATTGGGAAGAAAAGTGGACATTTTCACTGATCACAAGAGTCTCAAGTACATCTTCACTCAGCCTAATCTCAACCTAAGGCAAACTCGATGGGTCGAAATGATTCAAGAGTATAATCCGAGTATTGAGTATACTCCAGGCAAGGCCAATGTGATTGCTGACGCTTTGAGCAGAAAGGCCTACTGCAACAGTCTGATTCTCAAGCCTTATCAACCCGAGCTTTGTGAAGCTTTCCGCAAACTTAATCTGCAAGTTGTTCCTCAAGGTTTCCTCGCCAACCTTCAAGTCTCTCCTACCTTAGAAGACCAGATTCGCCAAGCCCAGCTTCTTGATGCTATGGTGAAAAAGGTGAAGATTGGGATTGCCAAGAGTCAGTCCAAGTACAAGTGCTACCGCCTTGATGACAAGGACACTCTCTTCTTCGAGGATCGTATTGTTGTGCCCAAAGGTGAACTTCGTAAAGTGATCATGAACGAGGCTCACAATTCTCTCCTCTCCATCCACCCTGGGAGCACGAAGATGTATCAGGACCTTAAGCAAGCTTATTGGTGGACTCGAATGAAGCGCGAGATCGCTCAATTCGTGAATGAATGTGATGTCTGCAGAAGAGTGAAGGCAGAACACCAAAGGCCAGCAGGTCTCCTCCAACCTCTTGCCATTCCAGAATGGAAGTTTGACCACATTGAAATGGACTTCGTGACTGGGTTTCCAAAGTCCAAGCGTGGCAATGATGCTATATTCGTTGTCATCGACAAACTCACCAAAGTGGCTCACTTTCTGCCTATCAAAGAGTCGATCACTGCAGCTCAATTGGCGGAACTCTATACCTCTCGCATTGTCTCTCTGCACGGTATTCCTCAAGTGATCTCTTCAGACCGTGGCAGCATCTTTACCTCCAAGTTTTGGGATTCTTTTCAGAAGGCCATGGGCACCAACATCCGCTTCAGCACTGCTTTCCATCCTCAAACAAGCGGTCAAGTCGAGCGTGTCAACCAGATTCTTGAAGATATGCTCAGGGCTTGTGTGATCTCCTTCGGCATGAAGTGGGAGGATTGTCTTCCTTATGCTGAATTCTCCTACAACAACAGTTTTCAAGCAAGTTCGGGCAAGGCCCCTTTTGAAATTCTGTATGGCAGGAAGTGCCGTACCCCTCTCAACTGGTCTGAAACCGGTGAACGTCAGCTGCTGGGTAATGACTTAATCACAGAAGCAGAAGAAATGTGCAAAGTCATTCGTGATAACCTCAAAGCAGCCCAATCCCGCCAGAAGAGCTACTATGATAGTAAGCACCGTGATTTGGCTTTCGAGATCGGAGATCATGTTTACCTCCGCGTCTCTCCTATGAAAGGTACTCGTCGCTTCGGTATCAAAGGGAAGCTTGCCCCTAGATACGTGGGACCTTTCAAGATTGTCAGCAAGAGAGGCGACCTCGCCTATCAACTCGAGCTTCCTTCAAACTTTGCAAATGTTCATGACGTGTTCCATGTCTCTCAGCTTCGAAAGTGCTTCAAGACTCCTGACCGCACCGTCAACTTCGAGGACATTGAGCTCCAAGAAGATCTCTCCTATCGTGAGCACCCAGTTGCTATTCTTGAAGAGACTGAACGCAAGACTCGCAACAAGTCAATCAAATTTCTCAAAGTCAAGTGGTCACACCATTCCGACCGTGAAGCTACCTGGGAACGCGAGGATCACCTCCGTTCTGAGTACCCGGAGTTCTTTCAGTCCTAGATCTCGGGACGAGATCTTTTCGTAGTGGTGGAGTGTTGTAACACCCCGGATGTAACTTTCCCAATTTGTACTCCAACTCTTGCCGTTTCCGGCGTTAAGTTATATTTATTTCTCGGGTTCGGGTCTTTGTCTCCGTGTGTTGTTTTCTTTGTCATGCATCTCATATCATGTCATCATGTGCATTGCATTTGCATACGTGTTCATCTCATGCATTCGAGCTTTTTCCCCGTTGTCCGTTTTGCATTCCGGCGCTTCGTTCTCCTCCGGTAGCCATTTGTAGCTTTCTTTCATGTGTGGGGATTAAACATTTCCGGATTGGACCGAGACTTGCCAAGCGGCCTTGGTTTACTACCGGTAGGCCGCCTGTCAAGTTTCGTATCATTTGGACTTCGTTTGATACTCCA
Source organism: Triticum aestivum (assembly GCF_018294505.1). Classification (NCBI taxonomy): domain Eukaryota; kingdom Viridiplantae; phylum Streptophyta; class Magnoliopsida; order Poales; family Poaceae; genus Triticum; species Triticum aestivum. The sequence continues at coordinate 272,183,974 of NC_057806.1, forward strand.
ACGGTTAACCGAGGGACCGAAAAGGCCTCGTGTGTGTTGCAGCCCAACACCCCTCCAATTTGGCCCAAAACCCACCAAACTCTGCTCTATGTCCTAGAGCGTTTGATCACGATCGCGTGGCCGAAAACCGCACCTCATTTGGACTCTCCTAGCTCCACTTATGCCTATATATAGCCCCTCCATTCTCGGATCATCTCTTCCCACGAAACCCTAGGAAAAAAAACAGATCTCCGCGCCGAGCCGGACACGTCCGACCCGGACGGACAAAAATTCGCCACCCGCCGCCGCCACGTCAACGCCGCGGGACCGCTTTGCCGCCGACGCCCGAGGCCCGCTAGGCCCGCGGGAAGCCCCCGCGAGCCCATCTCCGCGCCCGCCGCCGCCTGTCTTCTCCCCCGCGCCCGACCACCGCCCGCGGCCACCATCGCCGGCCGGCGACCACCGCACCTCGCCGGCGCGCGAGCCGCGCACCGCCGCCGCCTGTCTCGCCGTGGGTCGCCGCCCGAGCCGGCGCCGCCCCCGTCCACCACCGCCGGCGCCGCCTTGCTCCGGCCGGTGAGCCCGGGCCTCTTCCCCGAGCTGCAGTCGTCCCTCTCCTCTCCGGCTATTCGAGCTACAGTGTTTCCGGCGAACATCGAAGAACGCGCCAGATCTGGATCTGGGTCATCTCGGTTGACTTTTATCCCCTAACCCTAATTTTTTTGTGCCTACTTTGACCTGCCGTAACTTTGCATCCGTAGCTCCGATTTGGGCATATAATATATCAAAATGTTTGTCTCGACGAGCAAATCATTTAATTCCATTGCATCATTTTCATTTGAGTTCATCTGGATGCCCAAAATGCTGTTAGAAGGAGGCCTCGTGAGTTAATTGTCAGATCTGCTGGTTCATCTTAGACTTTTGTCATTTTTGCCATGATTATTGTGTGCATGCTATGCCTGTGAGTCCTTCATATGTTTTGTTAAGCATTTTGTCTTCTTTCCAGAGGTGCAACCCATGCATTTTTAGGATGTGTGTGGTGACTTGTGCAAGCTTGCAAAGTGAGGCACCCGGTAAATCTGTTTTCAGGGACTTAGTTGTTTTCACTAAGTCTGGGATATTTTAGTTCATGATGCCATATGTTCAGCTTGTTTACTAGTGATCCGTGCCTCTTTTGAGGATGATCAGTAAAGGAGTTTTGTTAATCATGTTATGCTCTATCCATCCATGTCTTTGGTTGCAATTATGGAGTACCCTAGCTCGAGCCAATCGAGCTCTACTTTTTCTTCGTGGTGAATCTGGGCAGATCGTCAACTCGTTTGCGATTTTGCCGATGTTATTGTAGTTGATCCGTGCATTCTATGCCATTGTTCTTGCCATGTCTAGCTAGCATTTTGTGCCTTCTTAATGGATGTATGCCTGCCTTGCCATGAGTTGCACCGTGGTGATTGCATCGAGCTCGTTTACATGCCTTCATGAGTTATATTTCAGCATGTCTCAGTTTTCACTAAGTCTGAAAACTGACTGTGTTTTTGCTATGTTCGTGTGCCCGTTAGTATATTTTGTGATCCCTTTTGGCCCCAGGTCACTTTGGGACTTTTGTTAAGATTGTTGAGTAGCTCCATTCCATGTTCTTACTTGTCTTAATCAGGTCATGTTTCATGTTGTTTTGCTGCTCCGAAGAGGGCTTCGTGATCTGAAATTTCAGACAAGTGTTAATTTCACCAAGTCTGGAATCTGTTTTGCATTTGCGTTTTTCCCATGCTTGTTTGAACCTCATAATGGATGAATTGGCCGTGGCTCAGTGCTAGTCTTTTGTTAAGCATCTTGTGTGCGTCCCTGCCATGTATTTTGTTGTCATGTTTGGTGGCTGTAGCGTGTTCTTTTCGTTGCATCTAGATGCCTACTTGCTGTAAATCGCAGAGCGGTGTCATATCTTTAAACGCTTGCCATTTCCAAACCGTAGCTCCGATTCCGATGATCTTTATATCGTTTTCAAGCGATTTCATCCCCTCTATCCAGTGGCACACTTGGTTTTCCAAGTTGGGGCCAGGTTCATGAATTTCCTGTCATATCTTGCATTTTGCATCCCGCATCGCATCCCGCATAGCATATCATCATTTCATCATATTGCTTGCTCTTGCACGTGGTTGATTGTATCCTTATTGCTTGTTTGTCTTGTTGGGTAGAGCCGGGAGACGATTTCTCTACCGAGGAGCCCGTTGAGTTTGCTTGTGAGGATCCAGTCAACTCTGACAACTGTGCAGGCAAGATGATCATACCCTCGAAATCACTACTATCTTTGCTATGCTAGTTTGCTTGCTCTTGCTATGCCAATGCTACGATGCCTACCTTTTGCTTGTCAGCCTCCCAATTGCCATGTCAAACCTCTAACCCACCTTGTCCTAGCAAACCTTTGATTGGCTATGTTACCGCTTTGCTCAGCCCCTCTTATAACGTTGCTAGTTGCAGGTGAAGATTGGAGGCCGTTCCTTGTTGGAACATCATTTATTTACTTGTTGGGATATCATTATATTGATGTGTTATCTTAATGCATCTATATACTTGGTAAAGGGTGGAAGGCTCGGCCTCTCGCCTAGTGTTTTGTTCCACTCTTGCCGCCCTAGTTTCCGTCATATCGGTGTTATGTTCCCGGTTGCGTTCCTCACGCGGTTGGGTTATAATGGGAACCCCTTGATATTTCGCCTTGATTAAAGCTTTTCCAGCAATGCCCAACATTGGTCTTACCACTTGCCACCTAGCCTTTTCTTTCCCTTGGGTTCTGCAGACTCAAGGGTCATCTTATTTTAACCCCCCCGGGCCAGTGCTCCTCTGAGTGTTGGTCCACCTGTCAGCTACCGGTGGCCACCAGGGGCAACTCTGGGCTGGCCTACCCGTACCTAGGACAATCTGAGTGTGCCCTAAGAAAGAGATATGTGCAACTCCTATCGGGACTTGTCGGCACATTCGGGCGGTGTTGCTGGTCTTGTTTTAACATGTCGAATTGTCTTGTTGTACCGGGTTACCGAGTCTGATCGGTGTGTCTCGGCTGGAGGTCTATTCCTTCATTGACCGTGAGAGCTTGTCATGGGCTAAGTTGGGACTCCCCTGCAGGGAGTGAACTTTCGAAAGCCGTGCCCGCGGTTATGGGCAGAAGGGAATTTGTTAATGTCCGGTTGTAGACAACTCGAACCTTAATTAATTAAAATGAATCAACTGAGTGTGTTACCGTGATGGCCTCTTCTCGGCGGAGTCCGGGAAGTGGACACGGTGTTGGAGTTATGCTTGCGCAGGTTGTTCCTCTAGATTCTCGCTCGTGATTTGCCTCCTCTCCTCGCTCTCTTTTGCGGATAAGTTAGCCACCATATATGCTAGTCGCTTGCTGCAGCTCCACATATATTTGCCTCATCCATTCCTATAAGCTTAAATAGTTTTGATCGCGAGGGTGCGAGATTGCTGAGTCCCTGTGGCTCACAGATACTATAATTCCAGATGCAGGTCCAGGTGTTTTCGCTCCAGGTGACGAGTACGAGCTCAAGTGGGAGTTCGACGAGGACTCTCGGCGTTATTATGTTTCCTTTCCCGATGATCAGTAGTGGTGCATAGTTGGGGTTTGATTCAGGGCCTTGTCGCATGTTGGGTTTTCTTCTATTTTTGGCGCCGTAGTCGGGCCATGAGTGTTTGTATGATGGATGTTATTTATGTACTTTAATGTGACGTGGCGAGTGTAAGCCAACTATGTATCTCCCCTTTAATTATATTATACATGGGATGTTGTAATGATTTCCTGACTTGCGACATTGCTTTCAATGCGGTTATGCCTCTAAGTCGTGCCTCGACACATGGGAGCTATAGCCGCATCGAGGGCGTTACATCCATGATGGGACAGCTGAAGTTCTTCCTCGGTCTCCAAATACGACAGCAACGGCATCTTCATATCTCAAGAGAAGTATCTCAAAGATTGTCTGAAGAAGTTCGGTATGCAAGACTGCAAAGGCTTCACGACGCCAATGCCAGCCAAGCATCATCTGGGTCCTGACGAAAATGGTAAAGGGTTCGACCAAAAGGTATACCGCTCCATGATTGGTTCTTTGCTTTATCTATGTGCATCTACGCTAGATATTATGCTTAGTGTTTGCATGTGTGCTCGATTCCAAGCGGCACCAAAGGAGTCGCATCACTTAGCCGTGAAGCGAATTCTTCGATATTTGGCTCACACCCCAACTCTAGGATTATGGTATCCAAAGGGCTCAGAGTTTGATCTGGTTGGATTCTCGGATGCTGATTATGCTGGTGACAAAGTAGTTCGCAAATCTACATCAGGCACATGTCACTTTCTGGGACGATCACTTGTATGTTGGTCTTCAAAGAAGCAGAACTGTGTATCTCTCTCCACTGCTGAATCTGAATACATTGCTGCTGGATCTTGCTGCGCTCAGCTTCTGTGGATGAAGCAAACACTCAAGGACAATGGCATTCATCTGAAGCAAGTGCCACTCTACTGCGACAATGAAAGCGCCATCAAGATTGCCAACAACCCAGTTCAGCACTCGAAGACAAAGCACATTGAGATTCGTCATCACTTTCTTAGAGATCATGTTGTGAAGGAAGATATTGATATCATACACGTCAACACTGAAGAGCAATTGGTAGATATCTTCACCAAGCCCTTGGATGAGAAGAGATTTTGCAAGTTATGGTGTGAGCTAAATATCCTAGAATCCTCAAATGTCCTGTGATCAGGCACACATCCTAACACTTATGCATATTGATGACTTAGATGTGCAACACACGAAGTAAAGTATATCTTCAATCAATGAAGACATACATTCTAAGTGTGAATACATTAATGTGGAATTTGACTTCGGAGCGCCACGATAATTGTGCGCCGTATCTGGGTCTAATACTTCCTATACGGTGGGTAACGCCACCACCAAATGTTCTGTTTGAAGTGTTTCACTCATGGCGTTACATTTGCTATGTCTTCACATTTGGTTTGGCTTCAATCTCAACATATCTTCATGATTATCTTCACTATGTTGATTATATATATATACTAGTGTTCTGTCCTCTACAGCATTCACTTATAGCTATGTCTTCTTGTTGAATCTTTTGAACTAAGTGAATGTGATCGGACCCTAACCTCTCTATGCTTTCTATCTCAAACTCTATCTCTCCAAATCATATGCATTCTATTGAAACTGTCGAATGTCTTCTCTGCGTCCTTGTCAGCAGAAGATACAGAGACAACCATTAAGTCCGTTTTCAATGCTCATTCCTCCACCTGAAACCCGGAGAAGTGGGAACGACCACCCGACAATCCAGGCATGCGTGGGACGTGGAACAAACCCCAATATGCTGCATGATGGCCATGTGTTCCTCAGATGTGAATCGCCAGGGGCACCTGTGTAATAACGCAGTGCCGCCCCTGTACCTATAAATACACACCTCACAGCAGTCATTATCTCTTCTTCCACTCTCACACGAACCCTAGCGCCACCGCTAGCCCTCGACGACGCCGGCAACGAAGCGCTTCGCTGCCGCAACCTCTCCGACGCCGTCTTCACGCCGACCGCGGACATCCCCTTCTCCGCCGTCGCTGTAGGTGTCCTCCGTCGCCAAGTTAGGGCACGGACGATCGAACTGCTCGGCCTCCTCTTCCACTCCGTCTAGCAGTTCTTCATGTGGTAAATAAAACCTCCTTTTTACGGCCTCTTTGATCCTATAGCTTTATCACTTTCTACCACAAGCAGTTTCTATTCACACAAGTTGGATCTCTTTCATACTGTATCTCATAACATGCCTAGTATATTCACTTATGCTTCACAAAGTAGTTAGATTCCTCACTTGTACTGATCCGTGGATTCGTACAAATCTGGAACCAACTCCTTATCTATGAGTGAATGTCTTCGCACGATGAGGTCAATGTCTTCTAAACTGATTTATCTTCAAAATCTTCTGAGAATGCATATGACCTCTTCCCCTTCCCTCGCACCTTAATGCTGTCGCAGGTACATGTCCGTGGGAGAATCCCTTGGTTCTCATAGTCTGCATTCATTTGCAGAATTCTTACAGCATCACATAAATTCTCCCGAAGCCAGTTCCTGTTTGTCCAGCAAGCGAAAACCTTTGAAGCCTCTGAACGTATTGAAGCCTTTCAGATTAAGGTTCATGGCTTCAGAAAAATCAGCAAGGAAGGGTGGCAGGAAGCGTCGAGGAGAAACATCAAGAGATCTGCCCGATGACCTCTGAGAGCTGTACAAGACAGATCCTGAAGAGGGTTACAATCAGCGCAAGACGCGAATCCAATGGATTCGATGCTATTGGGCAGAACAGTGGTTCAAGTACAGATTTGTGACCAAGGAATATGCTGAAAATAATGCCATCAAGCAACCATGGGGATACATCCTCTACAAAAATCTTCAACCCAGGACCAGAGATGAAGCCATTAAACAAGGATTCTATCCCTACATGGTCCGTGGACCGTAGCCTGCGGATGCTGACCCATCGTCCCTGCTATGGTATCGTGACGACAATCTGTTTAAGCGCAACTTCTAGTTTTCCCAGAACTCAGCGAAGCAGAACAAGAAGACTTTGGGTTTAGATTTCAACCCTGGTCCCTCTGCTCCCCGTGCCGATGGAACTCGCGAAGCTGAACCCAATCTTCTTGGGCCCTTCTACAATCTTGAAGGCCTCATCACTCACATCGTGGTTCAAGGGATAGCCGTGAATGAGCCTGCAGATGACGCTGAATCAGATGAAGCGCCTGCAGCGCCGAAGCCAAAGAAGCTGAAGCAGCCAAAAGCTTCAAAGCCGGCCTCTACACCAAAAATCTCACAGGCGAAGCCACTGGCAACTTCACCTCCTGAAGACAGTGTGCAGTCTAAAGATTTGTCACGCATCTCCAAGCCCTAGAAGGTCAAGATGCCTCTGCCACACACCGGCCAAGAGCTAATAGCTTCTGCCATTCTGCGCAATGATGCCATTGATCTGTCAAGTGATGAAGATCTTGCAGATGACGCTCTTGAGCAACTCATCAAGAGCAAAGAAGAAGCAGAAATCTTCAATGATCTGCCTCTCTTTGACGTGACAATCATCCACAACTTCATTTATGAGTGGTTTGACACGCCAAACATCAGCTTCGAAGATCTGCAGCTACCCATTGGCCTCAGTGTCGCCTTCCATGGCGCCATTGCTTCAGAGTTAGCTATCGCCCAGCGCATTGTTGAACTGAAGCAGAAGATTGACTTTGAAAAGGCTCAGTTCAAGAAGCATATGGCCAAGCTCAGCATGCAAGAGGTGAAGAACTTCAAGATTATGCTGCACGAGCTCAAGGAAGCCTTTCTCAAGAAACGTGCAGAAGCTCAGGGTTCTCGTGAGCGCATGAAGGTTCTGGCTGACAGATGTGTGCATGCCTACAATGAGGCTGAGAAGCGCAAGGCCCTTGGGCGTCCTGGCATCGACCCAAGGATGGCTGCAAAGAAGAAGAAGAAGAAGCCCGCTACGGCTGAACCCGACGCACCAAGGCAGGAAGCAGATCCCATTGTCTTCCCAACTAGAATGACTGGCTCGAAGCCAAAAGCCCGGTCAACCGCTTCAGAGCTGAAGAAGACAAGGACTGCTGAGGCTGAAGCTAGGAAGAGGAAACATCCTGAAGCCTCTCCTACTGCCCCCTCCAAGAAGAAGAGGAAGATCAAGAAAGAACGGGCTGCTCCCATAGAGCCTTTGATTGTTGAACCCATTTCCATGGTTCGTCCTGACGCTGAACGCCAACTGACAATCCATGAGCCTGCTTTCACAGAGGCTCATGAAGCTGAAGACTTTCCAGCAGCTAATCCCATCCCTGCTGAAGACATTGGTCACCATGACCATGTTGAAGATGATGCAGTCCTTCCTCAGCCCGAGCACAGCGAACTCATCAGCATTGGTCGTCCTCTGACGCCAATTGCTCAGGATGCTTCATGGGCTGATCGCCAACAAGAGGAAGAAGACTTTGAGGCCCAGCCAAATCCAACTACACAGGCGTCGCCTGCGTTGCACAGGCTTCGCAAAGGACCAAGGCCTCCAGTCTCTGCGTCTGAAGCTGAAACTGATGAAGACATTCCGGCTGCATCAGCCTATGAAGAAGTCCCACCAGCTGCTACTCCCCTGTCCCACCAAGAAGCGGTTCTCGGGGAGAACGTGATTGTGACCGACCCTCTAGCTCGTCAAGTGGAGGTTGAAAATCTTGAGGCTGCCACCACCAACACCAATGAAGCCACTGACGCTGTCATGGCTGAAGCTAATGTGGAGCCCTCCCCAACAAAAACACCAGAAGTCAGCGAAGCCACTGATCCCACTGCTTCTGTTCCTGCACCTGCTGCCGGTCCTCAGTTCGACTATCATGTTGAGCACAGGCCTCAGGTACAGAAGCCAATCCCAAGATTGCCCAGGTTCCCAGGTCCTGCATCAGCACCTGGATCCTTCAATATCAATGGCTTCAGAGCAGACAACACATTCTTCAATAGCTCCAGGAACCCCTACTCAAGGGAAAGAATATCATCTGATCGGTTCTGGAGCTATCCGCAGCGAAGCTATTACTCCTGCATTCTATACAATCAAGGTTGCATCTTCCCACACAAGCGTCTTGACATTGAAGCAATAGCTGGTCTGCCCTGTCTGGAAGAAGCTCTGGATTGCTTCAAAGAGGTTGGATTGCTGCCGTTCGTCACTGACCAAGAGCATTGGAATGAAGAGTTGCTGCTCCAATTCTATGCCACACTTCACATCCGCGGGTATAACAGAGATCCGAAGACTTGGGTCCTGGAGTGGATGACAGGAAACGTTCATCATGAAGCCAAAGCCTTTGACATCATTGAGCTCACTAGTCTACCCACTCCCGGTGATCTCTACGAATCTGGCTGTCCACTTCACAGTGAAGCTGTGGAGAGCATCTTTCAGAAGCCTGAACCTAACATGAGTCAGATGCTCAGTATGATGAAGCCATTACCCCAAGATGCTGCATATCCCAAAGAGTTCTTTGTTGAAGACCTAGAGTATCTGCCAAGGACTATTTATCACATCATAAGGCGAACTCTCTGGCCCATCAAAGGGCACTCTCCACATGCCAAGCTGAAGGTGCAATGAAGACTTTGGTCTTCTATATTCTTCATGGAAAATGCTTCAATGCACAGGACTTCTTCATTCGCCAACTTGCTGCATCAGGCTCTGATCTGTTTGGCTTGAAGTTCTACGCCCCATGGGTAATGCGGCTGATCAAACTTCACTCCGCTATCTCATATCAGCCATCTGCTCGCAATCATCGGATTTTTCTGCCTGATGTGGATATGTCTATTGAAGCCATCTATCCTGAGCCTGCCAAGGAACCTCTAAGTCTTCAGAATGCAGAGCATCAAAGTTTTTCTCAGAACATTGAAGGAGTTGAAGCAGTCACTCGTGTGTATCCTTTGGCTGGCACTACACGTGCACCGCATCCTGCTCTCACTGAAGCCACTGACAGTACAACTGCCCCACGACCCAAGAAGCGCACTCGTGTTCTCAATGACCGAGAGCTTCTTGTGGCTCTTCATCAGAAACAGGATAGGCATCATGACTGGCTGAAGCGTCAAATGCAAAGCCTCTTGGTGGATGTTAATCGCATTCGCAATCTTGCCACCAAGAATGCCTTTGTTGCTCATGAAACCTCTCGACGCACATGGAAAGGGCTGGCGCTGATGTTTTCTGAAGATGATCTTCAAGAGGATGGCTTCTCTGAGCACTTCAAGTTTGACTCCACACCTCCTCGAAGGGCAGTGATGTGACGAACTCCATCTCTTGAAGACACTGAGTTCTCTTCCTCTGCTGCAACTGTAAATTCCAGAGTGATTGAGGATGACGACGATGCTACTTCACTGATGCCTCCTTCAGCACGCTTCGACACTGCTCCAAGCTCTTCTGCACCACCGAACACCACCAACGACCCTGCTGCTTCACCTACTCTTCATGGGAACGAGTAGAGGCTCTATGTCTTCAAACCTTTTTGGTCCTTACTGACAAAAGGGGGAGAAGCATATGAGTTTAATAGTCTTCAAGCGGGTCCATATGGGCGGGTGCTTCATACTTTGCTTTGTGTTTACAACTCTCATTTTGATACATTTGGTTCTTTGAGTTGTAACACTTAAACTCGATGGTCGTCTGCTACCTATTTGCCATTTTGTGATGCGATGATAAATTCTGCATGTGCGACGATAAATTCCACACTTAGATCATTTTGCAGACGTCCATTTTCCATTATGCATGTCATTATCTTCACATACGTTCACATGCATAGTGGATTGTCATCATAAGTTGAAGAGGATCTCCACAAGCACAACCTGCCATGTGCATTTGCATTCCAAAAGCAAACTACTTATATGCACATCTTCAGGGGGAGCCCTTGCAACTTATGAAGACAATTCCTTATCCTTTACAATTTCACATATTATATTCCCCGTTGAAAACTTCAACTAGTTTGTCATCAATCACCAAAAAGGGGGAGATTGTAAGTGCATCTAGTGCCACCCCTAGTTGGTTTTGGAGTATTGACGACAAACCTAGTTGAGGGACTAATGTGTTTGTGAGAATTGCAGGATAACACAGGTAGAAGTCCCTCATTGATTCGGTTTTCCTACCAGAGATGACCCCTAAAAATGTATGAAGACATTGAAGTCAAAGGTGGTATATGAAGATATTCACATTGAAGACTATGACAAGAGAAGACATCGCATGAAGCCTATGGAGCTCGAAGACTTAGATCTTTCATAGTTCTTTTTCTTCTTCTTTGTTGAGTCATAGGAACCACCATACTGTTAAGTGGGGTCCAAGAGAACCAGTCAGAATGACTGAAGTGATGCTTAAACAAAACCTATGTCTTCGAGTGAAGACTAGGAGAGCGAATCTTGTCCAGAGTCGGCCAAGTCAGCTTTGCTTGTAGCCCAAGTAAAGTTTCCATGTGAGTTTGAAATCTGACCGTTGGAACATGTGTCAGTTCCTTAGTGACCCAGGGTCATTTTGGACAAATCAGGTCGGGTTTCCTAGTGGCTATAAATAGCCCACCCCCTACAACCAAAAACGGTTGGCTGCTTAGAGTTAGTATACGGCTTTTGTCATTTGAGAGAAACCCACCTCGAAGCCCTTGAGAGAGAATTCCTTGCGAGGATAAAGCCCTAACCACCCAGAGCCAAAGAGAATTAGGCATCACTTAAGTCTTCCTGTCTGTGTGATCTGAAGACTTATTACACTTGAGGACTGTGAATCCTCCAGCCGGTTAGGCGTCGCGTTCTGAGCATCCAAGAGACATTGTGGATTGCCGGTGAACGAAGTCTGTGAAGGTTTGGAAGTCTACCTTGAAGACTTACCAGAGTGATTCGGCGAGGTCTGTGTGACCTTAGCTCAAGGGGAATACGGTGAGGACTGGGTGTCCTGAGCTGCGTGTTCAGGACTGGGTGTCCGGGACTGTGTGTCCTTTGGTTTAAATACCTAGCCGCCCTAACCAGATGTACAGTTGTCACAGCAACTGGAACTGGTCCAACAAATCATTGTCTTCAATGAGTCACTGGTTTCATCCTTCCCTTCCCTCTACTTACTATTACTCCTTGTGAAGTCATTGTATGATTGCACTATCTTTTGTCTTCACTGAGTGACTGCGTGTTCTGTTTGGCTTCATAATATCTTCCTACCTGATCCTTACTATATTGCTGCTATTATTCATTGTGTTCTCACTCCATTGAATACTTGACTATGGTTTGCCTAGTGTAGTCTACCTTCCGCTGCATGGTAATAGGTTTATTTCTAGCGTTTTTCTTCAAAACTTCCACGTTTTGAAGACTTTCATAAAAATCGCCTATTCACCCCCCTCTAGTCGATATAACGCACTTTCAGTACTTCTAGTAGAAAAGAAGGATGGATCGTTAAGGATGGTTGTTGATTATCATGGATTAAATGAAGTAACGATCAAGAACAAGTACCCACTGCCGATGATCAATGATTTGTTTGATCAGCTGCAAGGAGCTAAGGTGTTTTCCAAGATCGATCTGCGATCAGGTTATCACCAGTTGAAGATTCGAGAGCAAGACATACCCAAGATAGCTTTTACCACAAGGTATGGGCTATATGAGTATACCATTATGTCATTTGGCCTGACTAACGCACCTGCCTACTTTATGAACATGATGAACAAGGTGTTTATGGAGTTTTTGGATAAGTTTGTCGTTGTGTTCATTGATGATATTTTGGTTTACTCGAAGAATGAAGAAGAACATAAAGAACACTTGCGTTTGGTACTTGGCAAGCTCAGGGAACATCAGTTATACACCAAGTTCAGCAAGTGTGAGTTTTGGTTGAAGGAAGTTGGATTTCTTGGACATGTTATATCCGGAGAAGGAATAGCAGTAGACCCCAACAAAGTTGTCACCGTGACAAATTGGGAAGCACCCATGATAGTTGGGGAGATCCAGACTTTTCTTGGACTCGCAGGATACTACCGGAGGTTCATTGAGAATTTCTCAAAGATTGCTAAGCCAATGACGGAGTTGTTAAAGAAGGACACCAAGTTCAATTGGACTGAGGAATGTGAGGCCAGTTTCCAGGAGTTGAAGAGACGCTTGGTTACATCACCATTGTTGATTCTACTAGATCAACACAAGGATTATGAAGTGTATTGCGATGCTTCTCGTCGAGGACTTGGAGCCGTGCTTATGCAGGAAGGAAGAGTTGTTTCATATGCCTCACGACAGCTTAAACCCCATGAGTTAAACTATGCTACGCATGATTTGGAGTTAGCAGCCGTAGTGCATGCGTTGAAGACATGGAGACATTTTCTCATCGGAAACCATTGTGAGGTATACACGGATCACAAGAGTTTGAAGTATATCTTTACACAGAAGAGTTGAATCTCGGGCAGAGGAGATGGTTGGAGCTCATTAAAGATTATGACGTGAAGTTGCACTATAATCCCGGAAAGGCTAATGTAGTAGCCGATGCGTTGAGCCACAAGAGTCATGTCAATACCCTCATGACCAAAGGATTACTCAGGGAGTTAGCAGTAGACCTTCATGAGCTATGTTTGGAGATAGTTCCGAGAGGTTATGTAGCAGCTTTGGAGATTCAGTCCTCTTTGATAGATAAGATCAGAGAAGCGCAAAAGACGGACAAGGAGATTGCTGAGATAAAGGAAAGGATGAGCAAAGGAAAAGCCAAAGGATTTCATGAGGATGAGCACGATACCTTATGGTTTGAGGACCGCGTGTATGTTCCAAAAGATCAGGAGATCAGGAAGTTGATTCTGCAAGAGGCCCATGATTCGCCATATTCGATTCACCCAGGAAATACCAAGATGTATCTGGATTTGAAGGACGGGTTCTGGTGGACCGGTATGAAGAAGGATATTGCGGAGTATGTAGCAGTTTGTGATGTATGTCAGAGAGTGAAGGCAGAACATCAGAAGCCAACAGGATGACTACAGCCATTGCCTATACCTGAAAGGAAGTGGGATAAACTAGGCATGGATTTTATCACGGGATTGCCCAGGACTCGTTCAGGCTATGACTGGTTGTAGTCGATCGATTGACGAAAGTAGCTCATTTCATCCCAGTAAAGACCACTTACACCAGTGCTAAATTTGCAAAGATCTATATGATCAGGATCATATGTCTACATGGAGTTCCGATGACTATTGGCGATCGTAGCAGAAATTTAAAATTTTCTACGCATCACCAAGATCAATCTACAGAGTCATCTAGCAACGAGAGGGAGAGGAGTACATCTACATACCCTTGTAGATCGCGAGCGGAAGCATTCAAGAGAACGGGATTGATGGAGTAGTACTCGTCGTGATCCAAATCACCGATGATCCCAGCGCCGAACGGACGGCACCTCCGCATTCAACACACGTAAGGAGCGAGGATGTCTCCCGCGCCTTGATCCAGCAAGGAGGAGGGAGATGTTGAGGAAGAGGGCACCAACAGCAGCACGACGGTGTGGTGGTGGTGGAGCAGCAGTACTCCGGCATGGCTTCGCCAAGCAAGGGAGGCGCCCCCCTTAGGGTTTCCCCGTCAACCCTAGGCGCATGGGCCCAAGGGGGGATGCGCCCAGCCCATGTAGGGCTGGTTCCCTTTCCTCTACGGCCCATTAGGCCCTCCGAGAGAGGTGGCCCCTCCCGGTGGACCCCCGGAACCCCTCCGGTGGCCCCGGTACAATACAGATATGCCCCCGAACCTTTCCGGTGACCGTATGACAAGTTCCTACATATAAATCTTCACCTCCGGACCATTCCGGAACTCCTCGTGACGTCCGAGATCTCATCCGGGACTCCGAACAACATTCGGTAATCACATACAAGTCTTCCTAAAAACCCTAGCGCCATCGAACCTTAAGTGTGTAGACCCTACGGGTTCGGGAACCATGCAGACATGACCGAGAAAACTCTCCGACCAATAACCAACAGCGGGATCTGGATACCCATGTTGGCTCCCACATGTTCCATGATGATCTCATCGGATGAACCACAATGTCGAGGATTCAAGCAATCCTGTATACAATTCCCTTTGTCAATCGGTACGTTACTTGCCCGAGATTTGATCGTTGGTATCCCAATACCTTGTTCAATCTCATTACCGGCAAGTCACTTTACTCATTCCGTAATGCATGATCCCGTGACCAACTACTTAGTCACTGTCAGTGTCAAACCCGGCGGATCTCGGGTAGGGGGTCCCGAACTGTGCATCTAAGGCGGATGGTAACAGGAGGCAGGGGACACGATGTTTTACCCAGGTTCGGGCCCTCTTGATGGAGGTAAAACCCTACGTCATGCTTGATTTATTCTTGATGATATGGTTATTACAAGAGTTGATCTACCACGAGATCGGAGAGGCTAAACCCTAGAAGCTAGCCTATGGTATGATTGTATGTTATCCTACGGACTAAACCCTCTAGTTTATATAGACACCGGAGGGGGCTAGGATTACACAAGGTCGGTTACAAAGGAGGAGATATACATATCCGTGTTGCCTAGCTTGCCTTCCACGCCAAGTAGAGTCCCATCCGGACACGGGACAAAGTCTTCAATCTTGTATCTTCATAGTCCAACAGTCCGGCCAAAGGATATAGTCCGGCTGTCCGGAGACCCCCTAATCCAGGACTCCCTCAGTAACCCCTGAACCAGGCTCCAATGACGACGAGTCCAACACGCAGTGTTGTCTTCGGCATTGCAAGGCGGATTCCTCCTCCGGATATACCACAGAAGAGTTCAAATAAAGGATAGTGTTCGACCCTGCAAAATAAGTTCCACATACCACCGTAGAGAGAATAATATTTCCACAAATCTAATTTGCTGACTCGTTTTGGCAACGTGATGTTTTATCATGGCCCGGTGATTATTTGAACCGTTTCCTTTAACTAGCCCCGCACATAACGCGAGGCAGTTTCTTGACATGTCTTGTCAAAGCAGAGATCGTGTTCCCCTTATCACGGGATTCTCATCAATACGGGCGTGGGTAACCCAACCGCGCCATCAATTACGGCGCTTGGGGGATAAGCGAGTTTTACCAGGCTAGTGGGGGCGCACAGTTTCGGCCGCCCTTATAAAGTGATAAGGTTTAACCTTTCTCTACCCACGCCTTCTTCCTCCTTGCTCATCCGTTCTTGCGCACTCAAGCCCCAACGCCCAAGTGTGCATCTTTCTTCTCAACCTCCTCCAAACATGTCCGGAGCGGGAGGGAAGTGGATGGCTTCCTCCGTTGCGGAGGAACACATCAAAAAGCTGCACGGAGCCGGATACTTAGCCGCGAATATCGCGCATCGGCTGCCCGCTGCGGGGCAGATCGTCCCTACCCCGGAACCTCATGAGAGGGTAGTTTTCCTCCACCACTTCCTCCGCGGACTAGGGTTTCCCCTTCATCCATTCGTCCATGGTCTCATGTTCTACTATGGGCTGGAATTTCATGATCTGGCCCCGAACTTCATCCTCAACATTTCGGCGTTCATCATCGTCTGTGATGCCTTTCCCCGCATACGCCCCCACTTCGGTTTGTGGCTGAAGACCTTCAATATCAAGCCGAAGGTGGTGGGTGGCCAACAAGCATAATGTGGTGGAGCCATGGTGGGCAAGATGCTCAATGTTATATGGCTCGATGGCTCCTTCGTGGAGACCATAAAGGGGTGGCAATCGGCGTGGTTCTACATCACCGAGCTGCGCGACACCAACTGGGTGGCTGCCCCCGAGTTCCGATCCGGATTCCCTACACGGCTCACTTCCTGGAAAGAGAAGGGCCTGTCGTGGGGTTCATCGGTAGAGCTGGACGGACTCCAAAAATGTATCTGGAACATGGCAAGCAAGAAACTCAAGCTTGTCAACATAGTCCAGGGCATGCTCATTCGTCGGATCCTCCCGTGTCAACAACGGGACTTCAACTTGTGGGAGTTCGACCCGGCCCAGCACCAAACTCTGAGCAAGCTCTTCGACACGACGCACAAGGACGTCTGGAGGGTCCTGTTCAAGGGCGCCGAGTCCCTCCCTCTCTCACTGAGGACCGCGAACTAAGCGCGAAGCGGCGAGCGCATTCGGTAAGTTCTATACATCCGGTAGGATATTTATTTCTCCTAGCTTAACCATGTGCAAGGTCTGAGCTCCCATGCCTTTGACAGGACTGGATGGAGACGTCGGGGCAGATTAACTGTCCGGCCCCTCTGCCCGAAGACACTGCGGACGCTCTCCTGACGGAGATGCTGACTCCGGCTCCTTACAAGGTGCCGGAGAAGACCAAGAAGGCCAAGGGAACCCGAAAGAGTTCCCGACGCCAGGTGTTATCGGACTCATCATCCAATAACTCCGTGACGCACTCCTCCCCCAAAGACGAGGAGGAAGATGAAGATGCTCCCCCTCCAGTCAGGGGAGACAAGAAAAGTAAGGCGGCCCCAACCGGGGGGGGGGGCGAAGGGTCCAAGAAGGGAAGGACTCTCCTTCCGGACTACTCCACCACCGCCGCCGAAGGCGAAGACGAGTGGCTGCTCAGGGACAAGCCCCTGGCGAAGTCGTAAGTATTCGGATGCCAGAGTAACTCATAGCATACCTTTGTCGCACTGCCTCTCCTAACGCCGAATTATGACTATGCAGACCGCCACGAGCCCGTATCGACGTATCGCCGACGGCTCCCTGGGCTCGTCGGATATGGATAGCGATCCACTTCCGACCGCCACCTCCCCTTGCCCTACGGACAACGCCGAGGTATTGTCTCAAGAGGCACCGGGTCGAGGGGAGACAGTCCCGGAGGCACCTCAAGGCGACCTTCTGGACTCTGGGAGCAGGGGGAGCAAGGCTCCCGAGGGCTCCGAGTTCGGCCCTCAGCCGCACACCGCGCCGGAACGCCCAGTGGTTCCAGACTCGGGCAGGCGGCCTCCTTCCAAAAGGGGCATGACGCCTATGCCGGTGACCTCTGTCCATCCAGAGGCACCGGACAATCTGTTGGGAGCGCTTCGCAGCGCTTCCATCGACGAAGAGCACTGCACTATTATGAGTGCGGTGGTCCAGAAGGTTCAGTCCGCCAAGAGCGGACTGACTGAAGCCTGTGCCAGCCTTCTAACAGGCTTTGAGGTAAGTTTTTGAAATATGGGGAAAAATATTACCGCATATACAGTAGCCCCTGATGCTCTGTTCGGTGTTCACAAAGAAAAGCCGAACAGAGGATCAAACAATATCGCAGGAGTCTAATATAAGTATGTAAATATGCGTATGCAGGCTTTGCTGCTAGCCTCTGCCGCACTGACTGCAGAGGTCGCCGCACTGAAGCAGGACCTTAAAGGGTCCAAGGACGAGCTCGGCCTTGCCAAGAGGCAGCTCAAGGAGAACAAAGGTAAGTAGTACCTAGTCTATGGATATGTATAAAAAGAATGCGATTGCAAAATGACAGGATCGTCGTAAATTTGCCAGGGGCCACGACCGAGGTGGCGACCCTGAAGCAAGCGCTATCCGAGGCCGAAAACAAAGCGGCCAAGGAGCGCACCGAGCAGGAAAGGCATGAGGCACGGGTGGGCGAGGTGCAGCAAGAGCTCCACGCTCTCGTGACAAAGCACGAGGCATTGGAGCTTGACTTGAAGACACGAGAGTCCGAGCTTGCCGTGGCCCTTGAGAGCGCAAAGAATGCCAAGGCCTAAGCCCAAAAGGCCCTCCAGGAGATTGATGCGATGAAGAATATAGCGGCGGGTAAGGCATTCTATATGCAAAGCAAGCATGTGAAAGTAAATTACATGTTACTTACCCGAATCCAGAGCTCTCCAGGAGCATTTGCAGATTTGCCCCGCAGCGTGTCGGATGCCGCACAGTTTTACCAGGCCGAGGAGGGAAGCTCAACAGAGAAGTTGTTCTGGTCTCAGTATACTGGGACCGAACACCCGATGGCTCTGAGCGACCAGCTGAAGCAACTGGTCGAGCTGCACAAGGCGGCCGAACAGGCCATGAAGGGCTTTATAGCCCGGATGTGGCCTGGCAGCGCCCTTCCCAATAGCTACTTCGGCATGGTGATGCGGCTTGTGGATGCCTGCCCACGGCTAGAAGTCATCAAGCGGTCCGTCTGCATCGAAGGTGCACGCCGGGCTTTCGCCCGTGTGAAGGTGCAATGGGCCAAGCTGGACGCCGTGAAGCTGATTAAGGAAGGGCCTCTAGAGGGCAAGGAGCATCGCCACCCCGAGATGTACTATGAGGGTGTTCTGAAGGGTGCTCGTCTCGTAACGGACGAGTGTACGAAAGATATAATATTTGAGTAAATTCGCTCGTGTAATCCTGTATTTATGAAAACTTGTTCATATGCGCTATGCAATGCTTGTTTGAATTTAAAATATTACCTTCTGTTCGGCTGTTTATCAAATC
Organism: Triticum aestivum; assembly: GCF_018294505.1. NCBI lineage: Eukaryota > Viridiplantae > Streptophyta > Magnoliopsida > Poales > Poaceae > Triticum > Triticum aestivum. Next base: position 272,202,830 of record NC_057806.1, read on the forward strand.
TGAGAGATGGCTAGTCGTCGGCTTCTGCCCCCACGCTACGAGTGCTGGGGTGTTCGGGATAAACCTGAGCACTCTTGTTCCCATTGTTGGGTCCTTCGAGGGAGGTGCTCAGCACAATGAACAATGCAATCGGACTATAATGCATTATCACTCTCACTTAGCCATAGAATTATATAATTTTAAATTTCGGCGAAGCCCCTAGTATTCGGAAGGCCGAACTCGGAGCGTGATACACGCCTTAAGCCGGACAGGGCCGACTCCTCGCTCTAAGCGGCATAAGTCTTTAAGGACTCCAAAACCTCTCGAACAGCGACCAGTCTCTCGCCTTATCATGACAGTCAGTTTTAGCTTTCTCTACTGAGGTGCTTAGCCCAGCAGAACTGGGGCACAATCGCAGTAGTTCTCCCAGTGCTACCTTAGCCGATATAGCGGAACGTAAGGTACCAAAAGATGGGAGCCGGGCAAACCCAACGATTGACCCAAGACCTTATTCGGAGCTGATACATATAATGCTATAAGTTCGGGGTGCCGCACTGTCAAAAGTGTTCGGACTTCTCACGCCGTATTATGGGGTATGCTTAAGCCCCTAGCGTATTGGCCGTACCAGAGTGTACGGGTGCTTGATGTCATGAATGAACATATATATATATAAGAAGAATGCAATAAAAGCCTTAATGCAATGCATTGTTTATTCAAAAACGTGCGTTAAAGCAGAATGATACAGGTAGTGCGATAAGCAAAAAGTAGGACTATGTCCCCTCCAAGGGCAAGCTGAGGAATAATATTAAAGCAAGTATTTCACTCGTTATCGTAATCCACCTGGGAGTTCCGTGGTGTGATGTAGCTTTCTGCCTCCTTGGTTGCTGCATCATGTGTTCGGCAATCATGCTGCCGGACAAGGTTTCCAGAGATTAATGTCCTGAAAGAGAGAAAAATAACAAAGCACGAAGCCCCTAGTGCGGTTTAAGCCGCGTCTTGGGGCATGCCATAGTCGTGCCCCGTTCCCCGCATGTGCCCATGGTATTTTAATGCGTAATTATGTACGCGTGGCAGGGGTTTCGTTGTTTGGCTAGGACCGGGGTGGGGGCCGCATTGCTATGCGAGCTCGGAACGTGCCAGACGGTCATGTTGCCGATTACTCCAGGCGCGCTTGAAGGTGTCCGGGTCCTTAACACCGAACTAGTGGATTGCCTTAAGAGGCTGCTTTGCGCTTCCGCTGCGAGGGCCGCAGTGTGCTCCTCCGTTCGGAGAGAGTGCTCTGTGTTTCCATTAACTGTAATGACCCCCCAAGGTCCTGGCATCTTGAGCTTGAGGTATGCATAATGCGGTACCGCATTGAATCTTGCAAATGCGGTTCGCCCAAGCAGTGCATGATAGCCACTGCGGAACGGGACTATATCGAAGATTAACTCTTCGCTTCGGAAGTTATCCGAGGATCTGAAGACCACTTCCAGTGTGACTGAGCCTGTGCAGTGGGCCTCTACACCTGGTATGATGCCTTTAAAGGTCATTTTTGTGGGTTTGATCCTTGAGGGGCCTATACCCATTTTGCGCACTGTGTCCTGATAAAGCAGGTTCAGGCTGCTGCCGCCATCCATAAGGACTCGAGTGAGGTGAAATCCGTCAATGATTGGGTCTAGGACCAGTGCGTCGAATCCGCCATGACGGATGCTAATGGGGTGGTCCCTGTGATCGAAGGTGATCGTACAGGAGGACCATGGGTTGAACTTTGGGGCGACTGGCTCCAACGCATATACGTCCCTGAGCGCACGCTTCCGCTCCCTCTTGGGGATGTGGGTTGCGTATATCATATTCACCGTCCGCACTTGTGGGGGGAACCTCTTCTGTCCTCCTGTATTCGGCTGCCGGGGCTCCTCCTCGTCATCGCTATGTGGCCCCTTATCTTTGTTTTTGGCAATTAACTTGCCGGCCTGCTTGAACACCCAACAATCCCTGTTGGTGTGGTTGGCTGGCTTGTCGGGGGTGCCGTGTATTTGACACAAGCGATCGAGTATACGGTCCAAACTGGACGGGCCCGGAGTGCTTCTTTTGAATGGCTTTTTCCGTTGACCGGGTTTAGAGCCTTTGAATCCGGCATTGACTTGTCGTATCCTCGGTATTGTCGCTGTTAATGCGACGCTTATGTTTGTTGCGATGTGACTTGCTATTACCGTCCTTGGTATCCGAAGTACCATGGTTCTTTGATATGTTATTACTCTGAGCCAGCCAGCTGTCTTCTCCCGCACAAAAGCGGGTCATGAGTGTCGTGAGGCACTACTGGAATCAGCTACTTTGCCATCTGCCAGTTCTTTACCGTCTGCTAGCGGACGGCAAAGAAGCTCTTTGCCATCAGCTTCCAAAAAGCGGACGGCAAAGAACTGGCTGATGGCAAAGACCAAGTTTGCCATCAGCCAGTTCTTTGCCGTCTGCTAGCGGACGGCAAAGATTCTTTGCCGTCGGCTAGCGGACGGAAAAGAGGGAGGGGCCCCACTGACGAGCTGCAAAAGAAAAACCTAACGGGCCCCCTCTTTGCCGTCCGCTAGCGGACGGCAAAGAGCAAGAAGGCGGATGGCAAAGGGTGGCGGACGGCAAAGAGGGAGGGCCCCACGTAACGTTAACGGGGCCGCGCACCACACCCCCCTCTCTCTCTCTTTCTCTCCCACCTCTCGCCAGCCCCGTCGCAACATCCCGCCGCCGCCGCCCCAGTGCCCCCCGCCCCGTCGCCCCACCACCCCGCCGCCGCCCTGGCGCCCCGGCCGGGTCCGGCGCCACCGCCCCAGGCCGCCCCGCCCCCCTCCTCCGCCGCCCCAGGCCGCCCCGCCCCGCTCCGCCGCCGCCCTAGGCCGCACCGCCCCCCTCCTCCACCCTGCAGGTGAGTCTCTTCTTCCTTTTTTTCCTTTTTTCTGTTTTTTTAGTTTTAGGTTTATGTTTAGTTTAGATTTAGTTTTAGTTTTAGGTTTATAGGTTTAGTTTTAGTTTAGTTTTAGGTTTAGATTTAGTTTTTTTCTTTTTCTGTTTTTTTAGTTTTAGGTTTAGGTTTAGTTTTGTTTTAGGAAAGAAGAAAAAGAGAAAAAGAGGAGATCAGGAGAAGAAGAAGAAGAGGAGGAGGAGAAGAAAAAAGAAGAAGAGGAAGAAGAAGAAGAAAAAAGAGGAGAGGAGGAGAAGAAGAAGAGGAAAAAGGAAAGGAGGAAGAAGAAGAAGAAGAAGAAGAAGAAGAAGAAGAAGAAGAAGGAAAAAGGAAGAAAAGGAAAAGGAGGAAGAAGAAGAAAGGGAAAAAAACCCGACCCGACACGGTACCCGGCACCCCGACACGACACCCCGACCCCGAGACCCCGACCCCGACACCCCGACCTCGACCCCGACCCCGACCCCGACACCCCGACCCCGACCCCGACACCCCGACCCCCCAAGCCTGACCCGACACCCCGACCCCGACCCCGACCCGACACGGTACCCAGACCCCGACCCGGCACCCCGACACGACACCCCGACCCCGAGACCCCGACCCCGACCCCGAGACCCCGACCCCGACACCCGACCCCGACCCCGACCCCGACCCCGACACCCCGACCCCGACACCCCGACCCCCAAGCCTGACCCGACACCCCGACCCCGACCCCGACACCCCGACCCCCCCCGAGCCTGACCCGACACCCCGACCCCGAGCCTGACCCGACACCCTGACCCCGACACCACACCCCGACCCTGAAACAACACCCCGACACCGACACGGCACTACCCCGACATCGACACGACACCCCGACCCCCCGACCCCGAAACAGCACCCCGACCCCGACACGGCACCCCGACACCGACAGGACACCCCGACCACCGACACCTCCCGAAAAGGTGTTCTTTGGCCTTCCAGAGGCCGACGGGGTCATATATTTGTGAATTATTAGTTAGGTCATATATTTTTCGATTTTGTTATGAAAAACATCATATATAATTGTGTTGATCGTGTAGTTTTAAATGTGCAGTTGTTTCATCGCTGCGAGGTTTGGTGTTCGACGACCTCGCCATGCGTTTGACGAGCTCTGCCCCTTTGTTCGTGGGTGAGCACAAATGACAAGTCCTCCTCCCCCATTAATTATTTGATCTATTCCGATGAAACTTGATAGCTAGCTATATATGTGTCTTGAATCATCAGTATGCGTAACCAATATGTGTCTCCCGTTCGAAAGCGACATAGTTATAAATATGCATGCATTTGCATATTTATAACCTTGATTCTTTCGAATTGTCCAACACTATCCATGGACATCCCGAGTATGTGTAGATTGGGTTCATTTTCCCATATGCTTTGCTCCGGATCCGACGCATATATTTCGTCAGTGCCTCCCCTGTTGTTCTCCGGGTACACATCCTCTCTGTTTATTGCAGAGACGTGTATCAGGAGAACAGCGGGGAGGTGCTGCCGAAATTTTGCGTCGGATCCGGAGCATAGCATGGGAAAATGAACCCAATCTACACATACCTGGGTGGGATTAGGACCTATCATTACCTATTAGAGTGTAGGTTGCATGGACGTAATAAAATTGACAAAGTAGGTCAACTGATGAATATATACATGGTGAATTACATATATAATTGTTGTGTGTCCAGTAGCTCTGAAAGTCAAGATGAGTGACCGTGCTTGGATGTATACCGGTCACACTGGTCAGAACAAATGGAGCGCTGAATGGTTCACAAAAACTAAGGGGTTTGTGCAAGCCGCATTTGCAAATGGCCAAAAGAAAACCTGGTGCCCCTGTTTCCGGTGCGGTAATTGGGAAAAGAAGACAGAGGCTGAAATGGGCAAACACCTGCAGAAGAGTGGTTTTACGCCCGATTATACGGTGTGGACATTTCATGGTGAGTCTGCCCAACGTGACCGAGCTGAGGTGGATCGTCGTCGCACCGACGAGCATGGTACCGGGATGGAAAACATGGTGCAAGGCTATGATGATGCTCGGGATTCGGACAAGGAGATGGAGGAATGTGCAAAGGCCTTCAATGAAATGTTGGAGTCTTCGAAACGTCCGCTCCACGAGCACACTGAGCTTTGTCAGTTGGATGCCATCTCACAAGTAATGGCTCTGAAGGCTCAGTTCAACTTGGGCAGAGAATGCTATGACGCAATTATGACAGTATTTGGACGCTTTCTACCCAAAGGCCATGTAATGCCTGCAAACCTGTACCAGTCGGACAAAATCCTCCGTGCACTGAAGATGCCCTATGAGAAGATACATGCATGTGAGAAAGGATGTGCCTTATTTAGGCTTGACTATGCGGACTTGAACTATTGTCCCATTTGCAAGTCTTCCAGGTATATTGTGGTAGACAATGGTATGGGTGAGAAGACACAGACCAAAATCCCCGTTAGTGTTCTTCGGTATATGCCAATCGTACCAAGACTTCAACGTCTTTTCATGGTCGAAGAGACGGCCAGACAGATGACATGGCACAAAACAGGCAAAAGAACCGAACTAGATGCAGATGGGAATCTGATGATGGTACACACATCGGATGGTGTTGCGTGGAAAAAGTTTGATGAATTACATGCTGACAAAGCGGCAGATCCGAGGCATCCTCGAGTCGGCATCAGCACGGATGGGTTCAGTGTGTTTGGTATGACGGCAGCCCAATACAATTGTTGGTCCGTATTTGTCTTTCCACTCAATCTCCCCCCCGGACAGATTATGCAAAGAAAGAACATTTTCCTGACGTTGATAATTCCAGGACCCAACTATCCGGGCAAAAATATGAATGTGTACATGCAGCCGCTTAAGGACGAATTGCAAGAAGCCAGGGATAATGGGTTCAAGACATACGACGCCTTTAGCAAACGGAACTTCATAATGCGTGTCTGGTACATGTACTCGACGCATGACTTGCCGGCGTATGCGCTATTCATTGGCTGGTGTGTGCATGGAAGGTTCCCGTGCCCCACATGCAAGGGAGCTCTTGAGTTTCGTTGGCTTCAGGCCGGTCACAAGTTTTCTTGCTTCGACATGCATAGACAGTTCCTGGATCCTCGCCATAAGTTCAGGAAAGACAAGAAGAAATTCATCAGGGGTAGAGTTGTCAAAAACTCTGCACCACCTGCATTGACAGGCCAACATACCCTGGATCAGTTAAACACTCTCGAGCCAGATCCACAACATCCAGGGTACTTCAAGGGGTATAATACTAAGCACGCGTGGACTCACAAAACATGCTTATGGGATCTGCCTTACTTCAAAGACCTCCTTTGCCCACACAACATCGACGTGATGCACACTGAGAAGAATATTGCCGAGGCACTTTTTGGTACATTGTTCGGCATAGATGGGAAGTCAAAGGATAATACTAAGGCTAGAGTCGATCTGGAGGCGCTATGTGATAGGCCGTTACAAAACATGAAAGAACCGAAAGGAAAGCAGAACTGGACGAAGCCAAAGGCATGGTTCAATCTTGGAAGGCCAGCTATGAGGGAAATTCTCTTGTGGGTGCAACAGCAGTTGATGTTCCCCGATGGGTATGCAGCGAATCTAAAGAGGGGAGGGAATCTTGATAAACTGAAGATATTTGGTCTCAAGAGTCATGATTGGCACATATGGATTGAGCGGGTAATGCCGGTGATGTTGCGTGGCTTCATCCCTGAGGATGAATGGCTAGTACTGGCAGAACTCAGCTATTTCTTCCATGTTCTTTGTGCGAAAGAACTATCGCTTGGCGTGCTAGAAGAAATGGAAGAGTTGGCGCCCGAGTTGATCTGCAAGTTAGAGAAGATCTTTCCACCGGGCTTCTTTAATCCAATGCAGAATTTGATTTTGCATCTCCCGACCGAGGCAAGATTGGGGGGCCCGTGCAAAATCATTGGTGCTACCCAACTGAGAGGATGCAGAAGACGCTTCGAGAAAAATGTAAAAATAAACGTAGAATTGAAGCATCGATGGCTGAGGCATTCATCACAGAGGAGGCGGCAAACTTCGTAACAGCGCACTACGAAGCCAAAAATCGTCATTTGCATAATCCGAAGCCTCGGTACAATGCTGACGAGCCTAAAAAGGGTGGATCCAACCTCAGCCTATTCAAAGGGAATCTCGCACCAGCTAGTGTTTCACATCCAGTATCTTTGGATAACGAAGAATGGCGGACCATTTCGTTGTATATCTTCAACAACCTGATAGAAGGGCGGCCATACATCGAGTAAGTTCTCGGTACATTGTTTCGCAACTTCTATTTCCTTTGAACTACTCTTATTCCTGGATATGTCATACATTTGATACGTCGCCATATTCTCATATGGAGCGGAGATCCAAAAGGATTCCGTCGAAGAGTATGAGCTTCTCGCAAAGCAAGGAGGTGGCTATCCCAGTTTCATCTCTTGGTTCAAACAAACGGTAATTTCTATTAGACAATTTCATTTCATTCGCTAATTTGTGCATAATGCAACAATCCTTTCATATTAAACTTGTAGGCTAATTCAGAGTCTATGGACACCGAATTGAGACAAGTCGCTAATGGTTTTGACTATAAGGTCCGTTCATTTGACAAGTACGACATCAACGGGTATCGCTTTCGTACCTATGGCAAAGAGCTATCTATGGCCGACCGAAAGTCAACAAATTGTTGTGTATCTGCTATCGACGAAGGAGGTACCGAGTATTATGGGAGAGTTGAAGCAATTTATGAACTTCTGTTCTATGGTGAAAACCCACCGAATGTCGTAGTCTTCAAATGTTATTGGTTTCAGTCGAAGGAGACTAGAAGGACTCATGAACATGTAGGGCTAGTTGAAATCAACCAAAGCACTCATTTAGATGTTCCTGATGTCTATATTATGGCTCAACAGGCGACCCAAGTATTCTATCTACCATGGGCCTGCCAAATTAATCCAAATCTGAAAGGTTGGGATGTCGTTTATGAAGTGCCGCCACGTGCTAGACTTTCTCCCCCAAAAGAAGAGGATTATGAACCTCACATTAACCCAGACACATATGAAGGAGAATTCTTCCAAGAGACACGTCTTTCCAAAAAGCGTTTCAAGAACCGCTATACTTCACCCCAAAACATTGAAGTAGACAGCGACAATGAATCCGACATCACCCCAGAGGAGGAACAAGAAGAGCCGGAACAAGAAGAGGTTACTGCTGCGGATGACCTGTCAATGCTTGACCGATTACATCAAGGTGGCCTTGCACATGTTGATGCCAATGAACCCTATGAGCCCATCATTGATTATAGTGATGATGATGATTATGTATTTATTGATGATACTGATCGAGATTATTAGTAGTGTTAGGTATTACATTTTTTTATGTTGTACTTGATGATGATACACTTAAGTGATACACATATTATTATTCATGTCGGTCTTTTTTTATGTTGTACTAATTTTGTTTACTGTTTGTCATGGCAGGTGTTGAAAGATGGTGGGCGCTGGTCGGGAGCGTGGTCTGAGGTCTTCCATTCCAGACGCACCTCTCCGCCGAGCGTTGCTGGACAGTATGGCCACACCGCCGGGCCCTTCTTCGTCAACCGCGGTGCCCAGCAGGGGACGAGGTAGGAAGAGAGGAGGTGGGGCACGTGGTCATGGGAGAGGAGGTAGGGTGACTGCTACGGTGCCTTCCTCGCCGCCACCCCCAGCTGTTTCACCCGAGCACGTGACTGCTAGGGCAGACTCGTCCGAGGAGGAGGCTACACGGACTCCGGTCCACGAGCCTCCGGTCCACGGGTCTTGGGCCCACGAGCCTCGGGTCGACTGGCCTTCGGCCCACGAGAGTTCGGCCCACGTGACCCCGGAGGAGCACACGTCCGGATGGGGTACCTAGCCGGATCATCCCGAGGAGCCGAGTGGCCATGCTGATGATGGCGGGGAGCCGACTGATCTTGAGGAGGAGGGGGGCACCGTCTACCAGCGTGGTGCTACACGGCTCCCGTCCGTGCCGGTGACCCGCGAGCAGTGGTGGTTGATTTTCCCTGATTGGGAGAGGTACGTAAGTGCATTTAATATTTTTGTACCTTGTGCATTCACGTTTTTTCAAATAACTAATGCGTTGGCCTTGTCATGCTGCAGGGGTTGGGACCACCATCATAGTGTCCGCCGGCCCAACTCCGTCCTTGGAGTTCTTTGCCGGCAAAACTTCCCGGGGTTTGTCACGTTGCCTGGTGAGGGTCGGCTTCCAGAGCTTGGATTGAGCTGGGAGCACTACGTGGCTGCCCCGGCCCCGCCGGATGAAATTATCGACGGTGTCGTGTGCGACACGAGGGCAGACATGGTGATCAGAAAGTTCTGGGTAATTTCTCCTTTACACATTTAAAAATCTTCAACTAGCTAGTTATTAATTGTACTAATGAATATTGTCTCATTTGATTGCAGACATTCTACAGGTGTGAGGAGGGATACGAGGAGGACGCGGCACATGTTATCGAGAACGTCTGCAAGCGCCTACTCCAGAACTTACGGCACGAGGCTCGGGTGCAGGCTGTTCGAGACTACTACGCCTTGCGTGGTATCAAGAAGACCAAGCCGGCGTGCCGCGATAAGTTCCTGAGTAAGGAGCGGTACATGAAGGTAATTCTTAAGGCCTTCTCTACTTAAGTTCCTTCATTTAGTAATTCTTAGCCGTAGCGCTCAAGTTTCTATTTGCTAACTTAGGCGCCTCCGAGATGGTGTGCGGATCGGATGGATTGTTGGGAGGTGTTGGTCGATGAGTGGTGCTCAAAACAATGGCTAGCCCTCCACAACGAGGCCAAGGACAAACGTGCCCAAATGGAAGGTGTGCCACACCATCAAGGCAGCTCCAACTTATATCAGTTCGGGCGCAACTCGGTATGTGGTTTGCTTCATGATTCATGCAATTCATTCATCACGCTAGCTTGAGCCCTTTAATTACTAATTTTCATTGTTTCTCTCTTTCAAGCACGCTACGATAAGGCGGATAAGGTGCCAGAGGTGTACGACCTGTATGCCATGGCCCATACTGCCTCTTTCAAGAAAGTCAAGGCTTTCTCTCAGTCTGACCTCGATGATGCAAACAACTTCACCAACATCTCCTCCCACAACAAGCTCGTGAGATATAGAGATGAGGGGAAGGCGAGGAAAGGGGAGGACTTTAACCCGAGCCAGGGTCCCATTGATCCAGAGCTGTTGATGATATCTGGTGGAGGGAGGTCCCATGGATCCATAGCCATTGGAGATGGACTTATCCGTTGTCCTAGCACTCTCCTGGAGATCAAGGCGCGCCAGTCGAGCTCCGCTCCTGAGATAAGGCCTCGTGAACGGCCAGTGCAACTCGCCATCAAGGTTAGTGATACGTACTCAGTTATCTTTCTCCATTACATTGTGTGCGCTTCCATCAATGATTACAAATGGTCATGTGAGTGGTGTTGCAGGCTGCTATATAGAGTGAGAGAGATAGAACGGAGAAACTTCTGGCGGAGGCGGCGGAGAGGCAGCGGGAGTTGGAGGAGAGGACGACAAAGATGATGGAGGAGGAGAGGGCACGGAATGACATGCAGGCAAGGGCCATGTACGAGCTCCTTGTGGTAAGTTTCTTCTGCAGATTAGCCAAAACATTCATGTAGTGTTTGTCTCATTACTAACTAGTATGACTGAGTCGTCAAAACCAAATGTGCAGTCTGTGTGCGAGAAGACAGGTCAGACCGCTCTGCCGATGCCAGTGATTGCTCCTGGGACCACGGTGAGTTTTATTTGAATGGACATTACTTGCTAGTCTTAACATTTGAGTGTCATCATGCTAACAAGACATTGGAAATGATCTTTGGTGCAGCGTAACTCCAGACAAGCATCGCACGATCCTTCTCCAGCTACCGACACGAGCCACCCTGCTCCTACACCTCCTGGATCTTGGTAAGTTTATCTAGTGTTTTGCTTAACACATGCATAAAGACCTAGACTTAGCTTTATTTCCTCCAATGCTTACCATAATGACCTAGACTTAGCTTCTTCTCCTCCAAAATGACTTAATAAGCTTACTGACCTCCAAAACCATCCATTTTACCTAAGTTAGCTCTAAAACGATCTGTACTTAGCTTACTTATGTCAAAAATTGCATAATTAGCTTAGTTAGCTCATAGACGATCCATTTTACCTAAGTTAGCTCTAAAATGACCCATTTTACCTAGGTTAGCTTATAAATGATCCAGTTCATCCAAGTTAGCTCAAAAATGACCCATTTTACCTAGATTAGCTCCTAAATGATCCATTTTACCTACGTTAGCTTTAAAATGACCCATTTCACCTAGGTTAACTCCAAAATGACCCATCTTACCTAGGTTATCTCATAAATGATCCATTTCAACTAATTTAGCTCATAAACGATCCATTTCACCAAGTTAGCTAAAAAAAGATCCATTTCACCTAAATTAGCTCTTAAATGATCCATTTCACCTAAGTTAGCTCAAAAAGATCCATTTCAACTAAATTAGCTCATAAATGATCCATTTCACCTAAGTTGGCTCAAAAACGGTCCATTTCACCTTAGTTACCTCAAAAACGATCCATTTGACCTTAGTTAGCTCATAAACGACCCATTTCAACTAAGTTAGCTCATAAATGATCCATTTCACCTTAGCTAGCTCATAAACGACCCATTTCAACTTAGTTAGCTCATATATGATCCATTTCACGTAAGTTAGCTCATAAATGACATACTCTTCTTGTTCTAGTCTTCTTCTTGTTCTACTCTTCTTGTTCTAGTCTTCTTCTTGTTCTACTCTTCTTCTTGTTCTACTCTTCTTGTTCTAACTTTCTTATTTTTCATTTTGCAGATTTCATTCACTTGACGAAAGCTTGCATAGATGGAGTGCTCCTTATCCCTTTCTCTGTTTCTTTTGTATCGATGAACTATGCATGTATCGCTGGACGAAACTATTGTAATATATATGGTTGGATGCCTCTATGTTAACTTGTTATGTATGATGGAACTATGCATGTAATATATATGGTTGGATGATGAAGTTATGTGTTGGATATCTTATATGTTTGCTCTGTAATGGCCTTTTGAAATATATCTATATATGTCATATATATTTGTGATGAAAATTGTTGGATTTAATAAAAAAACAGATAAAAGAGCCAATATGCAGGCTCTTTGCCGTCTGCCACCGACGGCAACGGGCTCTTTGCCGTCTGCCGCGGACGGCAAAGAAGACACGTGGCATCTAGCTGTGCTTCCTGGGAGCTGACCCATTTGGTCAGTTTGCCTAAAGTGGCAGACGGCAAAGACTTTGCCATCAGTGGCGGATGGCAAAGAACTTGCACTTTGCCATTAGTGGCAGACGGCAAAGAACTGCCATGTAGTGACGTGTAGATGACATCATACGGCGGACGGCGAAGACACTAGAAATTTTGCCGTCAGCGGCGGACGGCAAAGGCCTGTCGTTAGCCACTTAACGGACTGACAGTGCAATTATTGCCGTCCGCTCTCTTTGCCGTCCGCCGCAGACGGCAAAGGGCCTTTGCCATCAGCCGCCAGGAAGCAGACGGCAAAGTAGCTGTTTACCGTAGCCTACTTTGCCGGAGCCTTTTGCCGTCCGCGGCTGACAGCAAAGGCCTTTGCCGTCCGCCGTTCATGCCTTTGTCGTCCGCCGTGGCAGACGGCAAAGTAGCTGATTCCTGTAGTGAGGGCTGCCATAGATTTCGGCTTTTCCTAACCAAGGTGCCAGGCTAGCCACTCGTCGCGGATGTTGTGCTTGAAAGCTGCTAGGGCCTCTGCATCCGGACAGTCGACGATTTGATTTTTCTTTGTTAGGAACCGTGTCCAGAATTGCCTGGCCAATTCCTCTGGCTGCTGAATTATGTGGCTCAAGTCATCGGCATCTGGTGGTCGCACATAAGTGCCCTGAAAGTTGTCGAGGAATACGGCTTCCAGATCTTCCCAATAGCCAATGGACTCTGCTGGCAAGCTATTGAGCCAATGTCGAGCTAGTCCTTTGAGTTTGAGTGGGAGGTATTTAATGGCGTGTAGATCATCACCGCGTGTCATGTGGATATGCAGGAGGAAATCCTCGATCCATACCACAGGATCTGTTGTGCTGTCGTATGATTCTATATTTGCGGGTTTGAAACCCTCTGGGATTTGATGATCCATTACTTCGTCTGTGAAGCATAAGGGGTGTGTGGCGCCTCTGTACTGGGCTATATCGCGACGCAGCTCCAATGAGTCTTTCCCGCTGTGCTCGGCCCGTCTGGATTTACTTTTACTGTATCCGGCGTGACGATTATCGTTTCGCGTAGTGGCGCGCCCTCGTGATCCGTAGATCGATCTTGCATGTTTTGATTTGTACTTCAATACGTCTCGCAGGTCTGGCGTATTTCCCCATGCCTTTTTATTTGAATGGCGTCGGGGTGCAGGCTGAGCTTTTGGCTGGAATGCCTCTCTGTCGCGGCCACGAGGTGGCCGGTCAGCCACGTGATACGCTTCTTCCTCTAGTCGGGGTAGCAACCTGCATTTTGGGTAACTCTTGGAGGGGCATTCGAGTTTATATTCCTCGGCCGCCAGGACTTCAGTCCATCTGTCAGCTAGCCGATCTTGATCAGCTTGAAGCTGGTGCTGCTTCTTCTTAAGGCTATTTGCCGTGGCTATAAGCCGGCGCTTGAAGCGCTCTTGTTCGACGGGATCCTCTGGCACGACGAATTCGTCATCGTCGAGGCTTGCCTCGTCTACAGAGGGAGGCATGTAATTATCATCCTCCTCATTTGCCGCTCTCTCAGGAGGGCTGGCCTCTCCATCCTCCTGCCCTAAATCGTGCTGGAGGGGATTATTGCCATCTTCGGCACTATCCGGAGTGCTATTATCTCCTGTGCCGGTATCACCGCTTTTGCTTTGGCGGGACTTAGAGCAGCGTCGCTGACGTCGGCGCTTGGGTTGCTTCTTGGAGGGGTCATCCTCTGCTATCTCGTCGCCATTGCCTTCTTTGGGTGTGTCCACCATGTATATATCGTATAATGAGGTGGATGTCCAGTGCCCTGTGGGTAGTGGTTCCTCTTCGTCTCCCGCATCGTCGTCCATACCGTCGATGTCTTCGGAGTCGAAGTCGAGCATGTTGGTTAAGTCGTCGACAGTGGCTACTAAGTGGGTGGTGGGTGGGCAGCGAATTTCTTCGTCATCCGCATCCCAATCCTGCCAGACATAGTTCGGCCAGGATCCTCCTGACAAGGAGAGAGACCTTAGTGAGTTCAGTATGTCGCCAAAGGGCGAGTGCTGAAAAATATCCGCGGAGGTAAACTCCATGATCGGCGCCCAATCGGATTCGCTAGGAACGGGCGCGGGCGGTTCGGAGTCCGTGGCCGGAGAAGGATCCAACAGTTTGACAACACGGCTCTCATGCAGGGTAAGGTCGATGTTCGGCTCGATCGCCGCTGAGGATAAGGCCTCTGTGGCGGGGTCCATCCACCCGTCCATGGACGGCAACTGGCTCCGAATTGAGGGTCGGGGCGGCTGCCGGTGTGATCTCCTGAACACTGTCCGATGGTAGAGCTAAATCGTACTCATCGTGACCGTGTGATGCACAAGGCAGGGGCTCGAATCCATCGAAGATCAAGTCTCTGTGGATATCGGCCGTGTAGTTTAAGCTTCCAAACCTGACCTGGTGGCCAAGGGTGTAACTTTCGATCTGCTCCAGATGGCCAAGCGAGTTGGCCCGCAGTGCGAAGCCGCCGAACACAAAGATCTGTTCGGGGAGAAAAGTCTCACCCTGGACTGCATCGCTACCGATGATCGTAGGAGCCATCAAGCCTAATGGCGACGACACAGAGGAACTCTCAATGAAAGCACCAATGTCGGTGTCAAAACCGGCAGATCTTGGGTAGGGGGTCCCGAACTGTGCGTCTAAGGCAGATGGTAACAGGAGGCAGGGGACATGATGTTTTACCTAGGTTCGGGCCCTCTTGATGGAGGTAAAACCCTACGTCCTGCTTGATTTATTCTTGATGATATGGGTATTACAAGAGTTGATCTACCACGAGATCGGAGAGGCTAAACCCTAGAAGCTAGCCTATGGTATGATTTTATGTTGTCCTACGGACTAGACCCTCCGGTTTATATAGACACCGGAGGGGGCTAGGGTTACACAAGGTTGGTTACAAAGGAGGAGATATACATATCCATATTGCCTAGCTTGCCTTCCACACCAAGTAGAGTCCCATCCGGACACGGGACGAAGTCTTCCATCTTGTATCTTCATAGTCCAACAGTTCGGCTAAAGGATATAGTCCGGCTGTCCGGAGACCCCCTAATACAGGACTCCCTTAGCACACTGAGCTCATTATGATGATGCATTACTGAGTGGGCCCAGAGATACCTCTCTATCATACGGAGTGACAAATCCCAGTCTCGATTCATGCCAACCCAACAGACACTTTCGGAGATACCTGTAGTGCACCTTTATAGCCACCCCGTTACGTTGTGACGTTTGGTACACCCAAAGCACTCCTACGGTATCTGGGAGTTGCACAATCTCATGGTCTAAGGAAATGATACTTGACATTTAGAAAAGCTCTAGCAGACGAACTACACGATCTTGTGCTATGCTTAGGATTGGGTCTTGTCCATCGCATCATTCTCCTAATGATGTGATCCCGTTATCAATGACATCCAATGTCCATGGTCAGGAAACCGTAACCATCTATTGATCAACGAGCTAGTCAACTAGAGGCTCACTAGGGACATGTTGTGGTCTATGTATTCACACATGTATTATGATTTCCGGATAACACAATTATAGCATGAACAATAGACAATTATCATGAACAAGGAAATATAATAATAACCATTTTATTATTGCCTCTAGGGCATATTTCCAACAGTCTCCCACTTGCACTAGAGTCAATAATCTAGTTACACTGTGATGAATCGAACACCCATAGAGTTCTAGTGTTGATCATGTTTTGCTCAAGGAAGAGGTTTAGTCAACGGATCTGCGACATTCAGGTCCGTATGCACTTTACAAATATCTATGTCTCCATTTTGAACATTTTCACGAATGGAGTTGAAGCGACGCTTGATATGCCTGGTCTTCCTGTGAAACCTGGGCTCCTTGGCATGGGCAATAGCTCCAGTGTTGTCACAGAAGAGAGTCATCGGGCCCGACGCATTGGGAATAACTCCTAGGTCGGTAATGAACTCCTTCACCCAGATTGCTTCTTGTGCTGCCTCCGAGGCTGCCATGTACTCCGCTTCACATGTAGATCCCGCCACGACGCTTTGCTTGCAACTGCACCAGCTGACTGCCCCACCATTCAAAATATACACATATCCGGTTTGTGACTTAGAGTCATCTAGATCTATGTCGAAGCTAGCATCGACATAACCCTTTACGACGAGCTCTTCGTGACCTCCATAAACGAGAAACATATCCTTAGTCCTTTTCAGGTACTTCAGGATATTCTTGACCGCTGTCCAGTGTTCCATGTCGGGATTACTTTGGTACCTTCCTACCAAACTTACGGCAAGGTTTACATCAGGTCTGGTACACAGCATGGCATACATAATAGACCCTATGGCCGAGGCATAGGGGACAACACTCATCTTTTCTCTATCTTCTGACGTGGTCGGGCATTGAGCCGTGCTCAATCTCGTACCTTGCAACACAGGAAAGAACCCCTTCTTGGACTGGTCCATATTGAACTTCTTCAATATCTTGTCAAGGTATGTACTCTGTGAAAGACCAATGAGGCGTCTCGATCTATCTCTATAGATCTTGATGCCTAATATATAAGCAGCTTCTCCAAGATCCTTCATTGAAAAACACTTGTTCAAGTAGGCCTTTATGCTTTCCAAGAATTCTATATCATTTCCCATCAATAGTATGTCATCCACATATAATATGAGAAATGCTAGAGAGCTCCCACTCACTTTCTTGTAAGCATAGGCTTCTCCATAAGTCTGCGTAAACCCAAACGCTTTGATCATCTCATCAAATTGAATGTTCCAACTCCATGATGCTTGCACCAGCCCATAGATTGAGCGTTGGAGCTTGCACACCTTGTCAGCATTCTTAGGATCGACAAAACCTTCCGTCTGCATCATATACAATTCTTCCTTAAGGAAACCATTAAGGAATGCCGTTTTGACGTCCATTTTCCATATTTCATAATCATAGAATGCGGCAATTGCTAACATGATTCGGACGGACTTCAGCTTCGCTACGGGTGAGAAAGTCTCATCGTAGTCAACCCCTTGAACTTGTCGATAACCCTTAGCGACAAGCCGAGCCTTATAGATGGTCACATTACCATCCGTGTTTGTCTTCTTCTTAAAGATTCATTTATTTTCTATGGCTCGCCGATCATCGGGCAAGTCAGTCAAAGTCCATACTTCTTTTCACACATGGATCCTATCTCGGATTTCATGGCTTCCAGCCATTTGTCGGAATCTGGGCCCGCCATCGCTTCTTCATAGTTCGAAGGTTCACCATTGTCCAACAACATGATTTCCAGGACAGGGTTGCCGTACCACTCTGGTGCGCAACGTGTCCTTGTGGACCTACGAAGTTCAGTAGCAACTTGATCTGAAGTTTCATGATCATCATCATTAACTTCCTCTCTAGTCGGTGCAGGCACCTCAGGAGCATTTTCCTGAGCTGCGCCACTCTCCGGTTCAAGAGGCAATACTTCATCAAGTTCTACTTTCCTCCCACTTACTTCTTTCGAGAGAAACTCTTTCTCTAGAAAGGATCCATTCTTGGCAACAAAAAGCTTGCCTTCGGATCTGAGGTAGAAGGTATACCCAATAGTTTCTTTAGGGTATCCTATGAAGACGCATTTTTCCGATTTGGGTTCGAGCTTTTTAGGTTGAAGTTTCTTCACATAAGCATCGCGTCCCCAAACTTTTAGAAACGACAGCTTAGGTTTCTTCCCAAACCATAATTCATACGGTGTCGTCTCAACGGATTTCGACGGAGCCCTATTTAAAGTGAATGCGGCAGTCTCTAAAGCATAGCCCCAAAATGACAATGGTAGATCGGCAAGAGACATCATAGATCGCACCATATCTAATAGAGTGCGATTACGACGTTCGGACACACCATTACGCTGAGGTGTTCCAGGCGGCGTGAGTTGTGAAACTATTCCACATTTCCTTAAGTGCGTGCCAAATTCGTGACTCAAATATTCTCCCCCACGATCTGATCGTAAGAACTTGATTTTCCTGTCACGTTGATTCTCAACCTCACTCTGAAATTCTTTGAACTTTTCAAAGGTCTCAGACTTGTGTTTCATTAAGTAGACATACCCATATCTACTCAAGTCATCAGTGAGGGTGAGAACATAATGATAGCCACCGCGAGCCTCAACACTCATTGGACCGCACACATCAGTATGTATGATTTCCAATAAGTTGGTTGCTCGCTCCATTGTTCCGGAGAACGGAGTCTTGGTCATTTTGCCCATGAGGCATGGTTCGCACGTGTCAAATGATTCATAATCAAG
The DNA here is from genome assembly GCF_018294505.1 of Triticum aestivum. NCBI lineage: Eukaryota > Viridiplantae > Streptophyta > Magnoliopsida > Poales > Poaceae > Triticum > Triticum aestivum. The sequence continues at coordinate 272,221,251 of NC_057806.1, forward strand.
AGACTCCAAAAGTCCATCTGCATGGAGCTTCTTCATGCGTTTGACACCAATGTGACCAAGGCGGCAGTGCCACAAGTATGTGGGACTATCATTATCAACCTTACATCTTTTGGTATTCACACTATGAATATGTGTAACATCACGTTCGAGATTAAATAAGAATAAACCATTGACCAGCGGGGCATGACCATAAAACATATCTCTCATATAAATAGAACAACCATTATTCTCGGATTTAAATGAGTAGCCATCTCGTATTAAACAAGATCCTGATACAATGTTCATGCTCAAAGCTGGCACTAAATAACAATTATTGAGGTTTAAAACTAATCCCGTAGGTAAATGTAGAGGTAGCGTGCCGACGGCGATCACATCGACCTTGGAACCATTCCCGACGCGCATCGTCACCTCGTCCTTCGCCAGTCTCCGCTTATTCCGCAGCTCCTGTTTTGAGTTACAAATATGAGCAACCGCACCGGTATCAAATACCCAGGAGCTACTACGAGTACTGGTAAGGTACACATCAATAACATGTATATCACATATACCTTTGGTGTTGCCGGCCTTCTTGTCCGCTAAGTACTTGGGGCAGTTCCGCTTCCAGTGACCACTTCCCTTGCAATAAAAACACTCAGTCTCAGGCTTGGGTCCATTCTTTGGCTTCTTCCCGGTAGCTTGCTTACCGGGCGCGGCAACTCCCTTGCCGTCCTTCTTGAAGTTCTTTTTACCCTTGCCTTTCTTGAACTTAGTGGTTTTATTCACCATCAACACTTGATGTTCCTTTTTGATTTCCACCTCCGCTGATTTCAGCATTGAATATACCTCAGGAATGGTCTTTTCCATCCCCTGCATATTGAAGTTCATCACAAAGCTCTTGTAGCTAGGTGGGAGCGACTGAAGGATTCTGTCAACGACCGCATCATCCGGGAGATTAACTCCCAGCTGAGACAAGCGGTTGTGCAACCCAGACATTTTGAGTATGTGCTCGCTGACGGAACTATTCTCCTCCATCTTACAACTGTAGAACTTGTCGGAGACTTCATATCTCTCGACCCGGGCATGAGCTTGGAAAACCATTTTCAGCTCTTGGAACATCTCATATGCTCCGTGTTGCTCAAAACGCTTCTGGAGCCCCGGTTCTAAGCTGTAAAGCATGCCGCACTGAACCAGGGAGTAATCATCAACACGGGACTGCCAAGCGTTCATAACGTCTTGGTTTGCTGGGGGTGGTGCTTCACCTAGCGGTGCTTCAAGGACATATGCTTTCTTGGCAGCTATGAGGATGATCCTCAAGTTCCGGACCCAGTCCGTATAGTTGCTACCATCGTCTTTCAGCTTGGTTTTCTCTAGGAACGCGTTGAAGTTGAGGACAACATTAGCGTGGGCCATTTGATCTACAAGACATATTGTAAAGATTTTAGACTAAGTTCATGATAATTAAGTTCATCTTAATCAAATTATTTAATGAACTCCCACTCAGATAGACATCCCTCTAGTCATCTAAGTGATACATGATCCGATTCAACTAGGCCATGTCCGATCATCATGTGAGACGGACTAGTCATCATCGGTGAACATCTTCATGTTGATCGTATCTTCTATACGACTCATGTTCGACCTTTCGGTCTTCCGTGTTCCGAGGCCATGTCTGTACATGCTAGGCTCGTCAAGTCAACCTAAGTGTTTTGCATGTGTAAATCTGGCTTACACCTGTTGTATGCGAACGTTAGAACCTATCACACCCGATCATCACGTGGTGCTTCGGAACAACGGACCTTAGCAATGGTGCACAGTTAGGGGGAACACTTTCTTGAAATTATTGTGAGGGATCATCTTATTTATGCTACCGTCGTTCTAAGCAAATAAGATGTAAAACATGATAAACATCACATGCAATCAAATAGTGACATGATATGGCCAATATCATTTTGCTCCTTTTTGATCTCCATCTTCGGGGCGCCATGATCATCGTCGTCACCGGCATGACACCATGATCTCCATCATCATGTCTTCATGAAGTTGTCTCGTCAACTATTACTTCTACTACTATGGATAACAGTTAGTGATAAAGTAAAGTAATTACATGACGTATAAGTTGACACGCAGGTCATAAATAAATTAAGACAACTCCTATGGCTCCTGCCGGTTGTCATACTCATCGACATGCAAGTCGTGATTCCTATTACAAGAACATGATCAATCTCATACATCACATATATCATTCATCACATCCTTTTGGCCATATCACATCACACGGCATATGCTGCAAAAACAAGTTAGACGTCCTCTAATTGTTGTTGCAAGTTTTTACGTGGCTGCTATAGGTTTCTAGCAAGAACGTTTCTTACCTACGCCAAAACCACAACGTGATATGCCAATTTCTATTTACCCTTCATAAGGACCCTTTTCATCGAATCCGATCCGACTAAAGTGGGAGAGACAGACACCCGCTAGCCACCTTATGCAACTAGTGCATGTCAGTCGGTGGAACCAGTCTCACGTAAGCGTACGTGTAAGGTCGGTCCAGGCCGCTTCATCCCACGATGCCGCCGAATCAAGATAAGACTAGTAACGGCAAGTAAATTGACAAAATCGACGCCCACAACAACTTGTGTTCTACTCGTGCATAGAAACTACGCATAGACCAAGCTCATGATGCCACTGTTGGGGATCGTAGCAGAAATTTAAAATTTTCTACGCATCACCAAGATCAATCTACGGAGTCATCTAGCAACGAGAGGGAGAGGAGTGCATCTACATACCCTTGTAGATCGCGAGCGGAAGCGTTCAAGAGAACGGGGTTGATGGAGTCGTACTCGTCGTGATCCAAATCACCGATGATCCCAGCGCCAAACGGACGGCACCTCCGCGTTCAACACACGTACGGAGCGAGGACGTCTCCCACGCCTTGGTCTAGCAAGGAGGAGGGAGAGGTTGAGGAAGAGGGCTCCAACAGCAGCACGACGGTGTGGTGGTGGTGGAGCAGCAGTACTCTGGCAGGGCTTCGCCAAGCTCTTGCGGAGGAGGAGAGGTGTTGGGGAGGAGAGGGGCTGCGCCTTGGATGTGGTGTGCAGCCCTCCCCTTGCCCCTCTATTTATAGGGGGAGGAGGAAGGGGGCCGGCCCCCTCTAGATGAGATCTAGAGGGGGGCGGCGGCCAAGGGGAGGGGGCTTGCCCCCCAAGCAAGGGGGGCACCCCCCTTAGGGTTTCCCCCTCAACCCTAGGCGCATGGGCCCAAGGGGGGATGTGCCCAGCCCATGTAGGGCTGGTTCCCTTTCCTCGACGGCCCATTAGGCCCTCCGAGAGAGGTGGCCCCTCCCGGTGGACCCCTGGAACCCCTCCGGTGGCCTCGGTACAATACCGATATGCCCCCGAACCTTTCCGGTGACCGTATGACAACTTCCTACATATAAATCTTCACCTCCGGACCATTCCAGAACTCCTCGTGACGTCTGGGATCTCATCCAGGACTCCGAACAACATTCGGTAATCACATACAAGTCTTCCTAATAACCCTAGCGTCATCGAACCTTAAGTGTGTAGACCCTACGGGTTCGGGAACCATGCAGACATGACCGAGACAACTCTCCAACCAATAACCAACAGCGGGATCTGGATACCCATGTTGGCTCCCACATGTTCCACGATGATCTCATCGGATGAACCACGATGTCGAGGATTCAAGCAATCCCGTATACCATTCCCTTTGTCAATCGGTATTTTACTTGCCCAAGATTCGATCGTCGGTATCCCAATACCTCGTTCAGTCTCGTTACCGGCAAGTCACTTTACTCGTTCCCTAATGCATGATCCCGTGACCAACTACTTAGTCACACTGAGCTCATTATGATGATGCATTACCGAGTGGGCCCAGAGATACCTCTTCCTCATACGGAGTGACAAATCCTAGTCTCGATTCATGCCAACCCAACAGACACTTCCGGAGATACCTGTAGTGCACCTTTATAGCCACCCAGTTACGTTGTGACGTTTGGTACACCCAAAGCACTCCTACGGTATCCAGGAGTTGCACAATCTCATGGTCTAAGGAAATGATACTTGACATTTAGAAAAGCTCTAGCAGACGAACTACACGATCTTGTGCTATTCTTCGGATTGGGTCTTGTCCATCACATCAGTCTCCTAATGATGTGATCCCGTTATCAATGACATCCAATGTCCATGGTCAGGAAACCGTAACCATCTATTGATCAACGAGCTAGTCAACTAGAGGCTCACTAGGGACATGTTGTGGTCTATGTATTCGCACATGTATTACGATTTTCGGATAACACAATTATAGCATGAACAATAGACAATTATCATGAACAAGGAAATTTAATAATAACCATTTTATTATTGCCTCTAGGGCATATTTCCAACAATGACCACTGTATCAGATAGAGGAACCCAGTTTACTTCAAAGTTTTGGAATCAGTTGCATGAAACTTTGGGAACCAGACTAGAGTTCAGTACAGCTTTTCACCCGCAAACAGATGGACAGACTGAAAGAGTAAATCAGATTCTGGAGGACATGTTGAGAGCTTGTGCGCTAGACTATGGATCTAGTTGGGACAATAATTTTCCTTATGCAGAGTTCTCTTATAACAATAGTTATCAAGTCAGTTTGAAGATGGCCCCTTTTGAAGCAATGTACGGAAGGAGGTGTAGAACACCGTTATTGTGAGACGAAGTTGGAGACCGACAGTTGTTTGGACCAGATTTGATTCGTGAATCTGAAGAGAAGGTTAAGCTGATTCGCGATAGACTCAAGGTAGCCCAATCCAGGCAGAAGAGTTACGCGGATTCGAAACGCAAGGAGACAGCCTACGAAGTCGGAGACAGAGCGTATCTTCGAGTATCACCACTCCGAGGAGTGAAGCGTTTTGGAGTTAAGGGAAAGTTAGCACCACGTTTTGTGGGACCATACAGAGTTTTGGAACGTATGGGAGAAGTTGCTTACAAGTTGGAACTACCCGAAGGATTGTCCGGAATTCACGATGTGTTCCACGTTTCTCAGTTGAAGAAGTGCCACGCGGAGATGGCAGAAATTCCTCTGAGGGATACAGTGCCACTAGAAGCAATACAGTTAGATAGCGATTTGACCTACGAGGAGAAACCAGTTAAGATACTCGAGTTTTCCAGACGAGTTACACGCAGCAAGGTTATCAAATTTTGCAAGGTTCAGTGGAGTCACCATACTGAGGATGAAGCCACTTGGGAACGAGAAGAAGACTTACGAAAGGATCACCCTCACCTATTTTCTAGCCAACCCGAATCTCGAGGGCGAGATTCATCTTAAGGGGGGTAGGTTTGTAACATCCCAAATTTTCAATTTGGAATGTTATACATTAGATCATCATTCCATATCATGTTTTATTGCATTTTCGTTGATCCTAGAAATTCCACGCAACTCAAGGACCCACGGAGAGAGTTGGGGATTTCGTTATTTTCATATTTGGGTTTTTCTCGAATTATGAAAAGAGGATTGTTTGATTTTAATCATTTTCTCTAAAATATTTCTTTTATTAAAAATAAAAGAGAGAGTATAAAATGACTTCCTCAAAATAAAGAAATATCAAAGATTTAATATTAAAATCAAATAAGATTTTTACTCGGAGTTTTTTCGCTATTTTATTTGAATTAGGAAAAAAGTGCATTTTTCAAAATTGCATTTTAGGCCCAAATAAATGTTCACTTCGTCCGGCTTATTTTTAGAGTCCGTTTAGTATTTTCTTTCTTTCTTTTTCTGCACGTCGAAATTATATAAAAAATCGACCGACTTAGGGCCGTATTCGGCCAGGACTTCTCGGGCCGGCCTTTAAAAACTGCCGCCCGAGGCCCGTTCAACCCGCCCTGCCACCCGAACCCTAACCCTAAGCCCCACCGCCCCGCGCCGCGCACCACCGCCTGCGCCCCGCGCCGCCGCTCGCGCCAGAGCCCGCCGCCGCCCGCCGGAGCCCCGCCGCCGCCGACTTGCCGGACCCCGCCGGAGTTCGAGGTAGCCACCGTTTTTTTTTTTAAAACTGATCAGTTTTATTTCGTAAACCCTAGATCCGTTTTTCTTTTAGATCCGGTTCGGTTTAGTTATTTAGCGAACGCCCGCTTTTACGTTCGGTTTTGCGAACGGTTTTCACCGTTTAGCCACAGATAACAAATGTTCGTTCGTTAGCCTGTTCATCAGTTTTTCTTTTTCTCGGATTTTTCGCGATTATTTTCAATCGCGATTTCTGATCCGTTTTTCGTTCTAGTATAACTTTTCGCTCGTTTATCGGAATCAGACGATTCAAGCGCCTAGAGTTTCGTCTCGAAACCCTCTTTCCGTTTAACCAACTTCAACAAGTTTTTGCTACTGTAAAATTTGACCTAGGTCCAGATTAGTAAACGAAGCTTGTTTCTCTCACTGTTTGAGTTTTGTTGCTTCGTTTGATTTGATGCTTTTTGCCAACCGGAGTTTTTAAGTTGAACTTTCTGATTAGATCTCTTATTTGAGTTTTACTCGTGATTTTGCTTGATTGCTTATTGTATGCTTGTTTGATTATGATAGAGTACCCGGAGTGCGAAGCGTGCTACATCGAGTCTCTAGGTTTCGCGGATCATCAACAAGTCAAGTAACACTTTGATCATACCTCTTCCTACCCAGTTTTTATTGCATTAGATCAGCCCTCAAACATTGCATGTTTAGGATCTGAATTAAATTGTGGGTTTGGGAAGTATATGAGGTAGTACCTATTCACCTGTTTATTATCAAACCCTGGGAGTTACTTCTACATTTCTTATATTTCTATGCTATGCTTGTAGACATGGATTGGGTTTGAGTGTTTTCGTGACAGATGTGAGATTGTTAAATTAATGGTTCAACTTAAGATGGAAACTTTAATACACATCTGGGCGGATTAAGGCACCTGGGGAACCCAGTGATTACCTGTATTTTTGGAAATCCCGGGGTACCGTGTGATTCTCCTATGGACCGCCACCCAGGCTCAAAGGGATCATAAGATTATTCATGCTGAAAACTTCCGTGTGCAGTCACAAGCTATTATGGGCTCTAGCATAGTTGATCAAGTCATGTGAACTCTTACAGTGGTAGACTAGCAGATGTAGGGGGTGTAGGTGTACCGGTCTACCAATCGTAAGGTGCTAACGCTTCTGAAAGACTGTGTCTCGGTCATCCGTTTCTCAAACACCTTGTAGTGCAAGAATTCCAATGGAGGAGATCGAGTCTTGTGCGAAAAAGTGCACAAACCTCTGCAGAGTGTACAAACTAATCATGGTTAGTCGTGTCCCCGGTTATGTACATCTTGAGTATCTAGTTCTTGGATTATCATGTGGATCTCATCACTCTTAATTTAATCTGATTGGGTTTAATGATGATTATTTTTAATTGGGATTGAGTTGGGTGAACCTTCTCAATGTTTAACAACTACCATGATAGTTAAATAAAAATTTATTCCTTTGCAGTAAGGAAAAATTGGCTTTCCGCAAAACCTATTAACCATACAGCTTCCTGATAGCTTTACATTGTTCATTACTCTCTTGTGTTACCTTGCTAGCATATTCTATGTGCTGACCCGTTTTCGGGCTGCAACGTATCATGTTGCAGACTTTTCAGACGACGAGTAAGGAGCCTTAGGTCGTGGTCTTTCACTCAGTGATGCCGTTGGAGTTGATGGACTCACTTTATCTTCCAAGCCTTTCGTTGTTATCGTATTAGATGGCCTTAAGCCATATTTATTGTAATAAGTTCTCTTTTGAGACATTCGATGTAATAAGTGTGTGATTGCCACTCTGTTATAAATCCTTCAAGTACTGTGTGTGTCAGCATTATCGATCCAGAGATGACACTTATACACAGAGATCAGACTGTTTGAGGTCTGTGTCGGCGTTCTGGGAATGGGGGTCCCCAGACCTGCCTGCCTGCGGCCTGCGGCGTGGCTCAAAGGGGGGCCCAGCGCAGCCCATCTTCACGAACACAAACCCAAGACCCTCGCGAGGGGCCAAGCCTCGCGGGGCGGACGACGCGGAGCTTCCTCAGGCCCGGCCTCGTCAGGCTGGCTCACGAGGAGGCGGAGAGATCAAGGCGGGGTACCTCACAAGGTGCCCGTGACGCAAGCCATGACAACCGAGGGCGCCAGGCGGGTGCCAGCCCGCGCAGTGTCCTCCTTTCCTCTTTGGTGCAAAGGGGGCAAGCGCAGCCGCGGAGTACCGAGGCATCAGGAAAAGGTTGCCATTTCGGTGCAACGAGACCAAGACCAGGAGGACTACGAGACGGAGGTCATCATGGAGCCCAAGACGGCGTCATCACCAGAGCTTTGCGCAGGCGAAGACTACTTTTGTCAGGATAGCTCATACTAGTTGTCCCCCTTCAAATTAGCCTGCCATTATTGGCTCCCTTCCCGCTTGATATTTGGGAAGAGGACCAGGGCCTCTATAAATAGGATCAGCCACCCACAAGAGGGGGACACAGACACAGACAGACAGACACACAGACAGACACACACACACACGCCCATGGACACACAGAGACAGAGAGCTGAGGGGTTCGGAGAAGGAGGCTCTTGAGAGAGGGGTTTAGATCAGATAGAGAGAGAGAAGGGTGACTGAGCTCCTCCCAGCAGTTCATCGCCCCAGCCAAGAACAGACCCTCGCGGGGCTGTTCTTCCTTGTATTGTTCATCATCATCAGCCCAAGAGGCAATCCACCACACCACACACTGGAGTAGGGTATTACACCACAATGGTGGCCCGAACCAGTATAAACCCTGTGTCTCTTGTGCTGTTCATTCCTTAGTTTAGATCCTAGCAAGGCGGAGGGGTGCAGGTAGGTAGGAGACGAAAGCTCCACGCGCATCCCAGTGTTTGAACCTCAAGGGTCTGCCGGAACCCGAAATCCGACATTTGGCGCGCCAGGTAGGGGTGTGCTGGAGTCCACCTTCCACCGCTTCGCGCCCCGTCGCGTCGTCAACACCATGTCCGGCGACCAGGCGGGCAACCCAGATCCATGGGCGGCGTGGCCCGCCTGCGCAGAGCCGCTTGCCTCGGGCGACCCCGTGCCCCAGGCAGCTCGCGGTCCGTAGGGCGCTGCGGGCCGCGGGCGACGCGTACAGACTTCGACAGCTCTCACACCGCAGCAGGCGCGGTCGGCAGCAAGGGCCTCCAATCACGCCGCAACCACGACGCCGTACACCCGCAGGGAGCAGGCGAACTCGAGGGCCGCGCTCACAGTGGCCCGGGAGCTGCTGCAGTGCAGGCTGCTAGAGGGTGGCCATGACGTGCTGCTGGAGCGAGTGGCAGAGCTCCTGGGCTTCGCCGCCTCGGGGGCTCACCCCTTCTCCACCCAGCTCCCATCTCGAGCCCAAGGCGGCCCGCGCGGGGGCTCAGCGCGCGCCCGCAGGCTGCAAGGCTACTCCAACGCCAGCGAAGCTGTCAGCGCCGGACCGGCGGCGGTGCTGCCCCCGCTCCTGGTCCGCGAAGAAGAAGGACTCGACGCGGCCCGCGGCCCCAGTGGGCAGCCGTGTTGCCACCCCACGGTGGGCGCGTCAGGCAGGACCGCGTGGCATGCGGGGCATTACGGCGTGGCATTCGGGATGACGGCGCCAGAGGAATACGTGCCCCTCATGATGGACCAAGGACACCCACACGAGAGCGAACAAGGCTCGCTCCTCAGCCCAAGCTGGGGGGACAAGGCACCAGAAGCTGAGCCTCTCTGGGAGCCCCGGGACGGTCCTACTGGCCACGCTGGGGACGACGATTATCGGGTACTGCTAATTCTTCAGGGGCAGGTATACGCTAACCATTGATCGCAGGAGGTGCAGGTCGCCACAGCGAGCAGCTGCCCCGCTCGCACAGTCTCCTGCCCCTCGAGAGGAGGGCGCAGGGGGCTGCAGGAGAGGGGCCGGGATCCGACATCACCACCGCGGCGTTCGGAGCAAGGTGTTCTCAGGAGGTAGGCCCTCCGCTGGGGAGGTGCCTCAGAGCCTGCCCCCGGCGGAGGACCCGTGGTCGTCGGGGGAACCGCTGGCGACCGGTCTACCCCATCGGCGGCGTCCTGGTTTCCGGTCGTCGTTGATGGCACTAGAGTGTGGCGCAAGGCGGGGCCCTCATCTGGCGATATGAAGCAAGGCCAGTACCTGTGAAGAAGGCCCAGTGCCTGTGAAGCTCGCCGCCCCGTGACACTCTCACGTAATAATGAGTGGGGCTGTACACGCCCCGGAGTCTCAGGGGTGCCGGCCTCAGGCCCTGGGGCTCCCTCCCACGCTCAGTGGCAGCACTTAGCTCCGCGCTGGTGGGAAGACGTCCAAGACTAGACTAGGTGACAAACGCGGCCTTTTGTTTGCTTTCGTTGCTCTTCCCTTTGGTTGTCGCTTTCCCCCGCTGGATTCAAGTTGGATTCGAATTTGAGATTTGCGTGTGTTCGGGGAAGGGGTGCTTAATCTCGTTCGAGCAATTTCTCGCGTTTTGGTTACCGCTTCGCCTCAGCTGCCTCCCCTCGCGAGCCCCTCGCGAGCCGGGTCAGGCCTAGCTTGCGCGCAGCCCAGACTGCCGCCGACGTGACCTCTCAGGAGGGTGTTTTACTGCAGATCCTACGAACCCAATCAGGGAACACTCGAGACACCACAACCTCCCACGGGATGCCTCAGGGCCAGCACGGGACAAAGGTAAACTAGCCGACCAACGCGTCGCTTGGGCCAACCACTTGGCGCGGGCGCATGGGCAATGTCGCGTCTACTAATATGATGAACACAAGTTTTACATAAGGGGCTCCCCCTTCAAAATGCTCTCACTGCAATTGGGCCAAAACCTGAGTTCTATTCATGCAGGGTAAGGAAGTAGGAGCGATGCACAATCAGTCGGATGAATCCCCCAATGCATTCTCAGGAGCACCACCCGAGCCGTTGCTGGCGTCGCTGAACCCGCCATCACTGTCCGCGTCGCCGTCAGCGGCGCCAGGGCCGTTCACCACGCCGCCCTCGACGGCCGCCACGATCACGTCGTCGTTATCTGAAGCAAAGGTCCTGATTAGAGCCTCCACATTGTCTTCCACCCAGTGCGCCAGGTCGCCTCGGACGGCCTGGGGGACTGGGGCGATGGCGGCGTCAAAATCAAAGTGGGGATCCATGTTCCGGAGGTGGCTGAAGATGTGAGAAAAGGCGCGCCTAAGTAGGGCGCGGCTCCTCTCCTCCACAACCTGGCCCTGACCGATCGCGCCTCCAGTTGCGTCACCACGTCAGTGAAGAACTGAAGATTGCCAGCATAGTTGACTGTGTGCGGCTCGCCAACAGCTGCCTCGCAGATGTTGCCCAAGGCTGCGTTGGCTCTCTCCCGGAGCGTGGTGAGCATGGGGCCGTGCTCATGCTCCAGGATCTGTCGCTGACGTATCTCGTCTGTGTTCTGGCCCGCGATGACCTCGGCCTCCTCCACCCGCTGGCGGAGAAGGAGCACCTCGGCCTGGGAGGCGGTTAGCTCACCTTGCGGCACTTCAAGAGCGGCCCGGAAAGCGTCGGCCCGCCACGTCGCCTCCTCCAGCTTGGCCCTCAAGGCAGCAGTCCTGCCTTCAGCTTCGGCCCAGATCAACCCCAGCTTCTCTTCGAACTCGTGCTCGAGGTTCAAACGCGCCATCACCACTCGACGTCCGACCTCCTCTAGGACGCGCGCTTCCTGTGCAGCAATATCATCCTCCGCCTGCGTCACCAAGCGCTCCCTCGTCTCCAGACGCTCGTACTCTCGGGTACGTTCGGCGGCTTCTAGCGTCAGCGCCTCCTCACACTTCTGGAGCTCTGCTAAGTCGCCGGAGGCCACCTTCATCGACGTGAGGGCCGCCTCGTGCAGCTCCACCTGCTCCTCCAGCGAGTGGCACCAGGCCAGGAGCTCCCGAGCCCGCTCCTCCGCCGCCGTTCGCTGCCGGTCAGCTTCCCGAGCCTCCTCAGCGGCCCGAGATCGGGCCCCCCGAGAGACCACCAGCGATGCCTTGGCCTCTGCATCGTCAAGATCGCGCTGATGGCGCGCAAGGGCGATGGCGCCCTCCAGCTCGCGCCTCTCTGCAGCCAGGCGCAGGCCCTCGGCCTCAAGGCGCGCGTCTTCATCGGCAAGCTCCTCTCCAAGCAGGCTTACCGCGTCAGCCGCCCTTCGAAGGAATCCTTGGCGGAGAGCGTGACGCTCCCGAGCACGCTCGTGCACGACTTCCACACCATCATCTGCCCCAAGCAAGCGTCGGGGGCCGCGAGTCAGCACTCCCCCTCCGGGCTGGGGGCTGGGGGCTGGCACCCTCGCAACGGCCAGGCATGCCGCATTAGAAGCCCGGCCGGGGGCCAGCCCGTCCCCGGGTGAAGAGCGCAGAAAGCGCCTCAACCAATCGCAGTCCACGACCAGGCGAGAAGCCCACGGCAGGCAGGCTATGCCACGAGAAGGCCCACGAAGGATCACAAGGTGCGCGGGGCCACGATACGCCTCGGGACGGTACGCCTCGTCGATCGCCCTCGCCACAAGGGCTCCACCGCTTGGAGCGCTTGAAGACGATGGAGGGGGCGAACGCGAGCTCGGCTGGAAGGGGCCTGCGGAGCGATGGTCAGTAAGAGCAACAGAAGGATCGGGAGCTGGGAAAGGAGAAGGCTTACTCGTCAGTGGCGAAGTACTTCCTACGCTTCAGCAGGCGACACGGGTAATCGTCGCCCAGGGCCTCCCTTCTCTTCCGGAGTGCCTCAAAATCCACGCGGAAGCGGTCTAAGAGTCGGGCGCAGGGATCAACCTGTGACGAAGATGGAGCGTCAAGGCGATGTGCGTCAGGGGCGCCTGCCTGACGTGCGCCGCCAGTCACCTCGCCAAGAGAAGCCGCCGGAGCCTCAGTGGCCTCGGTCGTAGGCGCAAAAGGCAGTTGCTTGTCACCCTCAGCCTCGGCGGCACGGGCCCCGATAACTGCTTCCTCACGAGCCTCGACCGGCGCTGTCACCCCGCCGGGAGCCCCCTCGGCCTCTGGCGCCTCGTGCCTCCCTGCTCCGCCACTTGAGGAAGAGTCGCCTTGGCCGACTGGAAGGACAGTCACCACCACTGGGTTCTCGCGAGGCCCCTGAAGGCCGGCGGGGCGCGGCCCCCACTCATCGAAGATAGGCATCTGCCTCACAAAATCGCCCCCGCTCTGGCAGAGGTACAGCAAGGCCCCTCCCTGCTGGATACTGCCAGGGTTGGGGTCCCCCGTCAGGGTCAAGAGCGCCATCCTCAGCACTTTAGGCGTCAGGTCCTCTTCCTGGAGCCTCATACGATCACCGCGCCCGCTGAAGGCCCACATCCGGCGGGAGTGGCGCTGGAGAGGAGCAACGCGGCGTAGCAGGAACTCCTTCACCACCTTGGGCGCTGTCGCGCCAAGCGACCTCAAGAACGCGAAGCGGTGCCAGACGAAGACGAGCCGGGGGCTCTCAAGCGTCTCCTGGCCCCAGCCCGAATTGGGGACAGCAGGCAAAGTTGGCTCTGACAGCAGGGGGCTGGGCACCCCAGCATCCACATACAACCACCGCTCGCGGAACCCAGCTGCGGGCGGAGGGAGCTTGAAGTCAATCCCAGAGGCCGCCGTCTCAGGCGCGGCAACGAAGCTCACACATGCCCAGCATTGGGTAGGGTCAACAAGGCGCAGCGAGAAGAAGTGGCGCAGCAAGGCGACCGAAGGAAGGATGCCCATCATGGCCTCGCAAACAAAGGCGAAGACCAAAAGGAGGGTGATGGATTCAGGACCCAGATGCATCATGTGGATCTGATAGTAGGAAAGCACGGCATTGAAGAAATCGGAAAAGGGAGGAACCAGACCCGCCCACAGGGCGTCGGCAAAGTACGGGACCTCTGTGGCTATCCTGTCGATGGAGAAGTGGGACGCGGGCCAGGCCGTCGTCCTCCCGCATTCATTGAAGATGGTGGCCAGGGCCAAGCTGACCTTGCCCAAACCCTCGGCGGGGGCCACCAACGGCGGCGGGCAAGGCGGAGACACGGGTTTCTTCCCTCTTCCCTTCTTCGTCGGAGCCATGGCGATGGGAAGGGGGGGGAAGGTTCAAGATTGAGTTGAGAACAGAAACCAGAGTTCGAGCGGAGGAAGGACGGAGGGCGCTCGAGCAACCAAAAAGGGGAACGGCTGTGTACAACTACGGGTCCGCCTAGCATGGCGCAAAATAAGGAGGGCGTGGGGGAACAGTGCCGCCCACGTCCAATCAGCCGCCATGCGGCGCCCAAGGCCGCAGGCTGTTAGGGCCCGCGGTGCTTCGCTCTTGCCCTTCCGCCTTCCTGCACGGCCAAGTTCGGGCGCGCCTTGGGCCCGGGGGCTACTGTTGGCGTTCTGGGAACGGGGGTCCCCAGACCTGCCTGCCTACGGCCTGCGGCGTGGCTCAAAGGGGGGCCCAGCGCGGCCCATCTTCACCAACACAAACCCAAGACCCTCGTGAGGGGCCAAGCCTCGCGGGGCGGACGACGCGGAGCTTCCTCAGGCACGGCCTCGTCGGGCTGGCTCACGAAGAGGCGGAGAGATCAAGGCGGGGTACCTCACAAGGTGCCCGTGACGCAAGCCATGACAACCGAGGGCGCCAGGCGGGTGCCAGCCCGCGCAGTGTCCTCCTTTCCTCTTTGGTGCAAAGGAGGCAAGCGCAGCCGCGGAGTACCGAGGCATCAGGCAAAGGTTGCCATTTCGGTGCAACGAGACCAAGACTAGGAGGACTACGAGATGGAGGTCACCGTGGAGCCCAAGACGGCGTCATCACCAGAGCTTTGCGCAGGCGAAGACTACTTTTGTCAGGATAGTTGATACTAGTTGTCCCCCTTCAAATTAGCCCGCCATTGTTGGCTCCCTTCCCGCTCGATATTTGGGAAGAGGATCAGGGCCTCTATAAATAGGATCAGCCACCCACAAGAGGGGGACACGGACACAGACAGACACACAGACACACACACACACACACACACACGCCCATGGACACACAGAGACAGAGAGCTGAGGGGTTCGGAGAAGGAGGCTCTTGAGAGAGGGGTTTAGATCAGATAGAGAGAGAGAGAAGGGTGACTGAGCTCCTCCCAGCAGTTCATCGCTCCAGCTAAGAACAGACCCTCGCGAGGCTGTTCTTCCTTGTATTGTTCATCATCATCAGCCCAAGAGGCAATCTACCACACCACACACTGGAGTAGGGTATTACACCACAACGGTGGCCCGAACCAGTATAAACCCTGTGTCTCTTGTGCTGTTCATTCCTTAGTTTAGATCCTAGCAAGGCGGAGGGGTGCAGGTAGGTAGGAGACGAAAGCTCCGCGCGCACCCTAGTGTTCGAACCTCAAGGGTCTGCCGGAACCCGAAATCCGACAGTCTGGTCGCCACAGGAACCAAAGGAGACATAAATAGAGAGTTGCCTTTTTCACATTTTTGTTTGCATACTCATGATATTGTAGCAGAATATTCATGATATGTGTAGCAGAATATTCATGATATGTGCTGCCTTACTATTTGCAACACACTTGCTCGTTTGACGCACGATCTTTTTATTTTATGAATGTTTTTTTTCTAGAAATCATTTTGCATTTTCCAAAGGAAACTTAAATTATGTCCTACCACATCAAATTTTTCTTTCTTTCCATGGCAGTTATAGGGAGCAGAAAATCATGCTTTGAAGATCTTTATGTTTCTCTTGTGGTGCAACCGAATAACTATACCATTGTTACATATATAACCGTGTTTTCAACGCTGACATGCTGCAAATCAAATTGAATCGGATCGCATGATATTCCAGTTCAATCTCTGAAATTGAATCGAATTATTAATTTGACTACAACTTGGATTCTTGATGAACAATCCGAACCTGTTTTACCAAAATCCAGATAAAACTTACGACAGCAATTGGCAGCATATAACGAGCTCTTGGGGCTTTACATTTGATATCTATTGTAAGCAAACGCAAGCCATCCACTCAATTACCACTCAGAGTCACTGCTACAAGCCCGCTATAGCAAAGAATGTATTGCAATAAAAACAGAAAAACTGAAGGGGTGATCATAAGCCTCATCAAATACCCAATTCTTGCAAAACGAGATCTTGCGAAGTGCACGGGCGACCTGCTGGCAGTATTCTACGCTAACATCAGAAGCCATCGGCTACCTGAAAGAACCAATAGCGTTGTTCAAAATTAAGAGCTGCAGAAACATTACCAGTCTTATTAACTTAATGGAGATGATATCAGACCACAAGATAATTTCATGTCAGTTAACAAGTAAGGTAAGCACAGGAAGCAACCACAGCATCGAGAGCATCCTTATAGCCTAATAAATACAGTGTACTTGTTTTCCTTGACCCTTAATTGTGGCAGTAATGTGTTGATAACACCACAGCCAAAACAAGTATCTACCTTTCTTAGGCACGCACACACAGAACTGAATGTGAAAAATCCAGGAGACCTTCCATGTGTGGTAAACTGAATCTAAGGTTAATGTAGTGCTCAACAGGTCCGACTTGTGGGCACTCAGTGGCCCTAAATGCAATGTAAACATTTTATTTGCAACCTAGTACAACAAAACCGAGGTCTAGAACAAAACATAGTGAATCTCTAGTCCTTAGGAATTGTGTCGGAAGGTAGAAAGCTCCAGCGTTACACTTATGCTGAAACATAAATATGTGTTTAACAACTACTCAACTATATACAGAAGGAAGATTATGAACTGCATATAAATTATGGACGATACCCCAGCTATAGCCAGCGACTTCAAACAAATTTGGGTCATTTCCTACCACAGAACCACATTAAAGGGGAAGAGATGCCAGAAGTGCCTGCAGGCCACATTAAAACACAACAAAAGATTGCACCTAAAAGCTACTACAAGGTATAGTTTGTTTGTCAGCTTGATGTTGATCAATCTTGTAAACGACGTAATATCTTCTTGATAGTATTTAATGAGCTGTTAGTTGGGCGGTATGATTCAGTCCATAGTTAGTGTTGTAATTGTCTTCTCTATCCTAATTCGAATGGCATGCAGCTCTCATTCGTACTCTTAAAACTAACCAGTTGATAAAGATATCTGTCACCAGCTATCAACTGTCAACTGCACGCACAGATATTACCACGATTCAGGCACAAATACTATTTATGGCACCATAATTTTCATTTATTTTGCCAAATAACTAATATTTTCAAAACCATGGATGTATTATTTTCAATTTTATCAAAATGTACAAACAAGAACCAATTGATCGGTAACAAATATGGTCCATAAAATTCATGAATTACAACCACCATAGTTTTCCAAATTAGTGATCCAATGCACAGAGCACACGAATATGCCATGTTTTTTTCAAGGAAAGGCAAGCCTCCTGGCTGCTGCATCTTTGGATGCAACTATAATTTTATTGCCAAGAATGCCAGGCATTAAGGCTGAACAAATCGCTCATAAACAAGAAAGAAAGAAAGAGAAAAAAATGACAAACGAATATAATACTGTGCATATGGCAGCAAGCATTAGTACAGTTGCTAAAAACAGTAAAAAATTGAGCGTACGCCTAGGCGCGCTTAAGCGCTGAGCAGAGGCCTACCACTTCGCTTTTGGATTAGCACTGAAAAAAGCGCCCAGACGCCTAGGCATAGCGCCTAAGCGCTTGGTGTACACTCAGGGGTGCGGCGCCAGCTAAGTGGAAACTAAGCGGCGGCTAGGCGAGGACATGCAGGTAGGAGCGGCACCAATTTGGGGGCAAAAGAGAGGGAAAGGGATGTTCGGCTAGGCGAGAGAGAGAGGGAGAGGAGAGGGAGAGGGAGAGGGAGAGGGAGAGAGAGAGAGAGAGAGAGAGAGAGAGAGAGAGAGAGCGCAGAGAGCAAGGTGGCCTTACATGCTTTAAAATTTGATTTCTGGGTGTCCCTTGTTCATGTCGATGTCCGTACAAAATGCTCAAGCACCGCTTAAGCTATCATTGCACTAAGCAGAGGCACACCGCTCGCTGAGCACCTAGCACTTAAAAGAACCTTGCTAAATACTAATGATGCAACCAATTTACATTCCTAATGCACATTAGTTAGAACTAGAAGGCTCCCTAAGCAAGAACGAAAATTGCAAGCTGTTACCAAACTTTCAAAAAATTATAGGTTAAAATACAAAAACAAATGAAATAAAGTGATCATCCAGAGCAAACACCACTTAGAAGCATATAAATACCAGACTTGCTGAACGGAAAAGGTTGCACCAGTGAACTAGAAGGCTCCTTAAGCAAGAATAGTATTCTTAGCTTACCATCTTACAGGCCAATCTTGACCGCCTAAATATATGTCATGAATGATTGACATTTCCTTTCAGCTTGAGTTCAAGCTCTAACTCTTTGCGCCTTACCTCCAGTTCTAAGCGTTTAATCTCAATCTTCATATGTTCGTTATCTGACCTCATCCTTTCCAGTTCCTTGTCCTTAATTTTACTGGATAGTTCCCACTTGAGGCGTTGTTCTGCAAGCTCCAGTGCCTCATTTTCGATTTTCAAGCACTGTTTTTCAAGTTCTGCAGATTGCAATACTAAGCCCTTCTGTGTCAAAGCCAAGCTGGTTCCATCTGGAACAACTTTGTTGATATCTAGTGCGATGCCATGGGGATTAGACCTCTGGCTACATTCGTGTGCACTCAAAGAGTTCCCAAAACCTGCATCCTCGTGATCCGCTGTATACCGCATCTTCTTTTGCATGGGTAAGCCCCCTTTATTGCTATGCGCCACATGATGGTCCTCATCATTATCTTCCTCATAATCAGAGTCTGAACTCTGGTCATCTTCATCGGCATCTCCACTTGCTCCTCTCATCATATCATTTTCCTCTTTGCACCTAAGAGCAAACTGCAGTGAACGCTGAAGTGGAAGATCTTCAGGCAAACTAATCCGGTTATTATTATGGTAGGAGCACATCTCCTCATAGAATAAGTGCCTTGAGCTCAGTATCTTCCTTGCGTCATCTTTCAACTTGTCAGAGAGATTATCCATGCGATCCAAAAGTGCTGGATTCGCCACAACCTTGCAAGTTGTACCCCGACCAAGGATATCTGTAAGCCTTTTGTATCTCTTATTGAGGTCATTGAACTTATCCTCGCACTGCTGCGGTGACACATTGCAACCTCGCTCGCCTATCACCTTTGATATTGCCTTCCACTTGCCTTTTTTATGCACCATTGCACAGTTCCTCCTTCCACATCCTAAATCAGCTCCTGGATCCTCACCAGTGTAGGACGCTGCAGTAATTAAAAGCTTAACCATTGAATCCGTCCACTTCATCCGCTGCCATGCTGAGCCCTTCTTTCCCTTGCTGCTGTGGCTATCAGTGGTATCCTCGTTCAGACCATGCTCCTCATCATCGCTCATGGAGTCCTTCTTGTGATAGTGGTGGTGGTGGACCTGGTGGTGATCAGCCTTCCTTTGTCCTCTGAATTGAAATTCCGACAAGTGGTCAGAATCTGTAACCTGGTTCATAGGCATGGGGAATTTGCCAGGTATCTGAGAGTGGTTGAAGCCCTGATTACCGGAGCTTGGACCGTGCATTTGCATGGGATTCCGGTGCAAGTCTGAACTGCCATAAGTTGCTCCTTGCATAAAGTTTCCAGGTGGCAGGTTATTGCCTTCCATTCTCCCAAAGGATCATTCCACTACTAATCCGTCTTATATAATACCAAATACGGATGTAGAATTTGGCACTACTTCTTCAGCCTGAAATCCAACGCAAGAAAGTAATTCAGAAGAACTATTGAGCGGTCAATACTGATTACACATTTGAGAACTTCTTAACGATACAAATCTGCCCGTAAACACACAGATTGCACTTTAATCAAAATCACCTATATTGCGAACTGAGACCGTCCTAGATTTGGTATAACTATTAATGTGCAAGCAGTGAGTTGGGTTTCTTCGGCACAGTTCAACAGTAAATTCGAAAAGATTGCAGTCTCTTACGTCAGAGCACAGCTCGATACTTGAGTGAAACTGCCTAAACGACCAGCAACATGATGTAAAGATCTAATCAGTTGAACGGCATCAAACTAACAAATAGTAGAGCTAAAGAAGAATTTGAAGTAGAGCATCAGAGTTACATATGTGCATCAGACCTAAGTTACATATGCGTGGGATTCAGGTTTCAGAGAAGGAGCAGGCAAAAGAAACAAGTCACTATCTGAACAAATTCATTAATAATCGCCGAAGGGTGCTCTTCTGTCAACTGAATGGGGTCAGGGAGAAAGATCTGGCAGCAATAGAATAGTCAAATCGAAGAGAAGGCTAGTGAAGGCCGAAGAACAATCCGAGCAAGATAGGGCTTCCTTACCAAGAAGAAGAATCGCGTCCGGGTAGGTCTTCACTCGCTACCAATAGAGAGGACGAGAAAGAATGCCCACGAGGGAGATCTCCAGGCGTGGTTCGGCGGAAGGAGGGGGCGAAGCGAGCTTGGCGGCGACAGCGAAGGGCGTTTCGGCGTGCCGGCGATGGGGAAGACGACTTTCTGTCAACAACATTCCATTTCTTTCTCTCTTTTTTCTCCCTTTTGGTAAAGGAAGTGGTGTTGTTATTGTTAGAGAGAGATATTTACATGTATTTGGTAATCTACCATTTGTAATCTGTCTTCTATTCCGTATCTTATATCTAGTAGAGGTGTCTTGTCCTTCAAATCAATCCTATCCTCCCGCGCGGTCACCCACGAGGCGGCCGTAGAGGGTTCCCAGATCCTCCCGTCGCGAGTCTTCCCTCCTCCTCCCTCCTCCCTCGCCGCCACCAGGGGCGTGGCCGGGCGAAGCCCGACCGGCGCCGGCGGCAGGCGGCTGGGGTCCGGCTTCGGGCTCCCGGCGGCTGCGTTGGTTTCTCTCCGTCGCGGGCATGCGGTGGTGGTGCGGCTCGGCCTGTGGCGGTCCGGTGACCTGGTGGTGGTGGCCGGCGGTGGGCGTGGTGGTGGTGCTTCCACTTGGCGGCTTTCTATGCAGGGAGGCAGGGGAGCGGCTTGGACAGGGGCGGCGTGCCGACGGCGTGCCGCCTGCAGCGCGAAGGCGGGAACTTTACGGGTCTCGGAGATCCCGGCCGGGCCTGTGCGGCCACGGGCCTAATATGTTCCTGCTATTGCGTCCGGTCAGCTACCATCATCGACGGTGGAGGTGGGGCCCTCCCGCGTGTCGACGGTGTTGCTGCCCTAGTCCCGGCTCCTATTCTTCATTGTGCAGGCCATACTTCGCAGTGTCGTGGTGAGACAGTGTGGGAAGCTTCATGATCAGATTGGCACAGGGTGGTGGTCAGTTTGATGGCGAGCTCCGGAGTGCCTGAGGTGAAGGTTGGGATCGGGAGAAATCCCTGTTGGCTTGGCCAAGGTGCCACCGGACCTTCCTGGAGGGCGTCGGGGCTACCCTACCTCTCTCCTCACCGCGTACCGGGGGAAACCCTTGGCAGCAGCGTCGTCATCGTTACGTCCTTTCTTGGAGGTGTTGATTGGTACCGGTGCTTCGGAGGCTCGAAGCTTGGAGGGCGATTTCCGGTGAATGCAGCGGCCACGAGGCTTCTTTGTTTTTTGTCGATCCGCCGTTGTCGGCATTTGTTTCTCTTGTATTTTCTCTTTCATTTCTGTTGGGTGTGATTGTGCTGCTTCCGCCCCAGCACCTGTTGTTGGTTGTCTCGGTTGGTTGCTTTGTATACAAAGCGGAGATACTCTTTTTCGGTAATAATACATCCATTGATTCCACAAATTCCTTCATATCCCTTATAACATGGTATCAGCCTAATCGATCCAACCCTAGCCGCCGCCCGCCACTTCCGCCTCACGCGCCGCCTCCGGAGGGTCGCGCTGCCCGTACCTAGGGTTTGTTTGTCGGTCATGTCAACCGGCTGCCCTAGAGAGTCTTTTTCCCGAGCCCTTGCTCCGGGTTTTCCTCTCTCGTCGGACGCTTTGATCAGCGTCTAACTTTTTGGTTTTTCAATCTAAAATCGGGTTGCGTTGCTCGCCGCCGTCGTTAACCGCACGCCTCTACTCCGACACCAGCACGACCGGCCGACCACTTCTCCGACCCGATGCCCTTGCGCGGCAGGCGGCCGTCACGGTCGTCATCTGCGCCTCTACGCGCCCGTCACCCTGCACCGGTCGTCGCCGCCCTACTTCCACAGGGACTCCTGCATCACCATCCCGCCTCCGCCTCCGCCGCATATGTACGGGCGCCTCCACACGGCGTTGCGTTCGCCCCTCGGGGCTGGCCGCTCGGGCGCCCGGGTGCTGACGCTGACACGCTAGTCCACCCGTCATCACACGCCGTCCGTCGTCACCGGTTTCAGCTCGGACTTTGCCACAACCCCGCCTCCACCGAGCGGCGTCCATGATCTCATGCGCGATTGGATTGATCACCCGCCCACGCCGCGGTCCGCCCCGCCCACGTCGTGCGACCGATCGGGCATGTCTGTTGTTCGGGCCTCCGCAGGTCCTATGAAGATTGTCTCGAGTACAGCGCGCCCTTCCATCGATCGAGCATCGGGCTGTCCCTGCATCGCCCCATGGGGTCGTAGCGTCGTTGACCCGTGGTTCTCCTCGTGGCTGCACCTACCCTCGCGCTGCCGCTACGTCGCCCCATCGGGCCATAGCAGATGATTGCTTGTATCTGTGTTGGTAATTCCCCGAAGAGGAGGGGATGATGCAACACAGGAAAGGTAAGTATTTCCCTCAGTTATGAAACCAAGGTTATCAATTCAGTAGGAGCAAGCAACACTATGTAAACAACACCTGCACACAAACAACAAATACTTGTAAACCAACGCATGAAGGGGTTGTCAATCCCTCAACGGTATTAACATAGATTAAATCATGTGAGATTTGATAAATAGATATAACTAAAACACAACATAAAATAAATAAATAAAAGTGCAACAAGGTATTCTTAGATTTAATATGATAGGAAATAGACCCCGGGCCGTAGATTTCACTAGAGACTTCTCTCAAGAAAATAGCATATGCTGGGTAAACAAATTACTGTTGGGCAATTGACAGAAAAGCAAATAATTATGACGATCTCCAAGGAAATGATCATGTATATAGGCATCACGTCCAAGATTAGTAGATCGACTCCTGCCTGGATCTACTACTATTACTCCACACATTGACCGCTATCCAGCATGCATCTAGTGTATTAAGTTCATGAAAAAATGGAGTAATGTAATAAGAACGATGACATGATATAGACAAGATTTATTCATGTAGGAATAAACCCAATCTTTTTACCCTTAATAGCAATGATACATGTGTGTCATGTCTCTTTCTATCACTGAGATTGAGCACCGTGAAAGGATCAAGAAGAGGTGTCTAGAGGGGGGTGATTAGACCCTCAACAAAGAAAAGTAGCAGTTTTTAAGTTCTTTAAGTTAAGGTGGAGTTTTAGCACAAGTTTAAACATTCACAATACATTTCAAGCAAGCATGGCAAGAGTATATGAGCAGTGGAAAGTAAAGCATGCAAGTTGCAAGAAAGTAAAGGGATGGGATTGGAGTGTGCAAACGCAATTGGAGACACGGAGATTTTTGGCGTGGTTCCGATAGGTGGTGCTATCATACATCCACGTTGATGGAGACTTCAACCCATGAAGGGTAATGGTTGCGCGAGTCCACGGAGGGCTCCACCCACGAAGGGTCCATGAAGAAGCAACCTTGTCTATCCCACCATGGCCATCGCCCACGAAGGACT
Organism: Triticum aestivum; assembly: GCF_018294505.1. NCBI lineage: Eukaryota > Viridiplantae > Streptophyta > Magnoliopsida > Poales > Poaceae > Triticum > Triticum aestivum. Next base: position 272,244,908 of record NC_057806.1, read on the forward strand.
TGCCTCACTTGGGTAGATCTTCACGAAGTAGGCAATCTCCTTGCCCTTACAAACTCCTTGGTTCAACTTCACAATCTTGATGGGGGCTCCCAAGTGACACCTAACCAATGTAGGACACACCACTCTATGAAAGGTAATAAATGGTGTTTTGATGATGAAATCCTTGCTCTTATGCTTCAAATGATAGTCTCCACAACACTCAACTCTCTCACACAGATTTGGATATGGTGGAAAGATGATTTGAGTGGAAAGCAACTTGGGGAAGGCTAGAGATCAAGATTGGTTGGATTGGAATGCTTGGTCTCAACACATGAGTAGGTGGTTCTCTCTCAGAAAATGAGTAGTGGAAGTGTAGGCACGTTCTGATGGCTCTCTCTTAAATGGAGAAGGGGGTGGAGGGGTATTTATAGCCTCCACACAAAATCTAGCTGTTACACACAAAAGAGCCAAACTCGGTGGGACCAAATAGTGAAACTTGGTCAGACTAATATGGTTCAAAATGTGAATGTTAGGCTTTTTAGTGGGACCGATATGATCAACTCGGTGGGACCGATGTTCTAGGGTTAGGGTAAAACCTAAACTTGGTTTGACCGACTACACAAACTCGATGGGACCGATTTTGGTAATAAGCAAACATAGAGTTGGTCAAGCAAACTCGGTGGGACCGACTGCATATTTCGGTGAGACCGAAATAGTTGCAACAAGCAACAAAGAGTTTGCAAGCCCATCTCGGTGAGACCGAACTGATTAGGGTTTCTGGCAGTGGCTATCTCAAGTGAACTCAGTGGCGCCGGATAGATCAAATCGGTGGGGCCGAGTTTGACTTTAGGTTTAGGACATATGTGGAAATGAGAAAGTGGTTGAGGGCTTTGGAGCATATCACTAAGCACTTTGAGCAAGCAAGCCATTAAGCAACACCCCATCCCCTTTTAATAGTATTGGCTTTCCTATGGACTCAATGTGATCTTGGATCACTAAAATAGACATGAAGAGCCTTGATATTTTGCCAATCTTCTATCCTTAGCATCTTGAAGGGGTTCCACATCCTCTTGTCCATGCCACGCCTTTGTTGATCTTTCTGAAATATACTAGATAAAAATATTAGTCCAACAAGAGATATGTTGTCATTAATTACCAAAATCACCCAGGGAGCACTTGTGATTTCAATCTCTCCCTTTTTGGTAATTAATGACAACATACATCAAAGCTTTGGATAAAGATATGAGGAATAACAAGTAAAGCTTTGGAAGGACATGTAACATGCATAGGCTCACCTTACATGTATGCAATCATGTGAAGATAGAATATAAGAGCATGAATGCATAGGTATGTTAGAGCAAGCAATGAGTTACATGTATCTTGGCTATATGCATTAGAGCAAATGATGTAGATACAAGAAATATACCTTCATGTTCATGAGTCCTTCTTGCAAACAGTATGTACATCAGCAAGAGATCATCATGCACATGAGTGTGATGCATATACTTACCTTGTGGTCTTGAGCTGGCTTTGGAGGAGGTAAACTTGAGAAAACAAGGTTAGATAACACAAGAACACCTACTAAGGAAAGCAAGATGAGAAAACCACAAGAGTACCAAGGTTGGGATGACATGTAGAGAGTGAGTACTTAGTACTCTATTTGGATATAGACATGTCCCAAAGAGTAAAGATATGTAATGAAATCCCAAGATTTTCTTCCCTTGGAAATGGGCTCTTTCTCCCCCTGAATTTGATATTTGAAAATGGGAGAAGATAGGGAAAAGAAAATAGGAGCAAAACAAACATAACACATGCTAACATGTCTTTCCCCTCTTAAAGACATGTGACTTCTCTCCTGTATGATTGATAAGCATCTGGAGAAGCTAAAGGCATGCTTTCTCCCTTATGTGATAAGCTTTGATGTACTCTCTCTCCCCCTTTGACATCAATTTCCAAGAAAAGGTTTGGAGCATGAGTCAAGTAGGTTTGGTCCTTGATTCACATTACAAAGCGACATGTAATTTAAGATGCTGGTAGAGGACAAGAATCATCGAGTGGAGCTGGAAGAGATATGTAGGATGCAAATGGCAAAATGTTTTCTCAGTATTGAAATCGGTGACTCTGAGTTATTCTCATCGGGTGACACCGAGTTGGTAGTGTCATAGATGATGCATATCGGTCAGACCGGGTTTGTCCTTGTTGGTTGGACCGATGAAAAATCTACAATGTGGCATTGTAGTTCGGTCTAGCCGGGATGTATAAATCGGTGAGACCGAGTTCAATACAGAGGAAAGATTTTGTCATCTCAGCTCACTAGGCAAATAATATCTCACAAAGATTTACAGGGAATTAACTGAAAGATTTGCAATGAATTGGATGCAGGGAATGCAGAACATAAAAGAAGAGAAAAAAAATCTAGATGAAGTGAAAGGGAAACATGCTAGGCACAAATGCAAGGACTAAAAAAACACTAGAGAACTTCATCTAGAGAGGGTCGGCGACAAAGTCACCTATGTTAGAGTATATTGACTGAGGAGTCAAGTGAGAACACTTGATCGTAGGTCATACTCATCGTTTAAGCTCAAAATGGGATTGCCATTTTTGTTTAAGCATTTTGATGTATTCTCATCTTGTTGAGCTGCTTTGACCCATGTCTTGGGGTAAAGCTTCTCTAAGATGGAATAACATACCTTGGGGTGGTGGTGTTGAACTTGATCGTGTAGTTGAACTTGTGTGGGATGCTCAAGGTTGGTGTAACTCATCAAGAGTTGGGAGCACCGCTTGTAGTTTGAGTTCATCTACCTACATGGGTTAGTCTTGCAAGGAAGAGCACTTGTGTATCCAAAATGACAAGCATGAAGTTTGATACGAAATGAAATTTGATATATCGAGATTCTCAAAGGATATGTTGAAAGGATTCATGCTTCCTTATCTTCAACCACCATATTGTAGAGACTTGGTGATGTACAGATTGATCAAGATGTGAGTGAGTTGCAATCTCATAGATTTGGATTCATCCAAGTACCTACAAGGGTTTGATGACATGCAAGGGTACAAATATAGATCCAAGACATATGATCATCATCATAAGAGAAATATCAAGGATTAGTCAAATGCTCATGCCTTGCATGCATCCAAATGGAGTTTCTACTCCAAGTTTGAGTAATCAATGATGTTAAATTCACCTCTCAAACGGCAAAATACTTTCTCATCAAGCGGTTTGGTGAATATATCCGCCAATTTCTTATCGGTATGAACATGCTTAAGATCAATGTCTCCTTTAGCAACATGATCTTGAATGAAATGATGACGAACTTCAATATGCTTAGTTCGTTGCACGGGATTGTGAGCATCTTAATAGCACTTCCATTATCACAAAGCAATGGAACATGTTTCACATATATCCCATAATATTTAAGAGTTTGGGTCATCCAAAGTAATTGAGCACAACATGAACCGATGACAATGTATTCCGCTTCGGCGATGGATAAGGATATCGAGTTTTGTTTCTTGGAGGACCAAGACACAAGAGATCTACCAATAAATTGACAAGTACCCAAAGTGGACTTTCTATCAACCTTGTCACCAGCATAGTCCGAGTCCGAGTAGCCAACAAGATCAAAACAAGACCTCTTAGGATACCAAATGCCAAAATTTGGTGTATGAATTAAGTATCTCACTATCCTTTTCAGAGCCTTAAGATGACATTCCTTAGGGGCCGCTTGATATCGTGCACACATGCACACACTTAGCATAATATCGGGACGGGAGGCACATAGATATAACAATGAACCAATCATAGAGCGATAGACCTTTTGGTCAACTGGTTTGCCATCCTTAGTCAAGTGAAGATGTCCACTAGTAGGCATGGGTGTTTTCATACCTTTGCTTTCTTGCATGTTGAACTTCTTGAATAAGTCCTTGGTATAATTTGTTTGGGAAACAAAGGTACCCTCCTTAGTTTGCTTGATTTGCAAACCAAGAAAGAACTTGGGTTCACTCATCATAGACATCTCAAACTTCTCCGACATTAGACTTCCAAACTTTTCACTAAAATGAGGGTTAGTCGAACCAAATATGATATCATCAACATAAATTTGGCACACAAATAATTCACCATTAACCCTTTTAGTAAAAAGAGTGGAATCAATCTTTCCAATCTCAAAGCCTTTTTCAATAAGGAACTTGGTCAAGCATTTATACCACGCTCTAGGAGCTTGTTTAAAACCATAAAGAGCTTTGTGAAGTTTGTAAACATGGTCAGGTTTCTTAGGATTAACAAAGCCGGGAGGTTGTTTGACGTAAACTTCCTCCTCAATTTCACCATTTAGAAAAGCACTTTTAATGCCCACTTGATACAATGTGATATCATGATGATTGTCATAAGCAAGTAAGATGCGTATGGACTCAAGTCTAGCAACGGGGGCATATGTCTCACCATAGTCCATAACTTCGACTTGAGTGTATCCTTGGGCGACGAGACGGGCCTTGTTGCGTACAACTTGTCCATCTTCATCTTGCTTATTCCAAAACACCCATTTGATACCAATGACATTTTGGTTGTTGTCCGACTTTTCTACCAATGTCCACACTTGGTTCCTCTCGAAATTGTGTAGCTCTTCATGCATAGCGTTCACCCAGTCCGGATCATCAAGCACTTCTTCAACCTTCGTAGGTTCAATGCTGGAGATGAATGAATATTGTTCACAGAAATTAGCCAAACGAGTTTTAGAGCGAGTGATTCTCCTGGTTTGAATATCATTGAAGATTTGTTCAACAGGATGGTCTCTTGAAACTCTTGCTCTAACTCATGAGAGCTTTTGTTTGGGTCGGGGTGGAACATCTTCTTCATCATCTTGTTCGTCCTATTGGCCTTCTTCATTATTGGTGTTGTTGTTCTCTTGTGGAGGTGGAGAAGGAGGTTGATGAGGTTCATCTTGGTGTACTTCCTCGTTTTCTCCATCTTGGCGTGTCCCACTTGTGGATGCCTCCGAGTCAACTCTTGGTTCACCTTGTCATAAGGAAGAAGCCTCCACTTGGACAGACGAGGTACTCTCCTTCACCTCTGTTGGGCGAATCTTGCCAATAGACAAGTCTTGGATTGCTTCCGAAGGGTCTTTGTCTCCTACATCAATATGCAATTGCTCTACTTGCGAGCCGTTAGATTTATCAAACTTCACATCTACCGTCTCTTCAACCTTTCGGGTGAAATTTTTATGGACACGGTAAGTGTGAGAGTTTGAGCCATAACCGAGTAGGAAACCCTCATGATATTTAGGAGAAAATTTAGAACGATGATGCTTATCAAGAATATAGCACTTTGAGCCGAATACTCGAAAGTATCCAACTTGGGGTTTGTTACTAGTGAGAAGCTCATATGTCGCCTTGCCAAATAGCTTGTGAAGATATAAACGATTTGTTGCATGACAAGTTGTCTCAACTGCTTCCGCCCAAAACTGTTTTGGCGTCTTGTACTCATCAAGCATCGTTCTTGCCATCTCAATAAGAGTCTGGTTCTTCCTCTCAACAACTCCATTTTGTTGAGGCGTGTACATAGCCGAGAACTCATGTGAAATCCCTTCTTCATCAAGAAAGGTATCCACATTTGCATTCTTGAACTCCGTTCCGTTGTCGCTACGAACCTTCTTGATCTTCACTTCAAATTGATTCTGGGCCTTCCTAGCGAAGTTCTTGAAGATCTGTTGGACCCGTGATTTATCATCAAGAAAGAACACCCACGTAAATCTTGACAAATCGTCGACTATGACTAAACCAAACGAATTACCACCGAGACTTTTATAGGCGTTTGGACCAAAGAGATCCATATGAAGTAGCTCGAGTGGTCTTCTTGTGGTCATGATGTTCTTCATAGGGTGGCTTCCTCCAACCTGTTTTAGTGCTTCATAAGCACTGCACAATCTATCCTTGTCAAATATAACATCTTTCACTCCAAGGATATGATCACCTTTAATAAGCTTATCAAGATTTCGCATGCCCACATGACCTAACCTTCTATGCCACAACCAACCTTTAGAAGATTTAGCAATTAAGCAAGTTCTAGGTTGAGCCTTTTTAGTGAAATCAACAATGTATAGGTCACCTCTACATATATTGGTAAAGACCAATTTATGATTATCCCTCCGAAACACTTGGCAATCTACTTCAGTAAATAGGATATTGAAACCAAAGTCAGCTAGTCTAGATACGGAAAGTAGATTATAGCCAAGAGATTCAACGAGCATAACATTTTGGATGGAGCTATCATGTGAGATGGCCACATTACCAAGGCCAACTACCTTACCCTTTGAGTTATCACAAAAAGTGACATACTTTCGAGGGCCGTCATTTTTAGCAAGCTTACGAAACATATCCTTGTCTCCGGTCATGTGATTGGTACATCCACTATCAAGAACCCATTCCTTTCCTCCAGCCATGTAGCCACGAAGATTATCCATAAGACCAAAGTGTCTCATAGACTCATCGAGATCAAAGTCACTATCATCATCATCATCCTCATCATAGTATCCATGTTCAACATCATCTTGTGATTGATCATCACCTAGAGAGAGTGATTCATTAGATATTTGATCATGACAATGTTCATCTTTATGAATTCTAATGACTTTCGAGATGATATTACTAATGATTACAACATCTCCTTTAGCACGCGTAAGGTCACGAAGCTCAAATAAACAATCACCAAACTTAGGATCTCTAGGATTCATCTTACTTAAAGCAATTGACTTTTGAAGAATCACATCTATATTTTGCAAGGAATAGTTTGGGAATCGTTCCACAAGAAATCTCCATAAGGTGTAAGCACAATCAAGAGTAGGCAAGCAAACAATCAAATTTCTAGGCAAACCTCTAGTGATAAGATTGATAGTTCTAAGATTGCGGATCATGTCAAGAGATTCATGAGGGGTAGGATGCAAGGGGTCAACAAGGGGCGCACAAGGGCTAGTAATGTACTTGTTCAAGTGATATTCATTTAAAATCTCAAGCATCTCATTTTTCCATCAAGTATAGGCACTCTACGTCTAAAACTCCCCATCATAGACCCATCCATCTTCCTCCAATGGCAATTAAACCAAAGCAATGGAGACCAATACTCTCATACCAATTGAAAGGATCGAGAAGAAGTGTCTAGAGGGGGGTGATTAGACCCTCAACAAAGAAAAGTAGCAGTTTTTAAGTTTTTTAAGTTAAGGTGGAGTTTTAGCACAAGTTTAAACATTCATAATACATTTCAAGCAAGCATAGCAAGAGTATATGAGCAGCGGAAAGTAAAGCATGCAAGTTGCAAGAAAGTAAAGGGATGGGATTGGAGTGTGCAAATGCAATTGGAGACACGGAGATTTTTGGCGTGGTTCCGATAGGTGGTGCTATCGTACATCCACGTTGATGGAGACTTCAACCCACGAAGGGTAACAGTTGCGTGAGTCCACAGAGGGCTCCACCCACGAAGGGTCCATGAAGAAGCAACCTTGTCTATCCCACCATGGCCATCGCCCACGAAGGATTTGCCTCACTAGGGTAGATCTTCATGAAGTAGGCGATCTCCTTGCCCTTACAAACTCCTTGGTTCAACTCCACAATCTTGACGGAGACTCCCAAGTGACACCTAACCAATCTAGGAGACACCACTCTATAAAGGTAATAAATGGTGTGTTGATGATGAACTCCTTGCTCTTGTGGTTCAAATGATAGTCTCCCCAACACTCAACTCTCTCTCACAGATTTGGATATGTTAGAAAGATGATTTGAGAGGAAACCAACTTGGGGGAAGGCTAGAGATCAAGATTCTTCTGATTGGATTGGAATGTCTTGGTCTCAACACATGAGTAGGTGGTTCTCTCTCAGAAAATGAGTAGTGGAAGTGTAGGCACGTTCTGATGGCTCTCTCTTAAATGGAGAAGGAGGTGGAGGGGTATTTATAGCCTCCACACAAAATCTAGCCGTTACACACAAAAGAGCCAAACTTAGTGGGACCGAATAGTGAAACTCGGTCAGACCAATATGGTTCAAAATGTGAATGTTAGGCTTTTCGGTGGGACCGATATGATCAACTCGGTGGGACCGATGTGCTAGGGTTAGGGTAAAACCTAAAGTCGGTTTGACCGACTACACAAACTCGGTGGGACCGATTTTGGCAATAAGCAAACAGAGAGTTGGTCAAACAAACTCGGTGGGACCGACTGCATATTTTGGTGAGACCGAAATAATTGCAACAGGCAACAGAGAGTTTGCAAGCCCATCTCGGTGGGACCGAGATCCCATCGGTGAGATTGAACTGATTAGGGTTTCTAGCAGTGGCTATGTCAAGTGAACTCGGTGGCGCCGGATAGATCAAATCGATGAGGATGAGTTTGACTTTAGGTTTAGGACATATGTGGAAATGAGAAAGTGGTTGAGGGCTTTGGAGCATATCACTAAGCACTTTGAGAAAGCAAGCCATTAAGCAACACCCCATCCCCTTTTAATAGTATTGGCTTTCCTATGGACTCAATGTGATCTTGGATCACTAAAATAGAAATGAAGAGCCTTGAGCCTTTTCTAATCTTCTGTCCTTAGCTTCTTGAAGGGGTTCCACATCCTCTTGTCCATGACACGCCTTTGTTGATCTTTCTGAAATATACTAGATAAAAATATTAGTCCGACAAGAGATATGTTGTCATTAATTACCAAAATCACCCAGGGAGCACTTGTGCTTTCAATCCCCCCTTTTTGGTAGTTGATGACAACATACATCAAAGCTTTAGATAAAGATATGAGGAATAACAAGTAAAGCTTTGGAAGGACATGTAACATGCATAGGCTCCCCCTACATGTATGCAATCATGTGAAGATAGAATATAAGAGCATGTGAATGCATAGACATGTCAGAGCAAGTGATGAGTTACATGTATCTTGGCTATATGAATTAGAGCAATTGATGTAGATACAAGAAATATACCTTCATGTTCATGAGTCTTTCTTGCAAACAATATGTACATCAGCAAGAGATCATCATGCACATGAGTGTGATGCATATACTTACCTTGTGGTCTTGAACTGGCTTTGGAGGAGGTAGACTTGAGAAAACAGGGTTAGATAACACAAGAACACCTACTAAGAAAAGCAAGATGAAAAAACGACAAGAGTACCAAGATTGGGATGACATGTAGAGAGTGAGTACTTAGTACTCTATTTGGACATAGACATGTCCCCAAAGAGTAAAGATATGCAATGAAATCCAAAGATTTTCTTCCCTAGGAAATGCGCTCTTTCTCCCCTTGAATCTGATATTTGAAAATGGGAGAAGATAGGGAAAAGAAAATTGGAGCAAAACAAACATAACACATGCTAACATGTCTTTCCCCTCTTAAAGACATGTGACTTCTCTTAATGCTCGCTTATGATATTTTTCGTTTCTTGGTTGGTCGCTTCCCAATCTTTTGCTAGCCTTCATTTTGCAGTAGGTATGATCACTACTTGTGCATCCAAAATCCTTTAAACCAGTTTTGCCACATGAGTCCACCATACCTACCTATATGCGGTATTTTTGTGCCGTTCTGAGCAAATTTGTATGTGCCATCTCTAATTTTTCAAAATAAATTTCTCTTTTGTGTGCTCGTACCGCTCATGAAACAGTAGGGGGTGGCTAATATATTTCCATGCTAGATATGTTACTCTCACGATGAGTGTTTATTCACTTGTCATTGCACGAGAGTAAGTCAAAGGTATTAGGGATGCCCAGTCCCAAAATGAAAAATGAATTTACTTTATGTTGTCAAATAATAAATTCATTGGAAAGTGTTGGTATGGAAGGCACCCGTTGATATGGCTAGCCATGGAAAGTGAAAGTATGTTTGAAAAAGGAATAAACTTTAATTTATGTTTGGGAACCGCCTATGATATATCTAGCATGGAAAGTATTGGGAACTACTCGATCGTTCTCGTTGACAGGAAATCATGCCTCCCAAAATGTTTTTATCTCTATCTTTTTCGCTTTGAGCTATGGCACCTCTACAAATCCCTACTTCCCTCTACGAAGGGCCTTTCTTGTACTTTATGCAATTTTTAATTTTTATTTGAGTCTCCATCTTCTCTTATAAAGCACCAACTAGCACTGGTACGCATCGGTCCTAAACAAACGGTTTAAAACCCCTTTCCGCGATGGCATTTGGAACCGTCGCCAAGTGAGTGTGGGCGATTGGGGGGTCCTTCCCACACGACCCAGAAACTGTCAGGGATAGGGCTTGAGGGAGTCCTAGATTATTGGGTTTCCGGACGGCTGGACTATATCCTTTGGCCGGACTGTCAGACTATGAAGATACAAGATTGAAGACTTCGTCCTGTGTCCGGATGGGACTCTCCTTGGCGTGGAAGGCAAGCTTGGCAATTCGGATATGTAGATCTCTTTCCTTGTAACCGACTCTGTGTAACCCTAGCCCCCTCCGATGTCTATATAAACCGGAGGGTTTAGTCCATAGAGAGGATATACAATCATACCATAGGCTAGCTTCTAGGGTTTAGCCTCTTCGATCTCGTGGTAGATCAACTCTTGTACTACTCATATTATCAAGAACAATCAAGCAGGACGTAGGGTATTACCTCCATTAAGAGGAACCGAACCTGGGTAAACATCGTGTCCCCCGCCTCCTGTTACCATCTGCCTAGACGCACAGTTCGGGACCCCCTACTCGAGATCCGCCGGTTTTGACACCGACATTGGTGCTTTCATTGAGAGTTCCACTATGCCGTCACCGTAAGGAAGGATGCCTCATCTCGTTGTTAAAAACAACATTACCGCCGGGGGAGCCCCGGCTGTCGGCCAAACTCTCCGGCTAGGCAGTTTCATCATGACCGCCCGTTCGGCTGCTGCACCGATGATGACTTCTCGGGTCATCGAAAATAGCCTCCACGCCGGCTCGGAATTTGCCGAGCAGATGGATCCAATGGAGCTCTCATCCCTAAACGAGCTCTTGGATTGCATCGCCGCCTTGGGAGTCGCTACGGACTATGATCGGATTGGGCTTAAACCCGATCAAAGGGAGATTAACTCTCCACCGGTCACCCATCATATTGCGGTGGTGGAGGAACAATGCGGCGATTCTTCCTCTATCTTGAGGACTAACTATGTCTGGATTCCTGAGCTCTCCGAGCCGGATACCCATTTACGGGAGGACATCACCCAAGCCCTGAACCTAGAGTCAGGCGGCGGGCCAGACTTATCGGGCAACATCCCGGAACCCGAACTTCCAAGATTGGAAACTCCTCGGCCCCTGGGTCTCAGATCGGGTAAGGGTTCGGACTCAAATCCACCCACCCACCCAAACATAAATGATCTTTCCCACATCAGGCAAGCGCCCCAGGAAACAGTACATCATTATTGGGCCAGATTCCTCCTTGTGATGAACAAGGTTAAGGACTGTCGCGAGGAAGACGCAGTCTCATTTTTCCGCAATAATTGCACGGACAAGGGAATCCTTAACGCCATAAGTCGCCGTGACATATCACGCTTCGCTGACTTGGCGTCCATAGTACGAAAGTACTGTGCGATGGAAAGCGCCTGGAAAACCAAAATAAAATTTTGGGATAATCCGGCTCCAAATATACACCCAGTCTGAAGTAAAAGGGTACACTATCATAAGACACCCAAAGAAGCAAAAACCTTCTACAGGGCATGGAACCGTATTGGAGGGATGGATCAACGGACCCTGCAAAATTCATAGTACAGCGGATACCATACCAACACACAGCCTTAGAGCATGTTGGGTACTCCGGCAGGTGGCCAAAAGTGGTGAGGATCTTCTCATCCCAGATGCCACAGAGCACCATCCCGGGGATAACAATACGGTATTAACAGTCTTTGAAACCTTCGCATCAAATAATAGGCGCAAGCGAACACTCCGCAGCCTTGCCGAAATCTGCCACGTGGCAGCAATAAATCCATGGAGTGACACGGCTATTACCTTCAATGCCAGTGACGAACCTAAATTCCGAACAGCCCGAGCACCAGCTGCACTGGTCCTCAGTCCAATTGTGGACGGCTTTCGACTCTCCAAAGTACTCATGGATGGCGGCAGTGGATTAAACCTCATCTATGAGGAAACTCTTCAAAAAATGTAAATAGACTGGAACCGCATTGAGCAAAGTAGCACAACCTTCAAAGGAATCATCCCCAGTCGGGAAGCACGCTGTGCTGGGAAAATCACACTAGATGTGGTATTCGGCACGCCGGAGAACTATAGGTCCAAAGAAATTACATTCCAAGTGGCCCCGTTCAGTAGCGGATACCACGCCCTTTTAGGGCGGGAGGCATTCACGATCTTCCAAGCCATACCCCATTACGGGTACATGAAGCTCAAAATGCCCGGGCCCAACGAAATCATCACTCTCGCTAGTGATCCGGACACATCACTCCACGCCGAAAACAAAACAGCCGCACTGGCCCTCGAGGCATTATCTAAAGCCCTTTCCGCCGAGGAATTAACTGCGCTACGCTCCACAGTGGACAGGGACGACGTGATACTTGACAAGAGATCCAAGTCCACCTCTTTTAAACCAGCGGATGAAATAGTCAAATTCCAAGTCCACCCAACGGACCCTACAAAAACAGCCTCCATCGGGGCACAGTTAAACCTTGCCGTGGACGCCACACTATGAGAGTTCCTGCGTGAGAATTGGGACATATTCGCCTGGCACCCCTCAGACATGCCAGGAATCCCACGCAGGCTGGCCAAGCACAGCCTTAATATTCTAAAGGGATTCAAGCCGGTCAAGCAGACTCTTCGGCGTTTCTCTGAACCTAAGAGACAAGCTATGGGAGAGGAACTAGCCAAGTTATTGGAGGCCGGATTCATTAGAGAAATAAAACACCCGGACTGGCTAGCAAACCTGGTGATGGTACCAAAGAAGGACAAATCCTGGCGCCTATGTGTCGATTTCAAGGACCTCAACAAGGCTTGCCCAAAGGATCCCTTCCCCCTCCCCCGCATCGATCAAATTATCGATGCTACCGCAGGACACGATTCATTGTGTTTCCTCGACGCATACTCCGGCTACCACCAAATCAAGATGGCGGAGTCCGACCAAGCCGCAACGGCATTTATCACACCATACGGCCCCTTCTGTTTCAACACAATGCCTTTTGGGCTCAAAAACGCCGGCGCAACATATCAGCGCATGATTCAGACATGTCTGGAGAAACAGATCGGCAAAACAGTAGAGGCATACGTAGATGATGTGGTCGTCAAAACCAAACACGTCGACTCTCTAATAGACGACTTGAGGCTCACATTCGACAACCTCCGAACATACGACATCAAGCTCAATCCGGAAAAATGCGTTTTCGGTGTACCAGCCGGAAAGCTCCTGGGTTTCATTGTCTCCAGTAGAGGAATTGAAGCAAATCCGGCCAAAATCCGAGCTCTGTCACAGTTGGCTATCCCAACGGACCTCAAACAAATCCAGAAATTAACCGGATGTGTGGCGGCTCTAAGCCGCTTTATCTCCCGCTTAGGAGAAAAGGCATTACCCCTTTATCGCCTCCTTCGGCGCACCGAACACTTCGAGTGGACGGACGCTGCCACAGCCGGATTGGAAGAAATAAAAGCCATACTGGCAACCAACCCAATCCTGGCCGCGCCAAACATCGGCGAACCAATGTTGTTGTACATTGCGGCAACTCATCAGGTTGTAAGCGCAGTGCTCGTCGTCGAACGAGAAACGGACGGACATAAATTCCCCCTTCAAAAGCCGGTATATTATGTATCCACTGTCCTCACTCCATGCAAATCACGGTACCCACATTATCAAAAGATAGCCTATGCGGTATTCATGGCATCCCGGAAGCTGCGACACTACTTTCAAGAGTGTTCAATTACAGTAGCCTCAGAAGTGCCACTTAATGATATTATAAACAACCGCGACGCCACGGGCCGGATTGCCAAATGGGCCATTGAGCTCCTCCCGTTCGACATAACATACAAACCCCGGCGAGCCATTAAATCGCAAGTATTGGCCGACTTTGTCGCCGAATGGACGGAAGCCGAACTCCCTAAAGAGTACGGCGCATACTCCAATTGGATCATGCACTTCGACGGCTCCAAAATGCTGGCTGGTCTGGGGGCTGGCGTCGTCCTGACGTCCCCAACCGGAGATACAGTTCAATACGTACTACAGATACTGTATACAGACTCCAACAACGCAGCCGAATACGAAGCCCTGTTACATGGTCTTCGGATGGCAGTTTCCATGGGCATTCAACGCCTGGAGGTGCGTGGGGATTCGAACCTCGCAATATCCCAAATAAATGGAGACTTCGATGCCAAGGATCCGAAGATGGCGGCCTATCGCAACGCCGTCCAAAAGATGTCAGCTCGGTTCGAGGGGCTCGAATTTCACCATGTGGCTCGGGAAAACAATCAGGCGGCGGATATCCTCGCCCGCATCGGCGCAAAACGCGATGCGGTCCCCCCAACATCTTTTTGGAGAGGTTGTTTAAGCCATCCGTGGTATGGGAAGGGGACACCGGTAACAATAGTCCGGACCCGGCCAAAATGCCCGATACCGAACACTCTGACATAATCGGAGGCTCTGCCACCGAAATAACACCTTCAGCCCACGTAATAATGGCCATCATCGCCCCGTGGACAGAACCATTCCTGGCCTACCTAACTAGGCAGGAACTTCCCGAGGACCAAAATGAGGCACGCTGCATAGTGCGGCGATCTAAAGCCTACAGGGTCCACGAGGGAGAGCTGTATAAAAAAAAGCACTACTGGAGTCCTTCAAAGGTGCATCTCCGAAGAGGAAGGGCGGAAGCTTTTGGCAGAAATTCACGCCAGACTCGGCGGCCACCACGCCGCAGCCCGGGCCCTTGTAAGCAAGGCCTTCCGTACAGGTTTTTATTGGCCGACGGCCCGGGTAGATGCACAGGACTTGGTCCAACGCTGCGTCGGTTGCCAGCTTTTTGCAAACCAAAGCCACATGCCACCCACCGCCCTCCAAACAATCCCCATTACCTAGCCCTTCGCGGTCTGGGGCTTGACATGGCTGGACCCCTTAAAGGGGGAACCCATAAGAAAAAATACTTACTGGTCATGGTGGATAAATTCACCAAATGGATAGAAGCCAAACCTGTTAAAACGGCCGAATCCGGACCGGTGATAGACTTCATATCCGGGGTTGTACACCGTTATGGCGTCCCCCACAGCATCATCACTGACAACGGCACGAACTTCACGGCCGATGAGGTAAAACTCTAGTGCAGCAACATGGGCATTAAGCTCGATTATGCCTCTGTCTATCACCCACAAACTAACGGCCAAGTTGAGCGAGCAAATGGTCTTATCATGAGCGGCATCAAACCCAGATTAGTGCGGTCCTTAAAGGAGTCTAACACGCACTGGGTAGAGGAGCTCGACTCCATACTCTGGGGGCTGCGGACCACGCCGAATCATACTACCGGATACACACCCTTCTTTATGGTGTACGGCGCAGAGGCGGTTCTGCCCTACGACATAATTCATGACTCACCTCGAGTGCGCATGTATGAAGAAAGAGAAGCTGAGCTCGATCGGCAGGACAGTCTGGATACCCTGGAGGAGGAGCGCGACGTGGCAAAAGCCTGTTCTGCATTCTATCAGCAACAGGCTCACAAATACCAAAGCAGAGAAGTATGGGCCAAAACTTATAACGTTGGCGAGCTACTTCTACGCCTGCCGGAGAAGAAAAAGACCAAGCTCGAGCCCAAATGGGAAGGTCCCTTCATTATTGACCAAGTTCTGACCGGTGGAGCGTACCGTCTATGGGATGCATCGAATAATCGACTTGAGCCGAACCCATGGAACGCAGCCAGGCTCCGAAGATTCTACGCCTAGTGCCGGATTCTATGTTCGTCTCCTTCCTCTATCCATTTTTTGCATATACATTATCTGTCTTTTTTCTCTTTCTTTCTTTTATTCTTTCTCAAGGCCTTCAAGGGCCAACTTGTGCCTTGCTTGCACACTATTGACGCGCTAACCGCGCTCATTATACCTGGGGGCTTCTTACACAGAAGCTTAATTATTTATCTGGGCTTCATTCCCCGCACATGTGTTATTCTTCCGCATGTACCTTTTCTTCGCCATTATATGCATCGATATGACTTAAGTTTTGGCCAAGCTGGGTTGCCTGGCTCTTGTATTTATGCCCTACGTTCCCGTTAATTCGGCTAGGGCATAAGGGGAGCACCTCTGCGATTGTTACTGCCGGGTCAGCCGGATGTGTACCTCAGACTGGGTGAAGCCGAAAGCTAGCGTTCTTAAGGGAATATTCGGTCGGTGAACAAAAGATGATTTTTATTTATTTTCCATATGTGCCCCCAGATGTTTTTGCCTGCGTCTCCTCTCGCAGTCCGGACATGCACTTTAGGGCATGCGTACCTAGGGAAAGGAACCCTTAACAGAACTATTCTCCTTGGAAGATGTTTCTTACTACCCATGTAATATAACATAACTAGTTGGGTAGTTGTCTGTTCAAGCACTAATGACCCCTATGCCTAGTTTCCACGCATACCCCGGTTCTTATATAACTGAGCGGGTATTCGGATACACTCCGGACTATCGGGTCCCGAGGTTGAAGCGAAAAGGTCCGCCATGACAAATGATTTACAATCTGGCTAGAAGGCATTATACATGTCACTTTAATTACATAGCCATGTAGACTGACTAAATTCCTCTTCTATACCATCCAACAGGCTGTCTAGCCTACAATCCTGTTGGGAATACTTTGCGGCTAATTCTACTTGCCCATACACTAAGCTAACGGGGATCTCTTTCCCATCGAGCCCCACAGGTCCGACTTCGGCCATGTGGTTTGGGTCAGCCTTGGTATACCGCGTCTTCACCATGGCCCAGGCTTCCCTGGCACCTTGACGGCAGGCCGATATCTTCCATAATCGGAAGCGCCACCGTGCTCCCTTGAGCTTCTCCGGAAGCTCTCCAATGCTTGCTGGCAGGGAGACGGATGGCCACAAGGCCTGGGCAATACCTTGCATCACCCGCTGAACTTGTTCGTGCAGTTGTGAGAGCTCGGGTAGAAGATCAACCGCAAACCCGGGCATCTCCTCCGCGGGACGACCCGTCAGCATACCTGCAGACATAACTCTGTTAGCCGGCTTCTCCGCCACACTCATTTAAGGGTTCGTTCAAGCACTTACTGAAAATGCCGCGTCGAAGCCGCTTATTCTCCTTCACGGAGTCCGCAAGCTGGGCTCGAACATCTTTCAGTTCCACGCTCAGCTTGGTATTGGCGTGTTGGAGATTGTTTTTCTCCTGCATGACCTTAGTCAGCACGCATTCGCCAGCCTTTAGCTGTCGTACGACATGCTGGTCCTCCGGATTCTCTCCGGAGTCATCTACAATATCTATTGTTAGATCTGCAGCCATGCCGCACACTATATGTACCTATCATTCTTTGAAACAAATGTTACCAGCTGGGGACTTTTCAGGTTCCTTCAATGCGGCAACGGCGGCCCGAAGTTGGGTCTTGCATTCCTCCAGCTCCTGTGACAGTCGAGTATTTTTCTGTGTAAGAACCTGCACAATAAATGATCCTTAAATCAGTTGTGCCAAACTGTTTCAAGTCTCAGGGGCTACTGATATATATACTCATCAAATGTTCTTACCCGTACATCCTTTACATATTGGTCCGTGGCTCTGGCTAGACCATTTTGAGCAGCACGGATGTACGCATCTCCCGAGTTGAATGCATCAAACGCCTCTCGGGAGAAACAAGCATCACGGAGTAGGGCTCGGCGACGCCTGTGATTCATGGCGCTCTCCACTTTGGAATTCGTAGCGGATATCTTATCCACATCCTTTGTAGAAGGAGCATCCGACGTGTACCTCGTGTTAGCTTCCGCCTCTGTGTCCGGCCCTGGAGCCCGACTAGTAGAGGCGTGATCGGCGACCTCTCCGGATATTGTTGGAAATATGCCCTAGAGGCAATAATAAAAGTATTATTATTATATTTCCTTGTTCATGATAATTGTCTTTTATTCATGCTATAACTGTATTATCCGGAAATCGTAATACACGTGTGAATACATAGACCACAATATGTCCCTAGTGAGCCTCTAGTTGACTAGCTCGTTGTGATCAACAGATAGTCATGGTTTCCTGGCTATGGACATTGGATGTCGTTGATAACGGGATCACATCATTAGGAGAATGATGTGATGGACAAGACCCAATCCTAAGCATAGCACAAAGATCGTGTAGTTCGTTTGCTAGAGCTTTGCCAATGTCAAGTATCTCTTCCTTTGACCATGAGATCGTGTAACTCCTGGATACCGTATGAGTGCTTTGGGTGTATCAAACGTCACAACGTAACTGGGTGACTATAAAGGTGCACTACAGGTATCTCCGAAAGTATCTATTGTTTTATGCGGATCGAGACTGGGATTTGTCACTCCGTGTAAACGGAGAGGTATCTCTGGGCCCACTCGGTAGGACATCATCATATGTGCAATGTGACCAAGGAGTTGATCACGGGATGATGTGTTACGGAACGAGTAAAGTGACTTGCCGGTAACGAGATTGAACAAGGTATTGGATACCGACGATCGAATCTCGGGCAAGTAAAATACCGCTAGACAAAGGGAATTGAATACGGGATTGATTAAGTCCTTGACATCGTGGTTCATCCGATGAGATCATCGTGGAACATGTGGGAGCCAACATGGGTATCCAGATCCCGCTGTTGGTTATTGACCGGAGAACGTCTCGGTCATGTCTGCATGTCTCCCGAACCCGTAGGGTCTACACACTTAAGGTTCGATGACGCTAGGGTTATAAAGGAAGCTTGTATGTGGTTACCGAATGTTGTTCGGAGTCCCGGATGAGATCCCGGACGTCACGAGGAGTTCCGGAATGGTCCGGAGGTAAAGATTTATATATAGGAAGTCCTGTTTCGGCCATCGGGACAAGTTTCGGGGTCATCGGTATTGTACCAGGACCACCGGAAGGGTCCCGGGGGCCCACCGGGTGGGGCCACCTGCCCCGGGGGGCCACATGGGCTGTAGGGGGTGCGCCTTGGCCTACATGGGCCAAGGGCACCAGCCCCAAGAGGCCCATGCGCCTGGGGAAACCCTAAAGGAAGAGTCCCAGCAGGGGAAGGCACCTCCTAGGTGCCTTGGGGGGGGAGGACTCCTCCCCTGGCCGCCGCCTCCTTGGAGATTGGATCTCCTAGGGGCTGGCGCACCCCCCCTTGGGATCCCTATATATAGTGGGGTAGGAGGGCCTCCCAAATACACCTTATGCCTTTGGTGCAGCCCCTCCCTCTCTCCCAAGTTCTTCTCCTCTCCCGTGGTGCTTGGCGAAGCCCTGCGGGATTGCCACGCTCCTCCACCACCACCACGCCGTTGTGCTGCTGTTGGATGGAGTCTTCCTCAACCTCTCCCTCTCTCCTTGCTGGATCAAGGCATGGGAGACGTCACCGGGCTGTACGTGTGTTGAACGCGGAGGTGCCGTCCGTTCGGCACTTGATCATCGGTGATTTGAATCACGACGAGTACGACTCCATCAACCCCGTTCACTTGAACGCTTCCGCTTAGCGATCTACAAGGGTATGTAGATGCACTCTCCTTCTACTCGTTGCTGGTCTCTCCATAGATAGATCTTGGTGACACGTAGGAAATTTTTTGAATTTCTGCTACGTTCCCCAACAGTGGCATCATGAGCTAGGTCTATTGCGTAGATTCTTTGCACGAGTAGAACACAAAGTAGTTGTGGGCGTTGATGTTGTTCAATATGCTTACCGTTACTAGTCCAATCTTGTTTCGACGGTATTGTGGGATGAAGCGGCCCGGACCGACCTTACACGTACTCTTACGTGAGACAGGTTCCACCGATTGACATGCACTTGGTGCATAAGGTGGCTAGCGGGTGCCAGTCTCTCCCACTTTAGTCGGAACGGATTCGATGAAAAGGGTCCTTATGAAGGGTAAATAGCAATTGGCATATCACGTTGTGGTTTTGCGTAGGTAAGAAACGTTCTTGCTAGAACCCATAGCAGCCACGTAAAACATGCAAACAACAATTAGAGGACATCTAACTTGTTTTTGCAGGGTATGATATGTGATGTGATATGGCCAAAAGGATGTGATGAATGATATGTGATGTATGAGATTGATCATGTTCTTGTAATAGGATTCACGACTTGCATGTCGATGAGTAAGACAACCGGCAGGAGCCATAGGAGTTGTCTTTATTTTTTGTATGACCTGCGTGTCATTAAAGAACGCTATGTAAACTACTTTACTTTATTGCTAAACGCGTTAGCCATAGAAGTAGAAGTAGTCGTTGGCGTGACAACTTCATGAAGACACGATGATGGAGATCATGATGATGGAGATCATGGTGTCATGCCGGTGACGATGATGATCATGGAGCCCCGAAGATGAAGATCAAAAGGAGCAAAATGATATTGGCCATATCATGTCACTATTTGATTGCATGTGATGTTTATCATGTTTATGCATCTTGTTTACTTAGGACGACGGTAGTAAATAAGATGATCCCTTACAAAAATTTCAAGAAGTGTTCTCCCCTAACTGTGCACCGTTGCTACAGTTCGTCGCTTCTAAGCACCACGTGATGATCGTGTGTGATGGATTCTTACGTTCACATACAACGGGTGTAAGACAGTTTTACACAGCGAAAACACTTAGGGTTAACTTGACGAGCCTAGCATGTGCAGACATGGCCTCGGAACACGGAGACCGAAAGGTCGAGCATGAGTCGTATAGTAGATACGATCAACATGAAGATGTTCACCGATGATGACTAGTCCGTCTCACGTGATGATCGGACACGGCCTAGTTGACTCGGATCATGTGATCACTTAGATGACCAGAGGGATGTCTATCTAAGTGGGAGTTCATAAGATGAACTTAATTATCCTGAACATAGTCAAAAGACCTTTTGCAAATTATGTCATAGCTCGCGCTATAGTTCTACTGTTTAGATATGTTCCTAGAGAAAATTATAGTTGAAAGTTGATAGTAGCGATTATGCGATCAGTAGAAAGCTTATGTCCTTAATGCACCGCTCAGTGTGCTGAACCCCAAACGTCGTTTGTGGATGTTTCGAACATCAAACATACACGTTTTGATAACTACGATAGTTCAGTTAAATGGTTTAAGTAGAGGCACCAAAGACGTTTTCGAAACGTCGCGGAACATATGAGATGTTTCGAGGGCTGAAATTGGGATTTCAGGCTCGTGCCCACGTCAAGAGGTATGAGACCTCCGACGATTTTCTTAGCCTGCAAACTAAGGGAGAAAAGCTCAATCGTTGAGCTTGTGCTCAGATTGTCTGAGTGCAACAATCACTTGAATCGAGTGGGAGTTGATCTTCCAGATGAGATAGTGATGTTTCCCCAAAGTCATTGCCACCAAGCTGCTAGAGCTTCGTGATGAACTATAACATATCAGGGATAGATATGATGATCCTTGAAATATTCGTGATGTTTGACACCGCGAAAGTAGAAATCAAGAAGGAGCATCAATTGTTGATGGTTGGTGAAACCACTAGTTTCAAGAAGGGCAAGGGAAAGAAGGGATACTTCATGAAACGGCAAATCAGCTGCTGCTCCAGTGAAGAAACCCAAGGTTGAACCCAAACCCGAGACTAAGTGCTTCTGTAATAAGGGGAACAGTCACTAGAGCAGGATTACCCTAGATACTTGGTCGATGAGAAGGCTGGCAAGGTCGATAGAAGTATATTGGATATACATTATGTTAATGTATACTTTACTAGTACTCCTAGTAGCACCAGGGTATTAGATACCGGTTCGATTGCTAAGTGTTAGTAACTCGAAATAAAAGCTACGGAATAAAACGGAGACTAGCTAAAGGTGAGCTGACAATATGTGTTGGAAGTGTTTCCAAGTTTGATGTGATCTAACATCGCACGCTCCCTCTACCATCAAGATTAGTATTAAACCTGAATAAGTGCTCTTGCACCTAAAGGAATGGTTTATTGAATCTTGATCGTAGGGATACACATTTTCATGCCAAAAGATATAAGATAGTAATGATAGTACCACTTACTTGTGGCACTGCCATGTAAGTCATATTGGTATAAAACGCATGAAGAAGCTCCATGTTGATGGATCTTTGGACTCACTCGTTTTTTTGAAAAGTTTGAGACATGCGAACCATGTCTATTGGTGTATATGCATGAAGAAACTCCATGCAAATGGACCGTTCAAACTCACTTGATTTTGAATCACTTGAGATATGCAAATCATACCACATGGGCAAGATGACTGAAAAGCCTCACTTTTAGTAAAGTGGAACAAGATAGCAACTTATTGGAAGTAACACATTTTGATGTGTGCAGTCCAATGAGTGCTGAGGCATGCAGTGAATATCGTTATGTTCTTACTTCACAGATGATTCGAGTAGATGTTGAGAATATTTACTTGATGAAACACAAGTCTGAATTATTGAATGGTTCAAATAATTTCAGAGTGAAGTAGAAGATCATTGTGACAAGAGGATAAAATGTCTATGATATGATCATAGAGATGAATATCTGAGTTACGAGTTTTGGCACACAACTAAGACATTGTGGAAATTGTTTCGCAATTAATACCGCCTGGAACACCATAATGTGATGGTGTGTCCGAACATCATAGTTGCACCCTATTGGATATGATGCATACCATGATGTCTCTTATCGAATTACCACTATCGTTCATGGGTTAGGCATTAGAGACAACCACATTCACTTTAAATAGGGCACCACGTAATTCCGTTGAGACGACACCGTTTGGAGAAACCTAAGTTGTCGTTTCTTAAAGGTTTGGGGCTGCGACGCTTATGTGAAAAAGTTTCAGGATTAAGCTCGAACCCAAAGCGGATAAAATACATCTTCATAGGACACCCAAAACAGTTGGGTATACCTCCTAATTCAGATCCGAAAGCAATATGGATTGTTTCTAGAATCGGGTCCTTTCTCGAGGAAAAGTTTCTTTCGAAAGAATTGAGTGGGAGGATGGTGGAGACTTGATGAGGTTATTGAACCGTCTCTTCAACTAGTGTGTGACAGGGCACAGGGAGTTGTTCCTGTGGCACCTAAACCAATTGAAGTGGAAGCTTATGATATTGATCATGAAACTTCGGATCAAGTCACTCCCAAATCCTCGTGGGATGACAAGGATGCGTACTACTTCAGAGTGGTACGTAATCCTGTCTTGAAAGTCATGTTGCTAGACAACAATGAACCTACGAGCTATGGAGAAACGATGGTGGGCCCGGATTCTGATAAATGGCTTGAGGCCATAAAATCCGAGAGAGGATCCATGTATGAGTACAGATGGATTTCAAAAGGAAGACGGACAATGATGGTAAATGTCACCATTAAGAAAGCTCGACTTGTCGTTAAGATGTTTTCCGACAAGTTCAAGGAGTTGACTACGATGAGATTTTCTCACTCGTAGCGATGCTAAGAGTCTGTTGGAATTATATTAGCGATTACTGCATTATTTATGAAATCTTGCAGATAGGATGTCAAAACATTGTTTCCTCGACGATTTTCTTGAGGAAAGGTTGTATGTGATACAACCGGAAGGTTTTGTCAATCCCGAAAGATGCTAATAAGTATGCAAAGCTCCAGCAATCCTTCTAAGGACTGGAGTGAGCATCTCGG
Organism: Triticum aestivum; assembly: GCF_018294505.1. Classification (NCBI taxonomy): domain Eukaryota; kingdom Viridiplantae; phylum Streptophyta; class Magnoliopsida; order Poales; family Poaceae; genus Triticum; species Triticum aestivum. The sequence continues at coordinate 272,268,574 of NC_057806.1, forward strand.
AGTTGGAATGTATGCTTTGATGATGATCAAAGATTTTGGGTTTGTACAAACTTTATGAGAAACTTGTATTTCCAAAGAAGTGAGTGGGAGCACTATAGAATTTCTGATGAGTATATGTTGTTGACATATTGATGATCAGAAATGATGTAGAATTTCTAGAAAGCATATAGGGTTATTTTGAAAGCATTTTTCAATAGAAAACCTGGATTAAGCTACTTGAGCATTAAGCATCAAGATCTATAAGGATAGATCAAAACGCTTAATGGTACTTTCAAATGAGCACATACCTTGACATGATCTTGAAGGTGTTCAAGATGAACCAGTCAAAGAAGGAGTTCTTGCCTGAGTTGTAAGGTACGAAGTTAAGACTTAAAGCTCGACCACGGCAGAATAGAGAGAAAGGACGAAGGTCGTCCCCTATGCTTAAGACGTAGGCTCTTCAGTATGCTATGCTGTGTACCGCACCTGAAGTGTGCCTTGCCATGAGTCAGTCAAGGGGTACAAGAGTGATCCAAGAATGGATCACAGGACAGCGGTCAAAGTTATCCTTAGAAATTAGTGGACTAAGGAATTTTTCTCGATTATGGAGGTGGTAAAAGAGTTCGTCGTAAAGGTTACGTCGATGCAAGCTTAACACCTATCCGGATAGCTCTAAGTAGAGATACCGGATACGTATTATGGGGCAACAATTTAGAATAGCTCCAAATGGAACAGTTATTTGGAATAGCTCCAAATAGAGCGTGGTAGTTGTATCTAGGAGATGACATAGAGATTTGTAAAGCACACACGGATCTGAAAGGTTCAGACCCGTTGACTAAAACCTCTCTCACAAGCAACATGATCAAACATAAAACTCATTGAGTGTTAATCACATAGTGATGTGAACTAGACTACTGACTCTAGTAAACTCTTGGGTATTAGTCACATGGCGATGTGACCTGTGAGTGTTAATCACATGGTGATGTGAACTAGATTATTGACTCTAGTGCAAGTGGGAGACTGTTGGAAATATGCCCTAGAGGCAATAATAAAAGTATTATTATTATATTTCCTTGTTCATGATAATTGTCTTTTATTCATGCTATAACTGTATTATCCGGAAATCGTAATACACGTGTGAATACATAGACCACAATATGTCCCTAGTGAGCCTCTAGTTGACTAGCTCGTTGTGATTAACAGATAGTCATGGTTTCCTGGCTATGGACATTGGATGTCGTTGATAACGGGATCACATCATTAGGAGAATGATGTGATGGACAAGACCCAATCCTAAGCATAGCACAAAGATCGTGTAGTTCGTTTGCTAGAGCTTTGCCAATGTCAAGTATCTCTTCCTTTGACCATGAGATCGTGTAACTCCTGGATACCGTATGAGTGCTTTGGGTGTATCAAACGTCACAACATAACTGGGTGACTATAAAGGTGCACTACAGGTATCTCCGAAAGTATCTATTGTTTTATGCGGATCGAGACTGGGATTTGTCACTCCGTGTAAACGGAGAGGTATCTCTGGGCCCACTCGGTAGGACATCATCATATGCGCAATGTGACCAAGGAGTTGATCACGGGATGATGTGTTACGGAACGAGTAAAGTGACTTGCCGGTAACGAGATTGAACAAGGTATTGGATACCGACGATCGAATCTCGGGCAAGTAAAATACCGCTAGACAAAGGGAATTGAATACGGGATTGATTAAGTCCTTGACATCGTGGTTCATCCGATGAGATCATCGTGGAACATGTGGGAGCCAACATGGGTATCCAGATCCCGCTGTTGGTTATTGACCGGAGAACGTCTCGGTCATGTCTGCATGTCTCCCGAACCCGTAGGGTCTACACACTTAAGGTTCGATGACGCTAGGGTTATAAAGGAAGCTTGTATGTGGTTACCGAATGTTGTTCGGAGTCCCGGATGAGATCCCGGACGTCACGAGGAGTTCCGGAATGGTCCGGAGGTAAAGATTTATATATAGGAAGTCCTGTTTCGGCCATCGGGACAAGTTTCGGGTCATCGGTATTGTACCGGGACCACCGGAAGGGTCCCGGGGGCCCACCGGGTGGGGCCACCTGCCCCGGGGGGCCACATGGGCTGTAGGGGGTGCGCCTTGGCCTACATGGGCCAAGGGCACCATCCCCAAGAGGCCCATGCGCCTGGGGAAACCCTAAAGGAAGAGTCCCAGCAGGGGAAGGCACCTCCTAGGTGCCTTGGGGGGGGGAGGACTCCTCCCCTGGCCGCCGCCCCCTTGGAGATTGGATCTCCTAGGGGCTGGCGCACCCCCCCTTGGGATCCCTATATATAGTGGGGTAGGAGGGCCTCCCAAATACACCTTATGCCTTTGGTGCAGCCCCTCCCTCTCTCCCAAGTTCTTCTCCTCTCCCGTGGTGCTTGGCGAAGCCCTGCGGGATTGCCACGCTCCTCCACCACCACCACGCCGTTGTGCTGCTGTTGGATGGATTCTTCCTCAACCTCTCCCTCTCTCCTTGCTGGATCAAGGCATGGGAGACGTCACCGGGCTGTACGTGTGTTGAACGCGGAGGTGCCGTCCGTTCGGCACTTGATCATCGGTGATTTGAATCACGACGAGTACGACTCCATCAACCCCGTTCACTTGAACGCTTCCGCTTAGCGATCTACAAGGGTATGTAGATGCACTCTCCTTCTACTCGTTGCTGGTCTCTCCATAGATAGATCTTGGTGACACGTAGGAAATTTTTTGAATTTCTGCTACGTTCCCCAACAGATATTGTCCGGCGAGCGTTCTTCCTTCTAGGAAACACGGGTGTTATTATGTTTTTAAAGACGACAACCACGGAGTGAGGTGTTGCATCATACCTCTGCGCCGGTGTCTCCGTCCGGACCGCCTTCCTTTTTAGCCTGTCCGGCTTTGAAACCCCTTGTTGGCGGGTCGCCGCAGGCTCGGCATGGTGTCCCGAGGGCCTTCCCTATAAAACACCATTTGTATACGGTAGGTGAAGTGCATAAAAGGAAATCCTTTTCAAAGCTTGGGACTCCGGTCTCATTTACCTGCGAGGCTGGGAGTAGCCCAGGGTAGTCGGCTATAATGGCCACCATGGCGTCATGACAGCTTAGCTGATAGAAAATTCTATCAATCAGCTCCACGAATATGTCTGGATCCTCTTTCAGGCCGAGGTCGAGGACCCGCTCAGGATCCTCCGGTTGTGGAGGTGGGCTATTGATCTCCCCTACCGCCTTACGCAGTTCCTGCGATGAAATGGCAAGGTAAATATTTATCACGAAAACAAGGGTAGGATGGAAGTAAAAAGAGCGGAAGCTCACCCAGCTTCGAGGGTTGTTCATGGAGAATCCATCCCGTGGCTTGATTCAGAGGAACTCCTCTTCTTCCCCCTTATACAGATCGGATAGAATTTTTGCTAGAGCAGCAACTGAGTCTGGTCCCTTGTGCCCGCAGCGAGTGGCATCATCTTCCCCGTTTAAGTGCCACATGGGGTGGCCTCGATATTGAAGTGGCTGCACCCCCCGCATAATGCATATTGCCATAACCTCGGTTATGGTCGGTCCTGATTTGGCCAACAACTTTATCCAGCCCATCAGATAAAATACGTCTCTATCATCTTCCTCTTGTGGGCTCCGTGGGCGCCAGCTTAGGCGTTTCTTCAAAGGGGCGTTGTCGAACTCAGGAAGACCAATCCAGATAGGATCCGGGAGAGGAACATCCTCCATATAAAACCACTCCGAAGGCCATTCCTCGGACGTCTTCTTCGGGGTACCGGATAGGTATCCAGTCCCGGCGATGCGCCATACTTCGGCTCCGCCCACTTGATATATTGATCCCCTCTGTGTACGGGGCACACGGCAGAACAACTTCTTCCATAGTGCAAAATGAGCTTCGCAACCCAGAAACAGCTCGCAAAGGGCTACGTAACCAGTGATGTGCAGTATGGAGGCAGGGGTGAGGTTGTGCAACTAGAGGCCGTAGAATTCCAGGAGCCCTCGGAGAAATGGATGGATTGGAAATCCGAGTTCCCTTAACAAATAAGGGACAAGGCATACCCGCTCTCCCTTAGAGGGGTTGGGAAAGCTCTCCGCTTGCTCCCCGCCATTATAGGTGGCGAGCCCGGCTCGAACCGGGACCATATACGCTGGAGGGAGGAATCCCTGCACTACAAAAAAAGACACGTCCGTGACATTTTGGGCCAAACGAATTTTTTTTCTGTCATACATATGACACTTCTATGACGATAATTGTGACAAAACCCGGTATCATCATAGATGTGGTGGGCTCCTACTTCTATGACAAAAAATCATGACAGAAAATGGGCTTTTCGTCCTGGGCGGACCGGAGACGCAGCTGCATGACATTCTTTGGGCCGTCCATGATGAAAAAAACCGTGGTAGAAGCGAGGGGGAGGAAAATTTCGGGGAGTTCCCGGTTATGGTGGGAGGTCGGGGGCCGAGGGATGCACGTTTCTCTCGTACACGTACACGCGTGTGTGCGAGGCGTTGGCTCTAACTGAATCCGAGCGAGGCGTTGGGCTCTAACTGATCCCAGCGATTGCACTGCAGGCTAGCTACGCGTTACTGAACCCGATTGATCGATCGATGGCTGTTAACTAAACCCGATCGAGGGATTCCTTCGCTACTGCTGCTAACTGAAGCCGATCGATGCTGCCTCTGGATGAACAGTGAGCGTTGCGGGGGGGGGGGTTGGATGAACAGTTCCTGGTGGGGGTGGATGAACAGGACCCCGTGGTGTTGCCTCTGGTTGAACATGACCCCGATCGATCGAGCCGGTTGGGGCTGGATGAACAGGACCCCGTGGAGGGCTGGATGAACAGGACCACCCCGTGGAGGGTAGGATGAACAGTAGACGGTGGAGGGAAGGATTAACAGTAGCCCGTGGAGGGGTGGTTGAACAGGAGCCCGTGGAGAGGGGTGGTTGAACAGTAGCCGGTGGAGTAGCGCGCGGTGGAGGCTGGATGAACAGGAGCCCGTGGATGAACAGTCGCAGGTGGAGGCTGGAGGAGGTCGACGGTGGATGAACAGTAGCTCGTGGAGGCTGGAGGGGGTCGACGGTGGAGATGAACAGTATCCCGTGGAGTCCCGTTTTGCGGTACGCCACACCCCTCCCGATGAACAGGACCCCCGTTTCGACCGTAGCGCTCCAACACAAGTCCGTTTCGTCCGTTTTGCGGTACGCCACACCCCTCCCGATCAACAGGACCCCCGTTTCGACCGTAGGAGGTCCGTTTCCTCCGTTTTGCGGTACGCCAGACCCCTCCCGATGAACAGGATCCCGTTTCGAACGTGGCCGGTCGAACACAAGGCCGTTTCCTCCGTTCTGCGGTACGCCAGGCCTCGTTTCCATCGCCTGTTCCGTCCAAGCCCTCCCGATGAACACGACGCATTCCGTTGCCTCCCCATGAACACGACGCATTCCGTTGCCTCCCCATGAACACGACGACGACGCTGTTTCTCCGTTCCGACCCAGCCATGTACACGAGCCCTGGCCGTACGTATGCGCGAGTAGGCGTTCGAGACCCCGCCCGTATGTACACATACGTGGCCGTATTTTCTTTCTTGCACCCTGGCCGCTGTACGTACGTGTACATGCTACGTGCGCGCCTCTACTACGACACGTGCGCGCCTCTACATCGACCAGTATATATGTACGTACACGTTCGCGACCAGAATGACAACGCTACGTACGCTTCGACCAGGTGGGTCCCGACTGTCAGGCACTTCCTTGCGTGCGAAGATGTAGCTGGTGGGTCCCAGCAGTCAGGGGGGCGAATCGTTTTTTTTTTGCCCGGACGCACTTCCTTGCGTGCGAAGGTGTAGCTGGTGGGTCCCAGCAGTCAGGGGGGAAACGTTTTTTTCGCGAAATACGGTGGCCCGTCCGGTGGGTCCCCGCTGTCAGGTGGAGGAATAATTATTTTGCACGTAATAAGGAGGCACTTCCTTGCTGCGGCCGTGGACCCAGCTGTCAGCCTCTCTACGTACAGTCCATGTCCGATGGAAGTCGTTCCTTGACCACGTTGACCATGCCGCGCCGAGAGCACCAGGGCGGTGGACGACGGTGAGGCCTAGGAAGGGGACGACAGGGAGCCGGGGAAGACGCGACAGTGGAAGCCCGCGCGGAGAGGAGTACGAGGGTTCACTGGTTCGGCTGCGGTGTGAGGCTGCCGTCGCCGCAGGGCCTGGCCAGCGGTGGGAATAGTAGGGGGCGGTGAGGCCTTCACGGCAGCACAGCCGGCCACGGGAGGCAGGAGCATGCGGCACGACCGGCGCTACTTTGGGCGGCTGGAGCAAGAAGACCAGAGGTTGAAGAAGCACTACGACCGTTGGATGGACATCGTACGGTCACTGGAGCTAGAATCGTTCATATTGACTAAAGTTGACAAAGGCCCCCGTCCCAGTCAACTTAGTAGGCCCACAAGTCAGCCTCCCACCATGGTGGGTCCCAGCTAGCAGGGGGAGTATTCATTTTTTTGTGCGTAATAAGGAGGCACTTCCGGTGGGTCCGAGCTGACAGCGGGGGGAACGTTTTTTTCGCGAAATACGCTGGCCCGTCCGGTGGGTCCGAGCAGTCAGGGGGAAACATTTTTTTCGTGAAATAAGGTGGCCCGTCCGGTGGGTCCCTGCTGTAAGGTGGAGGAATAATTATTTTGCACGTAATAAGGAGGCACTTCCTTGCGGCCGCCTAGACCCAGCTGTCAGCCTCTCCACGTACAGTACTCTTCCGATGGAAGTCGGTCGTTGACCACGTTGACCACGCCGCGCCGAGAGCACCAGGGCGGTGGTCTGGACGACGGCGAGGCCTAGGAAGGGGACGACGCGGAGCCGGGGAAGACGCAGCAGTGGAAGCCCGCGCGGAGAGGAGTACGAGGGTTCACTGGTTCGGCTGCGGTGTGAGGCTGCCGTCGCCGCAGAATAACAGGGGGTGTGGGTGAGTGGAGGGATGGCCTGGCCAGCGGTGGGAGTAGTATGGGGGCGGTGAGGCCTCCGCGGTAGCACAGCCGGCCACGGGAGGCAGGAGCAGGCAGCACGACCGGCGCTGCTTTGGGCGGCTGGACCAAGAAGACCAGAGGTTGAAGAAGCACTACGGCCGTTGGATGGACATCGTACGGTCACTGAAGCTAGAAACGTTTATTATTGACTAAGTTGACAAAGCCCTTGGTACGCTCCAACTTAGTAGGCCCACAGGTCAGCCTCCGAAACGGTGCGCCCCAGATGTCAGGGGGAGGAATCATTTTTTGGGCGGCCGAAGCTAAGAATATCCGAGATTGAAGAAGAAGCACGACATCCGTTGGATAGACATCCAACGGCCACTGCTGCTAGAACCGTGTGTTGACTATAATAAGTTGGCAAAGCCTTGCATACGCGTCAACTTATTTTTTTAGGGGACGCGTCACTTAGTAGGCCCACAAGTGTGTGGCAGAGAACTTATAGCCCATTTGCGTTTTGTAAGAATGTACAACCCATTTTGGAATTCTAATGGAATTTACAACAACCCATTTACAGTTTGTTAAAAGTACAACCCATTTTCTAGCTAGGACAATGATTAATAATTTCAACCAACCGTTGAAGACAGAATTCAATAAAATTTCCCACATTTTGATGGGCTCCGAAATATTTTTATCCCGAAATTTCTAGTCAGATTAAATATAAATTTGTATTACGTAAAAATCCAACGAAACATTGCGCGCGCAACAATGAAAATTTAAGATTTTCAAAATCCATAAATAATATTTTATAAACTAATTTCGTGTTTGGTGCATTTTTTTATAGTTACTGCCCAGTTTTTATAATTACATCCCATTTATTATTTTTAAAGCCCATTTTCCTGTTAAGCCTAATGCATCCCTCCTAGGAAAGATTTGCAGCCCAGCGGGGCGGAGAATAACAAGTTGACCTTGCCTGGGTATTCCTCAAAAAGACGTATAGCTGGGCTAGCCATTTTCATCTTGAAAAAATTAGTATCTGGGCTGGATATCTGGCCTGGGCTAGACGGGCCACAGCCCGCCCAGTTAATACCCTGCTCTCCTCTGAACAACAACGAAATCATCGCCAAGAAAAACTCTGCAGTGCTCACGCCTCAAAAACACAAATACTGCTCGAGCTGCTTGGTCCCAGCTGTCGGCCGCACCTTGTGCAATTCTCTCGTTTATATTGACTACATAGGTTGACAATGGTGTGGGACCGTGATGTCACGAAACCAGGAGAAAGCAAAAAAATATAGTTGTACATAATAAGGAGGCACTTGCGTACGTACGGCTATGGCCCTAGTGGGTCCCTAGTGTCATCCAGTCAAAATAAAGTCATCTCCTGAATCCTCATGTTCGTTGACGATGTTAACAATGCTCGGCGCCACGGCGAGCGCAACAACTCGAAGGACAACGGAGAGGGCCTCGCGGGCCCTACGGATGGTCTGATACAGCGCCCGCTACTCATTCAGGAAGCCAGGATCATCGGACACCTATGAGCACCTTCGAGAAACTGAGACGGCATGAAACGGTAAGGCCGCGCTTGGGAGCTCTGGTTTATTTCAAACCTGTATTAACATACAAGTGTAATTTACTCGTCATCGAAAACAACGCGTAAAATACAGGCGTAATGAAACCGAGGGCCCGAGGTCTGTAAGTAAAACCGGCGGGTTACGCGTGTAATTTGAGAGACCAGTGTATATTTTACGAGCACTGCTATATGGACGACATTACCAGACGATACATGCACGACGTGCGTATCATGCCATCCATGGGCAAGGCTGAAACAGCAGCTAACGGCTGGATTAGCAATCGTCCGAGTGTCGTTCAGCGTTTTTATCGTGTGTCAAGTACTTCCGATATTTTACTAGTCGAAATCGACCAACCAAGCGCCTTCGCCCGAGACCATCTGCTTTAATTTACAAGCGTCAGTTTTACAAGCGGTTTTGGTTGGAAAACGACGATCCAATCACGGCCTAATATCATGAGTTGGTCGGAAGATCATATGGTTTCACGTCTAACCTACCCGACTTGTCGTATAGGCTATGAATGAAACATCAGACGATGAACTTCTTAAGCACGGAAACAACAGAAGAGGATGATCTTCTTAACAAGCAAATCACTGGCATTAGATCGACATGCAAAACAATACGAAGCATTATTCTCAGGAGGCACGGTGAACAGCTCGTGATGCCGCATGCCACAACATTCCAAGCTCAACTTTGCAATCAAACACAAGGCCTGGCATTACATAGACAATATTCAGAACAAACTCTTAACACAGGAATATCTCAGCAGAGTAACTATTTACTTCTAAACTGAACACAGGAATAGGAAAAAACACTCGACGCTGCTCACAGCAAGGGCGTCCCACTCAAAAATATCAAATGCATGTCTTCTGGCTAACATCAATGAGCAAATTTTGACAAGGTTTTCCAATTCCAATATATTAAACTAACGTCTTCTTGCTAACATCAATGATTAAACTTTGACAAGCTTTTCCCATTCAAAATATGTAATGCCTATGATCGTGGAGTCCTGTCGTAGCTTTTATACTTGTTTGGGCACTTTTTGCCCAGGGCACTCCACGTATTGTTAAATTGCCAATGGTCTCTGCAGACTAGTCATGTCACCGGTGTCTAATAATACTCTGTAAAGCTTCTCGGTCATTCCTTCTGTAATGTAGCGCAAACAGTGACTGCTTCTTTCTGCAAAGTGGAACGACCAACTAGACCCAGTAATGCAGCAGTTTGCCTTACACATTGGCTCCTTTTGTGCAGTTCAACTAAAATCGAAGTCGGAATAAAACCGAGCTTTAATTTTGATATCCCTGTAAGCAACAATAGGTATAAGGGAAACAATTACTAAGAAATAACGGTTGATGACTTGTACTCCCAGAAGAAAAGCATCTACTGATCTACTTTATCTTAATGGGAAACAAAGCAGGAGAGTAGCAATTCTCCATCAGTGTGATTCATTCATATTGACTGAGACATTATCTTAACAATGCCTTGTTTCAACATGTATAAAGAACGACAAAGCTTATAAAGGGGGTGATGCTGAATTTGTTGTAACAAAGCAACAAGCATCATGTCTGGGTTGGTCCCATTTTTGTTCACTACTTAATGGGAAAAGACAGCAATACAATAGCTTCAATTCATCATTTATTTAAAACAGTACCAATACAAGTAGCACAACATCTCAAAACACACTGCACGATCATGTGGATGAAGGCAAGTACCAACCTGTCATGACGCACACAAGATCACGTACGAATCTGCCAACACGAATAGGAAATCCAATCTCGTTTTGTGCAGTTGCACTGAAATCAAGCAAAGTGTTTCGCGTAGCGAAGCAAAATGTCACAATAGCAACAAGTTGAATAGATATCCCTGTATAAACAGAGGCAAAAAAGGAATCAATTACTGGCTAATAAAGGAGGATGAAACATGCGGCCACAAAAATGGTAATCCCGCCAATCCCTAACAAGTGTTGCAGTTTTGAAATAAGATTCAGTAGTTAATTCTGAGAGTGGCATCAATTACTGGCTTATAAAGGGGGTGATGCTGAATTTGTTGTAACAAAGCAACAAGCATCATGTCTGGGTTGGTCCCATTTTTGTTCACTACTTAATGGGAAAAGACAGCAATACAATAGCTTCAATTCATCATTTATTTAAAACAGTACCAATACAAGTAGCACAGCATCTCAAAGCACACTGCACAATCATGTGGATGAAGGCCTGTACTGACCTTTCATGAGACGACCAACATAAAATACGAATCTACCAACACGAATAGGAAATCCAATCAAGTTTTGTGCAGTTGCACTGAAATCAAGCAAAGTTGCCGGTGTGACATTTAAGTTTTCTATAGCAACAAGTTGAATAGATATCCCTGTTTTAAGAGGCAAAAAAGAAAACAATTACTGGCCAATAAAGGAGGATGAAACATGCGGCCACAAAAAGAAGCATCTACCTTATCTTGATGGAAAACAAAGTATAGGACAGTGGCATTTCTAAAACGGTTGCATTGATTCATATTAACAGAGAAATTCTTTTAAAACAGATCAGTAGTTAATTCTGAGATTAACAACAGCAAAATAGCTGCATGGGACATGCCAGCACCATGTGCGTCCACACGTATAAATGGGTGATGCAGAGTATGTAGCCAAGCAGCATATATGCGCTGGTCCCATATTTGTTCTCTTTGAACCTTCTTCCTATGTGAGGGCAGCAAATCTAGTCGTGCACAAACTACCCGACCCCCCAGTTTCTTTCCCTTTTCAACAAAGAGATCGGTTCCTTACAGATGTGTGTACTGGGTTACCCCCTTTTCCCTTTTCGACCTACAAAGCGGCTGGATAGCCAGTCTATACTACTTTCCGCCCCTCCTTTCCTCATTGAACCACGTCCTAGATTCTTGCTCCAGCCCACCGCACCCTTCATTCCTCTTTGAACCAAGACCTAGATTCGACTACAGATCGAAAAAGATCCACATGCAGCTAGAGCAACGACGGTTTCAAAGAAACTTATACCTTAGGGTCGTCGGGATGTGGCAAGGCGTGCGGCGGGAGGCCGGATCTGCCCACACTAAGTACGGCAGCGAGGAAGAAGGGGTCGGTGGCCCTCCTGCACAGGCGCTGGGTGAAAGAGAACAGCGTAGCCGACAGTGGATTGCCTCCCTCGCCGAAGGCGATAGAGTGAACGCTGCACCTCCTCCCCTTCCCGGTGCGACGGGATACGGACGCCTCCTTCACCAGCTGTGAGGGGGGAGAGAGAGACAAGAGGCCAACGCAGTCTTGTTTAGATCTGGTGAAGAGAGGGTGAGAGACTGTGAATATAGCAAACCCTAGCAAATGTATCTAGACTCATTTTAGTGCTAGATACCTCCGTATCTAGACAAATCTAAGACAAGTAATTCGGAACGGAGGGAGTAACATATATGTAGTGCGGCGAGCGTGTGGAGAGTGCAAACCCGAGCGAACAAGCGCTGAGGCTCCCGCTTATATATATATATACTACTGTAGTACGGACTGAGCTCCGGTGCCTTCACTGCACCTGCTTTTGGCTGTATGACAGGTGAGCCAGCCACATTTTGGGCCCACCTGTCGTAAAACCCTAGCGAAAATTGCACCAACGTGAAAGACGACTGCGTCTCCAACGCAACCAAGGTGAACTGACGAAGGATATCATCTTTGTGCGTAACAAGCAAAGAGCACTGATGGAAGACAGCTTGTTTTTCGTCGAAAATCGATCAGCTTCACCAGCCGACGCAACCATGAGGCGCAACCATGAGCATCGATAGGTCATCATGGTGATGCATCATCCATTTGGCATCAAGTTTGGGTGAGGCACCTAAGAAGTTCGACAAATCCTCACTGTGGTCTGTTTCTTCTCAGTAATCAAGCTCGAGGAAGGAAGAACCACGTGGCAGAGGACAGTGAGGCGGAACAACAATGGCCATCCAATTTTGTGCAGTTCCACTAAAATTGAGGAAGACATGCCCGGGTATGGAGACACGCATCGCTGTTTCCAAAAATATAAAAAAGGGTTAGCAACGACATCTCAATTGTCAATAAGAATTAATGAAAAGTACACCAACAAACAGAAGCATCATAATTATCTTGATGGGAACTAAACCAGGATACCCGAGAAAAAAAGCATTTCTTCATTTAACCAGTGATAGTACTACCACCATATGGACAATGACCGCACAACCACCATGTACTTTTTGTCGAAACAACATGTATACCTCCACCGAGGCATAAATCAGGACAACTTTTTGAGTGGCATTTCCTCTATAATAGTACTAGTAGGTGATGTTGGACCAGCCGACGAACCCTAGCTACTATGCATGGGGAGCTGGGGAGTAGTCGCATAGAAGAAAACCCGCACGCAGCGACCTGGGGAGCTGGACCAGTACAAGAAGTTATACCTCAGGTGGGCGAGATGTCGTTTAGGCGGGCGGGCGGGATCTGCCCACACGACGGCAGCGAACAAGGGCGCGGAGGATCTTCGTCCGCGCCAGCGCCGGCTCCGAGAGGACGGTGCGCATCGGCTTCCTCCGTCGCCGACGGCGACAACGTCAACGCTGCACCTCCTCACCTCCCGCAGCGGACGGGATTCGGCCGGATCTGTGACCACCGGTGAGGAGAGAGATAGAGTGGACACTGTCATCTTGTTTTGATATGGAGAGGGTGAGAGAGCGAGACGCGAGAAACTCTATCAAACAAGAGGCTATAATGGAGTAAAAAAATCTCTCCATAGCAGTGGTTTTAAATAGAATACGCGCGTTCCCGGAAAAAAGAAACGAAAACTGGCGGACAATTTTTTAAGGGTCTGTCTAGGACACATCTAGATGTGACATAGTTATGTCACATATAAGTTGATGTCCACTCTGTTTGTGGTCTTTTCCTAGTTTTTTTGTTTCTTGTTGCTACATTATATACTTGTGGGAGCTTAGATGTGATATCCTTAAATAACATCTAGATGTGAATTAGACAAACTGATTTTCTAACGTACCAAGAAAGAAAACTCGATCAAAAACACGCCCCCGCTTCCAGGTCGCGAGAGTCGTCGCGCACACACACATAGACATAGACATGCATATCCGTGTTTACGTAAAATTCCATTTCCATCTCCATCTCCAATCATATTTGTCCAACTGGCACATTATTTACGTTGTTAATTATATACGCAGCAATATTAACGTACATCATCTCTTGTTTGCGCACGTCCGGACCGCTGCCACGGCCGGTCCTGACCAACCCGAACCCTCTTCATCACCCGCGCGTGCTTCCCGCCCGAAACGGTCAGTGCCGCATTCATGCCCGGCCAGAGCGGACGCGACCTCTCACTGGCGCCGGCATTGATTGCGGCACGCCGGCCGAGAGAGCGTCGCCCGCGCCGCTTCCGGGTGCACGCGGCTGCTCCGCGTTCAAAGGTCGCAATAGCCGGCTACAACATGCGCGATCTCTTCCAGTAGTAAGTTCTTGGGAGTCCGTGCTACAGCTAGCTGTCCTCCCCCAACTCGTCAATCTCTTCCAGTAGTGCTAGTACTCCATGGCGCGATCCATCGACAAGCAGGCGGGAAAGTTATGGTATACTACTCGGTTTGCGGTGAGTGGCATGCCGAGCGACCGTGTGGGGTCGAGCCGTGGAGGAGGGTGAGACACGAACACGACAGACGTGATTTAAACGTTGGTTTTGCTCGATGGCGCGATCCAACGAAACGAAACGTTGGTTTCTCTCCGTTTCCATTTTTTCTCCGGAAAAACGGAAACTTTTCCACTCCATTTTCATTCCTATTCCAAGGTTGCCCCGTTACAACATTCCATCAAATACAAAGGAAAACTAACACGCATGCTGATGCATCTCAATGATTCACAGATCATAGCCAATATTTACTTCACAACTAAAGAAAAAAGTTGTGAGAGCGTGTACGATAGAAAAACTACTGATGGGGTCACTACGACTTAAACCCTAAACCCTAAACATGATTTAATTTCCTGGCCAGGTAGAACCTGTCGAAGGAAAGACGGCTGGCACCCTCGGATCATACGATGCTTTTGTGCAGTTCCACTAAAATCGACCTGAGCATCCCTGATGGCAAAGATATTGAAGAAGTGTGATTAGAATAATAGTATTGGCACTAGTTCATGAGACATAAACTCATCACAAGTAGAAGCCGGTAGAAGTAGAGAAAGATCGACATGGAGATGGAGCTACGGCAGTGGAGCAAGCCGGCTCCAAAAGGAAGATGGACTACCTGGGACGTCGGGCTGTAGCTAGAAGGGAACTTGGGACGCGGCATCGACCCATACCGCGGTGACCCCCGATTGGGATGCACCGACTGTTGGTTTTCTTCCTCGCCGATGTCGACCGCGTCTACGCAGAACATTGTTCCCTTCCCCTAGCTGCGGGATCAATCCCGTCGTTCTATGCTTGTGAAGAGAGCAACCTAAGCAAGCAGGCTTGTAGCTTAGGCTCATGCTAGTGTATATATAGTGGTTTTATTTTTCTCTCCATATCAACCATTTTATATTGAGTACGTGTCATTCAAGAGTGTAATGATGGTTGCTTCTTCCGACTAACTTACTGTGTGATTTGACTGCTCCTTAGTGGCCCCTACACGTACTCCCCCTACGTGTATGCAACAGTCAGACGTACATATGGACGCAAAAACGCGTGCGACGCCCTAAGGCATGCATGTCCGAGCACACGACGGAACACACACGGTCATGCTCAAGTGCTCAACCTACACGTGCATGCACACACATACTCAGTCAGGGTGAGCTAGTGACCGTATGAACACCGGGAAAAAAAATATTGAGCGCAATGAGCATATTATGAAGTCCACTGATCGTATTTTTACAAATATACAGTGACAGACAGTGTATTTATCTCGTTTGAAATTAAGCCATATTAACCGGAGAGGAGGCAGCATGGACTAGCATTACTTTGCTGTGTCCCGTCAACTTGTCGAACGAGGAGAAGGTTGCAGGGTGGGAGAAGCTTGCGCACGATGGCTCGCAGGACAAGGAGAAACTTTTGACTAATGCAAGCTCTCCCTCGCTTAGGCGGTAGACGTGCAACAATTAATTCGGTGTCAGATTGCCAGAAGCATACACTATACTACTAGTGCTATTATTGTTCGACTTCCCGAACAGCCAAGCGCAAAGTTTACTAGTACTACTACTATAGTCCATAAATATAACGCCCCGAGACCGATGTGCCATGTGTCTTTCAGTTATTCGCTGTTGTTGCCATGTCATTCGCTTGCGTGTTGCATTTCATCATGTCATCATGTGCATTGTGTGTTTTTCATACATATTAAGTTGTTGCATGTTCCATGCATGAATCTTGCTTCATCACCTTCTCCTTCCCTCTCACTTCCTTCTTCTTTCATGTCTTTGCAAGCGACCTTATTCCTCCTCCATTAATGTTCATCTTTTCCCTATAAATCTTGCCTCTTTCCTACACCCTCTCTGTCAGACTTCATCCCATTTGAAGTTGTTTTGGTCAGGTTCAAAAATGATTGAAGTTTGAGAATAATTCAAACTCTAATTATTTTTCTACCTTCTAAAAATGCCTGAGCAATTTATTCAAACCCTACATAAATCCAGGGTTCCAGATATATAGTTATATATCTCATATCTCTAACCAAAAACCCCTGGATTTTCCCCTTTGTTGGTTGTTTATTTATATAAACAATAATTTATAAAGGAAAGAATTTAGAGGGAGAGGGAGCCAGCAGCCAGGCCGGCCTGCTTCCTCGAGGCCCAGCAGGCCCATCTACCCCCACTCCTTTCCTAACCCTAAACCTCTCCCTGGCCCGACCCTCATCTCCTGGCTCCAAAGTTGTGATGGTATCTAGTGTCTCCCAGCGAGATTTGTTCCTTCTCTTAACAGTTACTATTAAGGTATAACAGTGATGTGCTACTCTGCTGGTCCTTTAGATGTCAAAAAGATTATGTGTTGTGCTAGCTAGCGACTTTTATCTCCCCGTGGATGCAGATTTCAGAATATGTTTAGTTACGACGTACCACAAAGCTGATCTTTTTAACATTTGATTGCCGTGCTTAATACCACAGTTAGGTAGTTCGACTCTTAGACACTGGTCTTTTTAATATCAGACTTAAACAACTACAGTTCTAAATAGCAGTAGTTCTTCTGAATTTCTACCTATTTATTTCACTATTGTGGTTTCAAAATCCAATAGCCCTGCTGTTAGTTAATGCTCTATTTATATTTTTTGCCAACAGAACAAATTTATGTTTCCAGCAAAAAAGTTGGCCAGCCCCAGCAAAAAAAAAGAACAGTTCCAGCAAAAAAAGATCGCCGCCGTGGTCACAGGTACTAAATGGTTCCACTGTACATCTCTGTAGTTATTTGGCTGAAGGTGCGCATTAGTGGTTAGCTGTGATAATACAAATAGTAAACATGTTATACCAGGTAGCAGAACTTCACGAAAATTTGCTGAAGGAGTTGCATCATCCTTGATCAAATATTATTTTTATTATTCCTTCTTGGTTTTAGACAATAACATTAGAGAATCTAAATCCTTTTACCGCGCATCAGTACATGTAATAGAGCAACTCTTGGTGCAACTAGCTGCAGCAAAGACCAACTTGACTTGATGGTATTTTTGATCTGTTCACCTACCCTCCCTCGCTCAATTTTCTTGGGAAAAAACACCCGCCCAATGAAGCCATCTCCGTGTCGCATACCTATTGCCACAACCAACTAAGCTAGCCCAGTGTTTTTTGTGGAAAAGATGGTTGTTCCTTCTATTAAATAGTCCCACCTCGCCCCTTTACACCCAATCCTCTTAATTTCCTTATGCCTTTGAATTTCCTAGGTGTCAACAAGCAGTCTTCGGAATCATCAATAAGCCAACAGCGAGAAATAAGTTCAAGAATTGAGTTCCCTTAACAGGGAAATAAGGAAGGGAAGAAACAAATAGGGAACAATCAGATGAAGCATCAAGGAAAATGGATTGAACAATCAGATGAAGCATCAAGGAAAATGGATTGAACAATCAGATGAAGCATCCAACTCGAGGAGAAGCATGGTCTGCAAGGAGACCAATCATCTTGAGGTGGTTCTTTCAGCTACTGCATGTTCCATTACGGAGAAGGGTACTTAGTCGATCTTAGGAGCCAGACTCTGCTTTCCTTGCAGGGAGAATTTCAATAAATGGTACTATTACTCTCCCAACAATTCTTTTATCACTACAAAATGTGTAGGAACCTTATTTTTCTTAAGTGGCATAATGTGATTTCTTAAGTGTTGTGTTGTAACACTTTAGAGTAAAAGAATAATTATGTATGAAGAATAATATTACCGAGTCAGGCAGAATTTGACCTTAGTTCTGACCAAATTAATCTTTATTTGTTTGCCAGGTTGTGTGTCAAACATCACTTCATGTTGTAGTCCATTTTTTCCTTTCAAAAGCCACATTATGAAATTTGGCTTTATAAGAAGTTTCACTTTATTATTAGTGGAGAACGGGAGATAAGGAAAGGGAAGGGAAAAACAGTAATTCTAGCAACTAGCCATTGTTCCGTGGCAAAACACAGGTGTTTGTTCTATTATGTCCATCGGAAATCTTTACGGAGGAGTTGGGACTGAGTGAGTGACATAGATTTGCTTGAGGTCACAAATTCTTTTCTGCTGTTACTTGCATCTTACTTGAATTTTTTTCTTCAAGTTCTTCCTGTTTTCCCATATCCTCTGCTCTATAGAAGCTGCTACATCAAATTAAGTAAGTGCATCCTTCTTTTTTGTCCAAGTTTGTTCTATTCTATTACTCAGAAGTCTGTACAAGACTGAGAGAGTGAAGCATATTTGCTTGAGATTTGAATACTTTTTTGATGTCGGGTTTGTACGCTATACAGTTTGATTAATGAAAACTGATAAAAGTAGTGGCAAACACTTGATTGAGTAAGCTACTGGATTTTACCAGTAATACACAGTAGTTTCTTGCAATATTATCTGCATGACAAGAAACACCCATATTTGATTTTGCTCTGTGATTGGTTCAAATATCACTTTTTGGCTAAAGCTGATTGGATACGAGTAGTAGTGCCAACAGTAATAACTTTAAATATGATTTTATCATGGCTCTAAATTTTATTGCTGATGATTTGTTTCTGGATATTTGGAGAGGCTATTTGCACCGTAATTCAAGACAGCTGATAGAGTATAAGCTAGGCAACTCACTTATATTGTTACTTGTTTAAATGGTTATCTATTCTGCCGGCATATTCACATGCCATATTAATTTCAGAAGAACAATTTCTAATTTGTGTTGTGCTTGCATGCATTGTTATGTCTAAAAAGAAAATTCCAAACAAAAACAAATATAAAGTCACAGTTTGTATTTACGCACTGGATAGTTTCAATCGCGCTAAATTAAACGAAGGCTTTCAGAATAAATTGTGGCCTCTAAGCTTGTGTGTACTCAATTACTAAATGTGTAATATCAGCACATATTAGCATGACTATTTCTTAAGTGCAGCCAGCCACCAATTTCATTTGATTTGAATTAATATATTACTTATATACTCATTTAGATATTTATTTATGTCCTCGATGGATTGATTTGAACGCCACAATTTTATTAACCCGTTGCAACGCACGGGCCCTTTTGCTAGTAATTTATAAAGGAAAGAATTTAGAGGGAGAGGGAGCCAGCAGCCAGGCCGGCCTGCTTCCTCGAGGCCCAGCAGGCCCATCTACCCCCACTCCTTTCCTAACCCTAAACCTCTCCCTGGCCCGACCCTCATCTCCCTCGCATCTCCCCAGCGCCGCCAGGAGCCCTGCGCTCGATTCCATCTCCCCTTTCCCTCCCGCAGCGCAGCCACCTCCTGCTCGATCTTCCTCTGCTCCCTTCTCCTCGCTGCGATTCTCCCGTGCGCCGCCCTGCCATGGCCGTGTCTTCCCCCAGCCAGCGCCGCCGCACACACACACACACACCCGCACAACACCCCGCAGCTAGCGCCAGGAGCTCGCCTCCTCTTCGCCATGGCCTCGAGCCCGATTCCCTCGTCCTTCTCCTCCTGTCACCGCGGCCTTTCTCGCTGCATATCCGCCGCCCCAGGACAGCTCCTCCGGCCTCCCCGTCCTTTGTTTCGCCTTGCCTCGCCTCCTGCTCCCGCGTGCCTTGCGAACCGCATGTGTGGCCGCATCCAATGCCTCCCGCTCCATCTGCCATGGCCTCCCTTCGCCAGTGCCGCGCCTCCGTCGCCCGGCGAGCTCCGCCACCAGCCGGTCCCTCCATCGCGCCTCCCTGCTTCGTCCGACCGCCATGTCACCATGCTCCAGCGCCGCTTCGAGCTCGTCATCCCCGACCTCCTCCGTTCGGGATATCGTCATTCCTCATCGTCCCGTCGTCGGAGTTCACGCCCAAGGCTTGCTGCAACCTCACCTTCGGCCTCGCCATGGTTCCCCTGCAAAAGCTGCTTCCGGCAAGGACGTTACCCCGCTGCCTTCTCTTGTCGAGACCGAGACCCCGGGAGCGTCAAGTTTCTTCCACGATGCCCGAACAACTACAGGCCGGGATGCCAAGTCCAACGACCACTGAACAGGGAACATCGCCGAGTACCGTGACACTCAGATCCCTCGGATCAGTCAAGTGCATCTACGAAAACGTGTATGACCGTCGTCGAAGCTACAAAGTACCTCTACGCAAGAAAAACGCCAAGTACATGGATACGCCGAGCTTCTCTCCGAATGTGTGTACGACTACCGTAGCACCGAAGACCTTGGATGCTTGAACGAGTACCGAACGAAACGCCAAGTACCACTATCGCCGAGTACGACTACTTCCACGATGATATGAGAACAACTATTGTCGACCCTCGAAGATTCCGTGGACGTCAAGATCCTTGCCGTGACCTCGAACATCTACGGAATGTGCACGACTACAAAATGGGTACCACTACCGTTGCCGAAGACCCGTGTAACGGTATCGTCAAGTCCAAGTACCGTCGCGTGAACAACTACTTCCACTACCGCCGTCGTGTGAACGCCTACTTCCCTCTACGAACTTGATCCGTTCCGATAAGGCACGCTTCGAAAGGTATAACCATCGACACGACCGTCCGTGGACCGAATGCATATTATGTGATGTGAGACGATCGCGTTTGCACGTCGCCCCTCTTTTTGCCTTGCCAACGACATGTGGGAACTCGGTATCCGAGATCACCCCACCATCCTTGCTTGTCACGTTCCACACACTTCCCCTTTGCGTCGGTATCTCAATCGAGTACCGGAACCGGAACGCTGCCATGGCACCGTTTTCGTTATCGTTGCCGTGGCACCCCTTTCCTTTGCACCACGGTGACAAATGCTTCATAATGCTCTTGTCAACTTCTAATAAAAATTGCATAAACTT
The DNA here is from genome assembly GCF_018294505.1 of Triticum aestivum. Classification (NCBI taxonomy): domain Eukaryota; kingdom Viridiplantae; phylum Streptophyta; class Magnoliopsida; order Poales; family Poaceae; genus Triticum; species Triticum aestivum. Next base: position 272,289,446 of record NC_057806.1, read on the forward strand.
GCACATGTCATTCGCATCATGATAATAACATTTAAATGTTTAAAAATTGTTGTTGCACCAAATTGATAATTGCATATGGGGATTTACCGGATTTGTTGTTTGTTATTTCCGGCCTCATTTAAACTTGCCTAAATGTTTAGTTTACTTATGCTCCACCTCTTGCCATGTTTAAACAACACTTAATTTTGTTGAGTACCTAACCGAGAGAATACTAAATAATTGATGTGGTGTTTCATCAATATGCATCCCGATGCATATTGAGCTCCACTTAATTTGTAGGATTGTTTGTGCACTTTGCCATGCCATGCCATGTATCATTAAACCGGACATGCATCATACTTGGTTGCGCATCCTGCCATGGTTATGTGATGGTTGTTTACCATGTTGTTTGCTGCTTTCCGGGTTACTTCTCGCGTTAGCTTCGGTTTCGTTCCGGAGTTGTGAGGATCCGTTCGTCTACGTCCGTTTGTCTTCTTCATGGACTCGTTCTTCTTCCTTGCGGGATTTCAGGCAAGATGACCATACCCTCGAAATCACTTCTATCTTTGCTTGCTAGATGCTCGCTCTTTTGCTATGCCTATGCTACGATACCTACCACTTGCTTATCATGCCTCCCATATTGTTAAACCAAGCCTCTAACCCACCTTGCCCTAGCAAACCGTTGTTTGGCTATGTTACCGCTTTGCTCAGCCCCTCTTATAGCGTTGTTAGTTGCAGGTGAAGATTGAAGTTTGTTCCTTTTTGGAACATGGAGATGCTGTTCCTTGTTTTGGAACATGTTTACTTGTTGGGATATCACAATACCTTTTATTTAATTAATGCATCTATATACTTGGTAAAGGGTGGAAGGCTCGACCTTATGCCTGGTGTTTTGTTCCACTCTTGCCGCCCTAGTTTCCGTCATATCGGTGTTATCTTCCCGGATTTTGCGTTCCTTACGCGGTTGGGTAATAATGGGAACCCCTTGATAGTTCGCCCTGAATAAAACTCTTCCAGCAATGCCCAACACTGGTTTTACCATTCGCCACCCAGCCTTTTCTTTCCCTTGGGTTCTGCAGAGTCAAGGGTCATCATTATTTTAACCCCCCCGGGCCAGTGCTCCTCTGAGTGTTGGTCCACCTGTCAGCTGCCGGTGGCCACCAGGGGCAACTCTGGGCTGGCCTACCCGTACCTAGGACAATCTGAGTGTGCCCTGAGAAAGAGATATGTGCAGCTCCTATCAGGATTTGTCGGCACATTCGGGCGGTGTTGCTGGTTTAGTTTTACCTTGTCGAAATGTCTTGTAACCGGGATTCCGAGTCTGATCGGGTCTTCCCGCTAGAAGGAATATTCTTCGTTGACTGTGAGAGCTTGTTATGGCTAAGTTGGGACACCCCTGCAGGGATTTGAACTTTCGAAAGCCGTGCCCGCGGTTATGGGCAGATGGGAATTTGTTAATGTCCGGTTGTAGAAAACCTGAACTTGACCATAATTAAAATACATCAACCGCGTGTGTAACCGTGATGGTCTCTTTCCGGTGGAGTCCGGGAAGTGAACACGGTGTTGGAGTTATGTTTGACGTAGGTTGTTCTAAGATCACTTCTTGATCATTAGTTGTTCGACCATGCTTTTGCCTTCTCTTCTCGCTCTCTTTTGCGAATATGTTTAGCCACCATATATGCTAGTCGCTTGCTGCAGCTCCACCTCATACCTTTTACCTTACCCATAAGCTTAAATAGTCTTGATCGCGAGGGTGTGAGATTGCTGAGTCGCCGTGACTCACAGATACTTCCAAAACCAGTTTGCAGGTGCCGATGAGTCCGTGCAGATGGCGCAACCAAGCTCAAGGAGGAGCTCTTTGAAGATCTTGTCCTTTGTGTTGTTTCGTTCTAGTTGATCAGTAGTGGAGCCTAGTTGGGGTCGATCGGGGACCTTGTCGGTTTTGGGGTTCTTCTGTTATTTTGGTTCCGTAGTCGGACCTTGATTGTATTTGGATGTTGTAATGCTTTACTCATGTAATTGCGTGAAGTGGCGATTGTAAGCCAACTATGTATCTTTTCCCCTATTGTATTACATGGGTTGTTTGCGAAGATTACCTCACTTGCGACATTGCTTTCAATGCGGTTATGCCTCTAAGTCGTGCTTCGACACGTGGGAGATATAGCCGCATCGAGGGCGTTTACAAGTTGGTAATCAGAGCCTTCCCCGACCTTAGGGGCCCCCACTGCTTGATCGTTATTAGCGGCCGAGTTGAGTCTAGAAAAATGTTTTGAGTCATTTAGAATTTATATATCGGAGAGTTTAGAAATTCTTTTTACTCCACAGTCCCTTCATCGCTCTGGTAAGGCATCCTGACGTAGAGTTTTGTCTCTTCTCTTCTCAAATTTCACTAAAAAAATTTTAGGATCACGCGGGTATCTTGGAATCGTTCCGATGGTTTTGTGACGAGAACATTGTTCTTGGTGTCTCCTGTCATTTAGGGGTTGTGGCAGTGTCCCGGGGAGTTGAGCTCTGAGGTGTTGTCGTCACAATTTTATCGTTGCAGTTCTGGAATACCTGAGTTTAGTTCGCTGACATCGAAAATCTCTTTTATGTAGTTGTTGGTGAGATAACCTCGACGCCACCCAGTACTGGGGCGGGAGTTCGGGAGTATTGCCATAACTTGTATAACGGATGCTTTTCAAAGGTTGAGGTAGACGATTTCCGAAGGTTTCTTGGTTATGTGTTGAAGGACGGATACAGCTGGATGTAGGATTTGCTAGTTTGGGTGAGATATTATGCTTCCCCTGTATCCCCAACACCTGATTGCATAACCGGAAAATTTCGGGAGTTTATAAGTGGGAATTCAAGTAGCTCCCAGGATATCTTTCCGACAGATGTATGATATGAAATTGGGGTTCGACGTCTAGTGGTCCGCCTATTCACCGTCAGTTTTACAGTGGTCTCGTTGTGTCTTAAAGAGTCCTTGGCTATGCCGACTCGGGGACGCTTCGTATGTCATGTGCATTGCCTTGTACTTGATGGTGCTGTACGATCGAGCCCGTGTAGGCCCCACCACGAAAACTTCGGACGAAATCTCTATCATATGTTTGTTCCGGCTTATTTTGCAAGCCAATCCTCTGTTTTTGTTTGGAGTTGTCGTATTCGAGTTGCTTCAATGTCAAGTGTTGATTCCATACCTTCCCCAAATGGTGTTCTCATACTCCGATGTGAATACTAATCCTTCTTGATAATCGAGATTGTCATATAAATCCTTTTCAACCGGTGTTGTTTCTTTTCAATTGGATCCAATCATTTCAACATTCGCAAGATCAACTCAAGTCTTCTCAACGGTGTTTGTTTCGTCCGTTCCAAGTTGTCTTTGTTTTTCCCACCCACCCACCCTTTTTCTTCAAGGACTCAGATTTCTTAATCAAGTATCCTTTGATTCATGTGAAGTCTCTCCATTCTTTTTCCTTCATGTTTTTACCCGGTGTTTCTCATGAAGATGCTCTACTCGTTCTTCATTCTACATTCTTTTCATCTCCGGTGGATTAAATTCAAGCCTTCAGTGTTGTTCATATTCCTTTCCTTGTTTCAAATGACTTCTCATGCCGGTAAACCTCCTAATCATTCACTTCTCGCTATTCATTTATTCGGGAGTGCCGAAGATATCTCAGAAGGCTCGTCTTGTCTTTCAAGATCCGTTCAACCTATTTCGAGGTTGTTATCTCATTCAAGTCATTTAATTCAACCGGTGTTTTCTCTCTTTTGAATCGTTCTACGATGTTTCTTTTGAGTGGGCCCTAACCCACAGGTCTTTTTCCAGGATCTTACCTGACTCTTCTTATTTCTCCCGGAGCTTTTCAAATTCATCTCAAAGTTTGACATAAGAATGATTTATCATCAGTCAGATGTGTTTCTCCAAGATCTGTCAATTTTTTTCATCATTGGCTCAACCTTTTCTATTTTTTCATTCCGGAGTGCATCAACGATTCATGGTGGTGTTTCTCATTGTCATTCTCTGCATTTGAAGACCGAAGAAGAAATTTTCCTCCATATCTTGCTCCATTCTCTTCAAGACTCGTGATTCGAGATTGTTGCCATCCTCTCATAATTGTTTTCGATTGTCAGAATTCTTTCTCACCCATCCGGAGTAATTCAAGAGTCTTCTTAGTTTGTTATCCGGAGTCCATCAATTCAGGTTTATTCATTCTCAGCTGTCAGTTATCATTCTCCTATCTTACCGGTGCTTCGTTCAAGTAATCTCTAATCAATTCGTGATCCCTTTGTTCTCTTGTATCTAAATTCTCTCAAGCACCTTCGTTCATTTGCAAATTCTTACCGGTGATTCACCCCTACTTCGATCATTTTCAATTCTTACGGTGGTTCGTTCAAGAGTTCCTCTTCCTTCATTTATCATATTAATTCATTCGTTGTTTCAATCCTACCGACGGTTCATTGAAGACATTCTCAAGTTTATGTTATATGTCTATTAATCCTTTCTACGAGAATAAGTAATATTTCAAATCCGTTGATTGTCATCAATTTAATTGGTGAAGGATAAGCATAATGTAATCCTTATTCTTATTTCATCCAAGTGATTAATTTCCTATTCTGGAGGCTCATCAAATTCCTGATTTCAATTGTTTCATCTTCTCTTTTCTCGGAGTTCCAAGCTTTCATCATCATGAAGATCCATCTTATCATTGCAAGGCTTCAACCTTATTCTTTTCATCCTTCATTTCGTTTGATCATTCTTTTATTACCGGAGTTCTTCATGGAGGCTCTACATGATGGTTCATCAAGGATTTATTTCCGTCTAGAAGTTTTTCATTGAGTTTCTTTTCTAAGGAGCTCAAGCTTTCTTCATCTTGCAATCCGGAGTGCATTTCTTTCTACCATATCATTGGAGGTGGTTTTACATCATTCTTGATATTTGAGTTCATGTTTCATGATTCATAGGTTGTTAAGAATGGGGTATTGTAAATCCATCAATCTCTTCATTGGAGTTATCTTGGGTTATATTTCACCTAAAACTTTCCCTAAGGATTGTTGCTAATTATGGTGCTTATAAAGGACCCAAGCTCTTCTTTATCCTCCCTGTGAAATACTTTCTTGTCTCCTTGTTCATACCAATCCAATTCTTTTTCCCGTGAGTGGCAGGTTGTCACCTCATAATTTGAGATGTATTCCATAAGACCATACCAAGATTATTCCTTTCATTGTTGTTTTTCCAACAACTCCGTTCGACCCTTCTCCTAAAGATGCCTTTTCAAACTCTTTTGTGGCAGAAGTTGGCAATTTCTTCTACATTCTTTTATCTCAATGATCTATCTTCTATTTCTCTCTTCCAGAGGCATTGCGATGTTGCTCTTTTCAACCCATCATTTTGTTCTGTCAAAATCATGCTTCTTTCTTTTGCTTATCCATTTAACCGGAGTGTCGTGTCCTCTGCTCAAGTTCTTTTCATCTTATCAAGTCTTGTATCACTTTTCAACCGGAGTGCTGACCGAAGTTGTTCTTCCTTGTTCCTCTTTGCTAACGGAGTGCTTTCAACTTCATTTATCTCCATTGTATTCTTTTCTCGAAGTGTCTTAACCTCTTCAAGGTTCATGGTTTCACTCGTTTGTCAAAGAAGCAACTTAGTTTTACCTCTCCTCTTCCTCTTCCGTTTCCCTCCGGTGCCATTCTAGATCTCGGGACGAGATCCTCTCATAGTGGTGGAGTGTTGTAACGCCCCGAGACCGATGTGCCAGGTGTCTTTCAGTTATTCGCTGTTGTTGCCATGTCATTCGCTTGCGTGTTGCATTTCATCATGTCATCATGTGCATTGTGTGTTTTTCATACATATTAAGTTGTTGCATGTTCCATGCATGAATCTTGCTTCATCACCTTCTCCTTCCCTCTCACTTCCTTTTTCTTTCATGTCTTTGCAAGCGACCTTATTCCTCCTCCATTAATGTTCATCTTTTCCCTATAAATCTTGCCTCTTTCCTACACCCTCTCTGTCAGACTTCGTCCCATTTGAAGTTGTTTTGGTCAGGTTCAAAAATGATTGAAGTTTGAGAATAATTCAAACTCTAATTATTTTTCTACCTTCTAAAAATGCCTGAGCAATTTATTCAAACCCTACATAAATACAGGGTTCCAGATATATAGTTATATATCTCATATCTCTAACCAAAAACCCCTGGATTTTCCCCTTTGTTGGTTGTTTATTTATATAAACAATAATTTATAAAGGAAAGAATTTAGAGGGAGAGGGAGCCAGCAGCCAGGCCGGCCTGCTTCCTCGAGGCCCAGCAGGCCCATCTACCCCCACTCCTTTCCTAACCCTAAACCTCTCCCCGGCCCGACCCTCATCTCCCTCGCATCTCCCCAGCGCCGCTAGGAGCCCTGCGCTCGATTCCATCTCCCCTTTCCCTCCCGCAGTGCAGCCACCTCCTGCTCAATCTTCCTCTGCTCCCTTCTCCTCGCTGCGATTCTCCCGTGCGCCGCCCTGCCATGGCCGCGTCTTCCCCCAGCCAGCGCCGCCGCACACACACACACCCGCACAACACCCCGCAGCTAGCGCCAGGAGCTCGCCTCCTCTTCACCATGGCCTCGAGCCCGATTCCCTCGTCCTTCTCCTCCTGTCGCCGCGGCCTTTCTCGCTGCATATCCGCCGCCCCAGGACAGCTCCTCCGGCCTCCCCGTCCTCTGTTTCGCCTTGCCTCGCCTCCTGCTCCCACGTGCCTCGCGAACCGCATGTGTGGCCGCGTCCAATGCCTCTCGCTCCATCTGCCATGGCCTCCCTTCGCCAGTGCCACGCCTCCGTCGCCCGGCGAGCTCCGCCACCAGCCGGTCCCTCCATCGCGCCTCCCTGCTTCGTCCGACCGCCCTGTCACCATGCTCCAGCCGCTTCGAGCTCGTCATCCCCGACCTCCTCCGTTCGAGATATCGTCATTCCTCGTCGTCCCATCGTCGGAGTTCACGCCCAAGGCCTGCTGCAACCTCACCTTCGGCCTCGCCATGGTTCCCCTGCACAAGCTGCTTCCGGCAAGGACGTTACCCCCGCTGCCTTCTCTTGTCGAGACCGAGATCCCGGGAGCGTCAAGTTTCTTCCACGATGCCCGAACGACTACAGGCCGGGACGCCAAGTCGAACGACCACTGAACAGGCAACATCGCCAAGTACCGCGACACTCAGATCCCTCGGATCAGTCAAGTGCATCTACGAAAACGTGTATGACCGTCGTCGAAGCTACAAAGTACCTCTACGCAAGAAAAACGCCAAGTACATGGATACGTCGAGCTTCTCTCCGAATGTGTGTACGACTACCGTAGCGCCGAAGACCTTGGATGCTCGAACGAGTACCGAATGAAACGCCAAGTACCACTATCGCCGAGTACGACTACTTCCACGAAGATACGAGAACAACTACTGTCGACCCTCGAAGACTCCATGGACGTCAAGATCCTCGCCGTGACCTCGGACATCTACGAAATGTGCACGACTACAAAATGGGTAGCACTACCGTTGCCGAAGACCCGTGTAACGGTATCGTCAAGTCCAAGTACCGTCGCGTGAACAACTACTTCCACTATCGCCGTCGCGAGAACGCCTACTTCCCTCTACGAACTTGATCCGTTCCGATAAGGCACGCTTCGAAAGGTATAACCATCGACACGATCATCCGTGGACCGAATGCATATTATGTGATATGAGACGATCGCGTTTGCACGTCGCCCCTCCTTTTGCCTTGCCAACGACATGTGGGAACTCGGTATCCGAGATCACCCCACCATCCTTGCTTGTCACGTTCCGCACACTTCCCCTTTGCGTCGGTATCTCAATCGAGTACCGGAACCGAAACGCTGCCATGGCACCGTTTTCGTTATCGTTGCCGTGGCACCCCTTTCCTTTGCACCATGGAGACAAATGCTTCATAATGCTCTTGTCAACTTTTAATAAAAATTGCATAAACTTGCACATGTCATTCGCATCATGATAATAACATTAAAATGTTTAAAAATTGTTGTTGCACCAAATTGATAATTGCATATGGGGATTTACCGGATTTGTTGTTTGTTATTTCCGGCCTCATTTAAACTTGCCTAAATGTTTAGTTTACTTATGCTCCACCTCTTGCCATGTTTAAACAACACTTAATTTTGTTGAGTACCTAACCGAGAGAATACTAAATAATTGATGTGGTGTTTCATCAATATGCATCCCGATGCATATTGAGCTCCACTTAATTTGTAGGATTGTTTGTGCACTTTGCCATGCCATGCCATGTATCATTAAACCGGACATGCATCATACTTGGTTGCGCATCCTGCCATGGTTATGTGATGGTTGTTTACCATGTTGTTTGCTGCTTTCCGGGTTACTTCTCGCGTTAGCTTCGGTTTCGTTCCGGAGTTGTGAGGATCCGTTCGTCTACGTCCGTTTGTCTTCTTCATGGACTCGTTCTTCTTCCTTGCGGGATTTCAGGCAAGATGACCATACCCTCGAAATCACTTCTATCTTTGCTTGCTAGTTGCTCGCTCTTTTGCTATGCCTATGCTACGATACCTACCACTTGCTTATCATGCCTCCCATATTGTTAAACCAAGCCTCTAACCCACCTTGCCCTAGCAAACCGTTGTTTGGCTATGTTACCGCTTTACTCAGCCCCTCTTATAGCATTGTTAGTTGCAGGTGAAGATTGAAGTTTGTTCCTTGTTGGAACATGGAGATGTTGTTCCTTGTTTGGAACATGTTTACTTGTTGGGATATCACATATATCTTTATTTAATTAATGCATCTATATACTTGGTAAAGGGTGGAAGGCTCGACCTTATGCCTGGTGTTTTGTTCCACTCTTGCCGCCCTAGTTTCCGTCATATCGGTGTTATCTTCCCGGATTTTGCGTTCCTTACGCGGTTGGGTCATAATGGGAACCCCTTGACAGTTCGCCCTGAATAAAACTCTTCCAGCAATGCCCAACACTGGTTTTACCATTCGCCACCCAGCCTTTTCTTTCCCTTGGGTTCTGCAGACTCAAGGGTCATCATTATTTTAACCCCCCCGGGCCAGTGCTCCTCTGAGTGTTGGTCCACCTGTCAGCTGCCGGTGGCCACCAGGGGCAACTCTGGGCTGGCCTACCCGTACCTAGGACAATCTGAGTGTGCCCTGAGAAAGAGATATGTGCAGCTCCTATCAGGATTTGTCGGCACATTCGGGCGGTGTTGCTGGTTTAGTTTTACCTTGTCGAAATGTCTTGTAACCGGGATTCCGAGTCTGATCGGGTCTTCCCGCTAGAAGGAATATTCTTCGTTGACCGTGAGAGCTTGTTATGGCTAAGTTGGGACACCCCTGCAGGGATTTGAACTTTCGAAAGCCGTGCCCGCGGTTATGGGCAGATGGGAATTTGTTAATGTCCGGTTGTAGAAAACCTGAAGTTGACCATAATTAAAATACATCAACCGCGTGTGTAACCGTGATGGTCTCTTTCCGGTGGAGTCCGGGAAGTGAACACGGTGTTGGAGTTATGTTTGACGTAGGTTGTTCTAGGATCACTTCTTGATCATTAGTTGTTCGACCGTGCTTTTGCCTTCTCTTCTCGCTCTCTTTTGCGAATATGTTTAGCCACCATATATGCTAGTCGCTTGCTGCAGCTCCACCTCATACACTTTACCTTACCCATAAGCTTAAATAGTCTTGATCGCGAGGGTGTGAGATTGCTGAGTCCCCGTGACTCACAAATACTTCCAAAACCAGTTTGCAGGTGCCGATGAGTCCGTGCAGATGATGCAACCAAGCTCAAGGAGGAGCTCTTTGAAGATCTTGTCCTTTGTGTTGTTTCGTTCTAGTTGATCAGTAGTGGAGCCCAGTTGGGGTCGATCGGGGACCTTGTCGCTTTTGGGGTTCTTCTTTTATTTTGGTTCCGTAGTCGGACCTTGATTGTATTTGGATGATGTAATGCTTTATTCATGTATTGTGTGAAGTGGCGATTGTAAGCCAACTATGTATCTTTTCCCCTATTGTATTACATGGGTTGTTTGCGAAGATTGCCTCACTTGCGACATTGCTTTCAATGCGGTTATGCCTCTAAGTCGTGCTTCGACACGTGGGAGATATAGCCGCATCGAGGGCGTTTACAATAAAGGTACGTACTATACTAGTACTAGGAACCGGATGGAGGAGCGTCTGCACTCTTATTATAATTTTAAAATGTGATAAAGCAATCTTCAACACATTTGGTTCTCTTCGAGGGTTCTCGCATGTGATAATGGAAGTTGATTGCATGGAACACTCGCCACAATTCTCGCTTAATTCTGGCTCATATCCTGTTACAAATAGTAGCGCTCAATAATATTTCCTCTTTTTTTGTTATTCAGCATGTAAACAGGTCAGCAAACCTTGCGGCGCATCTTCGTGCGAACTGTGCTTGCTGCACTTTGAATGTGGCCGAGAGCTGGCTTGATGAAACACCTCGCTTCCTACTTCTTTTTTTGCGGGGTACCTCGCTTCCTAGTGACCAGTGTCTTGGCTGATTGTCCTAAGAATGCTTATATATGAATAAAGCTCTCTCATTTACCCGCAAAAAAGATTAAGCCATATTAACCGGAAAGGAGGGAGTATGGACTAGCACTACTTTTTGGTGTGTCCCGTCAACTCGCAGAACGAGGAGAAGCTTGCAGGACAAGGTGAAGCTCGCTTACGCCTTTTGACTAATGCAACATACCCTCGGTGGACATGAATCGGTCCATTCGGTGTCAGATTGTCAGAGGCATACACTATAGTACCCAACATGCGGAGTACCATCATTGTTCGACTTCACGAAGGGGTGAAGAGCCAAGCGCAGTAGTATGCGTACTTGGTTTTGCACCTTCATACTACTCCACCCTCCATCACAGTTTACAGGGCGCGCTTCATTATGATGCATTTCTCTCAATGCATTTCCACCACCAGAGAGACTTTAGACGCGTTTGGTTTAATGCTCAATTAATTAGGGCGTGGTAACCACAATCAAGTCCACAATTTTCTCTCCATGTACTGTACTACTACGGAGTGCATGCATGTGTGTACCCGGGGTGGAAGCACTGCATGCATGTGTGTACTCATTATTCCCTCTAGTAATAGACGTCGTGCTATAACTACCAATGCTATTTTTCAGGCCGATCGCTAGTCGCCTTGGTCCCACAGATTTTTTTTCTTTTTTCTGAAGCGCGCTGTATAAACAGTGACGGATGGAGTAGTATGAGCGGATTCAAAGAAGAGCGTATTGATGGTTGCTTCTTCAGAGCAACTTACAGTGGGAAAGGTGGGGCTTATGATTTGACTGCTCATTACTCACTATTAATGCGGCGCAACGACCGGGCTGAGTCTCCCATGCGGTTGTGCACTACCCCCTCGGTTCTTAAATATACTCCGGAGTATTTGTCTTTCTAGAGATTTCAACGAGTGACTACTCCCAAATATTTGTCTTTTTAGAGATTTCAAATGGACTGGCACATACGGATGTATATAGACATATTTTAGAGTGTAGATTCACTCATTTTGCTCCGTATGTAGTCACTTGTTGAAATCTCTGTTAAGACGAATAGAATATTTAGGAACGGAGGGAGTACACATACGAAGCAAAATGAGTGAATCTACACTCTAAAATATGCCCGTTTGAAATTTGTAAAAAGAAAATATTTAGGAACGAAGGAGTATAATTTTGTGCATGGCACATGGACCCGGATGATGAAGAGGCTTCTGGCAATGCTATCAAGCTTCCATCATTTGTTTACATAATTGACGTACTATACAAATAATTTTCCAGCGACATGAAATTGTACAATGGTGTGAGCTTTCAGCTTTTGTTTCGCGTGTCTTGCCATCGATGCTCTTTCGGAAACAATAAAAAACTAACTTCCTTGCTAATGCATGTCAATTATTAGCAGATCAGAGCTAATAATTACATCACAACTGAAGACAAAGTTGTGAGAAGGTGTTAAATTAAAATTGATCCATGCTTTCATTGGCAGCAACGTCCCCCCAGCTCTGTCTAAATCAACAAGGCATGTTGGGAAAAAAGTAGCTGTCTGGAGCATGCAACATTCCGATCATTTTGTGCAGTTCCACTAAAATAGAGCTGAGCGTCCCTGTTCCAAAGATATCAAGTGTGATTACGATAATAGAGGACTGCTGATGAAACAATAAACACACAAATAGAAGCCGGTCACCTTTGCAGTCTCTCTTAAGACTAACTAGTTGGAGAAGATTAGGCTCGGAGTTGGATGAGGAGGATAGAGCAAAACCAATCTCCCTTTGTGCAGTCGCACTGAAATGTAGAGACGTTGCCCGTGTGACATTTTAGTACAACTGCACAAAACACTCTTAAGAAAAAAGTGATTTGTGCAGTTCACCAAAAGGTCGCAATAGCAACGACGTGAAATAGATAGCCCTGTTTGCAGAAAAGAGGTAGAAAGGAAACAATTACTGGCCAATAACAGTTGATGACACATGCGACGACAAAAAAGAAGCATATTCCTTGTCCTAAGGGAAGATAACAACACGGTTGTGTTTGTCTAAAACGGTGTGAGGACGAGAATGCAATATGGAAAGTACGTCGGACAAGCTACGTTTTGGGCAAAGAACTATGGAAGATCCACATGCAGCGACGTGGGAAAATGGGCAGTGGAGCAAGGCCGGAGAGGATACCTGGAGGTCGTCGGGATGTAACTAGGTGAGCAGCGGCGGGTGGAATCTGCGAGCAGGTGGCGTAGGCCCTGTCGCGCCGGAGCTTGGTCAGAGAGAACGACGTGTACCGCAGATCGGGACGTGCTGCCTCGGCGCCGTCGAACGGAGAAACGATGCACTTCCTCCCTTTCCCCCGGCAGACGGGATGCGGCCGGATCAGTGACCAACGGCGAGAGAGAGAGAGAGAGGCCACCGCACTCCCTTTCCCCCGGCAGACGGGATGCGGCTGGATCAGTGACCAACGGTGAGAGAGAGAGAGAGGCCACCGCACTCCCTTTCCCCCGGCGGACGAGATGCGGCCGGATCAGTGACCAACGGTGAGAAAGAGAGAGAGAGGCCACCGGAGCCTTGTGTGAGATACTCTGAAGAGCGGACTACCTTTTCCTCCATAAAAATCGTTTTATATTCTGTGTACGTGCCATTGAGCGCTCTAACTTTATTTAAAAATAATGCGGCAACGCGTCAAGTCGAACTTTGTTTCGTGCACGCGTGGTACATGACCTCCCTAGGTAAACAACCGCTACAGGAGTTCAAATTAGCACGTGGGCTGCCATTTCGTAAAGAAATGAGCTCCACCGTGTACCCGTGCGGGTGTGGCTGGGCACAAAGCGTGAGTACATGCACGGTGCACCTATTCTCTTCTTGTATACGTACACCACCTGCATGGGGTTGTGTGAGAGAGATACAAACCAAGAGAGATATAGTGTGTGGGTTCTTGAGAGTTTTTTTGGGGGAGGGGTCAATCAAAAAATTTAACATATGCAATGTGTGTGAAATAGAGTCCTGGATATAACATATATATAGAGGGGGCGATTCACGAGAAGAGAGTGGAGGTATCATCGGCTTGAGGTGTCCATAGAATCGAAGAGAGGGATGATGTGTGTGTGTGTGTGCGCACATGATCGATAAAGAGTGCCATCGAATTTGTGTGTGCCCACGTCAAAGATATAGAGTGGCTGGCCTACTGGAACGTGAGATGGGACATGTGCAGTTTGTCTCTGTGGCATGGATACCTACCTGCAGCGCTCGACTATCGGTGTGTGGTGGGGGAAGAGGGAGGCCCAATTAACTATAGAGGTACAATGGCTGGTATATGTGTGGAGGAGGAGAGAGGCCTACCTCATGTATTAAGGAGATCGATCTGCCTCATGTATTAAGGGAGATCGATCGGCATCCATGCATATGTGCAGGAGATGAATAAGGTTGGGAGAGAGACAGAGCTAGAGTGTTGGAGGGGGTGGTAGTGGAGTTGCTTCTAACAAATGGTGGGATAGGCTTGCTAGACAAACGGAGGGCACGCCCGCAATATCAATAAGAGAGGAGATGGCTGCTTGTTGTCTGTGCACGTGCGTGTGAGAGACGGGTCAGGAGGCATGCACGAATGATGAGGGGGGACGATGTGGCTGTGGTAAGCAGACGTAACTACATAGGAAGATCAATCGCCCTTTGTAAGAGAAAGGAGAGACATAACTTGTGAGGTACGTCGATCGATGGGGGGGGTAGTTAAAGTCGATCTAGGTATATGTTGGGAGATCGATCGGTATACATGCATGTGTGTGTTAGAAGCAAATGAGGCACGAGGAGAAGGATAGAGAGAGAGGGATGCATGTAGGAGGTGGTACGAGAGGCATACTATATCGAGGGGGAGGAGTGTGCGAGTACGAGAACGATGAAAAGAGTGGTGGGAGTGAGGCATGGACGGTGACAAGAGAAGAGGGGAAGCTTGTGTTTGTGCTAGGCACACCTGGCTAGAGAGGCATATCGATCGATGTGTGCCGTAAAGAAGGAGCTGGGGGCCTACACACACCGTGGGTGAACGACCTAAAGTGAAAAGACGAATTTGCGCGATGGAGCTAGAGAATGCTGAGGGAGGGTGAGAGGGATGCGGGCGTGTGCATGCACAAGAGAAAGTTAGCGCTAGCTACAAAGATAAGAGGGTTGTGTGGGTGTAAAAGACGAATAGAGATCATATATACTTCATTATAAAAAGCGAATTCGGATATTTGAAGAATTTATCATAGTGTTTCAAACCGACGGATGTGTGAATATATATAACGGTGATACACATGGTGTGGTTATGAACATGGTATACTACATTTAATATATTTTATCTCTACTCTTATAAAAAACGGAGTTGTTGATGATGGTGTGCCTGCCATCCTGCATTATAGGCCGTCTGATTTATATCTGGCGGATAGCAAGGAAACTATGATGGTTGAAGTTGGCAACAATCATGATTGTAGATTCTTATTGAAATAGAGAAACGAATTCAAATTTAGTTCGAATTGCAGCGGTAGTATAGACATTTGGAATGCACTAAAATGTTGGTATGAGTAGGTTACATGCATTATACAGCAAGCGAAAAAATTTAATCGGACATAACATGGATTCATACTCCCTCCTTCCATCTATATAGGGCGTAATGAGATTTTTAAGACCGCCTTTGACTATTGACAAGATTAATAGTACATGACATGCACAATGTGAAAATTATATCATTGAAAGAACCTTTCACAGACGAATTTAACGGTGTGCTTTGTGTAAGTTGCATGTCATATATCATTGCTCTAATATTTGGTCAAAGTTAGCATCGAAAAACGCATTAGGCCCTATATAGATGGAAGGAGGGAGTAGCTTTGAATAGCATTTGTATAGTAAAACGGGGCAAGACTCTCTCTTTGTGTGGTGTGAATAGTTTTATTTTTTTCTTTTTCTTTTTGGTTGAGGGAAGTGCGAATTGATTTGGTATGTACAAATACAATATTACTACATGTTAGGCTTGTCCCTAAAATTCAACCCGCGTCTTGTTATATCCCGAAAGTTCAGATATCGTGCTCCCAAAACTGACGCCTTCACAACCCGCGCCTTGCTATCCCGAAATTACAACGCGCACGAAAACTCCCTCCAGCTGCCAAATCTCGACACGCGAAATCCCCCTTCTAACCCTGAGCCGAAAGGGCCGCTAGTTCAAATCGGTGGGGGGTACTTTTGTAACACACCCTACATTTTGGACAAGCGCGTTCCTAAGTCATGCTTCACCCCCTCCCATCGCCCCCTTTTTGCCATTCGAAATCCCAGGCCGCCATAACCTATCCGCTCCAGCCGCGAAACCCCACACTCCACCATCCGCCACGTCACCACTGCCCGGCCGAAGCCTCTTCCCCGACGACGTCATCTAGCGCAACAGCTCGACGTCCCTCGTCCACCTCCCCGGATGAGGATCCGTCATCCATCTTGCCGTACCGCCGGTTCAGCCGCCCCGTCCTCCACCTCCAAGGAGCTGCTCCGATGATCGCCTCGTCTATCGCGGCTGCTCCATCCCCACAGCGCCGCCTTAACCTGCTCCACCGGAACCGCAGCATCCTCACCGACTCCTCGGACGAAGCCGAGGCCTACTCGGTGCCACCAAAGAGGTTGTACACTCATCACATTGCACCTTCTCCTTAACTCGACCTCCTGGTGCCGACGGTGCTCCATCCCGCACCCCCATGGAGCGACTACCTTGAAGCCGGTGCCGCGGGCGACATCTCCACGACGGCTCTCCCCCAGTGCGAGGCCCCTTCGGCGACGGTGTCCATACCAGCCGGATCTGCTGCTGCTGCTCCGGCTCTCGCTCGATCGCTTGCTCGCCCAGCTGCTGCTGTTGCTCTCCCCCTTGCTCGTGCTGCTGCTCTGCTCCGATTAAGCCACACTTCAGTCGACTGAATCGACTTTTGGGTCAGTCGATTTTCAGGGGTTGGGGGAGGGGGGGGGGGGCTCGCCGGAGTTAAGGAAGAACCACCCGCAGGGGGGACGGGGGCTCGCCGGAGAGGTACCCCACTATCTATCTTAGGGTTCAGGGTGGGGGGCGGGGGCCTAGAGGGTTGGCCGGGGCAGCGGTGGGGAGTTGTTTCGGGGCGGCGAGGCGGCGCTGGGGCCGACGGTTCGGCCGATGGTGGCTGGCGGCTCAGGGGGGTGCAGGTTGAAGATGAACTGCAGGCCCTCCCTAAACTACATGTCAAGTGCCTCTCTGCTACCATTGCGTTCAGTTTCGACAGTAGCATTCAGATTCCACAGTAAATTTCAGTTTTGACAGTTAAGTTCAGAGTCAATAGTTTTTACCTCATCTGTTGTAGTCAGGTGGTTTTTGGTGATGTTAATTTTACATCCATTTTACATCATCTATTGGAGATGCTATTAGAATCCCACTTGAGATTGACGATATCTGTCTTGTGCTGCTTCAGCCTTGACGTCTTACGGCTTACCGGAGCTGCTCCAACGACAGAATGATCCGTCACAACAGAGAAATGCCCTGGACGCCGTCTACGGATTCCTCAGATCTTCCTCCACACCTCCGACAGCCACCTCTGCCTCAACTGCTTCAGCGACCAACCCAATGATGCTGAGGTCGACACGGCTACGGCAAAGAGGTTGTACACTTGTTGCATCACTTATTACTATACATTCACGTCGATCCATTAGGGCTATTTTGGTTCAACGGAAAAACATCGATCCAGTGGTTGTTACCATCACTCTAAATTTCTGCATGCTCTCCTTACATAATCTCACCATATTTTTTTCGTATGCATGTCAGATATTGTACACAACCATGTTGAACATGTAGAGAAAAAGAGAAGAGTTTTGCGCGGCAATACAATGTCATGCAGACATCACTCCATGGTGGGTTCAATGGAAAACCCTCCCCACCCCTATCCAGATTGTAATCCAGAGGAAGATATCTGTTTTGAGGCGGATTCGGACGCTGCTGACCGCTCCTATTTACCCCCCAAGGTGTTTTCTCTACCTTGGCATGATGACGTTAGTCATATCATGCATATGTTGCCTTGCAGTGCCTACTTTTAACATCATATATGTCATATGCTTAGTTTAGACATGTTCTGTAATGCCACATGTTTAGTTTCTATATCATATATGGGAATTATGCAGTCTCATGTCTTTTAGCCAGCCATAATATATGTGAAATGTGCAATGCCATCCTGTTTAACCAGGCATCATATATTTGAATGATATCTTGCCCATCCTTTTCTTCATTACATTTCCATTTGTCGACAATGTTTGTACATTAAACTACTCTTCCTGTGAATCAGCCATTTGGGTGGGAGATGGAAAAATCTGGAGTGAAAACAAGGCCTTCAGAGCAGACAGTGCTACCCGTCGAAGCAGATCTCTTGTTGGGTCCCGATAGCTCCTCAGAGATGGATTCAGAGACAGATGACCAGTCCTATTCCCCCACTGAGGTGTATGCTCTAACTTAGCACAATTATACTGCTCATATCATGCATACGGTGTCTTGCATTGCATAGTTTAGACATCATCTTCTATATCTAAATAGGGGCACCCCACTAGATGATTTTCCTGCCTTCTCATGAAGCCACGTCACCTGAATTGTTATAGCTGTCGATGCAGTAGTCTACAGCTGTCCGATCAAAAAGTTGACGAAATTACAAAGACGTGCCACCGCTAAGTGAAGGATACCGCTTCGTTCTTTTCCTAGCGCCCCGCTCGCTTACTAGTCGTCCCGCTCGCTAGCTGCGTTAGACTCGATTTATTTTGGTTGGGTTGTACACGTATGCTTTCACCAAAAGCCCATCAGAAGCCCTTACTTGAGGTCCATCGTTCACTGCGTCAAAAAAGGCACTGCCACGACCAATCCTTCATTGTCTCAAAAAAACGACCAATCCTTCGTTATCTTAAGAAAATTGAACCCTACTTCTTCTATCCAGCCGCCGCCGTCAAGAGCCCTTCCGGCGACTGTGCCACGAGCCCACAACCCACCCTTTCCCGGCCGGATGTTGTCACCCATGATGCTCTATTGCAGCCGTCACCACCCATGCTTGCGCCCCACCAAGCTGTCGAGGCTAACCCTTCCGCCGTAACCGCCTTCGGTCCTGGCGAGCAACCTCTCCAGAGATGCGTCACCAGCCCTTCCGCTGCTCGACAGATGAGCATTAATTCCATAAAATTCATTCATCTTCCTGATGCTGCTTTTATGTCGCAATCCCTTCCACCTCGATGCCACAAATGCGCAGCAATAAATCAGTAGAAACGGATGGATTCATGTCAAAAAGGAACTGATGGATTTATTGCTCCCTCCTCTTGAAGGGTAATCGACCCAATGGCTCTCCTTTTAAGCAGTGGAGTTCATCCCTTCCCGTCCCCTCCCTGGGTTCTCATCCCAGTTTTCTCTTGGCGTCCGCTGATTCCGACCCCGCGTGCTACAGGTTTAGTTCTAAATTCTAGAACCGCATCATGTAGTTTTCTTGCTTGGTTTTTCTATTCTTATCTTGGAAATTTCATATCTTGGTCGATGCGAAGTTTGATGTGACCTGCCTGCTGTACCGAAGGCCGACGCAAAGCTTGATGCGATTTTGATGATGTACAGAAACATAAGGAAATATTACTCATAAATTTTACATGTTTTGATATACCACCACATTGTGTCAGTTAGTTGATTTTTCCTGTATGTTTCTACGACAAGTTGTCATTGGTTCTTGCAATGGATTTAAATTTTTCTATGTAAGATTTGGCTCGTATGCAATCCGAGTGCTCTATATATCCAAGTCACATACCTGAGAACAATTAAAGGATGTTAATTCATTCAAGATGCAGACTAGCAGCTCTTTTTCATGTCTAGCAAACATTCGAAACTACATCCATAAGACAAAGATGAATAAATGTTCATATTGACATATCATCATATGTAACTACATACAAAAAATATACATGTGAAGGTTCTGCTAGCCTGAATGACTGTATGTACATCTTGGAAATAATACACACGTGACAAGTCTAAATATGTCCTTGCTTCAAGCTTTATCTCTAACTTATCCATATGGTATATATAGTTTACTGTGAATGTTAGATAAGTGAACTGGTAAAAAATGAGATATGTGTAAAGAAGGGAAAAGAGATACAACCACAAATTAAGCAAGGGAAAACTGGGGCTCAACTCGCTTGGCTGATAGAACTTTTTATCTTTTGCAAGACGTAGACATCACCTTCAGCAGGGTAACAGTGAAATGTGACAATATTAGTATAAACACGTGTTAGGCCGCCTGATGCCAAGTTAGTTAGCATGGGAAAAGAAAATAATTATTCAATGGAATCAGTCAACTTAACTTGGTTTCCCTGGTGTATTAAAACTTCTCCTACTTCCTACTCTGTTATTAGTTTGTGTACTGAAATCACAAACTTGAAGCAGCACTAGGAGATTATGAATTTTAGTACTACCATTTATTTGAACATCTTTCTTAATTATTCTAGAATTATCATCATTTTCTTTTTTGTGTGTGTATTAAATTGTTCCTCTGTATCCTATAGAAAATCATGGATGTACACCATCTGTTTAGTCTGTAGGAGGTAACAACAAAGTAAGTCTGCATTTTATTTAACTTCATCTGTCAGTGGCAAGTAAGAGTGCATTTTATTTATCCTCACTTGGTAAGCAGCAAAACAGCTTACTATTACAACACACACATCTATATTAACATCATCATGTTGCATTTTCACAGCTTACCACTTATCTTTTCAACACGGGTTCGCAGCTAGTACAAATGGACAACCGAAGCCACAGGTACTCCTATTGAAATTAGTTTGCTATATATTTTCATTCCACTTCTTACCCTGATTGACAACATACTCCTATCTTCTCAAGGACGCCACCTCATTCAGCAAAAAGTAACATGCCAAGTTCTACTGCCGTTTCAATAAGAGAAGCTCAGAAGAAATACATGGATGCAATTGCAAAGATGAAGGGCACAGAAGACCCGGTGTTTATAACTTTCAAACGGGAGTCCAAGCCTCTACACATCACTAACCAACTGTCTGGTGACCATCCATTATCATTCATGGGATAGATTGTCGAGTATGAAAAGAATGGGATACCATATATCCAGGTCATAGTAACTGAAGAACGTACACCTACAAACAACAGCATATATATCGAGTAAGAATATAGTACATGCTACAAGTTGCTATAGTTTTACCATATGATATATGGTTCATGCTACAAACTGCTACGGCTTTATCTTATGGTACATATTTGTACCAACAAGAAATTTCAATCATTTCCTATATAAGTAATCTATCATTTTATGGATTGAAATTATTTTCTTCTTCAAGATGTTGATGTTACTCCAAAAATCCACAAACAAATTTCCGCAGCAACGCGCGGGGCATCATCTAGTATACACAATATTCAACACCATGTTCTTAGTTCAGACATCATATTGAATGCCCTCTGTTTAGCATATAAATCACATATGTGAATTAAATGATGCGATCCTGATTACTTAGATAACATGTAGGTGAATTATGTCATGCGATCCTGTTTAGTTATTCATCATATCTTTGAATTATGTTATGCTATGCTATCCAGTTTAGATAGACATCATATATGTGAAATTATGTCATGCTATCCGTTTTAGTTAAACAATATACATGTCAACTATTTCATGCCCTCTTTTTTCCACACTATCTATTGCATCTATCTCTCATACAATGTCTGTACATTCAACTATGTTTCCTTTTTATCAGCCATTTGAATTGGAGCGGGTGATGCCAGTATCTAGCGGACTAAAAACACGGTCTTCAAATAAAACAGTGCTACCTCTTGGTGGAGATAGCACCTCAGTTGTACATGCACAAGAACCAACCCTACCACACATAACCCAAACTCTCGTAGATTGTACCCCCTACTACGATGGACAGAGAACCAGCTTCACCTAATCTAACCCCAACCCCAGCCGATAGTAACCCAGTTCCTGTTGACACAGCACCATCTCCACCACAGAGCTCCCAAACAAGAGCAGTTAGTAAGGCAGCTCCAGTGCCCATAGGGCCAGTACTATCACGGCGAACCCCAACTCCACCAGTTAGTACGCCTATTCCTGTGGAGGAAGCACAACCAGCTAGTCATAGTTTAGCATCTATCGCATTTGATGTTGTTAAATCATATGTGCGTATCTTCCCATCTTGGAAATATTATACTGAATATGAAGGAAAATGCCAGTTGCAGGTGTTTGTCCAGGAGTTATGTGTAAGTAATATTATTCATGGCAATTACTTTGCTTCGTCCCATACATCCTACCTCCATGATGGTTATAATACAACAAATTTTCCCATTTTTCTCTATAGAGAAGGACCGATTTGGAAACTCATGATGAGGTAACCTGTGCTAATACCTCTGCTATCTTCAAGAATGCTTGGTGGCAGTATCAGAATTACCTGAAGAAAACGTACTTCACCGGCAAAGGAACTCATCAAATTCCCTTACGTTCTCCTGAGACACATTTACTGGATGATGACTGGGAACACCTTGTTCTGTACTGGTCCCGAACCAAGAATGTGGTAAGGTCTATGAGCTCATTTTCTATTTTAACTATTATATTCTTGCGTCTTACTGTACTCTGTTCATGTAGAACAGGTGCCTAAACCTGAAGAACAGCTGTTCTAATTTAAGATTCCATTGCTACCATAGGACATAGATATATGTTTGTTTGATGCTTTTATTATGTACTAGTACTTGGCAATAGAAGACTTGGTAGTTTAATCATGTCCACCTTACTAATGAACTGGTTCACCGAAATGAGTTTCATATACTAGTACATGCTAAACTTGTTATGTGTCTGCTTGTTTCTTCTTTTAGAATGCTGACAGAATATTGGGGAAGAGTGCCTTATTAAGCAACGATAAAGGAAGTAATGCAGATAAGGTTCAGGATAGTGACACATCCTGTCTTGGTTTAGTGTTGGAGTTACTGGCCACTACCGCTTGCACAAGCTATTCAAACTCACTGTCTGAATCAGTTCGGTTTCTTGAGTCTCAACTACAAGCTGAAAGACATCGATCAGCTGTGCTGCGACAAGAAGCGGAAGGACTGGGGAAGTCCCTGAAGCATTCAGATGCATACTTTCTGGTGCAACAGCAAGCGTTTGAGGATTTTAGTGCCAAACAGGACAAAGCTAATCAGCTTGTTAAGCTTATTGCCAGCATGGTGGATACCCAGGATAACGTTTCTTGAGCTCTTCTGAAGTTGTTTCAGTTATGCTCTTGTTTTGCTGCCGCATTTATTTGCACTGGTGGCCAATTTTGACGGCCAGTGTATATGATATGCTGCTTTGTTCCCTATATTTGCACTGGTGGCGAACTTTGATGCCTAGTGGATGTAATATGTGTAATAGCCGTGATAGCCTAGCATTAGTTGCTTGCTTATTTATTTCCTTGTTGTCTTGTTTATTTGTTTGCTTGTAGTCATTGCAGTTCTTTTTCCGCGGTTAACTAGTGGCTGCAATAACCTATTTTTTAAAACTAGGCCACAATAACCATGGGCTAATATTTACTGTAGTGACACTGGGCCTCCTACGGCCTGTAGAAATAGTGGTCCTTCTACGGGCCGTAGAAACAGTAGGCCTTCTACAGGCCGTAGAAACAATGGGCCTTCTACGGGCCGTATCATCAATGGGCCTTATATGGGCCGTATGCTCGATTGGCCAAACATGGGCCAATAACAAGCCGCATTATGGTCGTAAACGGGCTAGAGTTGGAATCGTCCGTTCATGGGCCGACCATAACAGGCCATCGTTAATAGGCCGTATTTGATGACGCTATGAAAACGACCCAACGTATTAATGGACCACAAACGGGCCGACTGTAACCACGGGCTGAATTTGGCCCACAAGCAGAAAATGACAGTAACGGGCCGTAAGTAAACGAATGCTGGAAATGAGCCCAGGAATAAATGGGCTCTAAGAAGGCAGAAAGATAACATGGGCTGGAAACGGCCCAACAGAATAACGGGCCGTTAATGGGTATAAAGTGATACACTGTTCATTACGGGCCAGTTTCACCATGTGCCGTTAATGGGTGTAAAGTGATACACTGTTCATTACGGGCCAGTTTCACCACGGGCCGTTAATAGGCCAAGAGTTACATAGGGCCTCATATGGGCCGAAAGACGTCATGGGCCATACATGGGCCAGAAGTGAAAACAGGCTAGAATCATATTGGATGGCCCAGATGATGCTACTGGGCCTAATTCGGATAGGGCGTAATGGGCCTTGGGTTAGCGGGCTGTAAATGGGCTATATGCGAACAGGCCGTTAACAAGCTTTCCATGGGCCGGCCCGCCACCTTTTGACCAAGTCAAACGGGCCGGCCTTTTCACAGGAATGGGCCTCTGTTGGGCCGTGCCACATGTCGACGTATCATAGGCGCCTTCCGTCCAACGAGTGGTTGACATCTGTCCCAACGATGAGCCGACACGTGTTTCCTCCAACCAATGATGATTTTACACATGGAAAATCCGCATTGGTCGGGGATGTTAATGGGTTATCAGATCCAAAACCCGATCCGATAGCTTAACGGCGTTCCGTTACGGTGGATGCCACATGTCGGTCACACTTGACGAAAGCACTTCTGTGACGCGTGATTTATCGTCATGGAAGTGGACACTTCCGTGATGATAATTTTGGTAATGTCATGGAACACTTCTACGACAGCACAGGTATGACTATCTTGATTCTGTCATAAATTTGTCATGGATGTACATGCATGACAAAAAAAGCAACCTACTGTGACAAACACATATCATCACGGAAGTGTATTTTTTTGTAGTGCTGGGTCTGTAGCTTCACTAATTGGTTGTGCGGGACGGAACACTTCTCCCAGTCTCCGGGCTTGGGGCTGCGGGAGCGGGAGGAGGAGCTGCGCTGGCCGTCCATGTTGGGATGGATTTTTTTGGGCGTGCTCCGATGAATGCTCGCTGAGGGAGGACGGTGTGGTTTGGATATGAGGGTCCTCGTCTCTTTAATAGACAGTTCATTCACATAGATGGGGTGGTAAATGTAAAAACACCCTGGCTCCTCACATTCGCTTGACACGTGGAAGATGGCCATTATTGGACGCAGAAGCCAAGAAGCGCAACATTTACGAGAAGCCAGACACTATTTTAGGT
The DNA here is from genome assembly GCF_018294505.1 of Triticum aestivum. Lineage (NCBI taxonomy): Eukaryota > Viridiplantae > Streptophyta > Magnoliopsida > Poales > Poaceae > Triticum > Triticum aestivum. The sequence goes on from NC_057806.1 coordinate 272,314,077, forward strand.
ACTCAGAGTTTGAAGAAGAACCTGCCTTGCAATGCCGAAGACAATCTGCGCGCCGGACTCGTCGTCATTGAAGCCTGGTTCAGGGGCTACTGAGGGAGTCCTGGATTAGGGGGTATCCGGACGGCCGGACTATATCCTTTGGCCGGACTGTCGGACTATGAAGATACAAGATTGAAGACTTCGTCCCGTGTCCGGATGGGACTCTCCTTGGCGTGGAAGGCAAGCTTGGCAATTCGGATATGTAGATCTCCTTCCTTGTAACCGACTCTGTGTAACCCTAGCCCCCTCCGGTGTCTATATAAACCGGAGGGTTTAGTCCGTAGATAGGATATACAATCATACCATAGGCTAGCTTCTAGGGTTTAGCCTCTTCAATCTCGTGGTAGATCAACTCTTGTACTACTCATATTATCAAGAACAATCAAGCAGGACGTAGGGTATTACCTCCATCAAGAGGGCCCGAACCTGGGTAAACATCGTGTCCCCCGCCTCCTGTTACCATCCGCCTAGACGCACAGTTCGGGACCCCCTACCCGAGATCTGCCGGTTTTGACACCGACATGGCCCCTATAGTACTCGTACTGGTTTCTGCTCGCATTGCCATCGCAGTCGGTATTCTGTGGTGCTACGTTTACGATGCGCGGCCCATCACAAACGGTTCACTATTATAGAACGTGTATGATGCGCGGCCCATCATAAACGGTTCACCGTTAAGAAGATTAGCTAATCGTCGTATGAGTGTCGGATAGGATTACGAAATGTCGGACCGTCGTAACATCGTCGTACACGACAACTATCGCACACGCTATTCTGTGGTGCAATGTTTACGATGCATACTTTATCAGAAACAGTTCATGGTTGCGAATCGAGTACGATAAGGAAACTAACACAAACGTTTAGTTTGCCCGTGCTATTTGCGATATTGTCTCACATCGCACACGCTTTGCAAACAGCAACTGTGTGCATGCTTGCACACGTTTCCTCTCTGTGAACCATCTCGGATTATGGTGCATATCGCAAACGTTTGTGTTTTACCAACCGTGTGTGCCGTAACAACCTGGAGAGCATAATTTCACCGTAATTTAATTGCTGCTTTTACAAATTGTACCGTATTTGGATTTGAATTTGAATGTATGCTACAACTTTATTCATATCCATCAGGTTCAAACAACCAATGCATTATTCGATTCATAGGTACATATGTTCAAGACTTACATAAGAACCAAATAAAGAATGATGAACCATAGTTGTACACTTGTACTATTAAAGACGGTAAAGAAAGAGGCGAAATATATTCTAGTTGTTGAACAAGGTGAAGCGAAATGCCCATATTGTGCCCTCCTCCATGCAGAAGGCACACATGACTCTAGTCCAACCCCTTGTGATGGCCGACCGCCCATCCTTCACGGTCTTCATGAAAACATCTAGATGATCATCGTGTTCTGGTAGAAATACTTTAACCTTTGCATGCCCACCAATCATGTAGTTTGAGAGGTAATCTTGAGTAAACTTCTTTGGCAACCACTGCAAAGGAATAAGATCCAGATAGTGTCATCTAACACAACTCATTATGGGTAGTAAAAAGAAGGTTGCAGAGTTCTTACTTATCATCCCGCAGTTCACTATTGTCTTGGATAAAGTGTAAACAAATAGTTTAATTACCATCTTTGGACCCATTTTACTAACAATCTTTATCAGTTTCCTCACTTGATGCTGGTTCATCGATATCTCATTGCCCCATACGCAGAAAGGGTCGAAACGCGGATCTTTACCAATGTTATATGTACCTAAAAGCACCAAGTTAATATTAGAAGCTAAACAACAATAGCACAATGATGTACTACAACACTCTTTTATAATATGCCTATATACATCCGTATGTGGTAGTCCATTTGAAATCTCTAAAAGAACAAATATTTAGGAACGAAGGGAGTATCTTATAACATCCAATATACTCAAATATTAGATGAATTAACATCTTATATTATGGGCCGGAAGGAGTTTAGTTCGTTCTTAAAAATTATCTGCTGCTGTATCCACGGGTTACAGTTAGTTGAGCTAGTTCGGGCTCAAATAGCCCTAAAGTATATCTAAACATGAGGGATAGTTTGAGCTAGTTGCATCTATAACCCACCCAAAAAACTAGTATCCAACCCAAGAGGTGCTAATTGGAGCTAGTTCTCCTGGTGCATTTATTGTCAACCTAACCCTGCCACCCAAACAACTCTTTGGATGGAGTTAGTTCAGGGTTAGTAATGAGCTAGAAACTAACTCTAACCTCTAGCTAAGTTGAGTATCCAAACATGGCTGTGTTGTTGCTGTTGCTACTGCTGCTCTTCTACGTATATCTAGACATCATTAGAACATTAATGTAACACTCTTCCTTGTTGCTATGTAGCCTAGGATTGCATATTTAGACATTAAGTACAGTGCATGTTGATATGTAGCCTTAGATATATTACATATGGCCCTAGTTAACCTAAGGAAAAATGGGTTGCAGATATATTCAGTTAAAAGTTTGATTCATTGATTAGTCCCTTATCAGCCGCCGACCTATGTGGTACCAGCTACGGATATCCTGAACACTGAGCAGATATAAGCCATGGGATCAAACTAACCTCGATGAAAAACAACAGTCGTTCCCAAAATTGTCCTGTGTAGGTACATCAAGAAGCATGTTAAGCACAACAGGCTAAACATTAACCAAAATTACACAAGGCAGACAAAATAATCTCCAAAAGATAGCTTCAGTGTGCAGGTTTATGTAACACCCACGATGCGGCTATATCTCCCACGTGTCGGAGCACGACTTAGAGGCATAACCGCATTGTAGGCATGTCGCAAGAGGGGTAATCTTTACACATCCCATATACTAAATAAGAAAGAGATAAAGAGTTGGCTTACAATCGCCACTTCACACAATACATAAATATAGCATTACATCATCTAGAATACAATCAAGGTCCAACTACGGAACCAAAATAAAAGAAGACCACCCCTAATGCTAGATCCCCGATCACCCCGAATGGGCTCCTCTACTGATCAACAGAAACGAAACAAAACAACGAACAAGATCTTCATCGAGCTCCCACTTGAGCTCAGTTGCGTCATCTGCACTGGTATCAACGGCACCTGCAGCTATTTTTGGAAGTAATCTGTGAGTCACGGGGACTCAGCAATCTCACACCCTCGCGATCAAGACTATTTAAGCTTATGGGTAGGAAAAGGTAGTGAGGTGGAGCTGCAACAAGCACTAGCATATATGGTGGCTAACTTACGCAAATGAGAGCGAGAAGAGAAGCAAAGCACGGTCATGAACTAGAAGTGATCAAGAAGTGATCTTGAAGCTACTTACGTTCAAGCATAACACCAAAACCGTGTTCACTTCCCGGACTCCGCCGAAAAGAGACCATCATGGCTACACACGCGGTTGATTCATTTTAGTTAAGTTAAGTGTCAAGTTCTCTACAGCCAGACATTAACAAATTCCCATCTTCCCATAACCGCGGGCACGGCTTTCGAAGGTTCAAAACCCTGCAGGGGTGTCCCAACTTAGCCCATCACAAGCTCACACGGTCAATGAAGGATATTCCTTCTCCTAGGAAGACCCGATCAAACTCGGAATCCCGGTTACAAGACATTTCGACAATGGTAAAACAAGAGCAGCAAAGCTGCCCGAATGTGCCGACAAATCTCGATAGGAGCTGCACATATCTCATTCTCAGGGCACACCGGATTGTCCAAGATTCCAGTAGGCCAGCCCAGAGTTGCCCCTGGTGGCCACCGGCGGTTGACAGGTTCGGACCAACACTTAGACAAGCACTGGCCCGGGGGGGGGGGGTTAAAATAAAGATGATCCTTGAGTCTGCAGAACCCAAGGGAAAAAGGCTAGGTGGCAAATGGTAAAACCAAGGTTGAGCCTTGCTGGAGGAGTTTTATTCAAAGCGAACTGTCAAGGGGTTCCCATTATAACCCAACCGCGTAAGGAACGCAAAATCAAGGAACATAACACCGGTATGACAGAAACTAGGGCGGAAAGAGTGAAACAAAACACCAGGCATAAGGCCGAGCCTTCCACCCCTTTACCAAGTATATAGATGCATTAAAGTAAACAAGATATAATAATGATATCCCAACAATATCCATGTTCCAACATGGAACAAACTCCATCTTCACCTACAACTAGCAATGCTATAAGAGGGGCTGAGCAAAGCGGTAACATAGCCAAACAACGGTTTGCTAGGACAAGGTGAGTTAGCGGCTTGACATGGCAATCTGGGAGGCATGATGTAGAAAGTGGTAGGTGTCGCGGCATAGCAAAAGAGCGAGCAACTAGCAAGCAAAGATAGAAGTGATTTCGAGGGTATGGTCATCTTGCCTGAGATCCCGCAAGGAAGAAGAACGAGTCCATGAAGAAGACAAACGGATGAAGTCGAACGAATCCTCACAAACGCGACTTTACCGGAACTAACAAGAAGAAGCAACACCCGAAAGGAGCAAACAACATAGTAAACAACCATCACATAAACATGGCATGATGCACAACCAAGTATGATGCATGTCTGGTTTAATGAAGTATGGCATGGCAAAGTGCAACAAACAACACTACAAATTAAGTGGAGCTCAATATGCAGCGGAGTTGCATATTGAAGAAAACACCACATGACTTATTTAGTTCTCTCCCGTTTATATACTCAACAATATTAAATGTTGTTTTAGCATGTCAAGGGGTGAAGCAAAAGAAAACTACCTATCTAGGCAAGTTTAAATGAGGCCGGAACAACAAACAACAAGTTCGGAGAAATCCTCATGAGCATATATTAGGTTTGGTACTGTTCTGCCCTAAACACAATTTTAGAGTTATTAAACATGCAAAGTAAAACCACCATGTTAATCTAGGCATTTTTCTACCCCATTTACATATAAAGTTTATTAAATTTGGAGCTACAGTTATTTAGTTATGAAATAAATCATTTAACATGGCAATTAAGCACAATTAAACAAACACTAAGTTTAAACTTTTTAAACATGCATGAAAGTGGCAAATTATTAATCTACACAAAATTCTAAGCATTTTACATATATAACTTATTTTAATACGATGCACGGTTGGTGAGTTATAATATGCATGATGTTGGAGGGCTTTTCTGCAAAACTGTAGTCTCTGGAATAAAAGATTAAAAATGCAGCGCAGGGAAAAAATACTATGGGCCGAAACTGGTAGGGCCGATAGCAGCATGGGAGCTGCAACTGAAGCTCACCAGGCCTCATGGGCCGGCTGGACGCGAGCTGGGCTGGATCTGGAGGCAAGGATGTGGTCCACAACAGTGGAAGGCCGGCTCGGGCGGTCGTGGTCAATGCATCTGGAGCGTGTGTCGTCCTCCCTGCTCGAACGAAGCAGAGGAGGCAGGCAGGGCGACAGGGCGGTGAGGATCCAAGGAAGGAGGCGGCGCTGGAGGCAGGCTTGCGGGCCGGGCAAAGGAGCGGCTCCGCAGCGGCTGGAGACGGACTTGGCGCGACGACGACGAACTTGGTGCGGTTTGGAAGCAGGGGATCCATGGCGGTCGCTACTGCAGTTGTGCTCCCATGGCTATCCTCCTACGCTGGGCGACGTTGTTGCTGGACTTCGAGAGGAGCTCCTCTCCCTGCGCCGACGAGGAGAGCGGGGAGGCTGCAGGGACAACAGACGATGGCGGCTCGGTCCTGCAGGCCGATGCGTGAGGCTTGGCGCGGGAGGAGTCCGGCGAGGCGTCCGTCTGGGCGGGAAGACAAGCACGGGGTTCATGCGGGCGAAGCAGAGGATAGCGTCGAGCTCGTTCCCGAGCAGAGGTGCAGCACGGGCTTGAGCGCTGGGCCTCATCCTCAAAGCGGAGGAAGCAGGGGCGCGGGACATGGCGCGATGCAAGAAGATGGAGGTCGTCGACGTGAGGCTTGGCGACGGGGACGGCTGGAGGCGGCCGGATCAGGACGGATCCGGGACGAAAGGACCCGTTCCCGGCGATGGCGAGCTGGGAGGCGAGACTGCTCCTGCTTGAACAGAAAGAGAGGCCGAGAGGTGAGAGGCATCCAGAGGACGCAGAGAAAGCGAGAGGAGGAATATGGCAGGGAGTGGGACGACCTGGAGGCTGGCTGCTCCGGCGAGCTCCGTCGGCAGCGCGGTCGACGGCCGGCGGGAGGCATGCGTGCGAAGAGGCCACGAGCGGGAGGAGGCGGTGGTCGGGTGAAGTGGATCGAGGAGCTGCTCTAGTTGGCCGGGCGAGCGAATCGGGGAGGAGCAGTGGGGAGTGCTGGTTGGTGGGTGGAGGAAAACAAGGAGAAGGGATCCCGAGGAAGAGGGGAGTAGGTGGAGTGGCGGCGGCGTGATGGGATCGATGGGACAAAGCACCTAAGATCTAGGGTTGGACTAAAAATGGACTAGGGTCTATATATATACGAAAGGGGGATGATTTAGATCCTTCGATTGCGATCGGGCGGTCCGGAATAAATAGATTAGGGAGTCCAAAAGAGAAACCGAAGATAATTAGGGGATGTTTGGGGATGAACCGGATCCATCGGTCACAACTGCTCGGGTCGGGTTCGGGACAACTTTCGGACGCGCATGCGAGGAGGGCCGCGGGCCGGCGAGAGAGGTCTATGCAATGCGCAAAGAGGGGTAGGCTGGGCCTAGATGGACTATGGAGAGTGGGTTGGTCTGAGAGAACAGGGGAGAGATGCAGCCCGGCACGATTTCCGGAGACCGAAAACGTCCGACGAAAAGACTGGCTATACTGCCGCTATAGTTATCCGTTGGGGCGTCAAGCAGACTCCAAATGCGATGAAACTTGACAGGCGGTCTATCTACACTATAATAAGACCACACGCCAACTTTCATCCCATTTCGAGAACATTTTCCGGACACTTATAAAATAATATTTCGGACGTGCCGCGGGCGCGTGCAAGTGTGTCTGGGCTCAGAACGGACAACGGAAGGAACTAGGAGACCGGGACAGATGCAAGTTTTGAAAACATGATGATGCAATGCACATGATGACATGATAAGATGCAAAATGCAAGCAATGACATGGCAACGATGGCGAATAACTGGGAGACACCTGGCACATCGTCTCGGGGCATCACAGTTTAAGCACGCTAGTAAAGCAAAACAAGTGGAAAGGTGTGCTAACTGCAACAGGCCTAACATTTAACAAGAAAACATGGTCATTCAAACTGGTATTGTGCCGGTCTAAGTACACTGGTTATGGTTAAATAAAAATGGTAAAGCGTGTTAACTACAAGATGCAGCAACCAAATGTAGTCATTCATAGTGGTATTGTTGAAACTGGTACTGATGAAATTGAACTGCACAGTTCATACTTGCACATATAGAACATCACGTTGTGAATAACTGGAATAAACAAGGCATACTACGAACAACCAAATATAGCATTTGACACTTAATATATGCTAACTACAAACAACCGAACAATAAAAAAACTTTAAAAGAGGCATACGCTAGCTATAACGGGCTTAACAACAAGCAAATATATGCATTCCTATCGGTATGTTTAAAACTAGATTGATGAAATGTACTGCACAGTAAATAATTGTACATATAGAGCATCACATTATGAACAACTGAAATAAACAAATCATGGGTTTCCTCACTTGTCACAGATGGGCTTGTTCCCGTGGGAAGAGCACGAACCCTGGATGCGCTCCATGTTGTCACAGATGGGCTCCTTCCCCTTGGAAGAGCACGGCTGTAGGGTGCCCTCCCTGATGTCACAGACGGGCGCTTTCCCCTTGGAAGAGCAAATGGGCTCTTTCCCCTTGGAAGAGCCAGAGAGGGTGCCCTCCTCGTGGTTGCCGTCGATGAGGTCTGACTTGGAAGCTGTGGATCCCAAGCCAGCATCGCAGAACGTGTCCTTCAGAAATGACAAAAGGGGCTCGATGGTGATGTAGAATGGCAAATTGTTGACAGCGAGCCAGAGGAGATCAGCGGCGGGGCCATGGATGAAATCGACAGCGGTTGAACCCAAGGGGTTGGGGGTGGGCCACTTAACCTGTGACATAGCTCACCTCAGGGTGTCGCTGTCGATGACCTTGATGTCGTAGCCGGTGGATGAGACATGCCCGCATACTCTAGCCCTCTGCTTGAGTGCCTGCCGCCAGTAATGGTCATCAGCTTCCTCGGCGACGTCGGGCGAAGAGACCGCTATACACCTCTTTTGGGCCAGTCGCTCCTCGAGCTCCACTAGAAGCGTAGCCGGGCTTAGGCTGCGATGCTCTGGAGTGGGGGATGGGGATCTATGGGAAAGGGGCGTTTGGCAGGTGTCATCTAAGAAACTCAGGGCGGCCTGGGTATGGAGATCGGTGGGTAAGCTGCATGGGCAAGCCAGCAGATGTTGACAATGGAGGCCTTGCGACGGCGGCGGCGGGGACTTTGCTAGGGTTTCGAGTGAGGGAGGGTGTGCGTGTGTGTGTGTGTGCACGCGTGCACGCCTGAGGAGGTTTTGGTGTGTCTTTGTGTGTGTGTGGAGGGGGGGCGGAGTGTTTGAGGAAATGACGTGGGTACTGAAAATTTTACTACACGGGAGTCAAACGCGGGAGTGAAATGTCGGGCTATTGAAAATTTTGATGATAGTGCATTGCACATGGTTCGGAGATAACAACCGTGTGTTATGAAAAAGAAAAACCCTCGAAGCGGGCAGATATTTTCGATGCAGGTGGGATTGGGAACAAGAAACATCGCACATGGTCCGGAGATAACAACCGTGTGGTATGAAACAGAAAAACCCTCGAAGCGGGCATATATTTTTGAGAGGGGGAGCCTCGTGGAGCCCAATGTACTATGCGGATGTGTGCATGACAGGTGCACCGGCGTGGCACACGGTTAGTTTGAGTGAACTATGTCTGTTGCGTCATCCTACTTGTCTAATGTTCATAAATTTGGCGAAAAATGACGCGGGAGAGGGTCAGAACACGAACACACTCGCATGTGGACCAAATTTATGTATCAAAAGGGTGGTTTGATTTTCAAATACCAAATGCAACTTCGATGTGGCACCTCTCTCGCAAAGCGCACGGTATTGCTTGCTCCCACCCTCTCGTGTCGCCACGAAGGGAATCCTAAGCTATGAATGCATGCCCCTCCCCCTCAACCGAGGTTCACCTAGCAAAGGGCGAAGTAGCTAGCAGCCCCCCTCCCCCGTGTCGGCACGAAGGGAATCCTAAGCTATATATGGATGCATCCCCCTCCCCCTCAACCGAGGTTCACCTAGCAAAGTGCGAAGTAGCTAGCAGCCCCCTCCTCCCTCGTGTCGGCACGAAGGGAATCCTAAGCTATATATGAATGCATGCCCCCCAACCGAGGTTCACCGTAGCAAAGTGCGAAGTAGCTAGCAGCCCCCTCCCTCATGTCGGCACGAAGGGAATCCTAAGCTATGAATGCATGCCCCCCAACCGAGGTTCACCTAGCAAAGTGTGAAGTAGAGCTAGCAGCCCCCCTCCCTCGTGTCGGCACAAAGGGATTCCTAAGCTATGAATGCATGCCCCCCAACCGAGGTTCACCTAGCAAAGTGCGAAGTAGCTAGCAGCCCCCCTCCCTCGTGTCGGCACGAAGGGAATCCTAGCTAAGCTATGAACGCATGCCCTCCCCCCAACCGAGGTTCACCCTAGCAAAGTGCGAAGTAGCTAGCAGCCACCCCTCCCTCGTGTCGGCACGAAGGGAATCCTAAGCTATGAATGCACATGCCCCCAACCGAGGTTCACCTAGCTAAGTGCAAAGTAGCTAGCAGCCCCCTCGTGTCGGCACAAAGGGAATCCTAAGCTATGAGCATGCCCCCTCCCCCCAACCGAGGTTCACCTAGCAAAGTGCGAAATAGCTAGCAGCCCCCACCCCCTTGTGTCACCACGAAGGGAATCCTAATTAAGCTATGAATGCATGCCCCCCAACCGAGGTTCACCTAGCAAAGTGCGATGTAGAACCCCCCCCCACACTTTCAGTTGGCGGGCCAGAGAGGCATATATCTCACCAAGATGGATCGTAAAACGGACCAAGAATAATCCACCTTTGTCGTACAACCTCTCTCTTGTTGTTGGTTAAAGTGTTGGCCATCCATGCGACCCCGGAGATGGGCTAGCTCGCCAATAATCACGCAAGTAGCTAGTCCCCGAAGACAACCACTGCATGCATGTGGCCCAAACATATGTATGGAGAGGTGTGTTTTTGAGTAACAATGAACAACTTTGATGTGGCACCGTGATTTCGAACTAGAAATCCCCACACTGAGTGAGGGTTAGGTTGATGATGCATATGTATGTTACACCACACTTCAAGCCAACGACGGGGATTCATATATGCATGCATGTGTGCATAGCATATGCGATCAAACTTAATTAGGTCTTAATCTCACCATGACCTATACTACGATAACACTAACCAAATGAAGAATCTGCCATGGTAACCTATCTTGTTGTTGGTCAAGGTGATCATGGATGTCCATGTGGGCCAACGAATATATAGGCTTGTCGTCGATAACCACACGAGGGAGTGTATTGTTCGAAGGCAACCACTACATGCATATGTATGGAGGTGATGCATGCATGCATGTTTGAATACACAACATTGATCTGGCGCGTGTGTCAAAAATCATACACTAGCTCCCCACACAGAGCGAGATCGATTCATGATGGTGTCGTTGTACTAGCCACTTCGACTCAATGGGAGGGATTCATGCGTACACATGCATATGTGTGTGCTCAAAGTGTATCATGCATGTCATCCCAGAGAAAAAAATAACAATCCCCTCCTAAGTCAAATTAACCTCTCTAGTTGTCAGCCAAAAAGAAGTGATGGACCAAGCGGGCCCACAGATGGAAAGCATCGATATCGCTGATAACCGCTTAAGTGGGTGCGAGAGGACAACCACCACTGCTTTGCATGTGGGCCAAACATATATATGTTGAATACCCAAAATGCACAACTTTGATGTGCCACATGCCTCAAAAACCATAAACCATGCACCAACACAGAGCGAGGTTCATATCAAGCATACTACATATGATGGTTCCCTTCCCCCTCTTCACCACATACTATATGCTCCTGCCATAATATAGGTACAACCCAAAGAATCCTCATCGATGGTGAAATTAATTAACCTCTCCCGATGTAGGTCAAAGTGATGCATGCATGCATGCATAGACGATGGCCTGTGGGCCCATAGATGAAAGCGTCACACGTGAGTGTCCTATCTAGGATATATATGCATGTGGCCAAAAAAGGTGTTGTGTGATGTTTGAATAACCAATTTCACAATTTTGATGTGGCACGTGCCTCGGTAACCAAAAAGTCCCGACACTGAGTGAGGTGTACTTGTTCACGGACGCATATGTATAGTATATATGCTAGTCCCCTCCCACCACTTCGACGCGTATTATTGTAGCGACCCGACCCGAATGGATCAAGTGCTCTGTGCTCAGGTGTCATCCCTGGATCAGTAATGCTGACACCACACAGTACATCGAAGGATTTATAGCAGAGTGGCAATAACACACTTATTACATCATTGTCTCAAAGAGAACTTTTATAATAAATATGGCTTAAGGCCATCTAGTGTCGAAAACAGCGGAAGACTTGGAAGATAAATGGGTCCATCAACTCCAACGGCATCACTGAGTATAGGGCCACGACCTAAAAGCACCTTACTCGTCGTCTGAAAAGTCTGCAACATGAGAAGTTGCAGCCCGAAAACGGGTCAGCACATGGAATATGCTGGCAAAGTAACACATAGAGAGTAATGGAATGAAACAGCTATACTATATGCATATATGGCTGGTGGAAAGCTCTATGGTTACAGTTTTGCGTAAAGCCAATTTTTGCCTACTTCAAAGGAATAAATTTAATTACTATCATGGTGGTTGTGAAACATTGAGAATGGTTGACAGCATTCTCAATTCCAATTAAAATAATTAAAACCCAGCAACATTAATTAGAAGTAACATGTTGAGATTCACATGATATTCAAGTACTAGATACTCAAGTTGTCCATAACCGGGGACACGGCTAATCATGATTAGTTTGTACACTCGGCAGAGGTTTGCGCACTTTTCCCCACAAGACTCGATCGCCTCCGTTTGGTTTCTCGCACTACATGGTGTTTGAGAAGACGGATGACCGATACACAGTCTTTCAGAAGCGCTAGCACCTTACATGTGGGTAGACCGGTACACCTACTTCCCCTACATCTGCTAGTCTACCCGTAAGAGTTCGCACGACTTAGTCAACTATGCCAGAGCCCATAATGGCTTGTGGCTGCACACGTAAGTTTCTAGTTTGAAAGATCTTATGATCCCTTTGAGCCTGGGTGGCGGTCCGAAAAAAAACAGGCAAGTCCTGATAGACATCAGGTGCCTCAATCCACCCAGATGTGTGTTTAAGTTGCCACCTTAGATAAACCATTAAAATTATCAACTCACATCTGTCATGGATATCACTCACCCAATCCACGTCTACTAGCATAGCATGGCATAATAAGCAAACGTAGAAGTAACTCCCAAAGGTTTCATAATAATACAGGTGATAGGTACTACCTCATCTGCTTCCCATCCCATAGTTTAATTAGATCCTAATCATGCAATGTGAGAGGATTGATCTAATGCAATAAAACATGGGTTGTAGAAAAGGTATGATCAAAGTGTTACTTGCCTTGCTGATGATCCGCGAGACCTAGGGTTTCGAAGTAACAAGCGGCGCAATCCGGGTGATCTATCACAGACAAACAACAAGCATACAATAAGTACTCATCTAATGCACAGGTAAAACTCGAACAAGAGAACGAACCAGAAAGTTCAACTTAAGAACTCCGGTTGCAAAGAAAGAACGAACCGAACAAAGAAACGGAAAACAAACGGCGGAAGAAAACAACTCGGTTCTAGCAAGTTGAAACTAGGTCAAATTTTACCGGGGCAAAAACTTGTTCAAGTTGATTAGACGGAACGGTGGTTTCGCAACGAAACTCCAGGCGCTTGAATCACCTGATTCCGATAAACGAGCGGAAAGAAAGACTAGAACGAAGATCGGATCTGAGATCACGATCGCGGAATAAATCCGACGAAAAGAAAAAGATGAGCGGTTAAACGAACGGGCGTTGTTAACCGGGGAAAAATCAGTGATCACGTCCGTTGAGACGAACGGTCCGAAAGAAGAACGAAAACCGATCTAGGGTTTTTGGAGAAAAAGACCGAAAAGAAACGGAAAACCGATCTAGGGTTTCGGAAGAAAACCGAAACAAAAACCGGAAGAAAGAGAAAAGAATCGGAGAGAAAATGAATCGGAAGAGAAGAAAAGAATCGGAACGATTAGAAGAAAATGATCCGAGGAAAAGAGACGCGGGGCAACCTCCGGCGAGGTCTCCGGCGAGAGGCTCCGACGGCGTGGCGTGGGCAAGGTGCGGCGGCGGCGGTGGTGAGGGGCGGCGGCATGGGGCGCGGGGCGGCACGGCTATGGCGGCGGCGGCGCGGCGCGGGCTAAGGCGCGGGGTGGGGAGGAGAGGGGCTTGGGGTTCTGATTTGATGTTTTGGAGGGGGGGTGTGGGGGTATTTATATAGGTGAGGGGAGGAGGTTTCTTGGGGTAGGGGACAAGAAATAGACTAGGAATAGGAAAACAAAACAAAGAAAAGAGGCAAGGGGCGCCGGACTAGAGTCCAAGCCGGACTCGGCCTGGGTGGCGGCGGTGGCTGCCTGCGCCTGGCGCTGGCGCGCAGGGAGGCTGGGGCGGCGGCTGGCCTGGGCCTTGGCCCGGCTGGCCTGGCTCCTTTTTTTTAAACGGTTTCGCGCGCAGAAAAACACAGAAAAGGAAATCTAAACGAGCTCCAAAATTCCTAAAGTAAATTTTCCCCGACTCCTAAAAATGAGCCGAACAAAATGAACTTTTCTCCGGGCCTAAAATGCAATTTTTGAAAACGCGCATTTTTCCCTATCCAAATAAAACGCAAACAAAACTCCGGCAAAAACCAAAATTTGATCTATTTATTAAATCTTCATTTTTCCTCAATTTTGGGAAAGTCATATTATTCCCTCTCTCATATTTTTGATATTGGAAAAATAATTGAAGATGAAATAAATAAATCAAATGATCCTCTTTTCAAATTCGAGAAAACTCTCAAATATGAAAATAACGAAATCTCCAACTCTCTCCGGGGGTCCTTGAGTTGCGTGAAATTTCTAGGATCAACCAAAATGCAAGAAAATATGACATGCATGATGATCTAATGTATAACATTCCAAATTGAAAATTTGGGATGTTACAATTATATACCACCATAACACAAACAAAAAAGATTATACCTTGCTGGTCAAATTAACTTCACTACCGGCTGTTTTTCAAAGTGATGGACGACAACCTCGCGAGCCCACAGAAAGCGTCACGCGCAAGTATCGAGTGTCGCTTAGGACAGCCATCAACTGCATGTGGCCAAAAACATTTATGTATGAAAGGGTTGTGTAATGTTTTAAATAACAATTTCACGACTCTGATGTGGCACCAGCCTGCCTAACAAAACGTCCAACCCACATGGTGGCTCACAACTCGTAGTGTACTGCGAGCCACCCGCCAACCCCAGACACACACACCCACACACACACCCCGAATCCACCGCAACTACGATGCATGTTAAATTAATTATCCCGTGGTGAACATACATGTTACCAAAGGAGGGACGTTTTAATTTCAAAAAATTCACAGAGATCATTAAGACGTTTTAGTACATTAATTGATTGATTTTCTATGGGTATAATGTGCAAAAATCAAATTTGAGCTACATGCACACGTGACAGTGCACCTAAATGGATTGCAAAAATACATGTGTCTCACTGGGTGCATGTTTACTCCCCGTGCAACAAATTTCAAACATTGAGAATCTTGATTTTTAAATTCTAGTACATCCAAAACTTATTTGAAGTTCATGAAACTTATCGTGTTGTCATATGGACACCAGTACAAACTGGCCTTGTACTTTTTTTGTCAAATTTGAGACCAACTTTGATGTAATCTTTATCCAATTACAAACGGGAGATTATTAATAATTGTGAACCAATATCCCAAATGGATTATTTATTCGAACCGTGAGCATTAGACCAACAATGGATACATGCCATGCTTTGGTTAAGCAATAAAGAGACAACATTAATCATCCAAATGGAAAAAAAATATACGTGCCGCCCCGCGACCCGTGTGGCATGCGAGCAGACATGAGTTGACGGGACGCATGCGAGCAGTCCACCGCGCAGGCTGACGGGGAGGCATGCGTGCAGGTGTGTGAATTGACGGAGGCATGCTCGCGGCGCAGTGTCATCGGGAGGCGTGCGAGCAGTTGTGTGAAACTTTGGTAGGCATGCCAGCAGTCCGGTGCACAGGCTCAACCGGAGGCAAGCCATCGGTTTGACTGCCACCCGCCTCTCTCCCACAACTCCCACTACTCCATATTAATGGTGTGCCCGGGCGGCCGCACCCCAATCCTCGCTACGCACACACAATCCTCTCTCTCCGCTTGCAACCTCGACGCCGCTCTTAGTCCTCAAAGCCGTCAATGTATGAGGATGCCGCCGAAGCACCCCATCAGAGGGAGTGGCAACGCTGGGGCTGCTAAAGCACCGAAGCACAGCGTGGAGATGGAGACAGAGGTTGCCATCACCGCCGGTGAGTTATTGCCACACCTTGACATCGTCGACGGTGTCAAGCTTCCACAGCCGGAGGCGGAGTTCCACACCGACTCCGACGACCACTCCGGCGACGACTCCAACGACCACTCCGGCGACGACTCCGACGACGACGGATAGCTGGTTAGTCATCTATACCCATTTATGTGTCAAATAGATCATAGGGTTTCTCTGGTTACTCCTGCCTCCCCCTTTTTGGAATAGAAATCCCGTGGTTATGTTCTCCCAATCCATGAAATCTGAGTAAGTTTCATTAGATTCGTGTAGTGTATTGATTGTTTGAATGGTACAGGTGATAAGTGATTAGTTGTTTCATCTGTGCAAATGATTTCTGCTAGTAATCCGAATAGGGTTAGTGTTCATGCTAATAATTCCTAGTCAGGACTTGACAATTGATTTTGAATGACCTACCTATGTTTGCGCCATTATTTTCTTCAAGATTGGTTCGTACATAGACGATTGTGCTTAAAAATCGAACCATAATCTCTGGATATGTATAAATAAATAGCCATAAATTCCTAATCCTACTTCACGGCATGTAATCAGTGATTTGATGTCAAATTTGTTTTACTATTTGTATAGGTGCTATTTGACGATGTGGACAGTGAGGATGAAGATGTCCAGAGGAGGTACAACAGGCAAATCCTGAGGGAGCTTTATGCGGGAATGCATAACAGGCGTATTAGGACCTGGAACGGCAGCTATGGATGCCCATTTTGCAACTAGAAGCTTCATGACGCATATCTAAGTGTTCTGGCGCATGCAAGAGGACGGGCCGTTGGCTCCTTCAAGCAGAAGTATTCTCGCAGGGTGGCGCACGGCGCGTACGCCGAGTACCTAGAGAAGCTTCAGGATCGTGCCGGCCTGTGAGATGAGATGTGGGATGGATGGAACTATATATGTATGCTTGAGTATGCTTAATACTATTGAACTATGTACTACTTATGGTTGAACTATGCTTATCTACGTGTACACTTATTATCTATGTCTGCGTATGTTAATTATTTCGCCAAATTTTGGTAAAAATTACAACGGGGGACCAATAAACCAGGACGAAGGTAGTAGTCAATCACACACGGTTCCCAAAATTGGAACCGTGTGCAATGACTTTTATTTTGCCTCCTACGTCAATCACACATAGTTCGCTCTAGCAAACCGTCGCCCCCAAAATTCTTTGTGGGACAGAAAACCCTCACCACCCAATTCAAAAAAGAAAAAAGAAAACCCTCACCATCCCCATGTCACAAAAACCCTCACCCCGCCCACCACCCACCTCTGCCTCCGCATCTATGCCATGGCACCGCCTATCGCGGCGGTAAACACTTAGCTTGCCGCCTGCCGCCGTCGCCAGGATGCCGGCAAAGCCCATCGCATTTCGCCACTTTCGCTTGCCGTCGCCTATCACCATCGACTTTCTCGACGCTGCTCGTGGTCGACCCAGCTCTGCTCGGTTGGGGAATCTGCCGTACTGAGGGTTGTTTCTCATGGAGGACAAGGTAACGAATTTAATGAGATATTATCTCATCTCTTATCCCAGTTCATCTGCCTCCTTTAATCACCCGGCAGAAACTGCCGTGAATTCATTTTTATTCGAGCTGATTTGAGGGTTTTCTTTCATTCATAGAATGTACAGTGCACTGATGCTTCAGGACTTGGCGACCGCCGCCAGAGATTCCATCTCATTGTACCGGATAACTTGATGACGTGCACGGTATGTTCAATCTCACCCTAAATTGGTTGGCATGGCCTACTTTCCTGAACATAATCTAAATATTGCTACATTTGGATAAAAGGTGCCACATGCACCATATACGTCAAAGGGGATTTCCCCCCTCTTCTTTCTATATTAGGCAAATTAATGATGTATTGTTCTTTCGATTACTCTCATATTTCCATGACATCATGTTTACCCTATCTATTTAATTATAGACTTTTGTCCTTCGATTTCAACTGTTGTACAGTTCTTTCAATTTGGGCCCATATTTGCATGTTACCATATTTTATTTAACAACCCTACCATTTTCTGCAGGACATCCCTCGCTATGCAACAGATAATGTAGTGCACAATTTTTCCCTTTACATACATCAAGGCTCCATGAATGTCATACTATGCACAAACGATGGATTTACAATCGTTGCTATTGTAAGACTTGATGAACGTCGTGACTCCTATTTTGGCACTGGCTTTTGGAATGAAATTGCAAAGTTTTATGTACTGAAAGATGGCACTAAAATTGCACTACACATAGAAGGGCCTGGTCATGAGATATATGCTAACTTCCCCGACAAAATCATCCGTCCAGACTTTGTTCGAAGTAAGTTTTATTTTCAACTATCTGCATATGTTGACTTACCCAGCAATGTCAAATGAATTGTGTAGTATTTAAGCAACCAATTGCTATTCCCTTATCTTACTATATTCCTACCTAATAACTTCTAGTTACCAATTCTATTACCCTGTTTTAGCTAAATATTCCTTGTACTCCCATTTCTATCAGAAAGCGCCGTTGACAAGGAGACTCCGGAGGTGGAGAACGGGGCTGCCAACAAGCGGAGGCGGGGCGAGCTAGAACCGCAAGCGACTCCAGCAGGCCTAGACTTAATCAGCAGCCTCCCTGATGATATGTTGAGAGTCATCATCTCCCTCCTCCCAATCAAATATGGGGCACGGATAACCCTCCTTTCCCGACGGTGGTGCCCCGTATGGAACTCTAGCCCTCTCGACCTCATCGACACCCACGAGCTCTGCCATGGCTATCGCCAAAGCTTGGATGCGTTCTCCAAGATCCTCGGCAGTCACCTTGGCCCAACCAAAGGCCTTAGAATGGGAAAGTCCCGTTCCAATGGCAAGGACCGAGCCAAGCTTGACGACTGGTTCCGATCCCCCGCCCTAAATCAGCTTGAGGAGCTCACTTTTGATGATGGGCATATGCGATCGCTGCCAACGTCCGCACTCCGCCTCGCGCCCACACTACGCGTCGCCAAGTTCAGGAACTACCATTTCCCACCCTTAATGACGCGCCCACTCTTATTCTACCAGGACTGAAGCACCTTGAGCTCATCGCCATCTACCTCTCAAAGGGTGACATGGAGCGCCTGCTCCGCGGCTATACTGCACTTGAGTACCTTCGTCTTCAGGCGATCAATGGGTTGAGTACCTTCCACATCACCTCCATGACTCTCCGGACAATTTATGTGTGTTGCTGGTGCGGCAGGAATACATCACCAAAGGTGGACCACGGTATGGTCATCCAGGACACACCTGCACTTGAGAGATTACTTGTAGTTGATCAAGAAGGTCCAACAAGAATCAATGTCATTTCTGCGCCGAAATTGACAGTGGTGGGCTACCCGTCTGACAAATACTCCGAACTTGTTATTGGATCCACACCCGTCCAGGTACAATAGCCGCCTTGTACCTCTCCTTCTACAAATTAACATTATTTCTAATTTTGAAGATGTTTGTTTGTCTGTCATTCAGAAAATGATTCCGACAAGCTTGACCACGAAACTGCGCATAGTGAAGGTCTTGGCACTAGAATCTATTGGGCCCGACCTGGAGCAAGTTCTCAGTTTCCTGAGATGCTTTCCGTGCCTAGAGAAGCTATATATCGAGGTGATGTTCCTTTCCTGTTAAATGTTAACCATAAGGGAGTTTAATTTGTGACACCTTTTTCCAAGTTTAGAATGACAATGTACTACGATTTCTGAAGGTTCTTTTGGAGGATTTCAGTACATACATGCCCCCCCATATTGGTTGCTTGATCCATATGGTTACAATCAATAAGCATTTCTCCTTTGGATTAATCCGTACTAGTTTTCTTAGGGAACTTTTCATCCACTCCAACCTCTTGTGAAGAAGGCTACATTTTTCTAGAATGTAATCAAATGCCCATGTTAATCATGTCAGATCGAAGATGGCATGTCAGTGCATTTACAAATCCTGCAAACCAAATAGCTAGGCCAGTAGTAATGTTCAAAAGTGCATGTAGGCACTAACACATTTTCTTCTTTTGCACATAAGATTAGGCCCAGTGGTGGATAATGTGATACAATATAACAATCACGTCGAATGCCTAGATGTGCATCTCTTAGAAATTACTTTGAACTCCTATTGAGGGACCTTACCGGAGATTATATTCGCCAGGTACTTTGTTCTCAGAGCAAGGGTGCTGAAGGAAATGAGGTTTGCCCTACATTTATTTCGCAAAAATGAATGGTCTGTTGATCAGCGCCGGCGCCTGCGGCAGAATGGAGTAGGCTCCAAAAATGTTGAATTTCATTTTGGAACTTCAGATGACAGAGTAATCGTAAGTCATCGGGTCAACCCCATACATGACTTCTCAGTGGCTGACCCCTTTGCAAAAATTGTGAGGTTTCGAAGCCAGACTTAGAAGCGGTGATATTAGTTTGAAGCTCTCTGATATCCATGTTCAGCACATCAGCGCGAGCTTTTGCAGCTGATGAGCTGAATTTCATTTCTAATATCAGTTTGAACCTTGTAATCTTCGAATTTGAGCCATATAACTCTGGAATTTGAACCTTGAAACATTTCGAGCTTTTGTGGTACAATCGTTGAAATGGCATCGTATGAGACTCGTATACTTCTAGCACTATTTTGACCTTAATATGCAATGGTCTTAGATTTTATTAACCATTCTCGAATCAGTTTACCTTGTCGATCTCACAGCACACGATCTGTATAGCTAACTCGATTGCGATCTTCGACATTATTGCACACAGTTGGTTTCTTCCACCGTGTGGACTGTAGAGCACAGAATTAATTATCGCACTCGAGTGTCCATCATCACCCTTCTGTGTAACTTTGACCTCATCACCCAAGGGTAAACTTACGACCCAAGTCATTCCACACACTTCATTTTTACAAAGCTTTTTGCCAATAAACGCCCATGATTTCCCTCTTCTAGCCGACGCGTGGCCAAACTAGCCAGGCGGGAAGCTTGCACGGTAAACAATGCAGTAGCGCGGGAACAGGCTCTTCAAGCCCATGCCTAGGGTGCGGTGTTGTCAAGCATGCACTGGATTCTGGAATCCTCCGCTATGAATGCCGTGACAAGACGTGACGATTACAGGCCGGCCGCCCCCCATTTATTACAGTGGCCATTTAACCTACCCTTGTGTCTCTTCAACCTTTCGATTGCGCCCCACCATTGCAAGAAGCACACCCACCACGAGAAATTCTTAGAGGATATCCTGCGCGGCTCCAATGGCGCTCTGAGCGGCTGCCGGCGACGAGCAGTAGTTCACCATGCGTGTTGTGGTGGACACCCACAGAAGGTTCATGGACCTCTCGGTGGTTTACACCAATGACCCAGTCTGGGCGGAGCACTCCATCCACATCATGGAGCTGTTGCTTGTCGAGGAGAAGTACAAGGTGGTCGGGTTCGACCTCGAGTACACCCGTGCTCGTGCTGGGTCTCGTCGCAAGGTCGCCGTCGCCTAGATGTGTGTGTGCCACCACGTCCTCGTCTACCACTACTGCCTGGCCACAAGGCCTTGCGAGCGTTTCGCCAGGTTTATCAACATGCCCCACTACATGTTCGCCATGATGGACATCACCAACGATGTAAAGGCGCTCAAGAATTCGGGCATCTCCTGCCAGAATCTTGTCGACATCCAGGGCCAATACAAGATCAGGGGCAGCAAGGAGCATGAGAAGGACTCACTGGTTCACCTCGCCGAGGCCATCATCGACCCATACTACAGAGACATGAAGGATTCGTGCAACAAGGACAAGCGTGCCTGGCACTCGGCCTGGATGGAGAAACTCGACAAAGCTCACGTCGTGTACGCGGCCAAGGAGGCGTACACGAGCTACGACATGTACAGGCGGGTCCTTGAGATGAGGAAGTCCCTCCTTCCGCAAAACGGCCAGGGATCCAGCCGGAAGCAGAGCAATGGCAAGCGTCGTCGCAACAATAAGTAGATGATTAGATCCTCGTTTCTCCTACTTTAGTATGCATGTAATTGCTTTCTTTGGTGTGTGGAAATGTTATGTGTGTAGTCACTTGTGTAATTGTATGCTTAATTTGGTTATGCAATGCTGTCTTTTTAAGTATATATGTTGATGCTGTAGACAGAGCGTAGCTGTTGTGCGGACAAAGAAAATCACATCACACACGGACTAAACAATGGAACCCGTCAGTGATGTTTTCATCAATCACTCACAATTGTATACCAGCAATTGTTTGCTCAGAACACACACGGCTTGTTAGCAGTAATAGTCTGTGTTGTTATCGGTCTTCGCACACGTCTCCAATTACAGACATGTTTGCCTCGTATCACACACATCTTGTTCATTTGAACCGTTTCTATTCTCATGTCTCAACGCAAAAAGTTCATCCGATTGAATCGCATGCCGTATATCACACCCACCTTTGATCTGGCTGACCGTTTCTTTTGTGTTGCCTAATCACAAACAGTTCATCCAAGTGAACCGTATGTTGTGTATCGCACACGCCTCCATCTGGCTGCTAGTTTCTTTTGTTCCTCCTGATCACAAACAATTCATTGAACTGAACCATATGCCCTTCATCGCACACGCAACTAAAACCTGAACTGTGTTTGATGCATCCGTCATCGCAAATGTTTTACACATTTCTGATGGTTGACATACAACACCGTTTGCAATTATGGCATCGCACACAGTTTCTCGAAGGGTCTCTGATCATAGTGTCACGTTAGCAGCATCCTGCAGTAGTGTAGGGGGGCACTATGATCGTACTTGAGCATTGGGTGTATCTAATATGCGAGTGTGTTTCATGAATGATTCAATGATTGAGCATAATGGGCTAGGGATAACTTATTTTAGCGTTGATATTTTGAAAGACATGGTTGCTTGTTGATATGCTTAAGTATTTAAGTCTCATGTCAAAACTAGACTATTGCTTTGAACCATATAAAAGTCCAAACGTCCATGCTATAGAAAAAAGAATATGTGATGACATGTTAGGTAGCATTCCACATCAAAAATTCCATTTTCATCATATACCTACTCGAGGACGAGCAGGAATTAAGCTTGGGGGATGCTGATATGTCTGCAACGTATCAATAATTTTTTTATTGTTCCATGCTATTATATTATCATTCTTGAATGTTTTACAATCATTTTATAGTCATTTTATATTTTTTTGGTACTAACCTATTGACATAGTGCCAAGTGCCAGTTGCTGTTTTCTGCATGTTTTTTACATCGCAGGAAATCAATATCAAACGGAGTACAAACGCAGAAAAAAAAATTGTGGATTTTTTTGGACCAGAAGACATCCAGTTGGCCAAAGAAGTACCGAAGAGGGAGCCCGAGGTGAGCACAAGAGACCAGGGTGCGGTTGGAGGCCCAGGCGTGCCCTAGTGGGTTGTGTCCACCTCGGTGGCCTCCCGAACCACCTCTTTGCTCTATAAATACCCCAATATTTCAGAAACACTAGGGGAGTCGAAGAAAATCAATTCCAGCCACCGCAAGTTCCAGAAACACCAGAACAAATCTAGACACCATCTCAGAGGGGTTCATCATGCCCATTGGTGCCTCTTTGATGATGCGTGAGTAGTTCTTTGTAGACCTTCGGGTCTGTAGTTAGTAGCTAGATGGCTTCCTCTCTCTTGTTTGATTCTCAATACAATGGTCTCTTGGAGATCCATATGATGTAACTCTTTTTTGCGGTGTGCTTGTTGGGATTCGATGAACTTTGAGTTTATGATGAGATCTATCTTTTTATCCATGAAAGTTATTTGGGTTTTCTTTGATCTCTTATATGCATGATTCCTTACAGCCTCGTATTTCTTCTTCAATATTTGGGTTTTGTTTGGCTAACATGATCTATTTATCTTGCAATGGGAAGAGGTGCTTTGTGATGGGTTCGATCTTACGGTGCTTGATCCTAGTGACAGAAGGGGAACCGACACGTATGTATCATTGCCATTAAGGATAACAATATGGGATCTATTTCTACATAAATAGATCTTTTCTACATCATGCCATCATTCTTATTGCATTACTCCATTTCTCCATGAACTTAATACACTAGATGCATGCTGGATAGCGGTCGATGTGTTGAGTAATAGTAGTAGATGCAGGCAGGAGTCGGTCTAGTAATCTTGGACGTGATGCCTATATAATGATCATTGCCTGGATATCGTCATGATTATTTGAAGTTATATCAATTGCCCAAAGTAATTTTTTCACCCACAATTTGCTATTTTTTTCTTGAGAGAAGCCACTAGTGAAACCTACGGCCCCGGGTCTCTTCTTTATCATATTCGCCTTTGCGATCTATTTTTATTTGATTTTATTTTCATATCTGTAAAATAAAAAATACAAAAATACCTTGCTGCACTTTATTTTATTTGAGATCTATTTATCCCATCTATCATATTTTTATCACGTCTGTTTGCCAATTTCTGGCGCCGTTACCCGAAAGGGATTGACAACCCTTTAATACGTCGGGTTGCGAGTATTTTTATTTGTGTGTAGGTGCCGTTCACGTAGTGTTGCGTGGTTCTCCTACTGGTTCGATAACCTTGGTCTCATCACTGAGGTAAATACCTACCATTGTTGTGTTGCATCATCCCTTCCTCTGGGGAAATACCGACGTAGTTCAAGCAAACATCAGGAATCACAAACCTTAACACCAATATTCTTACTAAAGCATAATTACTCACCAACATGACTCACATATTACTATCTCCATATCGCAAAACTATTGCAAGGAATCAAGTTTTAACATCCAATGATCTTCATGACAGTTTTTATTATCCCTCTTGAATATCTTTCAGTTTGGGACTAATTTCATATATTAAGCAAATTACCATTGCTAATAACAAGCTCTCTAACAAATTTAAGTGAAGAATGAGAGCATAAGTATTACGTCGAAGTTTTCAACTCTCAAAATGATATAAGTGAAGCATGAGAGCATTTCTTCAAAATTTTGCTAACTCTCAAAATAATCTAAGTGAAGCATGAGAGCATTTCTTCAAAATTTTAATAACTCTCAGAATGATCTAAGTGAAGCATGAGAGTATATTTCTTCAAAATTAAAGAACCACCATGCTCAAAGAATATATAAGGGAAGTACTAGAGCAATTCCATAGCTCAAAAAATTTAAGTGAAGCACATAGATCAATTCTAACAAATCATAGCATCATTATGGCTCTCTCAAATAGGTGTGTCCAGCAAGGATGATTGTGACAAACTAAAAAGCAAAACAAGAAAAGACTCATATAATACAAGACGCTCCAAGAAAACTCATGATGTGTGACGAATAAAAATATAGCTCCCAGTAAAATTATCGATGGTCGTTAGAAGAAAGAGGGGATGCCTTCCGGGGCATCCCCAACCTTAGTTTCTTGGTTCTCCTTGGATATTACCTTGAGGTGCCATGGGCATCCCCAAGCTTAGGCTCTTTTCACTCCTCATTCCTTCATGCATCGTGATCTCACCCAAAACTGAAAAACTTCAATCACACAAAACTTAACAAATCCTTTGTGAGATCCGTTAGTATAATAAAGCAAATCACCACTTTAAGTACTGTTGCAACATATTTTATTATTGCATTATACCTACTGTATTCTAACTTTGCCATGGCTTATACACCCCATACAATCCATAGATTCATCAAAATAAGCACACAATGCAACAAAAATAGAATCTGTCAAAAACAGAACAGTTTGTAGTAATCTGGACTTTAACCATACTTCCATAACTCCAAAAATTCTAAAAAATTAGGTAAACATAGGCAATTTGTATATCAATCATGTGTAAAGCATTCGGGATTTTTCTTCACTCTAGTGATTTTTAAAAATTCTTCTACTAGATGTAAAAGTTTCTGGTTTTCAGCAGGATCAAATCAACTATCACGCAAATCATCCCAAAGGATTTACTTGGCACAAAGACTAATTAAAACATAAAAAACACAATCATAACAGAAGTATAATTGCATGTTTATTGAAGAACATAAAGGAAATAAAAAATTTCAAAGATAACTATTGGGTTACCTCCCAGCAAGCGATATCATTTTACACCCCTAGCTAGGCATAATGCATAGATTCAAGTGTTTTCTTCTTTGGTTTCTAGGAGTTATAACATATAAGTTTTTAATAATCAAACTCCTAGGTTTAAAATCAAGAGACGTACTTTTATAAATGGGTTCTCTTATCAAGTCTACGGAACTAGGGTGAACTCTAATCATCTTAAGATACTCATGGTTGCTACTAGAAGTGGCACCCTTATTCTTAGAAACATATATAGACTTAGTATTCTTACTAGGAGGAGTCTTGTCAATAGTTTTAATGGAGGAAAAACGAGCTCAAGTTTCAAAAATTTCTTCCAACGTATCAATTCGAGCATGGATCTCTTCTGTCCTCTTGTTAACTACAGATTTTTCTCTTTTAGTAATTTAAAAGTATCTCCTATCTTCGACCCATTCGATTAACATGATCATGGATATTTTTATCCAATTTTTCAAGATGTTCTACGATGAGCATCTTCTTCTCAATAGCATCCAGCCTTTGCATAACATGCTCAAGAGTTAAAATTGTTTCATTGATAATGATAGGTGGGGATCCCATTAAATTCCCATAGCATTAAAAGCATCCGTAGAGGGACACATCAAGAAATTCCCTCTGGTAATAGTATCAAGCACAAATCTATACCGAGTAGCGATTCCCACATAAAAATTGCGAAGTAGAACGATAGTAGATTCCTTACGAGTTGATCTATTATGAGCATTGAAAATTCTATACCGCACATCTCTTAAATTTTCTCTTCCCCTTTGTTTAAAGTTGAGAACTTCATTCTCAGGGTGCACGTGTCAAGGGAGGAACTAGCCATAACGATAAAGTGGGAAAGCAAACAAAAAGGCAAACAAGAAAAAGGCAAACGCAAAATATTTTTGTATTTTTGCAAAAGGTTTTTAGAAGTGGGGGAGATGAAAATGAGAGGCAAATGGCAAATAAGTAAATTGCAAGGAGATGAGAGTTTATGTGTAGGAACTTATAGATGTTGATGATGTCTCCCTGACAATGGCGCTAGAAATTCTTCCTGATTGCTTCTATCTGCGTTGGTAATTCCCCAAAGAGGAGGGGATGATGCAGCACAACAATGGTAAGTATTTCCCCCAGTTATGAAACCAAGGTTATCAATCCAGTAGGAGAACCAAGCAACACTATGTAAACAATACCTGCACACAAACAACAAATACTTGCAACCCAACACGTGAAGGGGTTGTCAATCCCTCAATGGCATTGAGATAGATTAAATTGTATGAGATTTGATAAATAGATCTAACTAAAAACAAAAATAAAATAAATAAAGAAAAAATTCAGTAAGGTATTTTTAGATTTAATATGATAGGAAATAGACACAGGGGCCATAGATTTCAATGCATGCTTCTCTCAAGAAAATAGCATACGATAGGTAAACGAATTACTGTTGGGCAATCAACAAAAAAGCAAATAATTATGACTATATCCAAGGCAATGATCATGTATATAGGCATCACGTCCAAGATTATTAGACCGACTCTTTACTGCATCGACTACTATTACTCCACACATCGACCGCTATCGAGCATGCATCTAGTGTATTAAGTTCATGGAAAAATGGAGTAATGCAATAAGAATGATGACATGATGTAGACAAGATTTATTCATGTAGGAATAAACCCCATATTTTCCCCCTTAATAGCAATGATACATGCATGTCGTGTCTCTTTCTGTCACTGAGATTGAGCACCGCAAGATCGAACCCATCACAAAACACCTCTTCCCATGGCAAGAAAAATCAATCTAGTTGGCCAAACCAAACCAAAGTTTCGGAGAAGAAATACGAGGCTATAAAGATCATGCATAAAAGAGTTTAGCAAAGACTCAAATAATATTCATGAATAGATCTGATCATAAACAAACAATTCATCGAATCCCAACAAACACACCACAAAAAGTCATTACATCAAGTAGATCTCCAAGAACATTGTACTGAAGATCAAAAAGAGAGAAGAAGCCATCTAGCTACTACCTACGTACCCGTAGGTCTGTGGTGAGCTACGCATCATCAGAGGGGCAACAAGGATGATGAAGAACCCCTCCGTGATCGTTGCCCCCTCTGGTAGACTGCGGGAAAAGGCCTCTAGATTGGATCTCGTGGTTCTGGACATTGCGGCAGCTGAAAAAGTGCTTCGTCGACTCCCTTAGGGTTTTTGGGATTTTAGAGTATTTATAGAGGTGGATATAACTCTAGAAGGTTCTCGTGGGCTCCACTACCCACCAGGGCGCGCTTGGGGCCTCTAGCACGCCCGGGTGCCTAGTAGGCCCCACGGGCCTCCACTCGTGTGCTCCTTTGGCTCCCAGGTGTCTTGTGTCCAAAAAAATCACCAAAAAGTTTCATGGCATTTGGACTTCATTTGGTAGTGATATTCTGCAAAGTAAACAACAAGAAGAAAACAACAACTCGCACTGGGCACTATGTCAATAGGTTAGTCCCATAAAATGATATAAAGTTGCTAGTAAACGAGTACAAAACATCCAAGATTGATACTTTAATAGCATGGAACAGTCAAAAATCATAGATACTTCAGAGACGTATCAGCGAGCGTGGCATGCAATCTCCACCGCCGCCCGAGGCCGTCCCTATGGTTGCACTGACCTGCGCTCCGCTGCCACTTCAAGCCGTAGCGCCGCGGCCCACTGTCACTGCCGCGGCCACGAGGTCGTCCCGTCGTTGCCCCGACCCGCCTGCTGCCGCGGCGTGCCCCCTTCAAGCCGTAGTGCTGTGGCCCGCGGTCCACTTCGCCGTCCCCGCGCGTCGACTTCACGTGGTATGCGCTGCGCCACCTCCCTTGGCACGGGAACGACATCGTCTGCGCCGGTCTTTGTCACGTTGTCGGGTTCTTCCTCGCCTACTTTGAGCATCGCTGTGAAGCCCAGATAGTTAAGCTCCAGTAACCCTCTGCTAATGTTGCCACATCACCACGATTACTGTTGTTAATCTTGCGATGATTCAAAAACCGATTCAAATTCAAATTCAAAATCAAGTCAAACAATAAAAAATTTCAAATGTCATATCTAAAATGTTCAAAATGTAGCAAATAAATCATAGGTAATATTGGTGGAGAAACCAAATTTTTATAAGATATTTAAATACTCTAAAATAAATAAAACATTAGCTAAAACAATTAAGTAAATGCCCTTTGAATTTTATAAAGTACTAAACTATTTTGTTCAGGGATAAAACTTTTAGTGACAATAGTTGGAATTGTAACTCTATTTTAGGTGTTGGTTTTCCTTTTTTGTAAAACTACAAACTAATAAAGAAGTAAGAGAAAATAGAAAAGAAAGGTAAAAAACAAAAGAAAAGAAAAAACCAAACGCTCCCCCCGGGGCCAACCGACCCAGCTGGCCACCGGGCTAGCCAGGCCGGCCCAGCCGGCTCACCCCACTCCCCATATCCCCCTGTTGGCGGAAACCCTAGATCAAACCCCTCCACTTGCCCCCACTTCCTCTCCCCACACCCCGCTCCTCCCTCTGCCCCCCCGATTGGATCGGGGTGATCAACCCCATCGCGCCTGGCTCCACCTCACCAAGGCCCCGTCGCCCGCCACGTCGTCTACATCGCCCGCACCTCGACACCGCCCCGCTCTGCCCCGCTGTCGCCGACCATAGTTTCCGCCCGGATCGCCCGTCGCCTCACGTCACCGACCTCCTCCCAGAAGGCCTCCGGTGAGCCTCGCCGCCTCGTCGCGCCGGCCCCGACTCCTCCTTGAGCCCACTGCCCTCCTTGTCCGACCCCCCTGTGAGTTGCGACCCTCCTCCCGCTCTTTGCCCCCGTACCATTCGCCGCGCACGCGGGCGCGCCGTGCCCGACACGGCCATGTGCGCTGTTGCTCACCCATGACCGCCCGCGGCCACCCCGCAGTGCTCGCCGCCCCCGCCTTGGCCTCGCCCCGCACCACCGGGCCGCGCACGCCTCCCCTCGCCTCCGCTGCTCGCCCCCTCGCCGGTCGCCCCTGCCCTCACAAGCGTGCGTGCGCTCGCACCTCCCCGGCGCCATGCACCACTGTCCCCCTGCACACGCTGCACCCTGCCGCCCCCAGAGTACCACCCTGTGGCCACGCTCGCCCGTGCCTACGAACCGGCCACCCCGCGCGCTGCCACTCGCCTGCACCCCCGCCATCACCGCTGGCTATTACAACCGGCGCCCGCCACCACTCCCCCCTGCCTGGCCTCACCTTGCTTGTGCGAGTCCGCACCGCCCCCCATGCGCGCCCGCCTTCGCCTCCCGCGCATGCTCACCGGAGCCCGTAGCCTCCATCGACCGCGCCGCCCACCCGCTCTCCTGGCCGCCCGCGCCCCGCCAAGTCTGATCACTCGCCGTGCCCGGTTCTGTCTCGGCCGGCGCCCACGCCCACCAGCCCGTGCCCGTTAAAGCCCCCTGGCCAATGACATGTGGGGTCCACCCCAATTCATTCATTCATTAATTAACTTAATTAATTCTGTTAGTTAACTAATTAAACCTAGTTAACCTACTAATAAAACTAACTACTGTTAATTAGGTCTATCAGTCATTGACAGATGGGACCCACCTGTCAGTTGACTGGTCAACAGTCAACTTTGACTGCCAATGTCATGTTGATGTCATGATGACATCATAACTGCATTTTCTAAATTAATTAATTCTGTTAATTCTAAAAATGAATTAAATCTTTAAAAAATAATATAAAATAAACTGTATATCGGATGAAAATACTGTGTACATGAAAGTTGCTCATAACGACGAGACGAAACCGGATACGTAGTACGTTCGTCTGCCACACGCCCCTAGCATAGCAAATAGGCAACCGCCCCCCTCCGGTTCGACTGTCCAAAAATGTCAAACACCGGGAATACTTTCCCGGATGTCCCTCCTTTGCCGGTATCACCTAATACCGCATTAGGGCACACCTAGCATCGTTATATGTCATGTCATGCATCTGTTTGCATTGTATTCATTGTTTCTTCCCCCTCTTCTCTCTGGTGGACTACGAGACTGACGCCGCTGCTGCCCCAATCGACTACGATGTTGAAGACCCCTCCTTCTTGCTGGAGCAACCAGGCAAGCCAACCCCCTTGTTCATCCTGATATCTCCTACTCTTTCCCTGTACTTCTTGCATTAGAGTAGTGTTACTGTTTCATCGGTTTGATCCTATACTGCTCTATAGCCTGTCCTTGTTACTACTGTTGATACCTTTACCTGCAATCCTATAAATGCTTACTATAGGTTGCTAGTTTATCATCAGTGGCCTTACACTCTTGTCCGTATGCCCTGCTATACTACTGGGCCATGATCACTTCGGGAGGTGATCATGGGTACTTATACTATATACTTTTACATTACCTTTGTTACTGTTCGGAGATGGGGACTGAAGGGGCAGGTGGTCCACCCAGGTAGTGGTGGGCCTGGGTTCCAGGAAGCCCTGATGGTTACTTTGTGGCGGAGCGATAGGGCAGGTTGCGTCCACCTAGGAGACAGGTGGGCCTGGTCCCCGGTCGGCGTCCACGGATACTTCAAATAACATGCTTAACGAGATCTGGATATTTGATTTGCGTCTGGCCACTTGCCTATACGCACTAACCAACTACGCAGGAACAGTTATGGGCACTCGACGTCATGGTATCAGCCGAAGCCTTCTTGACATCAGCGACTGAGCGGCGCGTGCCGGGTTGGACTGGAACGCCTGCTATAAGGGGGGCCATGTCTGCTCACTGGTCGCATATGCAACGTGCAGGTGTGCAACAGGCGATGGGCCCAGACCCCTATGCTCTTAGGATTTAGACCGGCGTGCTGACCTCTCTGTTGTGCCTAGGTAGGGCTGCGACGTGTTGATCTTCCGAGGCCGGGCATGACCCAGGAAAGTGTGTCCGGCCAGAGGGATCGAGCATGTTGGGTAATGTGGTGCACCCCTGCAGGGAAGTTTATCTATTCGAATAGCCGTGTCCCTCGGTAAAAGGATGACCCGGAGTTGTATTCTGACCTTATGATAACTAGAACAAGATAGCCGTGTCCCTCGGTAATAGCCGTGTCCCTACTTAATAGAACACGCCTCTTACAAGTTCTAGAGACAACCCGGTGATCGCTTTCCCACAGGGCGACGAGGGGAGGATCGCCGGGTAGGATTACTCTATACACTGATACTTGGTTAACTTACCAGCTACTCTCTTTTATATGCTTCAAGATGGAGGCTGCCAGAAGCGTAGTCTTTGATAGGACTAGCTTTCCCCCTCTTATTTTGGCATTTTTTAGTTTAGTCCATAGATACTACCCATTTCATTGATACCAATGCATATGTAGTGTAGATCCTTGCTTGCGAGTACTTTGGATGAGTACTCATGGTTGCTTTGCTCCCCCTTTCCCCCCTTTCTATACCCGGTTGCTGCGACCAGATGTTGGAGCCCAGGAGCCAGACGTCACCGTTAACGACGACCCCTACTACACCGAGGGTGCCTACTACTACGTGCAAGCCGCCGACAACCAGGAGTAGTTTAGGAGGGTCCCAGGCAGGATGCCTCACCTTTTCGATCGTTGCTACTTTTGTTCTAGACGTCTTAAGGCAAACTTGTTTAACTTATGTCTATACTTAGATATTATTGCTTCCGCTGACTCTTGTGTATTCGAGCTTATGTATTCGAGCCCTCGAGGCCTCTGGCTTGTAATATAAAGCTTTTATTATTTCAATTTGTGTCTATAGTTGTGTTGTGATATCTTCACTACAAAAAAAAGACAAATCCGTGACATTTTGGGCCGAACGAAATTTTTTCTGTCATGCTTATGACACTTCTATGATGATAATTGTGACAAAA
This sequence comes from Triticum aestivum, assembly GCF_018294505.1. Taxonomy (NCBI): domain Eukaryota; kingdom Viridiplantae; phylum Streptophyta; class Magnoliopsida; order Poales; family Poaceae; genus Triticum; species Triticum aestivum. The sequence goes on from NC_057806.1 coordinate 272,346,623, forward strand.
TGCGGTATCATCATAGATGTGGTGGGCTCCTACTTCTATGACAAAAAATCATGACAGAAAATGGGCTTTTCGTCCTAGGCAGGCTAGAGGCGCGGCTGCATGACATTCTTTGGGCCGTCCATGACGGAAAAAACCGTGGTAGAAGCGAGGGCGAGGAAAATATCGGGGAGTTTCCGATTACGGTGGGTGATCGGGGGCTGAGCGATGCGTGTTTCTCTCATACACGTACGCACGTGGGTGTGAGGCGTTGGGCTCTAACTGAACCAGAGCGAGGCGTTCACCTACTGAACTCGAGCGATTGGACTACAAGCTACGCGTTACTGAACCCGAGCGATCGATTGATCTGGCTGTTAAATGAACCGTATCGAGCGATTCCTTCGCTACTGCTGCTAACTGAAGCCGATCGAACGTGCTACCACTTGATGAACAATGAGCGTTGTTGGCGTTGTTGGGGGGGGGGGGGTTGGATGAACAGTTCCCGGGTGCGGGTTGGATGAAAAGGACCCCATGGTAGTAGAGGTCGTTGCCACTAGATGAACAGGACCTCGATCGATCGAGCCAGTTGGGGGTGGATGAACAGGACCCCGTGGAGGGCTAGATGAACAGGACAACCCTGTGGAGCGCTGATTGAACAATAGCCTGTGGAGGGTTGGATGAACAGTATCCCGTGGAGGGGTGGTTGAAGAGGACCCCATGGAGAGGGCTAGTTGAATAGTAGCCGGTGGAGGAGCGGTGGAGGCTGGATGAACAGGAGCCCGTGGATGAACAGTCGTAGGTGGAGGCTGGAGGAGGTCGATGGTGGATGAATAGTAGCCCATGGAGGCTGGAGGAGGTCGACAGTGGAGATGAACAGTAGCCTGTGGAGTCCCGTTTTATGGTATGCCACACCCCTCCTGATGAACAGGACCCCCGTTTCGACTGTAGCGCTCCAACACAAGTCCGTTTTCTCTGTTTTGCGGTACGCCACACCCCTCCCGATCAACAGGACCCCATTTAGACCGTAGGAGGTTGAAGAGAAGTCCGTTTCCTCCATTTTGTGGTACGCCGCACCCCTCCCGGTGAACAGGATCCCGTTTCGACCGTAGGCGGACGAACACAAGGTCGTTTCCTCCGTTCTGCGGTACGCCATGCCTTGTTTTGATTGGCTGTTCTATCCAAGCTGGTTGGCTCCCAATGAACATGACGCATTCCATTGCCTCCCGATGAACACGACGACACAGTTTCTCCGTTCCAACCCCCGCTGATGGACGGGACAACGTCGCCACCTCTCCATGTACATGAGCCCTGGTCGTACGTATGCGCGAGTACGCGTTTGAGACCCCGTCGGTATGTACATACGTGGCGTATTTACTTTCTTGGACCCTGGCTGTGCGTACATGTACATGCTACATCCGTGCCACTACTACGACACGTACCCTTCCTTATTAGGTTACGGTTCATTGCTGCAGCCTGCAGACAGACCAATCGACCAGTATGTACATACACGTCCGCGACCAGAATGACAATGCTATGTATGCTTCGACCTGGTGGGTCCCGACTGTCAGGGAGGATAAGGAGGCACTTCCTTGCGTGCGAAGATTTAGCTGGTGGGTCCCAGCAGTCAGGGGGAAACGTTTTTAATGAAATACGATGGACCGTCTGGTGGGTCCCTGCTGTCAGGTGGAGGAATCATTATTTTGCGCGTAGTAAGGAGTCACTTCCTTGCTGCGGCCGTGGACCCAGCTGTCAACCTCTTCACGTACAGTACTCTTCTGATGGAAGTCATTCGTTGACCACATTGACCATGCTGCGCCGAGAGCACCAAGGCAGTGGACGACGGCGAGGCCTAGGAAGGGGATGATGCGGAGCCGGGGAAGACAGGGCAGTGGATGCCCACACAGAGAGGAGTCCGAGGGTTCACTGGTCCGACTGCGGTGTGAGGCTGCCGTTGATGTCTACTACACAACCTTCTTCATGTAGACGTTGTTGGGCCTCCAAGTGCATAGGTTTGTAGGATAGTAGCAAATTTCCCTCAAGTGGATGACCTAAGGTTTATCAATCCGTAGGAGGCGTAGGATGAAGATGGTCTCTCTCGAGCAACCCTGCAACCAAATAACAAAGAGTCTCTTGTTTCCCCAACAAACCTAGTACAATGGTAAATTGTATAGGTGCACTAGTTCGGTGAAGAGATGGTGATACAAGTGGTATATGGATGGTAGATAAAGGTTTTTGTAATCTGAAAATATAAAAACAGCAAGGTAACTAATGATAAAAGTGAGCACAAATGGTATTGCAATGCTAGGAAACAAGGCCTAGGGTTCATATTTTCACTATTTCAAGTTCTCTCAACAATAATAACATAATTGGATCATATAAGTATCCCTCAACATGCAATAAAGAGTCACCCCAAAGTCACTAATAGCGGAGAACAAACGAAGAGATTATGGTAGGGTATGAAACCACCTCAAAGTTATCCTTTCTGATCGATATATGCAAGAGCCCGTAGTAAAATAACATGAAGCTATTCTTTCCGTTCAATCTATCATAGAGTTCGTACTAGAATAACACCTTCAGACACAAATCAAACAAAACCCTAATGTCACCTAGATACTCCAATGTCACCTCAAGTATCCGTGGGTATGATTATACGATATGCATCACACAATCTCAGATTCATCTATTCAACCAACACAAAGAACTTCAAAGAGTGCCCCAAAGTTTCTCAGGAGAGTCAAGAGGAAAACGTGTGCCAACCCCTATGCATAGGTTCATGGGCGGAACCCTCAAGTTGATCACCAAAACATACATCAAGTGAATCACGTGAATATCCCATTGTTACCACAGATAAGCACGACAAGAGATACATCAAGCGTTCTAAAATCCTTAAAGACTCAATCCGATAAGATAACTTCAAAGGGAAAACTCAATTCATCACAAGAGAGTAGAGGGGGAGAAACATCATAAGATCCAACTATAATAGCAAAGCTCGCGATACATCAAGATCATGCCACCTCAAGAACACGAGAGAGAGAGAGAGGGAGAGAGAGATCAAACACATAGCTACTGGTACATACCCTCAGCCCCGAGGGAGAACTACTCCCTCCTCATCATGGAGAGCGACGGGATGATGAAGATGGCCACCGAAGAAGGATTCCCCCTCCGGCAGGGTGCCAGAACGGGTCTAGATTGGTTTTTGGTGGCTACGGAGGCTTCTGGCGATGGAACTCCCGATCTATTCTGCTCTCTGAAGTTTTTAGGGTATATGGGTATATATAGGAGGAAGAAGTACGTCGGTGGATCTCCGGGCTGTCCACGAGGCAGGGGGCGCGCCCAGGGGGTTGGGCGCGCCCCCCACCCTCGTGGGCAGACCGGGACTCTTATGGTCCATCTCCGATACTCCGTGGGCTTATTCTGGTCCAAAAATAAGTTCCATGAAGTTTCACGTCAATTGGACTCCATTTGATTTTCCTTTTCTGCGATACTCTAAAACAAGGAAAAAAACAGAAACTGGCACTGGGCTCTAGGTTAATAGGTTAGTCCAAAATCATATAAAATAGCATATAAATGCATATAAAACATCCAAGGTTGATAATATAATAGCATGGAACAATAAAAAATTATAGATACGTTGGAGACGTATCAGCATCCCCAAGCTTAATTCATGCTCGTCCTTGAGTAGGTAAATGATAAAAACAGAATTTTTGATGTGGAATGCTACCTAAAATATTTATCCATGTAATTCTTCATTGTGGCAAGAATATTCAGATCCATAAGATTCAAGACAAAAGTTTAATATTGACATAAAAATAATAATACTTCAAGCATACTAACAGAGCAATCATGTCTTCTCAAAATAACATGGCCATAGAAAGTTATCCTTACAAAATCATATAGTCTGGCTATGCTCCATCTTCACCACACAACGTATTTAAATCATGCACAACCCCGATGACAAGCCAAGCAATTGTTTCATACTTCGGATGTTCTCAAACTTTTTCAATCTTCGCGCAATATATGAGCGTGAGCCATGGATATAGCACTATAGGTGGAATAGAATGGTGGTTGTGGAGAAGACAAAAAGGAGAATGAAGTCTCACATCAACTAGGCGTATCAACGGGCTATGGAGATGCCCATTAGTAGATATCAATGTGAGTGAGTAGGGATTGCCATGCAACGGATGCATTAGAGCTATAAGTGTATGGAAGCTCAAAAACAAACTAAGTGGGTGTGCATCCAACTCGCTTGCTCACGAAGACCTAGGGCATTTTGAGAAAGCCCATCATTGGAATATACAAGCCAAGTTCTATAATGAAAATTTCCCACTAGTATATGAAAGTAACAACATAAGAGACTCTCTATCATGAAGATCATGGTGCTACTTTGAATCACAAGTGTGGAAAAAGGATAGTAGTATTGTCCCTTTATATATATACATATTTTTTGGGCCCCTTTTTTATTTGGCCTTTCTCTTTTTTTGGGACAATACTCTATGAATGATGATCATCACACTTCTATTTATTTACAACTCAATGATTACAACTCGATACTAGAACAAAGTACGACTCTATATGAATGCCTCCGGCGGTATACTGAGATAGCAATGATGCATGAGTGACTTGTACGAAAGAATTATGAACGGTGGCTTTGCCACAACTAAAATGTCAACTACATGATCATGCAAAGCAATATGACAATGATGGAGCGTGTCATAGTAAATGGAACGATGGAAAGTTGCATGGCAATATATCTCGGAATGGCTATGGAAATGCCATGATAGGTAGGTATGGTGGCTGTTTTGAGGAAGGTATATGGTGGGTGTATGATACCGGCGAAAGGTGCGCGGTATTAGAGAGGCTAGCAATGGTGGAAGGGTGAGAGTGTGTATAATCCATGGACTCAACATTAGTCATAAATAACTCACATACTTATTGCAAAAATCTATTAGTTATCGAAACAAAGTACTACGCACATGCTCCTAGGGGGATAGATTGGTAGGAAAAGACCATCGCTCGTCCCCGACCACCACTCATAAGGAAGACAATCAATAAATAAATCATGCTCCAACTTCTTCACATAACGGTTCACCACACGTGCATGCTACGGGAATCACAAACTTCAACACAAGTATTTCTCAAATTCACAACTACTCAACTAGCATGACTCTAATATCACCATCTTCATATCTCAAAACAGTTATCAAGCATCAAACTTCTCATAGTATTCAATGCACTTTATATGAAAGTTTTTATTATATCCCTCTTGGATGCCCATCATATTAGGACTAAATTGATAACCAAAGAAAATTACCATGATGTTTAGGACTCTCAAAATAATATAAGTGAAGCATGAGATTTCATCTATTTCTTCAAAATAGAACCACCACCGTGCTCTAAAAAGATATAAGTGAAGCACTAGAGCAACAACAAACTACAACGAAAGATATAAGTGAAGATCAATGAGTAGTCGAATAATTATCCAACTATGCAAAGACTCTCTAACATTTAAGAATTTCAGATCTTGGTATTTTATTCAAACAGCAAGCAAAACTAAATAAAATGAAATGACACTCCAAGCAAAACACATATCATGTGGTGAATAAAAATATAGCTCCAAGTAAAGTTACCGATGAACGAAGACGAAAGAGGGGATGCCTTCCGGGGCATCCCCAAGCTTAGGCTTTTGATTGTCCTTGAATATTACCTTGGGGTGTCTTGGGCATCCCCAAGCTTAGGCTCTTGCAACTCCTTGTTCCATATTCCATCGAATCTTTACCCAAAACTTGAAAACTTCACAACACAAAGCTTAACAGAAAACTCGTAAGCTCCGTTAGTATAAGAAAATAAATCACCACTTAGGTACTGTTGTGAACTCATTCTAAATTCATATTGGTGTAATATTTACTGTATTCCAACTCACCTATGGTTCATACCCTCCGACACTACTCATAGATTCATCAAAATAAGCAAACAACACATAGAAAACAGAATCTGTCAAAAACAGAACAGTCTGTGGTAATCTGGATCAAACGTATACTTCTGGAACTCATAAAATTCTCAAATAAATTGGTGGACCTGAGGAATTTGTCTATTAATCCTCTTCAAAAAGAATCAACTTAATAGCACTCTCCAGTAAAAAATGGCAGCTAATCTCGTGAGCACTAAAATTTCGGTTTTTTACAGCAAGATCAACAAGACTTTCCCCAAGTCTTCCCAACGGTTCTACTTGGCACAAACACTAAATAAAACATAAAAACTCAATCATAACAGAGGCTAGATAAGTTATCTATTTCTAAACAGGAGCAAAAAGCAAGGAACAAAAATAAAGTTGGGTTGCCTTCCAACAAGCGCTATCGTTTAACACCCCTAGCTAGGCATGATGATTTCAATGATGCTCACATAAAAGATAAGAATTGTAACATAAAGAGAGCATCATGAAGAATATGACTAGCACATTTAAGTCTAACCCACTTCCTATGCATAGGGATTTTGTGAGCAAACAACTTGTGGGAACAATAATCAACTAGCATAGGAAGACAAAACAAGCATAATTTCAAGATTTTCAACACATAGAGAGGAAACTTGATATTATTGCAATTCCTACAAGCATATATTCCCCCCTCATAATAATTTTCAGTAGCATCATGAATGAATTCAACAATATAACCATCACATAAAGCATTCTTTTCATGATCTACAAGCATACAATTTTTATTACTCTCCACATAAGCAAATTTCTTCTCATGAATAGTAGTGAGAGCGAACTCAACAAAATAACTATCATGTGAGGCATAATCCAATTGAAAACTAAAATCATGATGACAAGTTTCATGGTTGTCATTATTCTTTATAGCATACATGTCATCACAATAATCATCATAGGTAGCAACTTTGTGCTCATAATCAATTGGAACCTCTTCCAAAATAGTGGATTCATCACTAAATAAAGTCATGACCTCTCCAAATCCACTTTCATCAATATAATCATCATAAATAGGAGTCATGCTTTCATCATAATAAATTTGCTCATCAAAACTTGGGGGACAAAAAATATCATCTTCATCAAACATAGCTTCCCCAAGCTTGTGGCTTTGCATATCATTAGCATGATGGATATTCAAATAATTAATACTAACAACATTGCAATCATGCTCATCATTCAAAGATTTAGTGCAAAACATTCTATAGACTTCTTCTTCTAGCACTTGAGCACAATTTTCCTTTCCATCATTCTCACGAAAGATATTAAAAAGATAAAGCGTATGAGGCAAAATCAATTCCATATTTTTTTGTAGTTTTCTTTTATAAACTAAACTAGTGCTAAAACAAGAAACAAAACGATTCGATTGCAAGATCTAAAGATATACCTTCAAGCGCTAACCTCCCCGGCAACGGTGCTAGAAAAGATCTTGATGTCTACTACACAACCTTCTTCTTGTAGAGGTTGTTGGGCCTCCAAGTGCAGAGGTTTGTAGGACAGTAGCAAATTTCCCTCAAGTGGATGACCTAAGGTTTATCAATCCGTAGGAGGCGTAGGATGAAGATGGTCTCTCTCAAGCAACCCTGCAACCAAATAACAAAGAGTCTCTTGTGTCCCCAACACACCCAATACAATGGTAAATTGTATAGGTGCACTAGTTCGGCGAAGAGATGGTGATACAAGTGGTATATGGATGGTAGATAAAGGTTTTTGTAATCTGAAAATATAAAAACAGCAAGGTAACTAATGATAAAAGTGAGCACAAACGGTATTGCAATGCTAGGAAACAAGGCCTAGGGTTCATACTTTCACTAGCGCAAGTTCTCTCAACAATAATAACATAATTGGATCATATAACTATCCCTCAACATGCAACAAAGAGCCACTCCAAAGTCACTAATAGCGGAGAACAAACGAAGAGATTATGGTAGGGTACGAAACCACCTCAAAGTTATCCTTTGTGATCGATCTATTCAAGAGTCCATAGTAAAATAACATGAAGCTATTCTTTCTGTTCAATCTATCATAGAGTTCATACTAGAATAACACCTTAAGACACAAATCAACCAGAACCCTAATCTCACCTAGATACTCCAATGTCACCTCAAGTATCCGTGGGTATGATTATACGATATGCATCACACAATCTCAGATTCATCTATTCAACCAACACAAAGAACTTCAAAGAGTGCCCCAAAGTTTATACTGGAGAGTCAAGACAAAAACGTGTGCCAACCCCTATGCATAGGTTCATGGGCGGAACCCGCAAGTTGATCACCAAAACATACATCAAGTGAATCACGTGAATATCCCATTGTCACCACAGATAAGCATGGCAAGACATACATCAAGTGTTCTCAAATCCTTAAAGACTCAATCCGATAAGATAACTTCAAAGGGAAAACTCAATTCATCACAAGAGAGTAGAGGGAGAGAAACATCATAAGATCCAACTATAATAGCAAAGCTCGCGATACATCAAGATCGTGCCACCTCAAGAACACGAGAGAGAGAGATCAGACACATAGCTACTGGTACATACCCTCAGCCCCGAGGGAGAACTACTCCCTCCTCATCATGGAGAGTGTCAGGATGATGAAGATGCACACCGAAGAGGGATTCCCCCTCCGGCAGGGTGCCGGAACGGGTCTAGATTGGTTTTGGGTGGCTACGGAGGCTTCTGGCGGCGGAATTCCCGATCTATTCTGCTCTCCAAAGTTTTTAGGTTATATGGGTATATATAGGAATAAGAAGTACGTCAGTGGATCTCCGGGCTGTCCACGAGGTAGGGGCGCGCCCGGGGGGGTGGGCGCGCCCCCACCCTCGTGGGCAGCCCAGGACTCTTCTGGTCCATCTTCGATACTCCGTGGGCTTTTTCTGGTCCAAAACTAAGTTCCGTGAAGTTTCGGGTCAATTGGACTTTGTTTGATTTTCCTTTTTTCGCAATACTCTAAAACAAGGAAAAAACAGAAACTGGCACTGGGCTCTAGGTTAATAGGTTAGTCCTAAAAATCATATAAGATAGCATATAAATGCATATAAAACATCTAAGGTTCATAATATAATAGGATGGAACAATCAAAAATTATAAATACGTTGGAGATGTATCAGCCGTTGTCGCAGAATAACAGGGGTGTGGGTGAGTAGAGGGATGGCCTGGCCAGCGGTGGGAGTAGTAGGGGGTGGTGAGGCCTCCGTGGCAGCACAGCCGACCACGGGAGGCAGGAGCAGGAGGCACGACCGGCGTTGGTTTGGGTGGCTGGAGCTAGAAGACCAGATGTTGAAGAAGCACTACGGCCGTTGGATGGACATCGTATGGTCACTAGAGCTAGAATCGTTCATATTGACTAAGTTGACAAAGCACTCCGTCCCCGTCAACTTAGTAGGCCCACAAGTCAGCCTCCCACTATAGTGGGTCCCAAATAGCAGGGGGGGAGTATTCGTTTTTTGTGAAATAAGGAGGCACTTCCTTCCATGCGAAGATATAGCTGGTGGGTCCGAACTGACAGCAGGAGGAATGTTTTTTTCACGAAATACAGAGGCCCTTCCGGTGGGTCCCAGCTGTTAGGTGGAGGAATCATTATTTTGTGCGTAATAAGGAGGCATTTCCTTGTGTGCTGTCGTGGGCCCAGCTGTCAGCCTCTCCACGTACAGTCCACTTCCGATGGATGTCGTTCGTTGACCACACCGCGCCGAGAGCACCAGGGCGGTGGACGACGGCGAGGCCTAGGAAGGGAATGACACGGAGCTGGGGAAGACTGGACAATGGTTGCCCACGCGGTGGGGAGTATGAGGGTTTACTGGTTCGGCTGCCGTCACCGGAAAATAACAGGAGGTGTGAGTGAGTAGAGGAATGGCCTGGCCAGTGATGGAGTAGGGTGGGGCGGTGCGTCCTGTGCAGCAGCACAGCTGACCATGGGAGGCGGGAGCAGGCAGTCCCACCGACGCTGGTTTGGGCAACTGGAGCAAGAAGATCAGACATTGAAGAATCAACACGGCCGTTGGATTAACATCCAACGGTCACTGCTGCTAGAATCGTTTGTGGACTAAGTTGACAAAGCCTTTCGTACACGTCAACCTAGTAGACCCACAAGTCAGCCTCCAAATCTGTCCCAAACAACATACATCCCAAAATTTCTAGCCAGATTCAAATTAATTTAAAAACTAAACTTACCTTGATTTAAATCCAATGAAATTTTACGAGCAAAAAAACAATGAAATTTAAAATATCAAAATCCAAAAGAAAAAAGTATTTTGGAACTAATTGCCTGTTTTATTGGGGAATGAAGTAATTTCAAAAACTTTCCTACGCAAACACAAGATCATGGTGATGCATAGCAACGAGAGGGGAGAGTGTTGTCCACGTACCCTCGTAGACCGAAAGCGGAAGCGTTAGCACAACACGGTTGATGTAGTCGTATGTCTTCACGATCCGACCGGTCAAGTACCGAACGTCCGGCACCTCCGAGTTCAGCACACGTTTAGCCTGATGATGTCCCTCGAACTTCGATCCAGCCGAGTGTTGAGGGAGAGTTTCATCAGCACGACGGCGTGGTGACGATGATGATGTTCTACCGACGCAGGGCTTCGCCTAAGCACCACTACAGTATTATCGAGGTGGACAATGGTGGAGGGGGGCACCACACACGGCTAAAAGATCAAACGATCAATTGTTGTGTCTCTAGGGTGCCCCCTGCCCCCGTATATAAAGGAGCAAGGGGGAAGGTGCGGCCGGCCAGGAGGGGTGCGCCAGGAGGAGTCCTACTCCCACCGGGAGTAGGACTCCCTCCCTTTTCCTTGTTGGATTAGGAGTGGAGGGGGAAAGAGGAGGGAGAGAGGAAGGAAAGGGGGGTGCTGGCCCCCTCTCCTTGTCCTATTCGGACTAGGGGGGAGGGGCGCGCGGCCGTGCCCTGGCCGCCTCTCCTCTTGTCCCCAAAGGCCCATATGGCCCATTAAGCCCCCGGGGGGTTCCGGTAACCCCTCGGTACTCCGGTAAAATCCTGAATTCACCTGGAACACTTCCGATATCCAAATGTAGGCTTCAAATATATCAATCTTCATGTGTCAACCATTTTGAGACACCTTGTCATGTCCGTGATCTCATCCGGGACTCTGAACAACCTTCGGTACATCAAAACTCATAAACTTATAATATAACCGTCATCGAAACTTTAAGCGTGCGGACCCTACGGGTTCGAGAACTATGTAGACATGACCGAGACACGTCTCCGGTCAATAACCAATAGCGGAACCTGGATGCTCATATTGGCTCCCGCATATTCTACAAAGATCTTTATCGGCCAGACCGCACAACATACGTTGTTCCCTTTGTGATCGGTATGTTACTTGCCTGAGATTCGATCGTCGGTATCTCAATACCTAGTTCAATCTCGTTACCGGTAAGTCTCTTTACTCATTCCATAATACATCATCCAGCAACTAACTCATTAGTTGCAATGCTTGCAAGGCTTAAGTGATGTGCATTACCGAGTGGGCCCAGAGATACCTCTCCGACAATCGGAGTGACAAATCCTAATCTCGAAATACGCCAACCCAACAAGTACCTTCGAAGACACCTGTAGAGCACCTTTATAATCACCTAGTTACGTTGTGACGTTTGGTAGCACACAAAGTGTTCCTCCGGTAAACGGGAGTTGCATAATCTCATAGTCATAAGAACATGTATAAGTCATGAAGAAAGCAATAGCAACATACTAAACGATTGAGTGCTAAGCTAACGGAATGGGTCAAGTCAATCACATCATTCTCCTAATGATGTGATCCCGTTAATCAAATGACAAGTCATGCCAATGGCTAGGAAACAAACCAACTTTGATCAACGAGCTAGTCAAGTAGAGGCATACTAGTGACACTCTGTTTGTCTATGTATCCACACAAGTATTATGTTTATGGTTAATACAATTCTAGCATGAATAATAAACATTTATCATGACATAAGGAAATAAATAATAACTTTATTATTGCCTCTAGGGCATATTTCCTTCAGTCTCCCACTTGCACTAGAGTCAATAATCTAGATTACACAGTAATGATTCTAACACCCATGGAGCCTTGGTGCTGATCATGTTTTGCTCGTGGAAGAGGCTTAGTCAACGGGTCTGCGGCAGTCAGATCCGTATGTATCTTGCAAATTTCTATGTCTCCCACCTGGACTAGATCCCGGATGGAATTGAAGCATCTCTTGATGTGCTTGGTTCTCTTGTGAAATCTGGATTCCTTCGCCAAGGCAATTGCACCAGTATTGTCACAAAAGATTTTCATTGGACCCGATGCACTAGGTATGACACCTAGATCGGATATGAACTTCTTCATCCAGACTCCTTCATTTGCTGCTTCTGAAGTAGCTATGTATTCTGCTTCACACGTAGATCCCGCCATGATGCTTTGTTTAGAACTGCACCAACTAACAACTCCACCGTTTAATGTAAACACGTATCCGGTTTGCGATTTAGAATCATCCAGATCAGTGTCAAAGCTTGCATCGACGTAACCATTTACGACTAGCTCTTTGTCACCTCCTTAAACAAGAAACATATCCTTAGTCCTTTTCAGGTATTTCAGGATGTTCTTGACCGCTGTCCAGTGATCCACTCCTGGATTACTTTGGTACCTCCCTGCTAGACTTATAGCAAGGCACACATCAGGTCTGGTACACATCATTGCATACATGATAGAGCCTATGGCTGAAGCATAGGGAACATCTTTCATCTTCTCTCTATCTTCTGCAGTGGTCGGGCATTGAGTCTTACTCAACTTCACACCTTGTAACACAGGCAAGAACCCTTTCTTTGCTTGATCCATTTTGAACTTCTTCAAAACTTTGTCAAGGTATGTGCTTTGTGAAAGTCCAATTAAGCGTCTTGATCTATCTCTATAGATCTTGATGCCCAATATATAAGCAGCTTCACCAAGGTCTTTCATTGAAAAACTCTTATTCAAGTATCCCTTTATGCTATCCAGAAATTCTATATCATTTCCAATCAACAATATGTCATCCACATATAATATCAGAAATGCTACAGAGCTCCCACTCACTTTCTTGTAAATACATGCTTCTCCAAAAGTCTGTATAAAACAAAATGCTTTGATCACACTATCAAAGCGTTTATTCCAACTCCGAGAGGCTTGCAGCAGTCCATAAATGGATCGCTGGAGCTTGCACACTTTGTTAGCTCCCTTTGGATCGACAAAACCTTCTGGTTGCATCATATACAACTCTTCTTCCAGAAATCCATTCAGGAATGCAGTTTTGACATCCATTTGCCAAATTTCATAATCATAAAATGGGGCAATTGCTAACATGATTTGGACAGACTTAAGCATCGCTACGGGTGAGAAAGTCTCATCGTAGTCAATCCCTTGAACTTGTCAAAAACATTTTGCAACAAGTTGAGCTTTATAGATAGTAATATTACCATTAGCATCAGTCTTCTTCTTGAAGATCCATTTATTCTCAATGGCTTGCCGATCATTGGGCAAGTCAACCAAAGTCCGCACTTTGTTCTCATACATGGATCCCATCTCAGATTTCATGGCCTCAAGCCATTTTGTGGAATCTGGGCTCACCATCGCTTCTTCATAGTTCGTAGGTTCGTCATGGTCTAGTAACATAACCTCCAGAATAGGATTGTCGTGCCACTCTGGTGCGGATCTTACTCTGGTTGACCTATGAGGTTCAGTATCAACTTGATCTGAAGTTCCATGATCGTCATCATTAACTTCCTCACTAATTGGTGTAGGGGTCACAGGCACCGGTTTCTGTGATGAACTACTTTCCAATAAAGAGCAGGTACAGTTACCTCATCAAGTTCTACTTTCCTCCCACTCACTTCTTTCAAGAGAAACTCCTTCTCTAGAAAGGATCCATTCTTAGCAACGAATGTCTTGCCTTCGGATCTGTGATAGAAGGTGTACCCAACAGTCTCCTTTGGGTATCCTATGAAGACACATTTCTCCGATTTGGGTTTGAGCTTATCAGGTTGAAGCTTTTTCACATAAGCATCGCAGCCCCAAACTTTAAGAAATGACAACTTTGGTTTCTTGCCAAACTACAGTTCATAAGGCGTCGTCTCAACGGATTTCAATGGTGCCCTATTTAACGTGAATGCAACCGTCTCTAAAGCATAACCCCAAAACGATAGCGGTGAATCGGTAAGAGACATCATAGATCGCACCATATCTAGTAAAGTACGATTACGACGTTCAGACACACCATTACGATGTGGTGTTCCGGGTGGCGTGAGTTGCGGAACTATTCCGCATTGTTTCAAATGTAGACCAAACTCATAACTCAAATATTCTCCTCCACGATCAGATCGTAGAAACTTTATTTTCTTGTTACGATGATTTTCAACTTCACTCTAAAATTCTTTGAACTTTTCAAATGTTTCAGACTTATGTTTCATTAAGTAGATATATCCACATCTGCTTAAATCATCTGTGAAGGTGAGAAAATAACGATACCCACCGCGAGCCTCAACATTCATCGGACCACATACATCTGCATGTATGATTTTTAACAAATCTGTTGCTCTCTCCATAGTACCGGAGAACGGTGTTTTAGTCATCTTGCCCATGAGGCACGGTTCGCAAGTACCAAGTGATTCATAATCAAGTGGTTCCAAAAGTCCATCAGTATGGAGTTTCTTCATGCGCTTTACACCGATATGACCTAAACGGCAGTGCCACAAATAAGTTGCACTATCATTATCAACTCTGCATCTTTTGGCTTCAACATTATGAATATGTGTATTACTACTATCGAGATTCATCAAAAATAGACCACTCTTCAAGGGTGCATGACCATAAAAGATATTACTCATATAAATAGAACAACCATTATTCTCTGATTTAAATGAATAACCGTCTCGCATCAAACAAGATCCAGATATAATGTTCATGCTCAACGCTGGCACCAAATAACAATTATTTAGGTCTAATACTAATCCTGAAGGTAGATGTAGAGGTAGCGTGCCGACGGCGATCACATCGACTTTGGAACCATTTCCTACGCGCATCGTCACCTCATCCTTAGCTAGTGTCCGCTTAATCTGTAGTCCTTGTTTCAAGTTGCAAATATTAGCAACATAACTAGTATCAAATACCTAGGTGCTACTGCGAGCTCTGGTAAGGTACACATCAATAACATGTATATCACATATACCTTTGTTCACCTTGCCATCCTTCTTATCCGCCAAATACTTGGGGCAGTTCCGCTTCCAGTGACCAGTCTGCTTGCAGTAGAACCACTTAGTCTCAGGCTTAGGTCCAGACTTGGGTTTCTTCTCTTGAGCAGCAACTTGCTTGCTGTTCTTCTTGAAGTTCCCCTTCTTCTTCCCTTTGCCCTTTTTCTTGAAACTGGTGGTCTTATTGACCATCAACACTTGATGCTCCTTCTTGATTTCTACCTCCGCAGCCTTTAGCATTGCGAAGAGCTCGGGAATCGTCTTATCCATCCCTTGCATGTTATAGTTCATCACGAAGCTCTTGTAGCTTGGTGGCAGTGATTGAAGAATTCTGTCAATGACGCTATCATCCGAAAGATTAACTCCCAGTTGAATCAAGTGATTGCAGTACCCAGACATCTTGAGTATATGCTCACTGACAGAACTATTCTCCTCCATCTTGCAGCTGTAGAACTTATTGGAGACTTCATATCTCTCAATCCGGGCATTCTTTTGAAATATTAACTTCAATTCCTGGAACATCTCATATGCTCCATGACGTTCAAAACGTCGTTGAAGTCCCGGTTCTAAGCCGTAAAGCATGGCACATTGAACTATCGAGTAGTCATCAACACGTGACTGCCAGGCATTCACAATGTCTGCAGTTGCTGGCGTAGGTGGTACACCTAGCGGTGCTTCCAGGACGTAACTCTTCTGTGCAGCAATGAGGATAATCCTCAAGTTACGGACCCAGTCCGTATAATTGCTACCATCATCTTTCAACTTTGCTTTCTCAAGGAATGCATTAAAATTCAATGGAACAACAACACGGGCCATGTATCTACAATCAACATAGACAAGCAAGATACTATCAGGTACTAAGTTCATGATAAATTTAAGTTCAATTAATCATATTACTTAAGAACTCCCACTTAGATAGACATCCCTCTAATCCTCTAAGTGATCACGTGATCCAAATCAAGTAAACCATAACCGATCATCACGTGAAATGGAGTAGCTTTCAATGGTGAACATCACTATGTTGATCATATCTACTATATGATTCACGCTCGACCTTTCGGTCTCAGTGTTCGGAGGCCATATCTGCATATGTTAGGCTCGTCAAGTTTAACCTGAGTATTCCGCGTGTGCAAAACTGGCTTGCACGCGTTGTAGATGGACGTAGAGCTTATCACACCTGATCATCACATGGTGTTTGGGCACGACGAACTTTGGCAACGGTGCATACTCCGGGAGAACACTTTTATCTTGAAATTTAGTGAGAGATCATCTTATAATGCTATCGTCAATCAAAGCAAGATAATATGCATAAAAGATAAACATCACATGCAATCAATATAAGTGATATGATATGGCCATCATTATCTTGTGCTTGTGATCTCCATCTCCGAAGCACCGTCATGATCACCATCGTCACCGGCGCGACACCTTGATCTCCATTGTAGCATCGTTGTCGTCTCGCCAATCTTATGGTTATACCACTATCGCTACCTCTTAGTGATAAAGTAAAGCATTACAGGGTGATTGCATTGCATACAATGAAGCGACAACCATATGGCTCCTGCCAGTTGCCGATAACTCAGTTACAAAACATGATCATCTCATACAATAAAATTTAGCATCATGTCTTGACCATATCACATCACAACATGCCCTGCAAAAACAAGTTAGACGTCCTCTACTTTGTTGTTGCAAGTTTTACGTGGCTGCTACTGGGCTTAGCAAGAACCGTTCTTACCTACGCATCAAAACCACAATGATAGTTTGTCCAGTTGGTTCTGTTTTAACCTTCGCAAGGACCGGGCGTAGCCACACTTGGTTCAACTAAAGTTGGAGAAACTGACACCTGCCAGCCACCTGTGTGCAAAGCATGTCGGGTAGAACCAGTCTCACGTAAGCGTACGCATAATGTCGGTCCAGACCGCTTCATCCAACAATACCGCCGAACCAAAGTATGACATCCTGGTAAGCAGTATGACTTATATCACCCACAACTCACTTGTGTTCTACTCGTGCATATGACATCTACGCATAAAAACCTAGCTCGGATGCCACTGTTGGGGAACGTAGTAACTTCAAAAAAATTCCTACGCACATGCAAGATCATGGTGAGGCATAGCAATGAGAGGGGAGAGTGTTGTCCACGTACCCTCATAGACCGAAAGCGGAAGCGTTAGCACAGCGCAGTTGATGTAGTCGTACGTCTTCACGATCTGACCGATCAAGTACCGAACGTACGGCACCTCCGAGTTCAGCACACGTTCAGCCTGATGACGTCCCTCAAACTCCGATCCAGCCGAGTGTTGAGGGAGAGTTTCGTCAGCACGACGGCGTGGTGACGATGATGATGTTCTACCGACGCAGGGCTTCGCCTATGCACCGCTACAGTATTATCGAGGTGGACTATGGTGGAGGGGGGCACCGCACACGGCTAAAAGATCAAACGATCAATTGTTGTGTCTCTAGGGTGCCCCTTCCCCCGTATATAAAGGAGCAAGGGGGGAGATGCGGACAGCCAAGAGGGGCACGCCAGGAGGAGTCCTACTCCCACCGGGAGTAGGACTCCCTCCCTTTTCCTTGTTGGATTAGGAGTGGAGGGGGAAAGAGAAGGGAGAGAGGAAGGAATAGGGGGGCGCCGCCCCCTCTCCTTGTCCTATTCGGACTAGGGGGGAGGGGCGTGTGGCCCTGCCCCGACCGCCTCTCCTCTTCTCCACAAAAGCCCACTATGGCCCATTAAGCCCCCGGGGGGTTCCGGTAACCCCTCGGTACTCCGGTAAAATCCCGATTTCATCCGAAACACTTCCAATATCCAAATATAGGCTTCCAATATATCAATATTCATGTCTCGACCATTTCGAGACTCCTCGTCATGTCCATGATCACATCCGGGACTCTGAACAACCTTCGGTACATCAAAACACATAATCTCATAATATAACCGTCATCGAAACTTTAAGCGTGCGGACCCTACGGGTTCGAGAAACATGTATACATGACCGAGACACATCTCCGGTCAATAACCAATAGCGGAACCTGGATGCTCATATTGGCTCCCGCATACTCTACAAAGATCTTTATCGGTCAGACCGCATAACAACATATGTTGTTCCCTTTGTCATCGGTATGTTACTTGCACGAGATTCGATCGTCGGTATCTCAATACCTAGTTCAATCTCATTACCGGCAAGTCTCTTTACTCATTCCGTAATACATCATCCCGCAACTAACTCATTAGTTGCAATGCTTGCAAGGCTTAAGTGATGTGCATTACCGAGTGGGCCCAGATATACCTCTCTGACAATCGGAGTGACAAATCCTAATCTCGAAATATGCCAACCCAACAAGTACCTTCGAAGACACCTGTAGAGCACCTTTATAATCACCTAGTTACATTGTGACGTTTGGTAGCACACAAAGTGTTCCTCCGGTAAACGGGAGTTGCATAATCTCATAGTCATAGGAACATGTATAAGTCATGAAGAAAGCAATAGCAACTTACTAAACGATCGAGTGCTAAGCTAACGGAATGGGTCGAGTCAATCACATCATTCTCCTAATGATGTGATCCCATTAATCAAATGACAAGTCGTGCCAATGGCTAGGAAACAAACCAACTTTGATCAACGAGCTAGTCAAGTAGAGGCGTACTAGTGACACTCTGTTTGTCTATGTATTCACACAAGTATTATGTTTATGGTTAATATAATTCTAGCATGAATAATAAACATTTATCATGATATAAGGAAATAAATAATAACTTTATTATTTCCTCTAGGGCATATTTCCTTCATGTTTGCTGTATTTTTCATTTTACAGCCCATTTATTATTACTTATAGCCCATTTCTTATTATTTATAACCCATTTTTTGGGCAAGCACGAATGCATCCCTCCTCATCTTGAAATATTTCCGGCCCAGCAGGGCCTAGAAAAGCAAGTAGGCCTACGTTGGTTATTCTGCAAAAAACAAAATAGCTGGGCTAGCCATTTTCAGAAAAGGAAAAAAAACAAACTGGGCTGGTCATGTGGTAAACATATGAAATAAAAGCCTGGGGCTAGACGGGCCACAACTCCCGCACAACCCAGTTGATACCCTTCTCCGTCCCAAAAAAAATTACTGCGCGCGCTGCTGGGTCCCTACTGTCATCCTCACCATGTACAACCATCTCCTTATTCCTATAGGTTGTTGACCATGTTGATAACACCGCAGGGCGGCACCGCGGTGAGGGAACCAAGGCGGAGGATGATGGTGAGGCCTCGGACGGGAATGAACAGGAGTTGGGGAAGATGCATAGAGTTTAGGGTGCGATGTGGCCATGACACGTGCACGGCAGCACAGCCAGTCGTGGGAGGCGGGAGCAAGCAGTCCCACCGACGCTGGTTTGGCTTTGGCGGCTGGAGGAAGAAGAGACTGAAGTAACATGGCAGACATTAAATGTCAATCCAACGGTCAAGGTTGGCACACTCGTTTGTTGACTAAGCCGACACCAAGTAGCATACTTTTTTATATATAGGAAGAAAAGAAAAACTGGGCTCGTTCGCCTGATAACATTCCCGAAACTGCGACCGTTCGATCTTGCGTCGCAACTAAAACTGTGAGGAAAATGCGTTTGTCTGCCGTCTGTCGTGGTTCTAACTCTGACAGTGATGTAGGGGGGTGAGTATGGAGAGGCGAGATCCTAGCTATTGGGAAGTTGTTACACGCGAGGTTTACGAGTTCAGGCCCTTCTCGGAGGAAGTAATAGCCCTACGTCTCGGAGCCCGGAGGCGGTCGACTGGATTATGCGTGTATAGATTACAGAGGTGCGAACCCTTCCTACCGAGGAGGGGGTGTGGCTTATATAGAGTTCGCCGGCCCCCTCCTGCCCTCAGTAATGCAGGGTTTAAAGTACATTTAAGATGGGGCGTTACTGGTAACGCCTCTAATAAAGTGCTGTAATGACCATGAAGACTACTTAACAGCTGACCGTTTGCCTACGGAGTGACTGTAGGTCTCCTGGCAGTCGAGTGAGTAGCTTCATGGTCGAGTGGTAGCTTCTTGGTCGAGTGTCTGTCTTGAACCCGTCGAGTGAAGTACCTTCAAGTTGGTTGATGGGTGATTTCTTCTAGGGATGTCCTTGGGTAGGACTCTTTGGGACGGGTCCGTGCTCCTACCCCAGGTACATAGCTTCGTCATTAGACCCCGAATGGATCGAGGTTAGAGTGGGGGAAGAGTTGGGGATCCTTTCCGACCGGTTCTTCGGGGCTGTAAGAGTGCCTCGCTTAGGGTCAGTTGTCGCGGACGACGTCAGCAACCTCTTTCAGTCGCCTTGATCCCTTCCAGGCCCTTCGTCGAGTGAATATCCTTGCTTGCGACATGCCGAGCGTTGGTACGAGCGGGATACTCTGTTTTTGGCAAGCGGTTCTGCGGCCCGCGGATCTCACAGGATTTGGATTTTGGGAAGCGCGCGGGACGGGAGCAGCCGCAGTAATCGGAAGTGATAAAGCGGAAACTCCTCGATCCTCGCGTCGCCTTTTTCGCCACGTACTGCGCGCGCGTCTGTTGTGGGATTTGACTGGGCTGCCTGGGCCTACCGGTCAGCCACTCGGGAGCAGCCCCTTATAAGTTGCTGGCTCGGGGTTTCCAAGCCGCGCGCTTCTCTTCTGCTTCCTTCTTTCTTTCTTCCTCTCTCCCTTCGCCAGCCCTCCTGCGACCCTCGGCCATACCCTAGCGCCGTTAGCCCGCGTGAGACCTCGCCGGCGACGATGGTGAAGGGCAAGACCACTGCTTTGGAGCGCGCGAAGAAGGCGGCGGCGGCGGGGAAAGGAAAGAAGTCTTCGCGAGGTGGATCTTCCTCCCGGACCACCCTGCCCAAGGGTTGGATTCAAGGCGATTGGATTCCATCGGTGCTCCGGCAGGAAGATCTCGACGACATGGTCGAGGGAGGAGCCATTCCCCACGAGGCCGCGCGTCTCCCGGGGAGGGAGATCAAGCCGCAACCCCGCGACGGTGAGTGCGTGCTCCTCGCCACCCATATCGACCGAGGGTTTTCTCTGCCTCCCCATCCATTCTTCCGGAGCTTCTTGAATTTCTTCGGAGCGCAGCTCCATCACTTTACCCCCAATTCCATAGTCTACCTTGCCGCGTTCATTTCCATGTGCGAGGCCTTCCTGGGTTGCCGTCCGCATTGGGGGCTTTTCAAGCATATCTTTACTTGCCGCTCTCAGTCGGTGAAGAAGGCCAAGTCGAGTGACGAGAAGACGCAAGTCATCCAGTTGTGCGGGGGTCTGGCGATCCAGACGAGGGGGAAGAGCTGTTTCCCCTCTATCACCTTCCCGGAGTCGGTCCGCGGCTGGCAGTCGACCTGGTTCTACTGCCAGGACCAGGCGACCCCCGGACAGTCGACCGGTCTTCCTCCTTTTTCACTCGACCGAGCCGAGAAGCCTATCTCTCTGAAAGTCACGCCGGAGGAAAGTGCCCAAGTCAAGGTATTGGCGGGTCGAGTGGTTGAACTTGTCCGTGAGGGGGTGACTGGGATGGACCTGTTAGAGGTCTTTCTCCAGAGGCGCATCCAACCGCTCCAGGCGCGAGACCATCCGATGTGGCTGTATTCTGGCCTTGACGACACCACTCGAATCCACCCGGAGGAGGTCACCGATGAGATGCTGGAGGGGTGGCTGTCAAGCATCACGGGGAACAAAGACAACCCCTGAGGAGCCAGAACGGTGATTCCACTCGACAACTCATATGAAGTGGATCAGGTATGTCTTTGTGTCGGATATCTGGCCTTCTGTATTAGTCTTCTTTGTGTAAGTCGACTGACTTTCGTCCTGTCCGTTGTCCTCCAGGCTACCACTGAGATGTACTCGACGCCCAACGGGGCACAAGGGCCGACCGAGGAAGGTGAGGGGAGCGGAGGCGAGAGCGGGGACGACCAGGTCGAGTGGGAGTCCGACGGCGAGGGAGAGGAGGGCGACGACATCTTCTCCAGTGAAGAGGAGGAGGAGGCTGAACCCTCCCGCCCGGAGGGACGGTCCAAGCTCGCCCACGATCCAGCGCAGGAACGTGGCAAGGCGACCGCTCCTGTTGGGTAGTCGTCGAAACGCCCTCGGACGTCTTCTCCTCCGCCAACCGCTCCCAAGCACCCACGAACGGCGCCATCTAAGCCGCCCAAGGCCTTGCCCAAGATGAAGATAGCTGTTCCTACCATTTCGGGGTAGCAACAACACTTGCTTTCCTTTGTCGACTATGGACGGATCCTTGGTCGATTCACTGGGCCAACTGACTAACTTTTGAGATTTGTAGTGGTGCAACTTCTGAGGTCTCCGCCAGGAACGACGACCAAGAGATGGAGGACGCTGTCACCTCCAACCCTGGTACAATCACTGCCGTCCTGCTTACGAGTCGACTGAAGCGTTGGTCGATTGAATGTTTTCCTTGCAGCTCCTCCTCATGTTATCGACCTCCCGGACGACAACGACAATGCACCACTGAGGGTGAAGAGGAAGAAGAAGGTGTTGGCTAGAAAGACTCCGCAATCCACTCCCGCGCCTGAGGCTGCAGTTCGGAATGATGGCGAACCCACTCGGGCTTCCGTGACTTTCGTTGTTCCTTTGACGAGTGTGCAGCCTTCAGCGTCGACTGCAGATCCGTCTTCGCTTTTTGCTGCGTACCCTGTTCCTGAGGACCAAGCGGCTGCTGCGAAGGAGGCTGTACGCCAGGCTGGAGTCATGATGGAACAGGTAAAAGTGGCTCGGGAGGCTTGCCAGGCGGCTTACGACGCAAGCTCGGCTCTT
The DNA here is from genome assembly GCF_018294505.1 of Triticum aestivum. NCBI lineage: Eukaryota > Viridiplantae > Streptophyta > Magnoliopsida > Poales > Poaceae > Triticum > Triticum aestivum. Next base: position 272,369,559 of record NC_057806.1, read on the forward strand.
CAGAGCAATGTCCAGGTCAGTCGACTTCAACACTTGGTCTGTTTTGGTATGTTCTTTGAAGAATCTCTTTTCCGAAGATCTTTAAGTTTGTCCACCCACTGGGTGTTTTTTTTGGACGAGTGGGGGCACGCTAAGTGCACCCACTGGGTGTAGTCCCCGAGACTACGGTCGACTGCTGGCAGTCGGCTGTAGTCTTTAAATTGAGTCGTAGTTGAGTTTCTTCGCTTTGTCGACTGCGGGCAGTCGACGTCTTTCTCTTTTTTTACTGGGTGTAGGCTTATTGTCTCTTAGCTGCTCGGAAGCAACTTGTCTTTGACTCGACTTCAAGGGTCGGTCGGGTGGGATAGGAACCGGTGGGGGCACGCTAAGTGCACCCACTGGGTGTAGTCCCCGAGACTATGGTGGACTGCTGGCAGTCGACCGTAGTCTTAGTATTTATTGTTTTGTTGCTCTTCTTTTTTTACTGAGATTGCAACTCCTCCCCTTCGACTTCAGAAGTCTTGTGATCTTGGAACCCGCTTGGCTGACCTGGAGAAGCAGCAAATTCAAATGAACCTCGATCTGGAGCTGGCCAGGACGGAGCTGCAGAAGGTCAGAGACGGCGCCGCAGGTAAGATGCCTTTGTCGACTGGTTAGTTTTCAGGCTTGAGTATCTCTTCGCTTTCTCCGACTCAATCATCATTTTTGCAGAAAAACTGAAAGAAGCTCTGGCGAAGAAGGATCAGGACTTGGCTGCTGCCCGTAAGGAGGTTGATGACAAGACCGCTCTGGCCGCGCAGAAGCTGGCTTCGGTCGACCAATTAGAAGGGGAGAACACCAAGTTGAAGACCGCTCTGAAGGAAGCCAACAGGGAGTGTTCGCGTTGGAAGAAGGAGCACCTCACCCTGAGCGAGAAGATGGAAAGCATCGCTCGCAGGAGAGACGACCTGGAGAGCTACTTGAGGAGCTTTGCCAAGAAGCTGTACATCAAGCTCGAAGGTGCACAATCAGTTCCGACTGGTTCTTTTTGTGTCGACTCAGTTTTATGAAATTTGACTTATCCTTGGGTCGTGCATGCAGAACTTTGCCAGAACTTCGAAGAGGAGACCGGGCGGATCGAAACAGGTTTGGATCCAATCAACTCTCCGGTGCAAGACGAAGCTTCCATGAACCTGCTCCGACTGGAATCCCGCGTTGACGGCGTCGTGGATTACTTGGCTCGACTGAAGGTCGCCATGACGTGGATCGACCCGACGCTTTGGCCAGAGTCCACGCTCCAGAATGATCTCGAGTCTCTGATGACTCGACTCAACAGAATCCCTGACCGAGTGCAAGAGTGGAAGAAGTCTTCAACTCGGTGTGGTGCCGACGTGGCTCTGTCTCTGGTCCGCGTCCATTGCAAGGAGGTGCGGGAGGAGAAGCTGGCCGCCATCCAAGTTTCCAACACGAGGAAGCACAACTTCCAGGACTTCATGGAGACATTTATTGCTGCTGCTACCCGCATCACAGATGGGATCGACTTGGATGAGTTTGTCGCCCCTGCCAGTCCTCCTCCTCCTGAGGAATGAAAAAACTTGCCTCGGGATGCCGAGTGTATTTTGTAATCCGTTAAACTCTGCCTTAAATTTGCCTCAGAATGCCGAGTGGAAGTGTAACAGTTAAACTCTGCCGAGCTGTGGGCTCGAGTACTTTGATCTGTCTCTCGGATATTTTAGGCTTTATTTGAACTTGATTTGTCGTTGAATCTCTTTGTGGATGACCCGTTGAGTGGGATTTGATCTTCACTCGAAATAACTTTGTGTCCGTGGTGCAGCTCCGAAGGAGAAGGTGGCGGTCGACCTGCCCCTCGTCGTCCTTGGGAAATGAGAAGTGTTTCATACTTAGGCGAGTGCAGGACTGCAGCTAAGCCTCTGAGTGGGAGGACTGCTCTCCACTCGGTAGGATTTTTCAAACTTCGGCGAGTGCTGACCGCAGCTAAGTCTCTTCGTAAGAGAACTTAGGCGAGTGCTGGACTGCAGCTAAGCCCTCGAGTGGGAGGTTTGCTCTCCACTCGGTAGGATTTTCAAACTTAGGCGAGTGCTGACCGCAGCTAAGTCTCTTCGTAGGAGAACTTAGGCGACTGCTGGACTGTAGCTAAGCCTCCGAGTAGGAGGTTTGCTCTCCACTCGGTAGGATTTTTCAAACTTAGGCGAGTGCTGACCGCAGCTAAGTCTCTTCGTAGGAGAACTTAGGCGAGTGCTGGACTGCAGCTAAGCCCCCGAGTGGGAGGTTTGCTCTCCACTCGGTAGGATTTTTCAAACTTAGGCGAGTGCTGACCGCAGCTAAGTCTCTTCGTAGGAGAACTTAGGCGAGTGCTGGACTGCAGCTAAGCCCCCGAGTGGGAGGTTTGCTCTCCACTCGGTAGGATTTTTCAAACTTAGGCGAGTGCTGACCGCAGCTAAGTCTCTTCGTAGGAGAACTTAGGCGAGTGCTGGACTGCAGCTAAGCCCCGAGTGGGAGGTTTGCTCTCCACTCGGTAGGATTTTTCAAACTTAGGCGAGTGCTGACCGCAGCTAAGTCTCTTCGTAGGAGAACTTAGGCGAGTGCTGGACTGCAGCTAAGCCCCCGAGTGGGAGGTTTGCTCTCCACTCGGTAGGATTTTTCAAACTTAGGCGAGTGCTGACTGCAGCTAAGTCTCTGTGTAGGAGAACTTAGGCGAGTGCTGGACTGCAGCTAAGCCCCCGAGTGGGAGGTTTGCTCTCCACTCGGTAGGATTTTTCAAACTTAGGCGAGTGCTGACCGCAGCTAAGTCTCTTCGTAGGAGAACTTAGGCGAGTGCTGGACTGCAGCTAAGCCCCCGAGTGGGAGGTTTGCTCTCCACTCGGTAGGATTTTTCAAACTTAGGCGAGTGCTGACTGCAGCTAAGTCTCTGCGTAGGAGAACTTAGGCGAGTGCTGGACTGCAGCTAAGCCCCCGAGTGGGAGGTTTGCTCTCCACTCGGTAGGATTTTTCAAACTTAGGTGAGTGCTGACTGCAGCTAAGTCTCTGCGTAGGAGAACTTAGGCGAGTGCTGGACTGCAGCTAAGCCCCCGAGTGGGAGGTTTGCTCTCCACTCGGTAGGATTTTTTTTGAACTTAGGCGAAACGGGTTCGCGGCTAGGTCACCCACTGGGGGTTCTCGTATGTAAACAGAAGTGACAGCAATCATTGTAACACTCTTGACTTTGATAAAAATGAACTGCGGAAGTTTCTCTTATTACATCTTTATGGGAAGGAACTTAAGTGTAAAACGGGTGGAGTAGTTCCGCATTCCAAGCTCGCGGCTCGTCAATCTGGTGATCAACATTGTAGAGGTGATACGCTCCGTTGTGGAGGACTCTGGTGATGATGAAGGGGCCTTCCCAAGTAGGAGCAAGCTTGTGTGGTTTCTGTTGATCCACTCGGAGGACCAAATCTCCTTCTTGGAAGGCTCGACTCTTCACATGTCGGGCATGGAATCGACGCAAGTCTTGCTGATAAATGGTCGATCTGATCATGGCCATCTCTCTTTCTTCTTCCAGGAGGTCTACTGCATCTTGCCGAGCCTGTTCTGCTTCATCTTCGGTGTAAAGCTCGACTCGGGGAGCGTTGTGAAGGAGATCACTTGGCAGAACGGCTTCGGCTCCATAAACAAGAAAGAATGGGGTTCTTCCAGTCGACCGGTTAGGGGTGGTCCTTAATCCCCACAAAACTGACGGAAGCTCGTCGACCCAGGCACCTGCTGCGTGCTTGAGATCACGCATTAGCCGAGGCTTTAGTCCTTTGAGGATCAGACCATTTGCTCTTTCAGCTTGTCCATTCGACTGGGGATGGGCGACTGACGCATAGTCGACACGAGTGCCTTGAGAGGCGCAAAAGGCTCTGAACTGGTCTGAATCGAAGTTTGACCCATTGTCAGTGATGATGCTGTGAGGGACTCCATATCTGAATGTTAGTCCTCTGACGAAACTAATAGCAGTGCCAGCATTGAGGTTCTTGATGGGTTTAGCTTCAATCCACTTGGTAAACTTGTCGACTGCCACAAGCACATGGGTGAAACCGCTCCTGCCTGTTCTCAGAGGACCAACCATGTCCAGTCCCCAGACAGCGAAGGGCCAGACAAGTGGAATGGTCTTCAGGGCTGATGCGGGTTTGTGGGACATGTTGGAGTAGAACTGACACCCCTCACACTTGTCAACTATCTCCTTTGCCATCTCATTTGCTCTTGGCCAGTAAAATCCCGCTCGGTATGCTTTGGCCACAATGGTCCGGGAGGATGCATGGTGACCGCAGGTCCCCGAATGGATCTCATCAAGGATCATCTGACCTTCTTCCAGAGTTGTGCACTTCTGACCGATTCCAGTCGCGCTTTCTCTGTACAACTGCCCCTTTATGACTGTGAAGGCCTTAGATCGGCGGACGATCTGTCGAGCCTCTTCCTCGTCCTCTGGGAGCTCTTTCCTTAGGATATACGCGATGTATGGTATCGTCCAGTCGGGAGTGATGGCCAAGACTTCCATGATCAGGTCGACCACAGCAGGAACTTCGACTTCAGTCGGATCTGTGGCACTTTTCGGTTGTGGGGCTTCTTCTGTGAAAGGATCCTCCTGGACTGACGGCGAGCGGATGTGCTCCAAAAACACATTGCTGGGAATGGCTTCTCTCTTGGAGCCTATCTTTGCCAGATCATCGGCTGCTTGATTTTTGAGTCGGGGGATGTGATGAAGCTCTAACCCCTCGAATTTCTTTTCTAGCTTTCTCACTGCGTTGCAATAACCGGTCATAGCCGGACTTCTGACGTCCCACTCCTTCATCACCTGATTAACCACCAAATCTGAGTCGCCGTAGACCATGAGGCGACGGACGCCGAGTGAAATGGCCATGCGCAACCCATACAGAAGTGCTTCATACTCTGCTTCATTGTTGGAGGAATCGAAGTGAATCTGGAGGACGTATCTGAGCTTTTCTCCTCGGGGGGAGACTAGAACTACCCCAGCACCGGAACCATTCAGCATCTTAGATCCATCGAAGAACATGGTCCAGTGCTCCGAGTGAACTTGAGTCGGAAGCTGCTGTTCAATCCACTCGGCGACGAAATCTGCGATTGCTTGGGACTTAATAGCCTTCTTTGCTTCAAACCTGATATCTAAGGGAAGGAGTTCAATCGCCCACTTGGCCACTCGACCAGTTGCATCTCTGTTATGCAGTATCTCTGACAGTGGGGCGTCGCTGACGACTGTAATGGAGTGGTCAGAGAAGTAATGTGCAACCTTCTTCGTGGTCATGTAAATCCCATATACAAGCTTCTGGTAGTGAGGGTATCTTTGTTTTGAAGGGGTCAAAACTTCAGACAGATAATAGACTGGGCGCTGAACTCTGAAGGCCTTTCCTTCTTCTTCCCGCTCGACCGTGAGTACTGTACTGACAACTTGTCCCGTGGCCGCAATGTACAGCAGCAGAGGCTCTTTGCTGATTGGGGCAGCAAGCACCGGCTGGGTGGAGAGCAGAGCTTTGAGTTCTGCAAACGCTGCGTCAGCTTCTGGAGTCCACTCGAACTTGTCAGACTTCTTCATCAGTCGGTAGAGAGGCAACGCCTTTTCACCGAGGCGAGAAATGAATCGACTCAAAGCGGCCAAGCAGCCTGTAAGCTTTTGGACATCGTGCACGCGTACAGGACGCTTCATCCGGAGTATGGTGCCAATTTTCTCAGGATTGGCGTCGATCCCTCGTTCGGAAACGAGAAAACCGAGTAACTTTCCGCCTGGAACTCCGAATGTGCATTTTGATGGATTGAGCTTGATATCATACCTCCTGAGGTTGGCAAAAGTTTCGGCAAGGTCAGCTCGCAGGTCGGAACCTTTGCGTGACTTGACCACAATATCATCCATGTATGCCTCCACATTCCGACTGATTTGAGTGAGTAAACACTTCTGAATCATTCTCATGAACGTGGCTCCGGCGTTCTTGAGGCCGAACGGCATAGTGACATAACAGAAGCATCCGAATGGGGTGATGAAAGCTGTTTTGATTTCGTCGGGTCCATACAGACGGATCTGATGGTACCCGGAATAAGCATCTAGAAAAGACAATTTCTCGCACCCCGCAGTCGAGTCGACTATTTGGTCGATGCGAGGGAGAGGAAAATGATCTTTCGGGCAGGCCCGATTGATATGTTTGAAATCAATGCACATGCGAAGTGACTTGTCCTTCTTGGGGACCATGACGACATTGGCGAGCCACTCGAAGTGGTAAATTTCTCGGATGAACCCTGCTGCTAAGAGCCGAGCCACCTCCTCGCCAATGGCTTGCTTCTTCTGGACGGCGGACCGTCGAAGATGTTCCTTCACAGGCTTGAATTTTGGGTCGACCCGTAGACGGTGCTCAGCCAGCCCCCTGGGAACTCCAGGCATGTCGGAGGGTTTCCATGCGAAGATGTCCCAGTTCTCACGGAGGAGCTGGATGAGCGCTTCTTCCTATTTGGAGTCAAGCGTCGTTGAGATGTGAGTCGGGGCAGCGTCGGGGTCGGTCGGGTGAATGTCGACTGTTTTTGTTTCACCGGACGACTGAAAAGCTGATTCTGAAGCAGGCTTCTTGGCTCGTAGCAACTCGCTTGGGTCGGCAGTCTTTTGGTACTCTTGCAGCTCGACCACTGCCATCTGAGCATCTGCAATCTTTGAGCCCTTATGAAAGCACTCTTCCGCCTTCTTCCAATTGCCTGTGACAGTGATCACACCTTTGGGGCCAGGCATCTTCAGTTTGAGGTACACGTAACATGGCTGGGCCATGAAGCGTGCGTAAGCTGGCCTGCCCAAAATGGCGTGATAAGCACTTTGGAAGTCCACGACCTTGAATGTCAACTTTTCCTTGCGGTAATTCTTTGAATCACCGAAAACCACATCAAGAGCGATCTGGCCGAGTGATTGGGCTTTCTTCCCAGGAATGACTCCATGGAAACTCATGTTACTGGTGCTGAGTCTGGACATCGGAATGCCCATTCCTTTCAATGTTTCAGCATACAATATGTTCAGGCCACTGCCTCCATCCATCGGGACTTTAGTCAGTCGGGTGCCTTCAACAATTGGGTCGACCACCAAAGCTTGCCTCCCAGGGGTGGCAAGGTGCGTCGGGTGATCAGACTGGTCGAATGTGATGGCAGTCTGGGACCACTTCAGGTAACTGGGTGTTGCCGGGGCAACCATGTTCACCTCTCGGTTAATGACTTTCAGTCGACTTTTGCTTTCGACATCGGCAAAAATCATCAGGGTGGAATTGACTTGGGGGTAACCATCGTCACTGTCTTCCTTGTCCTCGACTCTGTCCGACTCTTTTTCCTTATCCTTGGACTGTTTTCCTTGGAACTGCTGGATCAGGAGCCGGCACTGTCGAGTGGTATGCTTTGGGTAAATAAAATTACCCTCTTCATCCTTCTTGGTGTGGATGTGACATGGCAGATCCAAAACATCATTTCCGTCTTGATCCTTGACTTTTTGGGCTTCCAGGTGCCCTTGGGTTTTCCCTTGAAGTTTCCCTGGGTTACGGCCAGGGCCTCTCCAGGGGCGGCTGGCTCGGCCTTCCGCTTCTGCTTCCGACCGGAATTGCCTCCAGTTTCCTGGGCGATTGTTTTCTGCTTGCCACTCCGGAGTCGATCTTCGTCTTCTCCGTTAGCATACTTGGTGGCAATCTCCATCATCCGATTCAGAGACATCTCTCCAGTTCGACCGAACTTCAGATTCAACTCTCTGTATTTAACACCTTCCTTGAAGGCACAAACCGCTTGATGGTCCGGCACGTTCTCAACCGAGTGATGCAGCGTAATCCACCTCTGGATGTATTCCCTCAGAGTTTCATTCGGCTTCTGCACGCAAGACCACAGCTCGGTTAGGCCTGCAGGTCGCTTGCATGTTCCTTCAAAGGTTGTGATAAACACTCGGGAGAGGTCCTCCCAAGTGTAAATGCTGCTGGGTGCCAACTGATTTAGCCATGCTCTGGCCGAGCCCTCTAACATGAGAGGCGAATGCTTCATGGCCACCTCGTCATTGCCACCGCCAATCTGTACAGCCACTCGGTAATCTTCGAGCCAGGTGTCAGGCTTAGATTCACCGGTGAACTTGTCGATTCCAGTCGCCAACCTGAAATTGGGAGGTATCACTGCGGCTCTGATGGCTCGACTGAAACACTCTGGCCCTGAAGCACGTACTCTGCTGCTGGCAGGCGCATCTCTGTTGTGGCCTTCTCGATGAGCTCTGTTCCTGTCAACCAAACCTTGAACGAGGATGGATCTCGCATCAAAGCCTGGGTCTCTGGGGTCGACTGGAATCCTCTGCCCAACACTATGAGGGCGTCTGTCATCTTGCCGTCGAGGCGCATATGACCCACTCCTCGGGGGAGGGGTTGGCACTCGACGTCGATCATCACGGTCGAATCGGTGATCATACTGCTCATTCCTCCTGTACTGATCATGCTGGCCACCACGTCCCTCACGCCTCGGGGGCGATCTCGGGCTGTGAGCTGACTCGACTGTATCTGTTGCGACAGACCGACTGTGGATCCTATTCCGCGACTGAGAGACAGCAGAGTTCTGGTCTCCCGCCGCCCGGAGCAATGCTCTGATCTGTAACAAGCCCCTGCCAGCCTCCGACTGGGAGGGCTGAATCGATTCTGCTATACGGGCCGCGGCGGCCAGATTCTGAACTGGGGTTTGATATACCTGCGTCGGCGGGAAGAGCTAGCGTCGACTAGACTCGGGAGCCCGCTGACGTGCTTGCTCGTCGAGTGCTCGCTGGAGATTCTCCAGTCGAGTGCGCTCGGCCAAGTTGGCCAAACGCGCGTCCTCCAAGGCCCGGGCCTCGGGGGTCTCTCCGATGATAGGAGTGCGGAGCGCGTCCATGTTCCGGCGGCGAAGCTCCTCTCGCTGCAATGACGTGAGAGGTTCGGGGAGATACTCGTCATGGGGATGCGACGGATCGCCCCCACCCGCGCCTCCATCAGTGCGAGGGAAACCAGGGGGACTGTGTGTTCCATCGACCGCCAGAATCTCAACCGCTGGATCGCTGCTGTCGCACTCGGATGCGGTCTCCACGGAGCCAGTCGACAGGTCGAACAGGCCGTAGAGGGATTCGACGGGCTCAATGGCTGCGACTTGCGGGGCTGCCGATTGGCGGGCCACGGCATGCCTCACCCACCGCTGAAGTCTTGACCGACCGGAGCGCTTGCGCTGGTGGGAGACAGGGCGGGGAGACGATACGGGGGCCGACCCATATTGGGTCGACGGTTGCCGCAGGAGGACGCCACGAACGCATGCGCGGAAATGTGTCGCACCGCGGGCGGGGAGCGCGTCGATGTTGAGCGGTGCCTCCTGAAGCCAGGCGGAGTCGTCGACGATGAAGGTGAGCGCGCCGAGACGGATCTCGCGGTCCTCCACCAAAACTCCGCAAGAAAACATGATCAAAGGGATCGAGAAAAATCACAACTTCTCCAACTAAGCGCTAAGATTCCGGCCCCAAGGTGGGCGCCAACTGTCGTGGTTCTAACTCTGACAGTGATGTAGGGGGGTGAGTATGGAGAGGCGAGATCCTAGCTATTGGGAAGTTGTTACACGCGAGGTTTACGAGTTCAGGCCCTTCTCGGAGGAAGTAATAGCCCTACGTCTCGGAGCCCGGAGGCGGTCGACTGGATTATGCGTGTATAGATTACAGAGGTGCGAACCCTTCCTACTGAGGAGGGGGGTGGCTTATATAGAGTTCGCCGGCCCCCTCCTGCCCTCAGTAATGCAGGGTTTAAAGTACATTTAAGATGGGGCGTTACTGGTAACGCCTCTAATAAAGTGCTGTAATGACCATGAAGACTACTTAACAGCTGACCGTTTGCCTACGGAGTGACTGTAGGTCTCCTGGCAGTCGAGTGAGTAGCTTCATGGTCGAGTGGTAGCTTCTTGGTCGAGTGGTAGCTTCTTGGTTGAGTGTCTTGAACCCGTCGAGTGGAGTACCTTCAAGTCGGTTGATGGGTGATTTCTTCTAGGGATGTCCTTGGGTAGGACTCTTTGGGACGGGTCCGTGCTCCTACCCCAGGTACATAGCTTCGTCACCGTCCTCCTCCCAGGGAACGTTTGCCACATAAGTGACTAGCACCTTTGGTTTTTAACCGAGAGGTCTTGGGTTCTAGTCCCAGGAACTCTCAATTTTTTCCTCCTTCCTTCCTTGCAAAAAGAAAGAAAATCAAAGACTTGAGAAGGCGTACAGAACAAGCTAGTGTACCAGTAAAGGGACGTTGTTGAGGTTTAGAAAAAAGATAGACGTGCTCCTGTAGCTGGTTCAAATCCAAACCTAGACTATGACTATATATGGTGCTATGCTACTCTGCAAGTAATGAAACTAACATATCCAACTTTCGCTTCTCCTCTTCTCTACTTACTCTGCCTAGCATCAAAAGCTCTGGCCGCATCAACCATGTCTGCTGGCTCCTCATCCACGTGCTCTTCAGCAGGCAACAACCAGATATGCACCAAGTCGCCACCCGTACCATCGCCTGTGAGTCTCATCACACCCCCACCGGCACACGCACTGCAACCGGTTTCTCATTGCAACCCGCTACCGTTGGTGTGGTGCCACTACTGCAAATCACGCAGAGTCATCCGTCGCATCTCAACCACAATCGTCAACCCTGGCCGAGTCTTCTACAAATGCCCGAATCATGGGGCAATAATATGTTTAAGTGTTGTTCTGCTGCTTTGAGTTGCTGATTTTTTTAATAGTTTGGTTGATGATCTTCCAATTTGATTCATCCAGAAAAGGGAAGATTCATGTGATTTGTATTTTTGGGAAGTTGATGATGTGGGGGAATGCAACTACGCTGATTATTTGGTTAGCCGAGGAATCCCAATACTAGTAGGTTGGGGTGTTGGACAAGTAACTGAAGGAACGACATGAGAGGAAGATGCAGCGCAGAAGGTTAAAGATGCAGTTCCTCTGATCATGGCCAAGCAATAGCTGCTGAACGGTCTTGACAGCAATGAGGAGATGAAAGAGCTTGTGAAGATAATGGGCAAAATCGATGTGCTCTGTAGGATGATTGTCTCTTTATTTGCAGTGTATGTAGCACTCATGATGTATTCAGTGGCTACGACATGAGCACTTTGCTAAAACTAGTAATGAATGAAACCTGTTTAGCAGGCTGGGCATAGTGTTGTGAACATCTAATGATTTCTATTAACGGAAATCGGGGGTATCCCCTTTTGCTCATAAATAAATAAATAGCAGAGGCCCTTTTGCTAATAAATAAATAAATTAGAAGAGGCCCTATTGGGTCAGCTTTGTTCCTATTTGAATACGTCGAGCAAATTGCAGTCCAACAACAAACTATGTCATCAAATTCAAGTTTCACAGCCAAATATGAGTACAACTAAACAATAATGTCATCATGTTTCAGTCGTCATACAATCAACAAACAAAAATCAACATACATAATAAGTGATGGTCTCACAGCAAATTGTTAAACAACAAGTTCATCAGGTTTCAGTTGTCATAGCAAACACAATTTCACATAGTAGATAAAAAACATCTTCTGACAGGAAAATGCGACAAAAGCAATCTAATCATCATCCACAGCAGCAGCATCAACATCTTCGCCATGTGTATTAGTCTAAATCATAATTCCCCACAATGTCCTCTTCTTCTTCATCCTCAATGTCCTCGAACGTCGGCTTCTTCTTGATCAACTCTTGTATGTCCACAACCTGACAGGTAATCTTTTCGCCAGCATCATTGACATGATGGTTCTCAAAGATATTAGGAACATTTGTGGAATCTTGTACATCAGGAGCAGTGTAAGCATCATCTTGTTGTGCAACTTCATTAAATGAATTCCTTTGCTCAAACCTTTGCAATACTATCCACTCATCGCTACGTGCAAATGTGTCTTCCAAGAAAAATATCCGTGTTGCATGATTTGCCAAAATAAAAGGATCGTTGGTCTGGTACGTCGCCTTGACATTGATGGATTTGAAATAATCATCAGCTTTGGGTTTTGCGATCCTAGAAAACAGGTTATACAAATGACAGCATAACAGAACCACACACCAATGGACCTCGAAACGAGAGATATACTGCAACTGAACAATGTCTGTTATGTTAGCATACATTTCAGTTGTCTCTCTACCGTACGTATCCATGCTCATGATGGCACTGTTTTGTGTCTTCCTGCCTTCGTCGCGTGCAAGGGTGTTGTAGCGCACATCTCCAACAACGCATGATTCATAGTGTCTTACCCGAGTATTAGGACCCATTGCTAGTGCTTAAAGGGCATCATCAACTGCTTGCCCATCCTCTCGCATCTTCTTAACCTATGGTTAGAAAATAGATAAGCAGATCATGTTATGTACTCAATATATAAAAAATAGATAGTGCAATTCAAAAGCTTACATGGCTCTTGAAACATTTCACAAATCCTACCATAACCACTTTGTCAATGTTTCTTGGATTTTGCGGCAGTAACTCCTTTTTGTAGAAGCTGCACAACATAGTGATCGTGTTAAACATCTAAATATATAAGAATGTGCTGCAAGTTTAGTAGATTACGATGTATAAGCTGTAGTACGTAGCACTTACTTGATATAAGGTAGTATCTCAGGACAGTTATTCAACACATACCAAACCATTTTGTCCAAATCTTTAGGTTTGTTGTCTTGTCGACTCTTCCTTGTAACTCGAACAGAACAATCGAAAACATTGAGCCCAAGATTGTCTTCACCCACCTCTTTGCTAAGCTGATCATTTGTTTCAATGTATTTTGAGCAGAATGTCAACGCTTCTGTAGCAATGTAGGCCTCTGCAATGGAACCCTCGGGTCTAGCTCTGTTCCTAACCTATCCCTTGAAAGTGCCTAGCCGCCTTTCAATAGGGTACACCCAGCCATACTGTACTGGACCTCTAAGTAGTGCCTCATCAGGTAAATGAATAGCCAAATGCACCAGCACATCAAAGAAGGCCGGAGGATATATCTTCTCAAGGTTGCATAGGATAGTTGGTATCTTGTCTCTAAGATGCTCCAAAGCATCTATCTTGATATTTCTACTACAGAGTTCCTTGAAGAATTGTCCCAACTCTGCAACTACTTTGTATAAGTCAGGGTGGCCCAATCCTCTAAGGATAACAAGTAAAACCCTTTGGAGTAGGACGTGGAAGTCATGAGTTTTCAACCCTTGTACCTTGTTTCCATCTGCACTGACTCTCCTTTCAGGGTTGGAAGCAAATCCATGTGGGAATCTCACACGTGGCAGGACCTCGCATAATTCTTTTCTTTTTACCTTGTCCAAGATGTACACAGCTGGTGCCATATCCCATGGTTTACCTTCATCTTGCACATGCAAATCTTGTCTGATACCCAGGTGTGTAAAATCAATCCTTTATTTTAAGGTATCTTTTGTCTTACATTCAATATTAAGAAGTGTTGTCACATATATTTTCCTCGATGTGCATCACATCAAGATTATGTCGCAGATCCAAATATTTCCAATACTCCAAGTCCCACAAAGTGGACCTGCGGGTAGACAACAATCTCTCTTCTGGCCTACCATGCTTCCTTTTCTTGCTACCATTATCAGGATGTTTCCTGGTGTAATATTCCTGACCTTCTCTAATTCCACTTGCAACTCATCGGCGGTGAGCCTCTTTGGCACATCACGGTTTTCATGCTTTGCATTGAACACATATCTTCGGTATTTTTGTAGGACGCAGCTTGTCCTTGGCAAGGAAACAATGGTGTCCAATGTAACAGATCTTGCTGAGTATTGCGTATGACAGCGGATTCCTTTCATAGCGAACACATGCATTGTAACCATGTGTCATTCGCCCTGACATAGTTCCCAAAGCCGGATAATCATGGATGCACCAAATTATAACAGCACGAAGAAAGAAATCAGCTGGTGGGCTACTATATAGGTCTCGAGTGAGAGCACCCCTCCATAGATGTTGAAGTTCCTCCACAAGAGGCTCCATGAATAAATCAGAATCCTTTCTAGGATGTTTTGGACCTGGGATGAGCAATGCCATCATGTAGTTTGATTCTTTGGTGCAGACATTTGGAGGCATGTTGTAAGGGATAACAAGCACTGGCACATGCTATATGCGGTGCTCTGGTGGCCAAATGGGTTAAATCCATATGAAGCTAAGCCAAGTCTAATGTTTCTCGGGTCAACATCAAACTTTTTTTGTTTCTGATTGAGGCTTTTCCAGTCACTACCATGAGATGGATGGCTCATTACATTCTGATATCTGTACTCCTGGTTCCTAGAATTCCACAGTACATCCTCTCTTGTTTCAGCATCATGGAACAACCTCTGCAATCTTGGTATAATTGGAAAATGTCTCAGAACATTATGAGGAATCCTCTTCGCAACATCGCCATCTTTCCATCTTAATGATTTGCATTTTGGGCATTCACTTAAGTTGGCATAATCCTTAAGGAACAAAACACAATTATTCTTACAAACATGGATCATATCATATCCAATTCCAACTACACAAAGGAAATTCTTCATTTTACTGTAGGTGTGTGGCAGCTCAGACGCATCTGTGAAAGATTTGCGGAAAACAACCAACATCGCATCGAATGATTTGTTGGTCATCCGCTCAGATGTCTTGACCTGAAGAAAGGTGACCATACCTGAGAATACTGATAGCTTATTTCCTGGGGTGACAGCCATGTTGCTTGTTCAACATGCGGGCCCACCGTTTTTCTTCTGCAGGTGAAAGTTCACGAAATGCACGAGCATTTTGTAGCATTGTTTCAATGTTAGTCAAACTCACTGGCTCCGCCACCACCACCACCACCTCCTCCTCCTCTTCCACCTGAGCATCAGGCAGATCAAGATGGTGATCTGCTTCTTCCACATAGTCAGTAACATTGACGTTCACAGCTTCACCATGATGAACCCACCTAGTATATGTGACCGACAACCCATACAAATGTAGATGATTTTGCATAGTTGACTGGGGTCTTGTAACTAAATTCAGACAACTGCTACATGGGCAGAGCACATCTGATTTCAGACCACCATACTTAGCTCTGATAAAGTTCATGAAGTTTTCAACCCCCTCGACATATGCATCAGAGAATCTTCGAGCAGAAGTTATCCAAGTCCTGTCCATCTGTTAGACATACAAATTAGTTCTTCTACTAGATATTACAGGAAAAACATATATGCTTTTTTATGAAGTCCAGAAAAAATACCTAGGTCGATGTCTAAAGCTATGGCAGGCTGTTTGAGTGCTAAATTATGGCAGGCTATTTTAGGAGTCAATGAGGCCGAGCACGCAGCCATCAAACTATCGAAGGCCATCTCGCCAACAAAGATCGAGTATGAAACGATATAGAGCTATTTCACGTAACAAATTGGTTACTAGACCATGGCAATCTACGTCACAATAAATATATGGCAGGATATTTTAGCAACTAATCGGGCTTGGCATGCCATCTCAGCTAAGCAGATTGAGTGCAGAACAAGGAAAGGAAGTTTCTTAAGGAGAGCATATTGATTGTAAAATACTTCGGCAATTAGTGAGATTAACAGCGTCTATCAGCTAACATTTAGCGCTACAACGACATGCACGGGGCTTCAATCTAGAATGCACATACCATGGGGAAAGCTGACGCCGTGCGTCTCCACACGAATGTCACCAGCGGTGGCGATGCTGACCGCCATGCGTCTCCACAAGAATGTAGCCAGCGGTGGCGGCACGGCTAGAGGACGGCAGTCTACAAGAGCATACTGTGGGAGCGAGAGGATCGCCGTGCATCTCCTCGACGAACCGTGGCGCCAACGTATCGACGTGGTGGGGAGGCCGGCTTTGGTGGAGCGAATGGACTGGAGGGGGCCGAGGGGGGGGGGTTGTGGAATGATATGTCTCCAACGTATCTACTTTTCCTAACGCCTTTCCTCTTGTTTTGGACTCTAATTTGCATGATTTGAATGAAACTAACCCCGGACTGACGCTGTTTTCAACAGAACTACCATGGTGTTGTTTTTGTGCATAAATAAAAGGTTTCGTAATGGCACGAAATTTGCGGGGAATTTTTATATAATATATAAGAATTTTTGGAGCCAGACCTACCGAAGGGGGGCACCTGGGTGGGCACAACCCACCAGGGCGTGCCCCCCTCACCAGGCGCGCCCAGGTGGGTTGTCCCCACCTGGTGGCCCCGCAGACCCTGAAACCAACGCTATAAAATCCTATTTTCAGAGAGAAAAATCAGGGAGAAAGAATTATCGTGATTCACGAGACGGAGCCGCTGCCAAGCCCTATTCTTCCTCAGGAGGGTAGATATGGAGTCCGTTTGGGGCTCCGGAGAGGGGGATCTTCGTTCTTTGTCATCACCAACCCTTCTCCATCGCCAATTCCATGATGCTCCCCACCGGGAGTGTCGGGGATATAACCCGAGGTGTAACCAGGCTGGATCTATGACCCGGATGGATCTTGGCGACTCACGGGTAACCTGCCTAATCTTGGCGGCTCATTAGTAACCCGGTGGGCGGGTGAGACGGACGACTGATACGTCTCCAACGTATCTATAATTTTTGATTGTTCCATGCTATTATATTACCCGTTTTGGATGTTTATGGGCTTTATTATACACTTTTATATTATTTTTAGAACTAACCTATTAACCGGGGGCCCAACCCAAAATGTTGTCTTATTGCCTATTTTAGTGTTTCGAAGAAAAGGGATATCAAACAGAGTCCAAACGGAATGAAACCTTCGGGAGAGTTATTTTTGGAACGGAAGCAATCCAGGAGACTTGGAGTAGATGTCAGGGAAGCTTCGAGGAAGCCACGAGGCAGGAAGGCGCGCCCTACCCCCTGGGCGCGCCCCTACCCTCGTGGGCCCCTCGTGGCTCCCCTGACCGACTTCTTTTGCCTATATATGTCCATATACCCTAAAAACATCGGAGGGCAGAATAGATCAGGAGTTCCACCGCCAGAAGCCTTTGTAGCCACCGAAAACCAATCTAGACCCGTTTCGGCACCCTGCCGGAGGGGGGAATCCCTCTCCGGTGGCCATCTTCATCATCCCGGTGCTCTTCATGACGAGGAGGGAGTAGTCCACCCTCGAGGCTGAGGGTATGTACCAGTAGCTATGTATTTGATCTATCTCTCTCTCTCTCGTGTTCTTGAGGTGGCATGATCTTGATGTATCGCGAGCTTTGCTATTATATTTGGATCTTATGATGTTTCTCCCCCTCTACTCTCTTGTAATGGATTGAGTTTTCCTTTGAAGTTATCTTGTCGGATTGAGTCTTTAAGGATTTGAGAACACTTGATGTATGTCTTGCATGTGCTTATCTGTGGTGACAATGGGATATCACGTGATCCACTTGATGTATGTTTTGGCGATCAACTTGCGAGTTCCATGACCTCGTGAACTTATGCATAGGGGTTGGCACACGTTTTCGTCTTGACTCTCTGGTAGAAACTTTGGGGCACTCTTTGAAGTTCTTTGTGTTGGTTGAATAGATGAATCTGAGACTGTGTGATGCATATCGTATAATCATACCCACGGATACTTGAGGTGACATTGGAGTATCTAGGTGACATTAGGGTTTTGGTTGATTTGTGTCTTAAGGTGTTATTCTAGTACGAACTCTATGATAGATTGAACGGAAAGAATAGCTTCGTGTTATTTTACTATGGACTCTTGAATAGATGATCAGAAAGGATAACTTTGAGGTAGTTTTGTACCCTACCATAATCTCTTCGTTCGTTCTCCGCTATTAGTGACTTTGGAGTGACTCTTTGTTACATGTTGAGGGATAGTTATATGATCCAATTATGTTATTATTGTTGAGAGAACTTGCACTAGTGAAAGTATGAACCCTAGGCCTTGTTTCCACGCATTGCAATACCGTTTGTGCTCACTTTTACCATTTGCTACCTTGCTGTTTTTCTATTTTCTGATTACAAAAACCATTATCTACTATCCATATTGCACTTGTATCACCATCTCTTCGCCGAACTAGTGCATCTATACAATTTACCATTGTATTGGGTGTATTGGGGACACAAGAGACTCTTTGTTATTTGGTTGCAGGGTTGCTTGAGAGAGACCATCTTCATCCTACGCCTCCCATGGATTGATAAACCTTAGGTCATCCATTTGAGGGAAATTTGCTACTGTCCTACAAACCTCTGCACTTGGAGTCCCAACAACGTCTACAAGAAGAAGGTTGTGTAGTAGACATCAAGCTCTTTTCTGGCGCTGTTGCCGGGGAGGTTAGCACTTGAAGGTATATCTTTAGATCTTGCAATCGAATCTTTTTGTTTCTTGTTTTATCACTAGTTTAGTCTATAAAAGAAAATTACAAAAAAATGGAATTGAGTTTACCTCCTATGCTTCAGCTTTTTAATATCTTTCATGAAACTAAGGATTCCTATAATTGTGCCAAAATGCTAGAAGAAGAATGCATTAAAATGTTTCGCACTAAATATTTGAATGATGAGCATGATTGCAATGTTGTTAGTACAAATTCCTTGAATATCCATGATGCTAATGATATGCAAAGCCACAATCTTGGGGAAGCTATGTTTGATGAAGATGATATTTTTTGTCCCCCATGTTCTGATGAGCAAATTTATTATGATGAAAGCATATCTCCTATTTATGATGATTATATTTATGAAAGTAGATTTGGAGAGGTCATGACTTTATTTACTGATGAATCCACTATTTCGGAAGAGGCTCCAATTGATTATGAGAACAAAGTTGCTATCTATGATGATTATTGTGATGACATGTATGCTATAAAGAATAATGATAACCATGAAACTTGTCATCATGATTTTAGTTTTCAATTGGATAATTCCTCACATGATAGTTATTTCGTTGAGTTTGCTCCCACTACTATTGATGAGAAGAAATTTGCTTATGTGGAGAGTAATAAAAATTCTATGCTTGTAGATCATGAAAAGAATTCCCTATGTGATGGTTATATTGTTTAATTTATTCATGATGCTACCGAAATTTATTATGAGGGAGGAACATATGCTTGTAGGAATTGCAATAATATCAAGTTTCCTCTCTATGTGCTTAAAATCCGGAAGTTATGCTTGTTTTTCCTTCCTATGAAAGTTGATTCTTGTCCCCATAAGTTGTTTGCTCACAAAATCCCTATGCATAGGAAGTGGGTTAGACTTAAATGTGCTAGTCATATTCTTCATTATGCTCTATTTATGTTACAATTCTTATCTTTTATGTGAGCGTCATTGAAATCATCATGCCTAGCTAGGGGCGTTAAACGATAGCGCTTGTTGGGAGGCAACCCAACTTTATTTTTGTTCCTTGCTTTTTGCTCCTGTTTAGCAATAAATAATTTATATAGCCTCTTTTATGATTGAGTTTTTATGTTTTAGTTAGTGTTTGTGCCAACTAGAACCGTTGGGAAGACTTGGGGAAAGTCTTGTTGATCTTGCTGTAAAAAACAGAAACTTTAGCGCTCACGAGAATTGCTGCCATTTTTTATTGGAGAGTGTTATTTAGTTAATTACTTTTTCATATGATTAATAGATAAATTCCTCACGTCAAGAAATTTATTTTAGAATTTTTGGGGTTCCAGAAGTTTTCGTTTGTTACAGATTACTACAGACTGTTCTGTTTTTGACAGATTCTGTTTTTCATGTGTTGTTTACTTATTTTGATGAATCTATGGCTAGTAAAAGAGTTTATAAACCATAGAGAAGTTGGAATACAGTAGGTTTAACACCAATATAAATAAATAATGTGTTCATTACAGTACCTTGAAGTGGTGTTTTCTTTTCTTTTGCTAACGGAGCTTACGAGTTTTCTATTATGTTTTGTGTTGTGAAGTTTTCAAGTTTTGGGTGAAGATTTGATGGACTATGGAATAAGGAGTGGCAAGAGCCTAAGCTTGGGGATGCCCAAGGAACCCCAAGGTAATATTCAAGGACAACCAATAGCCTAAGCTTGGGGATGCACCGGATGGCATCCCCTCTTTCATCTTCGTTCATCGGTAACTTTACTTGGAGCTGTATTTTTATTCGCCACATGATATGTGTTTTGCTTGGATCGTCATTTTATTTTATTTTGTTCTGATTGCTGTTTGAATAAAATACCAATATCTGAAATTCTTAAATTTTAGAGAGTCTTCACATAGTTGCATAATTATTCGACTACTCATTGATCTTCACTTATATCTTTTGGAGTAGTTTGTCATTTGCTCTAGTGCTTCACTTATATCTTTTTAGAGCACGGTGGTGGTTTTATTTCATAGAAATAATTGATCTCTCATGCTTCACTTATATTATTTTAAGAGTCCTTTAGAATAGCATGGTAATTTGCTTTTGAATACTATGAGAAGTTTGATACTTGATAAGTGTTTTGAGATATGAAGATGGTGATATTAGAGTTATGCTAGTTGAGTAGTTGTGAATTTGAGAAATACTTGTGTTGAAGTTTGTGATTCCCATAGCATGCACGTATGGTGAACCGTTATGTTGAAGTCGGAGCATGATTTATTTATTGATTGTCTTCCTTATGAGTGGCGGTCGGGGACGAGCGATGGTCTTTTAGCACCAATCTATCCCCCTAGGAGCATGCGTGTAGTACTTTGTTTCGATAACTAATAGATTTTTGCAATAAGTTTGTGAGTTCTTTATGACTAATGTTGAGTCCATGGATTATACGCACTCTCACCCTTCCACATTTGCTAGCCTCTCTATTACCACGCACTTTTCGCCGGTATCATACACCCACCATATACCTTCCTCAAAACAGCCACCATACCTACCTATTATGGCATTTCCATAGCCATTCCGAGATATATTGCCATGCAACTTTCCACCGTTCCGTTTTATCATGACACGATCCATCATTGTCATATTGCTTTGCATGATCATGTAGTTGACATCGTATTTGTGGCAAAGCCACCATTCATAATTCTTTCATACATGTCACTCATGACTCATTGCACATCTCGGTACACTGCCGGAGGCATTCATATAGAGTCATATTTTGTTCTAAGCATCGAGTTGTAATTCTTGAGTTGTAAGTAAATAAAAGTGTGATGGTCATCATTATTAGAGCATTGTCCCAGTGAGGAAAGGATGATGGAGACTATGATTCCCCCACAAGTCGGGATGAGACTCTGGACGAAAAATAAAAAAAAGGGAGAAAAAAGAGGCCACAAAAAAAGAGAAGGCCCAAAAAACAAAAAAAAACAAAAAGATGAGAGAAAATGAGAGAAGGGGCAATGCTACTATCCTTTTACCACACTTGTGCTTCAAAGTAGCACCATGATCTTCATGATAGAGAGTCTCCTATGTTGTCACTTTCATATACTAGTGGGAATCTTTCATTATAGAACTTGGCTTGTATATTCCAATGAATGGCTTCCTCAAATTTCCCTAGGTCTTCATGAGCAAGCAAGTTGGATGCACACCCACTAGTTTCTTTTGTTGAGCTTTGATACACTTATAGCTCTAGTGCATCCGTTGCATGGCAATCCCTACTCACTCACATTGATATCTATTGATGGGCATCTCCATAGCCCGTTGATATGCCTAGTTGATGTGAGACTATCTTCTCCTTTTTGTCTTCTCCACAACCACCATTCTATTCCACCTATAGTGCTATATCCATGGCTCACACTCATGTATTGCGTGAATATTGAAAAAGTTTGAGAACATCAAAAGTATGAAACAATTGCTTGGCTTGTCATCGGGGATGTGCATGATTTAAATATTTTGTGTGATGAAGATAGAGCATAGCCAGACTATATGATTTTGTAGGGATAACTTTTTTGATCATGTTATTTTGAGAAGACATGATTGCTTTGTTACTATGCTTGAAGTATTTTTATTTTCATGTCAACAATTGTAACATCCCAAATTTTCAATTTGGAATGTTATACACTAGATCATCATTGCATATCATATTTATTGCATTTTGGTTGATCCTAGAAATTTTTGCAACTCGAGGACCCTCGGAGAGAGTTGGGGATTTCGTTATTTTCATATTTGAGTTGTCTCAAATTTTAAAAATAGGATCATTTGATTTTATTTATTTATCTTCAATTATTTCTATTACAAAAAAATATGAGAGAGTGAATAAAATGACTTTCCCAAAATAAAGAAATATTGAGGATTTAATAAAAAATCAAATAAGATTTTATTTGGTTTTATTTGCTATTTTATTTGAATTTAGGAAAAGTGCGCGTTTTTCAAAATTGCATTTAGGCCCCAAATAAATGTTCATCATGTGCGGCTTGATTTTAGAAGCCGGCGAAAATTTGTTTCGGGATTTTTGGAGTCCGTTTAGTATTTCTTTTATTTATTTTTCTGCGTGGAATATTTAAAAAAAATCCGAACCGACTCTGGGCCGTACCCGAGTGGGACTCCGCCCGGGGGCCTTTATAAGCCGCCCGACCTGAGCCGCCGAAGCCCATCAACCGCCGCAGCCCGCCCCGCGCCCTAACCCTAGCCGCCGCCGCTGCTGCCGCGCCGCCCGCGTCGCTGCCTCGCCGCCCTGCCGCTGCCGCCTGCCGCCGCCGGCGCCGCCAACGACCACACCCCGAGGTTGACCCCGCCGCCGATTTTTTAGGAAAACTGTTCGGTTTTTCCGCCGGTTTTTCGTCGGTTTTTTAGTTTCGTTTTTTAGATCGGTTTTTTTCGGTTTAGTCTATTTAGTGAACGTTCGCTCGGTTAATTCATTTTAAGGAACGTGTTCGTCGTTTAGATCCAGTTAACGAACGTTTGTTCGTTAAACTGTTCGTCGTTTTTCTTTTTCTTGGATTAAATCCACGAATTTTCTGATCGCGATTTCTGATCCGATTTTCATTTTAGTATAACTTCTCGCTCGTTTATCGGAATCAGGCGATTCAAGCGCCCGGAGTTTCGTCTCGAAACCCTCTTTCCGTTTAACCAACTTAAACAAGTTTTTGTTTCTGTAAAAATTTCCCTAGATCCAGAATAGTAATCGAAGCCTATTTCTTTTGTCGTTTGTCTTTCGTTGCTTTGTTCGATTTGATTCTTTTTGCCAACCGGAGGTCTTAAGTTGAACTTTCTGGTTAGATCTCTTATTTGAGTTTTACCTGTGCATTAGTTGAGTACTTATTGTATGCTTGTTTGTTTGCGATAGAGTACCCGGAGTGCGCCGCCTGTTACTTCGAATCTCTAGGTTTCCCGGATCATCAGCAAGACAAGTAACACTTTGATCATACCTTCTACTACCCAGTTTTATTGCATTAGATCAAACCTCAAACATTGCATGATTATGATCTAATTAAATTGTGGGATGGGAAGTAGTTGAGGTAGTACCTATTACCTGTTTATTATCAAACCTTTGGGAGTTACTTCTACGTTTGCTTACTATTGCTATGCTATGCTAGTAGACGTGGATTGGGTGAGTGATATCCATGACAGATGTGAGATTTTAAAATCAATGGTTTATCTAAGGTGGCAACTTAAATACACATCTGGGTGGATTGAGGTACCTGGGTATTCCAGGATTGCCTGTTTTCTTTTGGACCGCCACCCAAGCTCAAAGGGATCATGAGATTTTTCATGCTAGAAACTTCCGTGTGCAGCCACAAGCTACTATGGGCTCTAGCATAGTTGACTAAGTCGTGCGAACTCTTACAGTGGTAGACTAGCAGATGTAGGGGATGTAGGTGGTACGGTTTACCCATCGTAAGGTGCTAGCGCTTCTGAAAGACTATGTCTCGGTCATCCATTTCTCAAACACCATGTAGTGCGAGAATACCAACGGAGGAGATCGAGTCTTGTGGGGAAAAGTGCCCAAACCTCTGCAGAGTGTATAAACTAATCATGGCTAGCCGTGTCCCCGGTTACGGACATCTTGAGTATCTAGTACTTGGATTATCATGTGAATCTCAACATGTTACTATAAAATTAAGTTTGACGGGTTTGTTTAATGACGTTTAATTGGTATTGAGAATGCTATCAACCATTCTCAGTGTTTAACAACCACCATGATAGTTAAATAAATTTATTCCTTTGCAGTAGGGAAAAATTGGCTTTTCGCAAAACTGTAACCATAGAGCTTTCCACCAGCCAAATATTGCATATAGTATAGTTGATTCATTCCATTACTCTCTATGTGTTACCTTGCCAGCATATTCCATGTGCTGACCCGTTTTCGGGCTGCAACGTTAATGTTGCAGACTTTTCGGACGACGATTAAGGAGTTTTAGGTCGTGGTTCTATACTCAGTGATGCCGTTGGAGTTGATGAACTCACTTATCTTCCAAGCCTTCCGCTGTTATCGTTATTAGATGGCCTTAAGCCATATTTATTGTAATAAGTTCTGTTTTGAGACACTCGATGTAATAAGTGTGTGATTGCTACTCTGTTATAAATCCTTCAAGTACTGTGTGGTGTCAGCATTACTGATCCAGGGATGACACCGGAGCATAGAGATTGGACCGTTTGAGGTCTGGTCGCTACAAGATGGTATCAGAGAACACGTTGACTGTAGGACACGACCACTAAGCTAAAGACCTAGATCACTACTCACTCTCTTCTCTTCTGACCTCTCATCTTTTCTACTCTTTAGGATGGCGGATGCAAGGAACAAGTTCACGCAACCGGATGAAGATACACCCTTTGGACATCACTTGAAGGAAGTCACTAGATACCTGAACATAGGAGTACCAAGCTTCACCGGAACCTACAACGCCAGTTTACCTGAAGAAGAGCGCTGGATGATTCAAGTTCAAGTTCCAGGAAGGGGAGCCGGCTTATGTGGTGACTCCCTCATGAGCATAATGAGACCTAGCCACAAACATCATGTAGGGCTATTACCGGATGATATTTTCTGGGGCCCGAAGCTGTCTAAATCCTTGTCTTGTGTATTGATCCGCCTCGCGTCTCTCGATTCCGACCAACCCCTTCAAGCTACCACATAGATGCATTGGCCTCACGACTAAGTCCTCACACTAGGACATCTGCCGTGACAATTCTACGACAGTTGGCGCCCACCGTGGGACACACGCGCGATGGTGATCCGTTCTTGGATGGATTTCTTCAGGGATCGAGAAGCTTGTGATATGCTGAGTGAAGAAGAGCCGGCAAGTTTATCGTTCAATACAATTCATGGGCGAGAAGAATATTTTTATTGATGAAATTTGAGATCGAGAAGATTGGGATTGCATGCGCCGTCGCCCGCATCGCTAGCACAGAAGTTCGAGATCGGTCAATTATGCTGCCATGCATTGTTTGCTGACTAAAGTTTTGAGGCGACGGCGACACAGCAATCCACCAGAAGATTTGATAGATCACTGTTGCTACTAATTGCGAGAAGGAACCTGAGACGATCTGCCTGGTCGTTGCAAGGAATCTACTGGGAGATCAATTCAATGATTAAGGAAGGAAAAGCTGCTACATGGGATTAGCACGTGAATACCAAGGGAAAAGAGATCGATCAGAGGCAAGCTATTCGTGTAAGCTATGCAAGCCTTGGTCAATACGGATCCTGTAACCACGACCTGGACGAGGATGGTCCACGGGTTCGGTCTTCTCATGCGACTCGTCTCATTGAACCACCGCGCCTCCACCGTCGCCGGTTCGCGCCTGCTGAGTCGCCTTCGAGCCGCTACTGCTACCCTTGCCTCCATAGCTGCCGTGCTGCATCGCCGGGTCGCCGCTGTTGCGGTCATGGCCGCGATAAGCCAA
Source organism: Triticum aestivum (assembly GCF_018294505.1). Taxonomy (NCBI): domain Eukaryota; kingdom Viridiplantae; phylum Streptophyta; class Magnoliopsida; order Poales; family Poaceae; genus Triticum; species Triticum aestivum. The sequence continues at coordinate 272,395,230 of NC_057806.1, forward strand.
CTCGGCTGCCTAGCCTCGCGCTCGGCGGCTCCGCAAGACGCCTGCTGCCATTGCCTTCACGCCGCACGCCGCTGTGGTCCTTCGCGTTGAGCCGCCACTGCGACCACTTCCGGGTTGCCCTGGCCCTACTTCTGCCTCGAGACCTCGGCTTCCACTACTGTTGAGCCGCGGTGATCGACCGGTGACCTTCGCCGCTGCAGACCGCCCGTGAGCCGAGCCGACCATCACGCGACCTCGCCTCGCCTCCATGAGCCGCCGTCATCTTCTGTCGTCCCGTGCTGGGTCGCCGGGCTCATGAAGTTGCGCTGGCCCTGCGTCGCCTCCGCTGTGGCCAGCCTTGTGCCGCCTCCGTGCCCATACGAGAGCAGCGTGACGAGTTCGTCGCCCAGCACCACGCGGTTCTTGAGAGGCTGAAGACAAGCTGCTGCTGCTGAACAGCACAGATGTTACTTCACGGGTGCTCGATGGAGCAGCACTGCCACAGGCAGCTGTTTGGGGAGGAGGTGGTGATAGAGTTACGCAAAGGAACGATCAAGAACTAAGAGAAATAATAAGACGCTTCGGTCCACTCCGGGCTTTATTGATCAACTACAATAGTACTGCCATGCAACCTGCTGAAAATGACCTCATGGGTTGGACAAGTACGAGGAGCCGGATGAATTTACTTACTGGATTATCAATAGAATATGGAATATACAAGGCAGCAAGGAGACCAACTACTAGTGCACTGCTAGTATATATTATTCTTATGGGTGTCACATCAAACAGAGAAACAGGACTACACGTCTATGATTACTGGAATATGGCGTTCACCTGACAGAACATCAGGTGATATTTTTTCTCTGTATTTTCTCAGTATATTAATTCGTCTGAGAACAATCACTCTGGTTTGTGGTATTTTTTCGTAGGACCATTATTTATCACAAAGAGGTTGCAAAGGGCGTCCACCAATATTATTTTTTGCACTCGCATTTGTCCGTGTCTTGCTGCTGGACGGATATGTGCGCCGGTCGCTGCCCCCGCTACATCAACACATGTGACTAATTCATCATCCACGCTGGTTTACAAATGTCGCTGCTGACTCTCCCGTCCGCACCGGCTTACAACACCGCGGCCGGCTCACCCGTGATTGATTTCAACTTAACCATGGTGAGCATCAACTCCGTGGTGGATAATTTCTGGCCTCACATATCATGTGAAATCCATCCAGTATATTTTTATATTATATATTGCTTTCTTTAAAAGAGAAATTACTCTGGCTTGCAAGTTCTCCAATGCAGGACAAGTTGTCTACTGCAAAAGGGACTATTATATCATTGAGTTGTTAAATGACTCATACCCGTTTATATCATGGTTAAATATGAAGAATCTCAAGCCAACTCCTCGAGTCATCTTGAGACTCAGGGGCTACAATGATATGACTCGGTAGAATTGGCCGTTTTCAGTGAATTCAAGAACTCCGGGTCATTGGAGGGAAAAATAAACCGGCCCTGGAGGCTACTGTCCTAATGGTGAAAATTTAAAGGCCATCAGAAAGTTTCCGGCTTAAAAAGAAGGATTCCGGTTCAAGGGAAATCTGTCTCCCACAAAGTGCTGAAGCTCTCAATATCTAGTTTAAAATTCCGGTTCAAAAAGAATTCATCTCTCGCAGGTTCGAGTTCTAATAAAAATTGAAGGTTGCCAAAGAGAACTTGCTACCATGATGCGCATTTCAAACATGGGTATCCTGCCTTATGGCTTATCTTACAATGGTCACAATGGGGCTTCTTTCTCATTGAGCGAAGCTATGATTACCCTTTGATCCGGCTTATACACCATGCTTACGAAACACTTGGGGGCTTGCTACCCAGGTTAAAGGGACCAAAGAGAGTTTGTTGCACAACACAACTCAAACATAGGTACCCGGCGAGCACAGCTCAAAAATATTACTTGGGGGATCTTTGTTCAAAGGACAAGAGTTTTTATAACCCTTGTAATAGGCTTAAAAGCTAGACTTGGAAGCCAGCTGTATTCACCTAAAACCCCGGGTTATTCTGCCTATCTACTAGATGATTCTCTATCAGGTAATCCTGAATGACCTGCTATGTTCTTAACAGTCAATCATTTAACTATGACCCTGCACTTGTTAAGATTAAAAACATTGATTGAGTCATAAGAGAGCCAGCTTACAAAAAGCAAGAATAAACTTAGGCTATTCAGCCACCTTCTTTGAAACTTGGTTACACCGGCCTGTGTTGCACGATGCTACTCCAACCCCGCGTACTCTCGGTAAGTCAATCTTTTAATAAGACCCTGAACTTATCCAGGTTGAAATGTCGATTGGGTCAAGTGAGAGCCGGCTCACAGAAAGCGCGGATATTCCAATGGATATCCTGCTAGTTTCATTGAAGAACATATTTGGCTTGGCGGCCTATGAAAGCCTTGTTTTTTTGGGTTTATTTGTTTTTGGATTTATATCACCCCCTTTTTTCTTACCATATAGTTTTCACAAGTCGGGCCAAGCAGCTCTGATTATGTCTCATATTTGGGATATTACCCCCTACTCTGGTTATGGACTTCTATGGTCACCAGCGGACTTATACTGGGCATCATGACCCACCCTGCGGTGAACCGCCAGGGCACTTATGATTTGTTTGTGTGCAGGAACCGGTTTTCAAACCGGGTTATATTATTCAAATCTTTAATAGCCAACATGGCTGGATTTTTTTTATTATGGTTATCAATAACCAATATTATGATTGAGGTTTTCAAAGTCGCTTTAGCGCAATGGCTATTATTTTATCAATGGATATAATTTATTCTACAATGAAAGGAATAGTCCCAAGTCGCTGCAGGCTTACGACTCGACACTTGGGGCCTACATTATTCAAGGTGAGATCAAATATGCAAGTCCCATGTCACTGCCAGCATGCACCATGGCACTTGGGGGCTAATGCAAAGTCATTTTTTGCTCACCTTATTGAAGACCCGACTCATGACATTATAATGAGCCAACCCTTGGGGGCTACCAATTGCTCCTGTCAAAAGTTCAATGTACACAAGTCTTAATCTATTATATTGAAAGGTTCGCTACTCAGTTGGTAAAGCACAAAGCTCTTAACCTTGTGGACGTGGGTTCAAGCCCCATGATGGGGGTCACATCATATGATGTTATTTTCAAAGAAGTATATATAAAGTCCCAGCTCAATATTATCTTACTGAGCCGGACCTTGGGGGCTACACATTGCTTTTCAAATCTACATGATCATATTTGTAAAGTCCTTGCTCATTATTGCATAATGACCCGGCCCTTGGGGGCTACACTGGTTGAAGTTTTTATGAGCATAAAGGCAACTATAAGTCCCAGACTGCTGCAAGCATGACAACCCGGCACTTGGGGGCTACATATGTGGAATATTCTATTTTGACTAGTGACTGAGATGAACAATCTGGATTTATTCAAAGGTTGCAACATTTATATTGAAGCAAGTCTTAAGCTATCGCTGTGTTTCTCCTCTTAAGACTTGGGGGCTACAGGTAATATGCATATAAAGGAGGAACGTTTTCAAATTCTCAGTTTTGAGTAAATCGGGAAGATCAATTGTGTGACCCGGCGTTTGCAACAATCATGACCCGGAGTCTATAACATTCATGACTCGGAACCATCAGTTTTTATGACCCGACGATTTTTGGAAATCGTAGCTCGGCAAGTTCTACATTTTAAAGCCGGCTAAATATCAGTTGACACTACAAGAAATATGTTAATCCATGACGGATTTCTCATGACGTTCCCATATACCGTCATAGAAACTGTCATGGATCTACAATATGCGAATGGGCCACGAGAGGATTACACCATTATGATGGACATCGATGTACTGTCATGAAAACCGTCATGGATCAACTAGCTGGGTCTAATTCTTTTTCTTTATACACCATTTGGACCGTCACGGGTGGCTCCTACTGTGTATGCCATTTTGTTTGGCCTACATGTCAGTTGAATGCAACCGTGAAAAGGAAAAAAAGTGTAAAAGAACAGAGCGTGCGCGCGAGAAGGGAAATTATAAGTCGCCAACGCGGGGAGAAAAAAATTTCAAGCCAGCCCATTTAACTGCAGAGTCCAGACCAGCCTAACCCTAATTACCCTTCTCCCGTCTCCTTCCATACCATCCATCAACCGCCGCCGCCACTCCACCTTCCCTCCTCGCATCGCTTCATGTCGCCGCTGGCGGCGCCGGCGCTGAACCACCCTGCGCCAGGCCCCTCCCATCTATCCCGCACCGGATCCCTCCCCCCACTCCGTGACTTTTCCATTTAGATCACGCCCTCAAGCTTCGGCGGCTCAGTCCTGCCTCTCGAGGTGACGTGGCCGCGGTCGCGGCAGGACCGACTACCGGGTTTGGAACCCCTCGAGGTCGCCGGCGGCGCGCACAGATCCAGATCCATCCGGCGGCGAGCCAACATGAGTGAGGAATCACCCCCCTACCCACATCCAGATCCATCCGGTTTGAGTTCTTACACAGCTTCTTATTTGGTTTCGGGATGTGCAGGTCAGTCTCGTGGGGATTGTCAGCGGCAACACGGAGCTGAACATGGACGTGCCCTTCACGCTGGACGACGACATCAGCAGCATCAATTTCATCAGATGGTGAGTGCAGCTCGTCAAATGGCTTTCTTTTCCTTGATTTCCAGATGTATTTTAGGGGTATAGTTTTAGGCTTTTGTTTGGATTCCATTGTTGGATGTTGGCTATGGGATTTGTCCACTACTGCAACTTGAAACTTCACTAGATTGAAATAATTTTGGTTGTTAGTACGACAGTGCAAGAAATCCAATAATGGGAATTAAAACTGAAGGTTCTTAACCATCTCTAGTTAAGTCAGAAATTGAGTACACTGGAATTGTTACTTTGCATTTCACTTCCTATTATGGATGGGAGTACATCTTCATCTTGCTGTACTCATTGTTTTCACTAGCGCTGTCGTATACTTTCCACAACGCAGCTCCACTGGGAGCATCACCTCCAGCCTCCAGTCAATTTTAGTCATGCCACTAGCACCGTCGTATGCTTTCCACATCGCTGCTCCACCGGGAGCTTCACCTCTGGCCTCCTGTTTGAGAAGATGCAATTTTGGTAGTTGCATCAATGCCATGGTCAACGGTGGTCCAGGATAATGCAGTCCAGCACTGCTTTCTCACATTCACCCACTAGGCAATATGTGCAACCTGTACCCTTCCATGGATAATCTTTAGGATACTAACTCATTTACACCTCTATTTTGGTAAACACATCATGATATATATAGCTTTTGTTGGATGCTATTTTTAAACTATGCCATAAGCCTCTACAAAGATGAATTGATTGTCTTTTGATAGATCTTCTGCTCCATGGTTGTTTACGGTGCAAGCTCAAGCGCTCATATAGCTGTTTTTTCTTCATTGTCTTCATAACAATCATTCTTAATTGGTTATGTCAGTTTTAGTTCCATGCTTACAACTATATTAGCTGGTCCAAAGTTTTCTTCCTACAGTTTTTTATTTTGTCTCAGTATACTTAGTACCACACAAGAGTTGTCTGAAAGTTCTCTACTAGCTAAGTTCTTTCTTTTGTCTCGGTATCCTCAATACCACACAAGAGTAGTTGACTGAGTTCTCTACTATGTCCATGATGTTTCTGTACTTGGAGCACATATTATTATAATAACGCAATCTCTGTGATGATATAATCAAGTAAGAGAGATGCACGGTAAGTGTATGTGGTAATCTACTACTCTCCATGTACTTCCTGAAATTGTACTGAAATATTTCCTTATGTCCCAAAGTTTCATTTGATTATAGATTTATGTTAAGTAAAAACACATTTGGAATGATTCTGATTTGTATGTATACATTCAAATTTAAGGTGCTAAATTGTTCTTCTCTGGGGAATTGGTGCAAAATCTATACCAAACAATTTCAAGTCCAGGACTGGAGGTGATGTTCTTTTGTTCCAGTTCTTATGTATATATGTAACAGTTTATCTGTAGTAGGCTGATATGTCCAAACCAATTTTCCAGCCTATTGATACTTTAAGGACATCAGCATCATGCCGGTGCAAGGTAAGCACCGTGTCTCTTCCTCCAATTATCCCATCCATAGCATATCACTATGGCATATGTCTAATGAAACCACACGAAAACAACCATGGACTCAGCTTGGAGGTGCCTCATGTGCCATTTTGTTAAGTAGGACGTCATGATTTAGAATAGTATCCGACCAAGTGAGCTCATAGTGTTTTGCATTTATCAAATAGTCCATGTATTGTTGACATTAATGAGGTATATTTGTTCATTGGGAGAGCGATGTGCATGATGCATCTCTTTTCTTTTTCTAAGGATTATTTCTTCCAAACATTCCAGTCTTTACCTGTTCAAGGATTCAATCTCATCTAATATTGTTATGTCGTTGGTCCTCAAATATTTTATCATGCAAGTTTTGTGGCTACAACCAACCTAAATGTCGGTGAAGATATGTTATGGTTACCCATCAAGTACTAACTAGCCTTCTATTTCACCATATCCTATAACTATTGTTGAATTAATTTGTTGACAAATGTCCATCATTTCTTGCAAAGAATCATGATTATTGATCATATGAAAAAGTAGAATAGCAGCTAGTTTGATGCAATTTATATGTTTCTGTAGTAAGTTTTATTTCAGAAAGGAGGTGTGTGTTGGTACTCTTTAATTGCATCTATTCTAACCGTTACTGCTCGCTGTTAAAGTTGCAAGCCAGGTAAAAATTAGCTTTACACAACTACTTTTCATACGTTTGAAAATTATTGTTACTCAAAGTACTGCTAGATTGTAGTTACTATGTAGATGTCGCTCAGAATTATTTTTTCTTAACTGATCACATTGTACTACATATTTCTGGCACCTATATTTATATATATCAGTTTTGTACCTGGTTTTGTGAACTGACGTGCAACATATCACACCCAAGAACAATATTTGTTCTGAATTTTTATCTCAGTCTATCAAATTCGACATGCCCAATATCTCCAATTCAATTTCGAACACATTAAATCTATATAGTTATTTTAAACTATGATAAAAGGAGTGGTGCTGGGATGCATCGAGTGGATGGAAAATGTTTAGATATATACCTGACTTGATAAGCTGTCCAAAGAACAACTAGTAATTACATGCATGTAAATCCATTCAATATTTGTATCGGATATACCAGAAATAAAATTGCAAATTGTTTTTTCTACCAACTTTAACCTTTTTAGTTTTTATTTATGCTAATTTCGAACAATGACATGGCGGCATATGCTTAAACGCCTTAAAATGAATAGTAAACGAAACATATTTCAATGTTTATATTTTGAAATTATGCCTGCATAACAAGATTATGGTTGTCTATTTAGAGGCACAAGTAATTTAACATTCAGCTTCCCCATGTGTTCTATTTTTTATTAACTGGGTTTCCCCATGTGTTCTATTTTTTATCGACTGGGTTTCCCCATGTGTTGATGAAAGGGCAAAACAACTATATTGAGATTCATTTGCAATAAAACAAGCTATGCGTTTCAGTGTTTTAAATAGTAAACCTTGATAGCTTATTATTGAATCTTAGTATTTGTAAATCATGCAGTTTATTTATATACAACAATTTTGTAAAAATAAAGTTCACTGATATTTGTTCAAATAACTAGCCCGGTCAGGTGCATAGATTGATGACTAACTAGTTGTTTTAACATGACCTTGAACTTTCTATGTTTGGATGATAAAATTTCACATTTATAGAGCATTTTTTCTAAATTGTATAGAGTCTACTTTTTTATATTCTGTTGCCCACGTTTTTATGGTACCCTAATATGGTAGTGGTCTCCCTCCGATGATAGCTTGGAAAAGAAACTAATATTATTACTCTAGATTCATATGCGAGTTTGCTGTTATAACTTGTTATAACTTTGTACGTTTTTGGATTCTATGCAGGTTTGGCGGTTAGTCTGTGTTACTTGGTTTTGTATAGCTTCCTGGAGAAGTGGTGGTGATGGAGACTAAAATCAGCTAGTAGGATATTTTTTCATGGAAGCCATGTTACTCAAAAAAATGCTCGTAGCGCTTCCTAGATATGCTTGTGTTTTGATATTAAGCTTTGTTTTTTGTAACTAAACTATATTGTTGGAACTCTGTATTGTCATGTGAATAAATGTTATTTTTGAATGAATATAATTTGGGTGTCTTGTTGTAAATTGTGTCACATGAAGAAAACAAGCTGGACTAGAAAAGGGGATAATGTTTTGGACTAAAAAAATTGATAGGCTAATGGGAAGGATGAAAATAAATAGCTAATGGGTTGAACTGGATTGAAATTATTGGGCCAAAACCCTAATTGGGCTGGTTACTGCATGGGCCACGTTGGCCTCCACGTCAGATCCACATAGATGCGATGTCAGGTCTGCGTTGATTCCAGGTCATGTAAATCGGTGACGGATTGTTCCGTCATGGCCTAGTTTGGGCTTGGCGGGCCTGGGGCAGATCCATGACGGCCGAGAACCGTCACGGAAGGTGCGATGTCAAATTATGACGCGATATACATGACGGATTTCGAATCCGTCAAGGATGGGTACGCATGACAGTTTTTGGTTGATCTGTGACGGACAAGTACCATCATGTATTAACAAGTTTCTTGTAGTGTGAATATCTGAAGACCAATATTTTTGTCAAGTCAGAGCATTGAAGACCGACTCAAACGGATTCTTTATTTACAACATTTCTTCTACAAGCAAGTTGATTATGAAGTCGGCCTATTGACCCGGATTTTCTAGAAGGAGGACATGACAAGGACTTAAGGATGATCAGGTGCCGGCTTACAAAATATTTAACCTGAAGCACAACCTGTCAAATTTGTTCTTGTGTTTATATTGCAGATTAGTTTAACATGGATAAATCCAAATTAAACCGGGGGCTAATGTTGGGGATATATCCCACGGTGTAACCCGGCTGGATGTATGACCCAGATGGATCTTGATGACTCACTGGTGACCCGCCCGGAGCTTGGCGACTCATGGGTAACCCGCCCGATCTTGGCGGCTCATTAGTAACCCGGTGGGCGGGTCAGACGGACGACAATGCCCAAGGCCCAGTAAGCTGGTTCGTATGATGGTGGGCCGACTTAAGAGGAAAGGCATAAGGAATATTCTCCTATAAAGGAAGCAAGACTAGGACTCCACTTGTAATAGAGTAATCCTAATCCTACTAGGACTAGTCATGTAACCTGCCCCTTCAACATATATAAGGAGGGGCAGGGCACCCCAAGGGGGACAAGCAATAATCTCTAAGGCTAGACACAACTAAAGGGGAGTTGGCTTATGCGGCGACTCCCTCATGAGCATAATGAGACCTAGCCACAAACAGCATGTAGGGCTATTACCCGATGATATTTCCCGGGGCCTGAAGCTGTCTAAATCCTTGTCTTGTGTATTGATCCACCTCACATCTCTCGATTCTGACCAACCCCTTCAAGCTACCGCATAGATGCATTGGCCTCACGACTAAGTCCTCACACTAGGACATCCGCCGTGACAATTCCACGACAGGGAGTGAGTAATTCCTTCGTAGGCTCACTGGTCGATGAGGAGTTGGATGAGATTCATCATGTAATCGAGTTAGTTTTGTTAGGGCTTGATCCCTAGTATCCACTATGTTCTTAGATTGATGTTGCTATGACTTTACCATGCTTAATGCTTGTCACTTTGGGCCCAGGTGCCATGATTTTAGATCTGAACCATTTATGTTATCACCATTATATCCATGTTCTAGATCCGATCTTGCAAGTTATAGTCACCTACTACGTGTTATGATCCGGTAACCCCGGAGTAACAATAACCGGGACTTCTTCCGGTGATTACCGTAGTTTGAGGAGTTCATGTATTCACTATGTTTTAATGCTTTGTTCTGGTTCTCTATTAAAAGGAGGCCTTAATATCCCTTAGTTTCCAATATGGACCCCGCTGCCACGGGAGGGTAGGAAAAAGTGAAGAAAATATGCCCTAGAGGCAATAATAAAGTTATTATTTATTTCCTTATATCATGATAAATGTTTATTATTCATGCTAGAATTGTATTAACCAGAAACATAATACATGTGTGAATACATAGACAAACAGAGTGTCACTAGTATGCCTCTACTTGACTAGCTCGTTGATCAAAGATGGTTATGTTTCCTAACCATAGACATGAGTTGTCATTTGATTAACGGGATCACATCATTAGGAGAATGATGTGATTGACTTGACCCATTCCGTTAGCATAGCACTTGATCGTTTAGGTTGTTGCTATTGCTTTCTTCATGACTTATACATGTTCATATGACTATGAGATTATGCAACTCCCGTTTACCAGAGGAACACTTTGGGTGCTACCAAACGTCACAAAATAACTGGGTGATTATAAAGGTGCTCTATAGGTGTCTCCGAAGGTACTTGTTGGGTTGGCGTATTTCGAGATTAGGATTTGTCACTCCGATTGTTGGAGAGGTATCTTTGGGCCCTCTCGGTAATGCACATCACTTAAGCCTTTCAAGCATTGCAACTAATGAGTTAGTTGCAGGATGATGTATTACGGAACGAGTAAAGAGACTTACCGGTAACGAGATTGAACTAGGTATTGAGATACCGATAATCGAATCTCGGGCAAGTAACATACCGAAGACAAAGGGAACAACATATGTTGTTATGCGGTCTGACCGATAAAGATCTTCGTAGAATATGTGGGAGCCAATATGAGCATCCAGGTTCCGCTATTGGTTATTGACTGGAGACGTGTCTCGGTCATGTCTACATTGTTCTCGAACCCGTAGGGTCCGCACGCTTAAGGTTTTGATGACAGTTATATTATGAGTTTATGAGTTTTGATGTACCAAAGGAGTTCGGAGTCCCGGATGAGATCGGGGACATGACAAGGAGTCTCGAAATGGTCGAGACGTAAAGATCGATATATTGGACGACTATATTCGGACATCGGAAAGGTTCCGAGTGATTCGAGTATTTTTCGGAGTACCAGAGAGTTACGGGAATTCACCGGGGAGTATATGGGCCTTATTGGGCTTTAGGGGAAAGAGAGAGGAGAGGTTGGGCGCTCCCCCAAGGCCTAGTCAGAATTGGACTAGGGGGAGGGACTGTGCCCCTCCTTCCTTCTCTTCTCTCTTCCCTTGCCTTGACTCCTACTCCTACTACTTGGAAAGGGGGGAATCCTACTCCCGGTGGGAGTAGGACTCCTCCAGGGCGCGCCATAGGGGCCGGCCCTCTCCCCTCTCCTCCACTCCTTTATGTACATGGCCAGGGGCACCCCATAGACACAACAATTGATCCTTGAGATCTATTAGCCGTGTGTGGTGCCCTCCTCCACCATAATCCTCGATAATATTGTAGCGGTGCTTAGGCAAAGCCCTGCGATGGTAGAACATCAAGATCTTCACCACGCCGTCGTGCTGACGGAACTCTTCCACGACACTTTGCTGGATCGGAGTCCGGGAATCGTCATCGAGCTGAACGTGTGCTAGAACTCGGAGGTGCCGTAGTTTCGGTACTTGATCGGTCGGGCCGTGAAGACGTACGACTACATCAACCGTGTTGTGCTAACGCTTCCGCTTCCGGTCTACGAGGGTATGTAGAAAACACTCTCCCCTCTCGTTGCCATGCATCACCATGATCTTGCGTGTGCGTAGGAAATTTTTAAATTGCTACATTCCCCAACAGTGGCATCCGAGCCTAGGTTTTATGTGTTGATGTTGTGCACGAGTAGAACACAAGTGAGTTGTGGGTGATATAAGTCATACTGCTTACCAGCATGTCATACTTTGGTTTGGCGGTATTGTTGGATGAAGTGGCCCGGACCGACATTACACGTATGCTTACGCGAGACTAGTTCTACCGACGTGCTTTGCACACAGGTGGCTGGCGGGTGTCAGTTTCTCCAACTTTAGTTGAACCAAGTGTGGCTACGCCCGGTCCTTGCGAAGGTTAAAACAACACCAACTTGACAAACTATCGTTGTGGTTTTGATGCGTAGGTAAGAATGGTTCTTGCTAAGCCCGTAGCAGCCACGAAAAACTTGCAACAACAAAGTAGAGGACGTCTAACTTGTTTTTGCAGGGCATGTTGTGATGTGATATGGTCAAGACATGATGCTAAATTTTATTGTATGAGATGATCATGTTTTGTAACCGAGTTATCGGCAACTGGCAGGAGCCATATGGTTGTCGCTTTATTGTATGCAATGCAATCGCGCTGTAATGCTTTACTTTATCACTAAGCGGTAGCGATAGTCGTGGAAGCATAAGATTGGCGAGACGACAACGATGCTACGATGGAGATCAAGGTGTCGCACCGGTGACGATGGTGATCATGACGGTACTTCGGAGATGGAGATCACAAGTACAAGATGATGATGGCCATATCATATCACTTATATTGATTGCATGTGATGTTTATCTTTTATGCATCTTATCTTGCTTTGATTGACGGTAGCATTATAAGATGATCCCTCACTAAATTATCAAAGTATAAGTGTTCTCCCTGAGCATGCACCATTGCGAAAGTTCTTCGTGCTGAGACACCATGTGATGATCGGGTGTGATAGGTTGTACGTTCAAATACAACGGGTGCAAAACAGTTGCACACGCAGAATACTCAGGTTAAACTTGACGAGCCTAGCATATAACAGATATGGCATCGGAACACGGAGACCGAAAGGTCGAGCGTGAATCATATAGTAGATATGATCAACATAGTGATGTTCACCATTGAAACTACTCCATCTCACGTGATGATTGGACATGGTTTAGTTGATTTGGATCACGTGATCACTTAGAGGATTAGAGGGATGTCTATCTAAGTGGGAGTTCTTAAGTAATATGATTAATTGAACTTTAATTTATCATGAACTTAGTCCTTGTAGTATTAGCATATCTATGTTGTAGATCAATAGCTCGCGTTTTGCTTCCCTATGTTTATTTTGATATGTTCGTAGAGAAAAACTAAGTTGAAAGATGTTAATAGCAATGATGCGGATTGGATCCGTGATCTGAGGATTTATCCTCATTGCTGCACAGAAGAATTATGTCCTTGATGCACCGCTAGGTGACAGACCTATTGCAGGAGCAGATGCAGACGTTATGAACGTTTAGCTAGCTCAGTATGATGACTACTTGATAGTTTCGTGCACCATGCTTAACGACTTAGAATCGGGACTTCAAAGACGTTTTGAACGTCATGGACCATTTGAGATGTTCCAGGAGTTGGAGTTAATATTTCAAGCAAATACCTGAGTTGAGAGATATAAAATCTCCAACAAGTTCTATAGCTAAAAGATGGAGGAGAATAGCTCAAGCAGTGAGCATGTGCTCAGATTGTCTGGGTACTACAATCGCTTGAATCAAGTGGGAGTTAATCTTCCAGATAAAATAGTGATTGACAGAATTCTCTAGTCACCATCACCAAGTTAGTAGAACTTCGTGATGAACTATGATATGCAAGGGATAACGGAAACGATTCCCAAGCTCTTCGTAATGCTGAAATCAACGAAGGTAGAAATCAAGAAAAATATCAAGTGTTGATGGTAGACAAGACCACTAGTTTCAAGAAAAGGGCAAAGGGAAGAAGGGGAACTTCAAGAAGAATGGCAAGCAAGTTGCTGCTCAAGTGAAGAAGCCCAAGTCTGGTCCTAAGCTTGAGACTAAGTGCTTCTACTGCAAAGGGACTGGTCACTGGAAGCGGAACTGCCCCAAGTATTTGGCGGATAAGAAGGATGGCAAAGTGAACAAAGGTATATTTGATATACAGATTATTGATGTGTATTTTACTAGTGTTCGTAGCAACCCCTCGGTATTTGATACTGGTTCAGTTGCTAAGAGTAGTAACTCGAAACGGGAGTTGCAGAATGAATAGAAACTAGTTAAGGGTGAAGTGACGATGTGTGTTGGAAGTGGTTCCAAGATTGATATGATCATCATCGCACACTCCCTATACTTTTGGGATTAGTGTTGAACCTAAATAAGTGTTATTTGGTGTTTGCGTTGAGCATGAATATGATTTGATCATGTTTATTGCAATACGGTTATTCATTTAAGTAAGAGAATAAATTGTTGTTCTGTTTACATGAATAAAACCTTATATGGTTACACACCCAATGAAAATGGTTCGTTGGATCTCGATCGTAGTGATACACATATTCATAATATTGAAACCAAAAGATGCAAAGTTAATAATGATGGTGCAACTTATTTGTGGCACTGCCGTTTAGGTCATATTGGTGTAAAGCGCATGAAGAAAATCCATGCTGATGGGCTTTTGGAATCACTTGATTATGAATCAGTTGATGCTTGCGAACCATGCCTCATGGGCAAGATGACTAAGACTCCGTTCTCCGGAACAATGGAGCGAGCAACAGATTTGTTGGAAATCATACATACTGATGTATGTGGTCCGATGAATATTGAGGCTCATGGCAGGTATCATTATTTTCTGATCTTCACAGATGATTTGAGCAGATATGAGTATATCTACTTGATGAAACACAAGTCCGAAACATTTGAAAAGTTCAAAGAGTTTCAGAGTGAAGTGGAGAATCATCGTAACAAAAATAAAAGTTTCTACGATATGATCGCAGAAGTAAAATATTTGAGTTACGAGTTTGGCCTTCAGTTAAAAACAATGTGAAATAGTTTCACTACTCACGCCACCTGGAACACAACAGTGTAATGGTGTGTCCGAACATCATAATCGTACTTTATTAGATATGGTGCGATCTATGATGTCTCTTACTGATCTACCACTATCGTTTTGGGGTTATGCATTAGAGACAGATGCATTCACATTAAATAGGGAACCATCTAAATCCGTTGAGACGACACCGTATGAACTATGGTTTCGCAAGAAACCTAAGCTGTCGTTTCTTAAAGTTTGAGGTTGCAATGCTTATGTGAAAAAGTTTCAACCTGATAAGCTCTAACCCAAATCAGAGAAGTGCGTCTTCATAGGATACCCAAAAGAAAATGTTGGGTACACCTTCTATCACAGATCCGAAGGCAATATATTCGTTGCTTTGAATGGATCCTTTCTAGAAAGGAGTTTCTCTCGAAAGAAGTGAGTGGGAGGAAAGTAGAACTTGATGAGGTAACTGTACCTGCTCCCTTATTGGAAAGTAGTTCATCATAGAAATCTGTTCCTATGATTACTACACCGATTAGTGAGGAAGCTAATGATGATGATCATGTAACTTCAGATCAAGTTACTACCGAACCTCGTAGGTAAACCAGAGTGAGATCCGCACCAGAGTGGTACGGTAATCCTGTTCTGGAGGTCATGTTACTTGACCATGACGAGCCTACGAACTATGAGGAAGCGATGATGAGCCCAGATTCCGCGAAATGGCTTGAGGCCATGAAATCTGAGATGAGATCCATGTATGAGAACAAAGTATGGACTTTGATTGACTTGCCCAATGATCGGCGAGCCATTGAGATTAAATGGATCTTCAAGAGGAAGACGGACGCTGATAGTAGTGTTACTATCTACAAAGCTAGAATTGTCGCAAAAAGGTTTTCGACAAGTTCAAGGTGTTGACTACGATGAGAGTTTCTCACTCGTATCTATGCTTAAGTCTGTCCGAATCATGTTAGCAATTGCCGCATTTTATGAAATCTGGCAAATGGATAAACAAAACTGCATTCCTTAATGGATTTATTAAAGAAGAGTTGTATATGATGCAACCAGAAGGTTTTGTCAATCCTAAAGGTACTAACAAAATATGCAAGCTCCAGCGATCCATCTATGGACTGGTGCAAGCATCTCGGAGTTGGAATATACGCTTTGATAAGTTGATCAAAGCATATAGTTTTATACAGACTTGCGGTGAAGCCTGTATTTACAAGAAAGTGAGTGGGAGCACTACAGCATTTCTGATAAGTATATGTGAATGACATATTGTTGATCGGAGATAATGTAGAATTATTCTGCAAAGCATAAAGGAATGTTTGAAAGGAGTTTTTCAAAGAAAGACCTCGGTGAAGCTGCTTACATATTGAGCATCAAGATCTATAGAGATAGATCAAGACGCTTGATAAGTTTTTCAATGAGTACATACCTTGACAAGATTTTGAAGTAGTTCAAAATGGAACAGTCAAAGAAGGAGTTCTTGCCTGTGTTACAAGGTGTGAAGTTGAGTAAGACTCAAAACCCGACCACGGCAGAAGATAGAGAGAGAATGAAAGTCATTCCCTATGCCTCAACCATAGGTTCTATAAAGTATGCCATGCTGTGTACCAGACCTATTGTATACCCTGCCCTGAGTTTGGCAAGGAGTACAATAGTGATCTAGGAGTAGATCACTGGACATTGGTCAAAATTATCCTTAGTGGAATAAGGATATGTTTCTCGATTATGGAGGTGACAAAAAGGTTCGTCGTAAAGGGTTACGTCGATGCAAATTTTGACACTGATCCAGATGACTCTAAATCTCAATCTGGATACATATTGAAAGTGGGAGCAATTAGCTAGAGTAGCTCTGTGCAGATCATTGTTGACATAGAAATTTGCAAAATACTTACGGATCTGAATGTGGCAGACCCGTTGACTAAACTTCTCTCACAAGCAAAACATGATCACACCTCAGTACTCTTTGGGTGTTAATCACATAGCGATGTGAACTAGATTATTGACTCTAGTAAACCCTTTGGGTGTTGGTCACATGTCGATGTGAACTATGGGTGTTAATCACATGGTGATGTGAACTATTGGTATTAAATCACATGGCGATGTGAACTAGATTATTGACTCTAGTGCAAGTGGGAGACTGAAGGAAATATGCCCTAGAGGCAATAATAAAGTTATTATTTATTTCCTTATATCATGATAAATGTTTATTATTCATGCTAGAATTGTATTAACCGGAAACATAATACATGTGTGAATACATAGACAAACAGAGTGTCACTAGTATGCCTCTACTTGACTAGCTCGTTGATCAAAGATGGTTATGTTTCCTAACCATAGACATGAGTTGTCATTTGATTAACGGGATCACATCATTAGGAGAATGATGTGATTGACTTGACCCATTCCGTTAGCATAGCACTTGATCGTTTAGTTTGTTGCTATTGCTTTCTTCATGACTTATACATGTTCCTATGACTATGAGATTATGCAACTCCCGTTTACCGGAGGAACACTTTGTGTGCTACCAAACGTCACAACGTAACTGGGTGATTATAAAGGTGCTCTACAGGTGTCTCCGAAGGTACTTGTTGGGTTGGCGTATTTCGAGATTAGGATTTGTCACTCCGATTGTCGGAGAGGTATCTCTGGGCCCTCTCGGTAATGCACATCACTTAAGCCTTGCAAGCATTGCAACTAATGAGTTAGTTGCAGGATGATGTATTACGGAACGAGTAAAGAGACTTGCCGGTAACGAGATTGAACTAGGTATTGAGATACCGACGATCGAATCTCGGGCAAGTAACATACCGATGACAAAGGGAACAACGTATGTTGTTATGCGGTCTGACCGATAAAGATCTTCGTAGAATATGTGGGAGCCAATATGAGCATCCAGGTTCCGCTATTGGTTATTGACTGGAGACGTGTCTCGGTCATGTCTACATTGTTCTCGAACCCGTAGGGTCCGCACGCTTAAGGTTTCGATGACAGTTATATTATGAGTTTATGAGTTTTGATGTACCGAAGGAGTTCGGCGTCCCGGATGAGATCGGGGACCTGACGAGGAGTCTCGAAATGGTCAAGACGTAAAGATCGATATATTGGACAACTATATTCGGACATCGGAAAGGTTTCGAGTGATTCGGGTATTTTTCGGAGTACTGGAGAGTTACGGGAATTCGCCGGGGAGTATATGGGCCTTATTGGGCTTTAGGGGAAAGAGAGAGGAGAGGTTGGGCGCCCTGCCAAGGCCTAGTCAGAATTGGACTAGGGGGAGGGACTGCGCCCCTCCTTCCTTCTCTTCTCTCTTCCCTTGCCTTGACTCCTACTCCTACTACTTGGAAAGGGGGGATCCTACTCCCGGTGGGAGTAGGACTCCTCCAGGGCGCGCCATAGGGGCCGGCCCTCTCCCCTCTCCTCCACTCCTTTATATACATGGCCAGGGGCACCCCATAGACACAACAATTGATCCTTGAGATCTATTAGCCGTGTGTGGTGCCCTCCTCCACCATAATCCTCGATAATATTGTAGCGGTGCTTAGGCGAAGCCCTGCGACGGTAGAACATCAAGATCGTCACCACGCCGTCGTGTTGACAGAACTCTTACCCGACACTTTGCTGGATCGGAGTCCGGGGATCGTCATCGAGCTGAACGTGTGCTAGAACTCGGAGGTGCCGTAGTTTCGGTACTTGATCGGTCGGGCCGTGAAGACGTACGACTACATCAACCGCGTTGTGCTAACGCTTCCGCTTCCGGTCTACGAGGGTACGTAGAAAACACTCTCCCCTCTCGTTGCCATGCATCACCATGATCTTGCGTGTGCGTAGGAAATTTTTAAATTGCTACGTTCCCCAACAGTGGCATCCGAGCCTAGGTTTTATGTGTTGATGTTGTGCACGAGTAGAACACAAGTGAGTTGTGGGCGATATAAGTCATACTGCTTACCAGCATGTCATACTTTGGTTCGGCGGTATTGTTGGATGAAGCGGCCCGGACCGACATTACGCCTACGCTTACGCGAGACTGGTTCTACGGACGTGCTTTGCACATAGGTGGCTGGCGGGTGTCAGTTTCTTCAAGTTTAGTTAAACCAAGTGTGGCTACGCCCGGTCCTTGTGAAGGTTAAAACAACACCAACTTGACAAACTAGCGTTGTGGTTTTGATGCGTAGGTAAGAACGATTCTTGCTAAGCCCGTAGCAGCCATGTAAAACTTGCAACAACAAAGTAGAGGACGTCTAACTTGTTTTTGCAGGGCATGTTGTGATGTGATATGGTCAAAACATGATGCTAAATTTTATTGTATGAGATGATCATGTTTTGTAACCGAGTTATCGGCAACTGGCAGGAGCCATATGGTTGTCGCTTTATTGTATGCAATGCAATCGCGCTGTAATGCTTTACTTTATCACTAAGCGGTAGCGATAGTCGTGGAAGCATAAGATTGGTGAGACGACAACGATGCTATGATGGAGATCAAGGTGTCGCACCGGTGACGATGGTGATCATGACGGTACTTCGGAGATGGAGATCACAAGTACAAGATGATGATGGCCATATCATATCACTTATATTGATTGCATGTGATGTTTATCTTTTATGCATCTTATCTTGCTTTGATTGATGGTAGCATTATAAGATGATCCCTCACTAAATTATCAAAGTATAAGTGTTCTCCCTGAGCATGCACCGTTGCGGAAGTTCTTCGTGCTGAGACACCACGTGATGATCGGGTGTGATAGGCTGTACGTTCAAATACAACGGGTGCAAAACAGTTGCACACGCAGAATACTCAGGTTAAACTTGACGAGCCTAGCATATAACAGATATGGCCTCGGAACACGGAGACCGAAAGATCGAGCGTGAATCATATAGTAGATATGATCAACATAGTGATGTTCACCATTGAAACTACTCCATCTCACGTGATGATCGGACATGGTTTAGTTGATTTGGATCACGTGATCACTTAGAGGATTAGAGGGATGTCTATCTAAGTGGGAGTTCTTAAGTAATATGATTAATTGAACTTTAATTTATCATGAACTTAGTCCTTGTAGTATTAGCATATCTATGTTGTAGATCAATAGCTCGTGTTTTGCTTCCCTATGTTTATTTTGATATGTTCCTAGAGAAAAACTAAGTTGAAAGATGTTAGTAGCAATGATGCGGATTGGATCCGTGATCTGAGATTTATCCTCATTGCTGCACGGAAGAATTATGTCCTTGATGCACCGCTAGGTCACAGACCTATTGCAGGAGCAGATGCGGACGTTATGAACGTTTAGCTAGCTCAGTATGATGACTACTTGATAGTTTAGTGCACCATGCTTAACGACTTAGAATCGGGACTTCAAAGACGTTTTGAACGTCATGGACCATATGAGATGTTCCAGGAGTTGGAGTTAATATTTCAAGCAAATACCCAAGTTGAGAGATTTAAAATCTCCAACAAGTTCTATAGCTAAAAGATGGAGGAGAATAGCTCAAGCAGTGAGCATGTGCTCAGATTGTCTGGGTACTACAATCACTTGAATCAAGTGGGAGTCAATCTTCCAGATAAAATAGTGATTGAGAGAATTCTCTAGTCACCATCACCAAGTTAGTAGAACTTCGTGATGAACTATGATATGCAAGGGATAACGGAAACGATTCCCAAGCTCTTCGTAATGCTGAAATCAACGAAGGTAGAAATCAAGAAAAATATCAAGTGTTGATGGTAGACAAGACCACTAGTTTCAAGAAAAGGGCAAAGGGAAGAAGGGGAACTTCAAGAAGAATGGCAAGCAAGTTGCTGCTCAAGTGAAGAAGCCCAAGTCTGGTCCTAAGCTTGAGACTAAGTGCTTCTATTGCAAAGGGACTGGTCACTTGAAGCAGAACTGCCCCAAGTATTTGGCGGATAAGAAGGATGGCAAAGTGAACAAAGGTATATTTGATATACAGATTATTGATGTGTATTTTACTAGTGTTCGTAGCAACCCCTCGGTATTTGGTACTGGTTCAGTTGCTAAGAGTAGTAACTCGAAACGGGAGTTGCAGAATGAACAGAAACTAGTTAAGGGTGAAGTGACGATGTGTGTTGGAAGTGGTTCCAAGATTGATATGATCATCATCGCACACTCCCTATACTTTTGGGATTACTGTTGAACCTAAATAAGTATTATTTGGTGTTTGTGTTGAGCATGAATATGATTTGATCATGTTTATTGCAATACGGTTATTCATTTAAGTAAGAGAATAAATTGTTGTTCTGTTTACATGAATAAAACCTTATATGGTTACACACCCAATGAAAATGCTTCGTTGGATCTCGACCGTAGTGATACACATATTCATAATATTGAAACCAAAAGATGCAAAGTTAATAATGATGGTGCAACTTATTTGTGGCACTGCCGTTTAGGTCATATTGGTGTAAAGCGCATGAAGAAAATCCATGCTGATGGGCTTTTGGAATCACTTGATTATGAATCAGTTGATGCTTGCGAACCATGCCTCATGGGCAAGATGACTAAGACTCCGTTCTTCGGAACAATGGAGCGAGCAACAGATTTGTTGGAAATCATACATACTGATGTATGTGGTCCGATGAATATTGAGGCTCATGGCAGGTATCATTATTTTCTGATCTTCACAGATGATTTGAGCAGATATGAGTATATCTACTTGATGAACACAAGTCTGAAACATTTGAAAAGTTCAAAGAATTTCAGAGTGAAGTGGAGAATCATCGTACCAAAAATAAAAGTTTCTACGATATGATCGCAGAAGTAAAATATTTGAGTTACGAGTTTGGCCTTCAGTTAAAAACAATGTGAAATAGTTTCACTACTCACGCCACCTGGAACACCACAGTGTAATGGTGTGTCCGAACGTCATAACCATACTTTATTAGATATGGTGCGATCTATGATGTCTCTTACTGATCTACCACTATCGTTTTGGGGTTATGCATTAGAGACAGCTGCATTCATGTTAAATAGGGCACCATCTAAATCCATTGAGACGACACCGTATGAACTATGGTTTGTCAAGAAACCTAAGCTGTCGTTTCTTAAAGTTTGAGGTTGCTATGCTTATGTGAAAAAGTTTCAACCTGATAAGCTCTAACCCAAATCAGAGAAGTGCGTCTTCATAGGATACCCAAAAGAAAATGTTGGGTACACCTTCTATCACAGATCCGAAGGCAATATATTCGTTGCTTTGAATGGATCCTTTCTAGAAAAGGAGTTTCTCTCAAAAGAAGTGAGTGGGAGGAAAGTAGAACTTGATGAGGTAACTGACACTGCTCCCTTATTGGAAAGTAGTTCATCATAGAAATCTGTTCCTATGATTACTACACCGATTAGTGAGGAAGCTAATGATGATGGTCATGTAACTTCAGATCAAGTTACTACCGAACCTCGTAGGTAAACCGGAGTGAGATCCGCACTAGAGTGGTACGGTAATCCTGTTCTGGAGGTCATGTTACTTGACCATGACGAGCCTATCAACTATGAGTAAGCGATGATGAGCCCAGATTCTGTGAAATGGCTTGAGGCCATGAAATCTAAGATGAGATCCATGTATAAGAACAAAGTATGGACTTTGATTGACTTGCCCAAAGATCGGTGAGCCATTGAGATTAAATGGATCTTCAAGAGGAAGACGGACGATGATAGTAGTGTTACTATCTACAAAGCTAGAATTGTCGCGAAAAGGTTTTCGACAAGTTCAAGGTGTTGACTACGATGAGAGTTTCTCACTCGTATCTATGCTTAAGTATGTCCGAATCATGTTAGCAATTTTCGCGTTTTATGAAATCTGGCAAATGGATAAACAAAACTGCATTCCTTAATGGATTTATTAAAGAAGAGTTGTATTTGATGCAACCAGAAGGTTTTGTCAATCCTAAAGGTACTAACAAAAATATGCAAGCTCCAGCGATCCATCTATGGACTGGTGCAAGCATCTCGGAGTTGGAATATACGCTCTGATAAGTTGATCAAAGCATATAGTTATATACAGACTTGTGGTGAAGCCTGTATTTACAAGAAAGTGAGTGGGAGCACTACAACATTTCTGAGAAGTATATGTGAATGACATATTGTTAATCGGAGATAATGTAGAATTATTCTGCAAAGCATAAAGGAATGTTTGAAAGGATTTTTTCAAAGAAAGACCACGGTGAATCTGCTTACATATTGAGCATCAAGATCTATAGAGATAGATCAAGACGCTTGATAAGTTTTTCAATGAGTACATACCTTGACAAGATTTTGAAGTAGTTCAAAATGGAACAGTCAAAGAAGGACTCTTGCCTGTGTTACAAGGTGTGAAGTTGAGTAAGACTCAAAACCCAACCACGACAGAAGATAGAGAGAGAATGAAAGTCATTCCCTATGCCTCAGCCATAGGTTCTATAAAGTATGCCATGCTGTGTACCAGACCTATTGTATACCCTGCCCTGAGTTTGGCAAAGGAGTACAATAGTGATCTAGGAGTAGATCACTGGACATTGGTCAAAATTATCCTTAGTGGAATAAGGATATGTTTTCTCGATTATGGAAGTGAAAAAAGGTTCGTAGTAAAGGGTTACGTCGATGCAAATTTTGGCACTGATCCAGATGATTCTAAATCTCAATCTGGATACATATTGAAAGTGGGAGCAATTAGCTAGAGTAGCTCTGTGTAGAGCATTGTTGACATAGAAATTTGCAAAATACTTACGGATCTGAATGTGGCAGACCCGTTGACTAAACTTCTCTCACAAGCAAAACATGATCACACCTCAATACTCTTTGGGTGTTAATCACATAGCGATGTGAACTAGATTATTAACTCTAGTAAACCCTTTGGGTGTTGGTCACATGTCGATGTGAACTATGGGTGTTAATCACATGGTGATGTGAACTATTGGTATTAAATCACATGGCGATGTGAACTAGATTATTGACTCTAGTGCAAGTGGGAGACTGAAGGAAATATGCCCTAGAGGCAATAATAAAGTTATTATTTATTTCCTTATATCATGATAAATGTTTATTATTCATGCTAGAATTGTATTAACCGGAAACATAATACATGTGTGAATACATAGACAAACAGAGTGTCACTAGTATGGTGGTACTCCATTGCCATTATTGTCTCCTCCTGCAGTATTGTGTCTAGTATCACGCCTCGGCGGCATTTGATGGGCAAGCATAGATGAGTTATAGATATAATAGGGCCAAAAGCTATGTATATATAAATATATTCTACCCATATGCATGATATGATCAAGCCAACAAAACACAACAACGAATAACACCAACAAACAAACAACAAACAATATGGTAATATTTTATATACATATATGTATATATATAGTCGAATAATTTCGACACTAAGCAATTTAACAAACAACTACCAATCAACCAAACAATCTAGTATCTTCATACCACGAAAGTGGGCATAATCAGATACGCTAACATGATAACGTGGCAATATAAAACAAACATGAATGGTGGTCTCAGCACTAGTTCCTACTTAACTGTTCAAGATACTTGAGGGGTTTACTAATAAACAGTAAGAAGTATAGCTAGTTTATAAAATAATTTTCACTCCTATGGCTTGTCTAATCCATTTTCTAGGGTCACTCCTACAGTCAACACACTGCTCTGATACCATCTGTAACGACCAAACCTCGAAGGATTTGAGTCTTTGTGCTTACCGTGCTAGTCCCTGGATCGAACTCGCTAGCACACACAGTATAGATGAATACCAGAATAGCAAGTGCATCATTTATTACAACATATGATCCAGAATGTATAAAATAAAACAATCTGCATAGCACTTGGTTAGCTTTATTCAATCAAAAAGCAGAAAGTAGTAGAAAATAACAATGAGTCCCATCATAGCCCACTGGCGATGCTGAGTACAGACTCACGACCCTAACGGTACCTTACTCTTCGTCAGAATATCCTGCAACATGAGACATTGCAGCCATATAGGTCAATACTTGGAATGTATTGGCAAGTTACACATGAGTAATAATAAAGCAGACCTACATGTATATGCATAGTACAACAAAGGAAGGCTTGGGGGTTTATTTTGCAGAAAGCTGATTTTATCCTAATAACTACCTAATAGTCAAATTTTTATTTAGTTCTTTTATTACTACAATTAAATGCACAAGGTTGAGTTGGCAAAATCAACTCCAACCTACCCTTTATTAAGTTGCCCAACAAATTTATTAAGTGTCACATCTGTCAAGATCATCCAACAACTGAAATGGCATAGTGGCTCAAATTTACCCATAACCAGGGGCATAGCTAATCATGATTAGTTTTAATACTCTGCAGAGTTTAGTACGCTTTACCCACTAGACCCAATCTGAAGATTGAGACGAAGTCTTTCAGAAGAGGTTCCCTTAACCACCTGACGGCCACATCCCACCTACATATGCTACATCTATCGACACAGTCTGGGCAAGGGTTCCAACAACTGATCAACTAAGCCAGAGCCCATATAGCCAGTGGCCGCACATGGAAGCTACTAGTCACTAAGTCTGTCTGATCTTTTTGAACCTGGGCGGCATTCCACTTAGGGTGCACTCTCATGAGCGCATGGCCTTAGAAAAGGTGCAAGACCCCATGATGCCTTCCCTCAACACCAAGCAATACCACTTCCGCCCAGAGGTGAGTTAAATCCTGAGTTACTACTCAATTTGTTAAATATATATAATCCTCACATAAACTCAATGAATACACGAACCACCCCCGTCTACAAAGCATAGCAACCTACCACTACCACGATTTGCAAAGACGGGAAGATAGCTCATCAGCATAGCAAAAATAATATAGTATTCCTATACATGCATATATTCATAGTGTGATATAACTACATGCATAGAAAACAATAGGTAAAGGATGATCAACATGTAACTTGCCTTGGTTCTGGTTCAGAAAGTCACACTCCTGACAATAGCTTGCGTCGCACTTCGGACAATCTACACGTTTCACACAATTCAACAAATCAATCACCGGAACACGAATAGAACCAAAACAAAACCAACAGCAACAAAACCATTTTTAAAACTCAACAACAGAAGCTTAAAAGCACCTAAATTGCACCATGGTCACAACGCAAAAAGAATCACTCGATCTCGATAAACGGTTTGAGAGTTATGGCCTCCGGAAGGTTTAATTCAAATTCAAACAAATTCAAATTTGAACAGAGCAAACATGTGCAAAGTTGGTACTGTGATATTGTGCTGATTTTTGTGAGATCATAGGAAAAAGAATTACCTAATTTGGACATATAGGTTAAAAGATATAGCTAGTTGAAGTTAGAGGAAGAATCTGAAAAATAAAACAAAAGAAAAACAGAAAACTCCTGGTACTGCAGCAACTCCTGCGCGTGCACTGTAGCAAAGTGCCAAGTGGCGGTGTCTGATTGGTTGGGCGCGTGTGCTCACCCAAAACAGAGGAAAACGATGGCGTCGGTCGGGCGTCGGCGGCGGCGCTCCTTCGGCGACTCTCCGACGATGGGGAAGTGACGGACGGGTGCGGAAGTGAGTGGCGGAGGCGGTGGTGGTGTCGGACGGCGGCGAGGTGGACTGTGCCGGCGGTGATGAAGACCTGAACGCGGCAACTCCGGCGGCGGCGGTCAAGCTCGTTCCACTCGCGCTGCTGCGTTTTCGTCAAAGCAAGAATGTCAGGGAAGTGCGGCGTCCAGAGGGGGTTCTAGGATGACAAGTGGAGTGGCCGGGGCGTTCTTATGGTGGCGGAAACAGTCGGTGAACGACGGCGACCTCCGAGCTCCGCGACAAGATGCGATTTGCCCTAGCCGATGCGTGCGGTAACGAGAGAGGTCGAGGCAGGGGTTCGGGGGTTCCTCGAGGGCGTGGGCTCGCTCTAGGCGTCTCGGACGTGCGTGGGGTGGCCCGGTGCTCGAGTTTGACTCGGGCTCGCGCTCGGGTGCGCGTGTGCGGCTGCGCATGCGGTCGACTCGGGAAAGAAGAAACAGGGGCGTGGGGTGGGGTCCGCTGGCAGCGGCTGAAGGCACGGGGCGTGTGTGCGTGTAGCGTACCGCTTCGGCAGCGGGTAGGTGGGCTGTGGCGGCGCTGGCGCTGCTGGGCCGGCTGGCTGGCTGGGCCACTGGCTGGCCGGCTCGCTACCTTTCTCTTTTTTTAAACACAGCAGCAGAAAACAAAATAAATAAAATAAAATACACAATATAAAATCTAAATAAAAATACCTAGACACACATAAAAATATATACTACTAACATAAACTACAGGAACACTAGTTCCAACACTAATGCAGTTTTCGAAAATAGTTTTTATGCAATAGGCAACACAAACAGCAATAAAACAATCAAATAAAATATTTTGAAGATTGCAACAATTTCCAAAACACATCAGATGAACTGGAAACAATATTCTGCACATTATGAACATTTTTAGAATAGGGGAGAAGTCATGTTATCTCCACTCCAAAATAAATTGTCTTTTGTTGCATAATGATTTGAATATTGCAAAAAGACAAATAATGCAATAAAAATATGATATGCATATGAATGATCTAATAACATCCTAATTTAGGAAAATTGGGATGTTACAACTACATTATTGACTCTAGTAAACCCTTTGGGTGTTAGTCACATGTCGATGTGAACTATGGGTGTTAATCACATGGTGATGTGAACTATTGGTATTAAATCACATGGCGATGTGAACTAGATTATTGACTCTAGTGCAAGTGGGAGACTGAAGGAAATATGCCCTAGAGGCAATAATAAAGTTATTATTTATTTCCTTATATCATGATAAATGTTTATTATTCATGCTAGAATTGTATTAACCGGAAACATAATACATGTGTGAATACATAGACAAACATAGTGTCACTAGTATGCCTCTACTTGACTAGCTTGTTGATCAAAGATGGTTATGTTTCCTAACCATAGACATGAGTTGTCATTTGATTAACGGGATCACATCATTAGGAGAATGATGTGATTGACTTGACCCATTCCGTCAGCATAGCACTTGATCGTTTAGTTTGTTGCTATTGCTTTCTTCATGGCTTATACATGTTCCTATGACTATGAGATTATGCAACTCCCGTTTACCAGAGGAACACTTTGTGTGCTACCAAACGTCACAACGTAACTGGGTGATTATAAAGGTGCTCTACAGGTGTCTCCGAAGGTAC
The DNA here is from genome assembly GCF_018294505.1 of Triticum aestivum. Taxonomy (NCBI): domain Eukaryota; kingdom Viridiplantae; phylum Streptophyta; class Magnoliopsida; order Poales; family Poaceae; genus Triticum; species Triticum aestivum. Next base: position 272,423,094 of record NC_057806.1, read on the forward strand.
TTGTTGGGTTGGCATATTTCGAGATTAGGATTTGTCACTCCGATTGTCGGAGAGGTATCTCTGGGCCCTCTCGGTAATGCACATCACTTAAGCCTTACAAGCATTGCAACTAATGAGTTAGTTGCAGGATGATTTATTACGGAACGAGTAAAGAGACTTACCGGTAACGATATTGAACTAGGTATTGAGATATCGACGATCGAATCTCGGGCAAGTAACATACCGAAGACAAAGGGAACAACGTATGTTGTTATGCGGTTTGACCGATAAAGATCTTTGTAGAATATGTGGGAGCCAATATGAGCATCCAGGTTCCGCTATTGGTTATTGACTGGAGACGTGTCTCGGTCATGTCTACATTGTTCTCGAACCCGTAGGGTCCGCACGCTTAAGGTTTCGATGACAGTTATATTATGAGTTTATGAGTTTTGATGTACCGAAGGATTTCGGAGTCCCGGATGAGATTGGGGACATGACGAGGAGTCTCGAAATGGTCGATACGTAAAGATCGATATATTGGACGACTATATTCGGACATCGGAAAGGTTCCGAGTGATTCGGGTATTTTTCGGAGTACCGGAGAGTTACGGGAATTCGCCGGGGAGTATATGGGCCTTATTGGGCTTTAGGGGAAAGAGAGAGGAGAGGTTGGGCGCCCCCCAAGGCCTAATCCGAATTGGACTAGGGGAGGGACTGTGCCCCCTCCTTCCTTCTCTTCTCTCTTCCCTTGCCTTGACTCCTACTCCTACTACTTGGAAAGGGGGGAATCCTACTCCCGGTGGGAGTAGGACTCCTCCAGGGCGCGCCATAGGGGCCGGCCCTCTCCCCCCTCCTCCACTCCTTTATATACGTGGCCAGGGGGCACCCCATAGACACAACAATTGATCCTTGAGATCTATTAGCCGTGTGCGGTGCCCTCCTCCACCATAATCCTCGATAATATTGTAGCGGTGCTTAGGCGAAGCCCTGCGACGGTAGAACATCAAGATCGTCACCACGCCATCGTGCTGACGGAACTCTTCCCCGACACTTTGCTGGATCGAAGTCCGGGGATCGTCATCGAGCTGAACTTGTGCTAGAACTCGGAGGTGTCGTAGTTTCGGTACTTGATCGGTCGGGCCGTGAAGACGTACGACTACGTCAACCGCGTTGTGATAACGCTTCCGCTTCCGGTCTAGGAGGGTACGTAGACAACACTCTCCCCTCTCGTTGCCATGCATCACCATGATCTTGCATGTGCGTAGGAAATTTTTGAAATTGCTACGTTCCCCAACAAAAAAATGTCATGCAAGTTCTTTTAATAAAGCATGTATGACTATTTACGGAATACATGCCTGCATTATATTGATGAACTGGAGCTAGTGTCGTATCACCCTAGGTTATAACTATCTCATGATGAATATCATCCAACAAGTCACCGATCCAATGCCTACGAATTTATCCTATATTGTTTCTGCTAAGTTACTACTGCTATCATCACTGTCACACTTGCTACAAAACTATTGCTATCACTGTTACCGTTACTATTGTTGCTACTACTATTATCAAAACTATCATACTACTGTGCTACTAATCACTTTGCTGCAGATAATTAATCTCCAGGTGTGGTTGAATTGACAACTTAGCTGCTAATACCTTCAAATATTCTTTGGCTCCCCTTGTGTCGAATCTATAAATTTGGATCGAATACTCTACCCTCGAAAACTGTTGCGATCCCCTATACTTATGGGTTATCAAGACCTTTTTCTGGCGCCATTGCCGGGGAGCATAGCTATATTTGTTGAGTCACTTGGGATTATAATCATATTGTCACTATGAATAATCTGAAGGATGCAAAGACTAAGATATTTCCCTCAAAGACAAGGGAAGGTAAGGAACTGCCATCCAGTTCTGCTTTAGATTCACCTTCTGTTATAAGTAAACTTGCAACACTACCACATGCTATTAATTCTGTTATGTCACAAGCTATTGATGATGCTACTTCTGCTATGGATAATGCTTATGATGATGCTAGTACCTTGCTTGATAATGATGATGTGCCAGTTGGTGAATTTTTTGATAAACAAATTGCTAGAGTTATACAAGATGATGTTGTTGAATCTGATGATGAGCTTGAAACTGAATCTCCTAAAACACCTACTAGGACTAGCCTTCCTAGATATGAATTGCCTAAGGTGCCGGAAGGTTATGTTATGAGTGAATAAACAACTAGAGATATTCTTGCTTGCAATGATACAGATGATCTAGAGAAATTATTATGCAAGTATAAAGAAAATTCTTTGAATGATAGAATGAAATGTGATCCTAAGTTTGCTACTTCACCTATCTTTATTGGTGATAAGGATTATGAATTCTCTGTCGACCTAGAGTTAATTACTTTGGTTGAATCTGATCCTTTCCATGGTTATGAAACTGAAACTGTTGTGGCACATCTTACTAAGTTGAATGACATAGCCACCCTTTTTACTCATGATGAGAAAACTCGCTATTACTTTATTATAAAATTATTTCCTTTCTCATTAAAGGGTGATGCTAAAGCTTGATACAAAACTCTTGCTCCTAGTTGTGTGCGTAGTCCCAAGGATATGATTTATTACTTCTCTGAAAAATATTTTCTTTCTCATAAGAAACAAGCTGCCTTACAGGAAATATTTAACTTTGTGCAAATTAAAGAAGAGAGTCTCCCACAAGCTTGGGGGAGGCTTTGCCAATTACTTAATGCTTTGCCTGATCATCCTCTTAAGAAAAATGAAATACTTGATATCTTCTATAATGGACTAACCGATGCTTCTAGGGACTTCCTAGATAGTTGTGTTTTCAGGGAATGAACTGTTGGATAAGCTGAAGAATTATTGAATAACATACTGAAAAATTATGATGATTGGACTATTCCTGAACCACCACCTAAACCCACTCCGAAGAAGAGGGGTATATTATATCTCAGTCCTGAAGATATGCAAGAGGCAAAGCAATCTATGAAGGAAAAAGGTATTAAAGCTGAGGATGTTAAAAATTTACCTCCTATCGAAGAAATACATGGGCTTAAGAGGTAAATTCTCTTATGAAATTCAATGATAATGACAATCCTCACAATATGCATCCTAGTCAATGCCTTTATGAGTTTAAAAATTATATTAGAAAACGAGGTCACTTCAATGCAAATGTTATGAAACAGTTGAAATACAATTCTGATATGATTGCTGGCTTGAGTGACTTGTTATTTAGAATATCAAATGATGTCAGAGGTGTTGGAAAACATGCTTCTATGGTTCAAACTCAGTTAGAACAAGTTGCTAAATCTCAAAGAGAATTAGTTGATGAAATGAATAATAATATGCATGACTTTGTTGTTAGAGTTGCAACTAGAGGAGGTAAAATGACTCAGGAACCACGTTATCCTGAGGGACACCCAAAAAGAATTGAACAAGATTCACAAAGAGCCAACACTAGTGCACCTAGTACTTCTAGAAAGAAAAAGAAAAATGATAGGACTTTGCATGCTCCTAGTGAACCTGAAATAGAAAAACCTCCTGACATAGATAATGAAGTTTCTATCTCTGATGCTAAAACTCATTCTGGTAATGAACATTCACCTAGTGATAATGAAAAAGACAATGTTGATGTTCATAAAGACTCTCAACCAAATAATAAAGAGCCAGACAATGATGTTGAGATAGAACCACCTGTTGATCTTGATAACCCACAACCTAAGAATAAAAGGTATGATAAAAGAGACTTCATTGCTAGAAAACACGGTTGTCGGTGTCAAAACCAGCGGATCTCGGGTAGGGGTCCCGAACTGTGCGTCTAGGCCGGATGGTAACAGGAGGCAAGGGACACGAAGTTTTACCCAGGTTCAGGCCCTATCGATGGAGGTAAAACCCTACGTCCTGCTTGATTAATATTGATGATATGGGTAGTACAAGAGTATATCTACCACGAGATCGAGGAGGCTAAACCCTAGAAGCTGGCCTATGGTATGATTATTGTTGTCTATGTCGTCCTACGGACTAAAACCCTCCGGTTTATATAGACACCGGATAGGGTTAGGGTTACATAGAGTCGGTTACAATGGTAGGAGATCTACATATCCGTATCGCCAAGCTTGCCTTCCACGCCAAGGAAAGTCCCTCTCGGACACGGGACGAAGTCTTCAATCTTATATCTTCATAGTCCAGGAGTCCGGCTGAAGGTATAGTCCGGCTATCTGAACACCCCCTAATCCAGGACTCCCTCAGTAGCCCCTGAACCAGGCTTCAATGACGACGAGTCCGGCGCGCAGATTGTCTTCGGCATTGCAAGGCGGGTTCCTCCTCCAAGTACTTCGTAGAAGATTTTGAACACAAAGATAGTGTCCGGCTCTGCAAAATAAGTTTCCACATATTGCCATAGAGGGAATAATATTTACACCAATCTAATCTGCTGACGTATTCCGTAGCGTGACACACCACGGCCAAGCCTTTATCCGAGTCGTTTCATTATCCCACCTCAGCGCGTTATGCGAGGCGGTTTCCTTGGCACATCTTGTTAAAGCAGAGACCGTGTCCCCTTATCCCGGGATTCTCATCAATACGGGCGTGGGTAAACCAACCGCTTCTAGGACTACTAGATTATAGGCAAGTCCAAACGGACATGGAGAGGACGCCTGATATTCACCCTCTTTATAAAGGGGACAAGGCTTTTATTTTTCCCTCCCGTGCTCAATCGAATCCTTCCCCCACCTCAAGCTCAAACGCCCGAAGTTCAGGTCAGGTGCTCCGAACCTCCAGTCATGTCCGGATCTAGCCTTCAAGGCCGATGGATGCATTCCTCCATCACGGAAGAATACATCAAGAAGCTGAGGGAGGCCAAATATCTGACCGCCGAAATTTTGCATCGGCTGCCTCCCCGAGGGCAGGCCGTCCCCACCCCCAAACCCAACGAGAACGTCGTGTTCATTTCCCACTTCCTCCGAGGTCTAGGCCTTACCCTGGGTCCTTTCGTCAGGGGTTTGATGTTTTACTACGGGCTAGATTTTCATGATCTAGCTCCGGACTCCTTTCTTCATATCACGACATTTATTGTCGTGTGCGAGGCCTTCCTCCGGGTTACCCCTCACTTTGGCCTATGGCTCAAGACCTTTGAAGTGAAGCCGAAGATGGTCGAGGGGCAACATGCAGCGTGTGGAGGTGCGTCAATACGTAAGATGACGGGAGCTCCGTGGCCCAAAGGTTCCATCCCAGAGGTGTCTGAATTGTGGCAACAGGAGTGGTTCTATATCACGACTCCTAGAAGTGCCAAGTGGGTGGCCCCCTGCTTTCCGCTCGGGCCCTCCACCACAGCTGATGTCATGGATCAGCAGAGGTCTGAGCTGGGGTCCAGTCAAGGACGTGCCTATACTGCAAGGCCACATTCGAGGTCTCTTCAATGGAGATTTCAGTTTGGTTGCGGTAACACAGGTTATGCTGGTTCGTCAAGTCCAGCCTTGCAAACGCCGGCCTCTTCGCCTGTGGGAGTTCAATCCCGAGGGACCGCGTGCCGTTCAGAATTTTCTCGTCCTGACGCGCGAGGAGATGTACAAGTCATTCTTCAGACCTCAGGTGGAGTGTCTGGAAATCACCGAGGACGTGGGCCTGAGTAGTAACCGCACCGCCGAACAGGTAAGGCATCTTCCGGCCGAACATACTCTCTCTACTTTGTTACGAAGTAATTTCTGAGAGTTTGCTTTTTGACCAGGACTGGCTAACAAAGGCGAAGTTGATTCGGTGTTCGGCCCCCCTCCCTGAGGGTTTGGAAAATCCGGTATTGGAAAAGATGCTCCAGACCGCACCTTGCCTGGAGCCCTTGAAGGAAGATACTATGGAGGATAATGCGGGTGGACGCGGGCCCCCAACGATGCCCATTCTAGCCGAGGGAGCGAGCGTCTCCATGAGGGAAGGCGACCAAAAGAGGAAAAGGACTGCGCCCGGGGATTCGGAAGCCGAAGCTTCCAAATGGGAGCAGAAGTCTCCCACAGAGGGTCCTACCTTGGGGGGCGTTGTTGCCACACAAAGTCCGCGGGGGGATCAATTCTCCCTCGAGTCGTAAGTGACCCAAAATACTTTTAATAGTACAGATATGCCATCTTTTTCTTCTGAGGAAATAACCACCGCATATATTTTTGCAGTTCGGGCCTTAGCCCCTCTCAAATGAGCTCATCTTCAGGGGATCTTCTTCCAGAGATGATGGAGAGCGAAACGCTTCCTCCAGATTCCTCCGCTCCAGAAGCGGGCAACCCTGAAGTGTCATCATGGAGGGCCTCTCTGAGTCCGGTGAGGCCAGGAGATAATCCCATTGAACCCCGAAGCTCCCAGTGTCCGGCTCCCGAAGAGAGTAGAAAAAAGAGTCCCGCACCGTCTAGTGTGTGATCGGATGTTCTGAGGGAGTTGGTGGGGCGAGCGGCCATCTCAGATGAAGACCGTGTGATGATGAATACAGTGATGGAGAGAATATCGTCCGCCGAAAGCGGATTGCATGAAGCTTTTATGAGTCTACTGACAGGCTTTGAGGTACGTAAAAGAATGTATGATAATCCTGCACATGCTAGGTGTGCCCTGTGTAGATAGTAGCCCCTGAGACTCTGGTTGTCGTCGGAAACGACGATGAACAGAGGATCATATTCCCAGGAAATAACCATACTGCCTCTATGTGCAGGTGATGGAAGCTCCGGTGGCTAGCCGGACTAGCAAGTTTGCCCATTTAGAGCGGCAGTTGGATGCGGCAGACGCTGACATCGAGCTTGTTAACAAAAGGCTTGACGAGACACAGGGTAAGTGTGAATATCTGGTAAATGCCACATAGGAAGAGCAGCATGATGCCAGTATCTTTAATATGTTGTGACTGCAGATGGAGCTGCCACTGTTGAAGCCTTGTGGGCAGAACTTGCCCGAGCCAAGGAACAAGCGAGGTTGGGTAATGCGGCTGCTGTGAAGGCGGCTGAAGAGTTGCAAGCCGAGAAGGCCGCGCATGGCGAGACCCGAGACAAGATGGCAAAGATGGCTATAGAATTAAAAGCCGCCGCCGACCGTTGCCGGGTTCTTGAAAAGGAAAACCAAGCGAAGGCATTGGACCTTGAGAAGGCTGCTGCGACAAAAAAGGATCTCCGCTCTACTATAAGGGCAAAGAAGGAGGAGCTGCAGGAAGCCGGGGATATTATAGATGGGAAATCCTTTATGTTGCGGAGGAAATTCGGAGATCCACGGTATGCCCCTCTGGATCGGTTGTCGAGTTCGGAGGATGTGTATATGGATTTGGCTGCGAGCGCTGCCGATGCGGCCAAGTACTTCCAGGGTCAGACGGACCATGGAGTAGACCAGCTGTTTTGGAGACAATTCCATTCTCCCGAGCGCCCACTTTCATTGACTGACCAGTTAGCCGAATGGGCCGAACTAAATAGGTTGTCCAGACTCTCTATGAGGTCTGTTGTGGATCAGCTATGGCCGGGAAGGTCAAAACCGAACAACTATTTCAGCTTGGTGCAGCAGGTCCTTGATGTGGTGCCGCGCATTAATGCGATGAGGAGGTCGGCGTGCATAGAGGGCGCACAGATGGCCTTTGCCCGTGTTAAGGCATATTGGGAGGAGATGGATGCTACCAATGTTGCAACGCGGGATTCGGCTATAGGTCGAAAGGCTGCCGAGCACTACTTTGAAGAAGTTCTTGAGGGTGCCTGTTTGATAGAGACCCAGTGCTCAAAAAATATTATGTTTGAGTGATATGTAATCTCATTGTAAGCGAAATGCTTTTATAAATTTTTATAAGGCTATTTTTATACTTTTGCCTGAAAGTAATATGATGCCTCCTGGGCGGCCGTTTATGTATACATGTGTATAACCTAAAAGATTGCAGCCGTCGGCTTCAACCCTCACGCATATAATGCGGAGGTGCTCACAAAAACACGCATTCACACTTAACCCAACGTCTTGGTCCTATTAAGCAGGTGATAGCGGAGCGAGCGAGGCAACCGGACTATAATGCTTTAGCACTTTCACTTTGCCATAGGAGTTTGACAGTGGGGCTACTAGATAGCCCCTGGTGGCTCCGCACTCTCCCGATCTCGGGGTGCGTACATGCCTGGCCGAGAAATGGCCCTTCGTTAAGGCGGAGGAATTCTAACATTCCCACAGGTCATCGAGTGGTTGTCCAGTCTCACGCTATATCATGACAGTCAGTTTTCGGCTTTCTCTACTGAGGTGCTTGTCCGGATGAACCAGGGCACAATCGCAGTAGTTCTCCTGGTGCTACCTTAGCCGGCAAGGCGGAACGTAAGGCACCAAAACACAGGAGCCGGGCAAACCCAACATTTGACCAAAGACAATGATTCGGAGCTGATGCATATAGGAACAAACTCGCGACGCCGGACACTCCCTAAGGTATTCGGTCTTTGTGGTATAAACCGGGCCTAAATAGTGGCCTTTGTAAGAAGCCACGTGTGTCTAGGTACATGCATTGTTCTGGCGTGGCCACATGCCAAGACGTCAGCATCCTTCTCAACGGTGGATATGTATCAACAAGAGACAGTAAAAAAGGTTTACGCAGGGTCTTAATCTAAAAAGAATCCTTGGAGCGGGTCCCTGCTGCATGTCTGCGCCTATGTCTCTGTTGTGCCGTATCCTAGACGGGTGTAGCATGAGATCGTCTGTAAAAGAGAGGAAGTTAAGTGAAAAAGTTGTCGTGCAAAAGGATAGTTTTTAAAGAAACCATATATAATTCAAGATGATAAGAAATTGCCACTTGTCTGCGCGCGTTGAGCCCCTTGTATTGACAAATAGGGGTGTGACCACTTATTTCCGTATAAATAGTGGCGCCGGACTTGATTAGTTGTATCTGAGGTCTTGACGACCTATTGGATGCTTTCGTTTGTCCGGGAGCCTTTAGTGTGCGGCGGCCAAGGCAGCCTCACTCTCTTCGACGCGCAGAGATCGCTTGATATTTCCGTGCACTGTAATGATGCCACGTGGACCAGGCATCTTGAGTGTGAGGGAGGCGTAGTGTGGTATTGCATTAAAGCAAGCAAAAGATTCGCGTCCGAGCAGTGCTTGATAGCCACTTTGAAACGGAGCGATGTGGAAAGTTAAATGCTCACGATGGAAGTTATCGAGGGAGCCGAATGTAACTTGTAGTAGGAGGGAGCCCGTACAATGAGCCCCTGGGCCTGGCGTTACTCCTTTAAAGGTAGTATTGCTATGGCGAATTTGTGTTGGGTCTAGCCCCATCCCGCGGATTGTATCCTGATATATTAGGTTTAGGCTACTGTCGCCGTCCATCAAGACCCTTGTGAAGTGATATCCCCCAATTACTGGGTCTAATACCAGGGCAGCCCATCCTGCGTGTCAGATACTTGCTGAGTAATCGCAATGGTCGAAAGTGGTCGGTTGAGATGACCAGTGGTAGGACTTCGTGGTGATAGGCACTTGGGTATACTTTCCTGGGAGTGCTGCATTGTTTTTTCCCTTGATTACGTGTAACACGTTTACTGTTTTGACTTCTGGTGGAAATTGCTTTTCTTCCCCCGTGTCTTGCTTGGGGGGCTCGTCCTCGTCTTCACTTGGTGTATCCCCCCCCCCTTGTGTACGGCGTTGAGCTTGCTGGACTGCCTGAAGACCCAACATTCTCTGTGGGTATGATTAGCAGGTTTACCAGGGGTACTATGAATCTGACATACTTGGTCCAGAATTTTATTGAGGCTAGACAGTTCGTCCCTAGTGCCTTTAGGGGGCGACTTTTGGCCTAGCCGAGAGCTTTTGAATCCGGCATTTACTACCATGCCCTTCGTGCTGTCTTCTTTATTCCGGCGTTTGTTATTGCTATTGCGCCATGATTTCCCGTTTCCATCTCTAACTTCAGATGTACTGGGGTCGCTGGTGCTGCATCTGGCTAACCAGCTATCCTCCCCTGCGCAAAAGCGGGTCATGAGGTTTGTTAATGCGGCCATCGTTCTCGGCTTATTTTGGCCGAGGTGTCTGGCGAGCCATTCGTCACGGACGCTATGCTTGAAAGCTGCTAAGGCTTCGGCGTCTGGACAGTCGACAATCTAGTTCTTTTTAGTAAGGAACCTATTCCAAAGCTTTCGGGCTGACTCTCCGGGCTGTTGAGTTATATGACTCAAATCGTCCGCATCCGGAGGTCGGACATAAGTCCCTTGAAAATTTGCCCGAAAGGCGTCTTCGAGCTCTTCCCAACTTCCAATGGAGCTTTCGGGGAGGCCTTTGAGCCAGTGACGAGCTGGCCCTTTGAGCTTGAGGGGTAGGTACTTGATGGCGTTGAGATCATCTCCTCGAGCCATATGGATATGAAGGATGTAGTCCTCAATCCAGACCCCAGGGTCTGTTGTTCCGTCGTATGCCTCTATGTTTACGGGCTTGAATCCATCTAGAAATTCGTGGACCAGCACCTCATCAGTGAAACATAGGGGGTGTGCAGCACCCCTGTAGCTGGGTGTACCGCGTTGCTCGGATGTTTGTTGTGTTGCATTGTATGCTGGGGCGCGCTTGCGTGGTCCATAGATGGATCTTGTTGCACCGTCCTTTGGGTGCGAGCCCTCGCATTTGTTGCGTGTTGTATGGTGAGCGGCGTTGTATGCTGCTCTGTGTTGGTAGAGGGGTCGTCTATCCGACCAGGTGGCTGCTTTGATATTTGGTTGTGGGGGGTCTGAGGCCTCCTCATCGAATTCGGGTAGCAGCTTCCGCTTTGGGTAGCTCTTGTAGGGGCGATTGTCGCCGTACCTTGCTGCTGTGTTGAGTATTTTACTCCATCTGATTTGGAGTGTGTCTTGCGTGGCCTTGAGCCTTTGCTTTTGTTTTTTCAGACTCCTTGCGGTGGCAACAAGCCTTTTACGGGCAGTCTGCTGCTCCGGGTAACTATCCGGCATTATGTCGTCCGGATCATTATCCTTGATAGGATTTGTTTGTTCGGTTTGATTATCCGGATTGCCGTTGTCCGGCAGCGGTTCACCCTGCTCCAGCGCTGGGTCTGTGTGATCGCTATTTCTATCGAGGCAGGATTTGGGGCGGTGCTTGCGTCGCCGCTTTGACTGCTTTTCGAGGGAACAAGCCTTCGGTGCGTCCTTCCGCTCCTCGTCATCATCTTTTGGTGCGTCCACCATGTATACGTCATATGACGAGGTGGCGTTCCAGGACCCAATAGGCGCTGGTTCTTCATCATCTCCTTCATCGGCGTCCATACCGTCGATGTCTTCGGAGTCGAGGTCGAGCATGTCGGTTAAATCGTCGACAGTGGCTACAAAGTAGGTGGTGGGTGGGCGTTGAATTTCTTCATCGTCCGTACCCCAACCTTGCTAACCGTAGTTCGGCCAGGGCTCTCCTAATAAAGAGAGAGACTTTAGTGTCTTCAGAATATCGCCGAAAGGCGAGTGCTGAAAGATGTCTGTGGCAGTAAACTCCATGATCGGCGCCCAATCGGATTCGATCGGCAAGGGCGCGGAGGGTTCGGAGTTCGGAGAGGAGTCCGGCTCCTTGGAGTCACGAGTCTCGCAGAGTGCGGGGCTGGTGTTCGGCTCAATCGCCGTTGGGATCGCAGCCCCCGAGGTGGCGTCCAACCGCCCATCCTCGATCGGCGCAGTTGGCTCCGAATTAAGGGTCAAAGCTTATGCAGGTGCGGCCTTCAGGGCACTGTTCGGCGGCAGAGCTAGATCATGCTCGTCGGGACAGTGCGGCGCACTTGGCAATGGCTCGAATCCGTCAAAGATCAAGTCCCCGCGGACGTCAGCCGTGTAGTTTAAACTTCCAAATCTGACCTGACGGCTAGGGGCGTAGCTTTCGATCTGCTCCAGACGGCCAAGTGAATCGGCCCGCAGTGCGAAGCCGCCGAAGACGAAGATCTGTCAGGGGAGGAAGGTCTCACCCTGGACTGCATTGCTATTGATGATCGTAGGAGCCATCGAGCCTGACGGCGACGACATAGAGGAACTCTCAATGAAAGCACCAATGTCGGTGTCAAAACCGGCGGATCTCGGGTAGGGGGTCCCGAACTATGCGTCTAGGCCGGATGGTAACATGAGGCAAGGGACACGAAGTTTTACCCAGGTTCGGTCCCTCTCGATGGAGGTAAGACCCTACGTCCTGCTTGATTAATATTGATGATATGGGTAGTACAAGAGTAGATCTACCACGAGATCGAGGAGGCTAAACCCTAGAAGCTAGCCTATGGTATGATTATTGTTGTCTATGTCGTCCTACAGACTAAAACCCTCTGGTTTATATAGACACCGGATAGGGTTAGGGTTACATAGAGTCGGTTACAATGGTAGGAGATCTACATATCCGTATCGCCAAGCTTGCCTTCCACACCAAGGAAAGTCCCTCCCGGACACGGGACGAAGTCTTCAATCTTGTATCTTCATAGTCCAGGAGTCCGGCTGAAGGTATAGTCCGGCTATCCGAACACCCCCTAATCCAGGACTCCCTCAACGGAAAAGAAAGAGAACTGTGGGTTCAAAAACCTATGACTTTTCCACCTAAGTCAACTGAAAAGAATTATGATGAAGAATTTGAGTGCTTTGCTGAAATGCTGAGGCCAGACTTTTTGCGTGCTCGCTTGACTAATATCTTGAAAATGCCTCCTTATGCAAAGTATATGAAAGACATCATCACAAATAAGAGGAAAATACCGAAAGCTGAAATCTCCACTATGCTTGCTAACTATACTTTTAAAGATGGAGTACATAAAAAACTTGGAGATCTGGGAATACAAACTATACCTTGCTCTATCAAAAAGAAATATGTGAAAACTGCTTTGTGTGATTTACGAGCTGGTGTTAGTGTTATGCCTTTCTCTTTATATAAAAGACTTGATTTGAATAAACTCACACCTACTGAAATATCTTTGCAAATGGCTGATAAATCAACTGCCATACCTATCAGTATCAGTGAGGATGTGCCCGTTGTTGTTGCTAATGTTACCATTTTGAATAACTTTGTTATACTTGAGATGCTCGAGGACGACAACATGTCAATTATCGTTGGTAGACCCTTCTTGAATACTGAAGGGGCTGTTATTGATTGCAATAAAAGTAAGATCACTTTTCATATCAATGGTAATGACCATACGGTGCATTTTCTGAAGAAACGATTCCAAGTGAATGGTATTAATGTTATTGAAAAATCTCCGACCATCACTATTGGAAGTTTTCAAATACCTCTACCTACTGTCAAAAAGAAATATGAAATGCTTATTGTTGGGGACATTCATATCCCCATTGAGGTAACTTAGTGATCTATGAAAGTTCTCCGGTTTCATGCTAATCGAAAGTGGTTGTTAATAAGACTTGATCAACCTTATTAATGGATAATTTTGAGCGGTATGAAGTTGATGAATTTAGTAAGCACTACTTTCTGTCCCTACTTTTTATTCTCTGTTTTATTAGCTAAATAAAATAAAATGCCATGTTTTGTCTGTTTTCTGATTTTCCCGTGAAATAAAAAATGACCCAAAAATAAAAGTTCTCATAATGCCCTGAAAATTTAATACGATTTATTTCTGAATATTTAAGAATTTTGGTGCAAATATCATCAGAGGGAGGTGCACTAGGTGGGCACAACCCACCTGGGTGCGCCAGCACCCCCAAGGCGCGCCCTGGTGGGTTGTGGTCCCCACGTGGGGCCCTCACTTATCTCTTTATACCACATCATCACCTACCTCTAGGAAAAAAATCTCCATTGCTCTCTCCCCCGTGTTCTTGCCCTCAAACCCGCGGATTTTGATCTCTTTGCTCGAAGCTCCATTTTCTGAAATTGTTTCGGGGGATTGTTGCTTGGTATGTGACTCCACTGTTTATCCAATTAGTTTTTGTTTTAGTGCTTTATATTTCGAATAATTAGCTACTCTTGGTGCTGCTGTAAATGCCCTTGCATGTTGAATTCTTAGTGTTCTAAGTAATTTAAATGCTTGCTATGGCCTCTATGCATTCCTATGAGTAGTTGCTATCAATCTTATAAAGTTTTGTTGACAAATTTTTGTCACCCAATTTTTTTTAGAAAATTGTACGCGAACATGATGAACTTGTTTGGAAGGAGTTCTTCGAGGAGGCGATCCTCGGGGGCATCTTCTAGTGACAGCTCCACTCGCCGGTCATATGTTGAACCAAGTGAAAGTTCCACTCGAGATGCCACCACCAAAACATGCTTATGGCCTTGCGATGAGTATATGATGCGTGTGGGTATTAAAGAAGAATTTGAGAAATATGTTCACAATGACGGTCTCGGTCCCTACCTTTCAGATAAGTGTGAACAACGCCAACTCCTCACTGAATCATTTGTCAAAGGATTTAAATTCTTTCCCTGTGAGTCTAGGGTGTCATTTATGCTTTATGATAAACCATTTACCATATCACTAGATAATTTTGCTTACCACCGCAAACTCCCGTATTGGGGTTCACTTGATGAACCGCTAAGGGCTGAGTATGAAACATTCCTGTCTAGTCTTTGTAACGGTGAGACGAGGGGAGTGACAAAGGTAGAATAAAGAGCATTCATTTTCCCGCAATTCAGTACGTTGCATTATTTAATGGGAAATGTATAGTAGGCATACAAGACTGTAGTACACTATGTGCTCCGGACTTGAGCCTCACCCACACCGCTCTCGCCGGTAAAAGGAATTATAACCTTGGAGCAACTGTTGCACGCATACTTCAGCACAACACTAACAGTGGCTATTTCTATGGTGGAATATATGCCACGCGTTTAGCACGAGGGTCGGATGTTGCACCTTTGCCCTTTGATCCTATCCTACCCAAGCAGTATTTAGATTTTGACACTTTAAAAGATCATAAGATTCTCAAGGTAAAGGTTGACAACCTCACTTATAGTCTATTGTTTAACTAAAAATCTGTTGTGCACACATATTTGCCTGTGCCTGCTCTTTTTTATTATCATAGCAAAGGAAGATATTTTTTTCTTGCAAGCGAGGCCCGAGCTCGCAACACAGCAGTGGAGGCAGCACGGCAGGCCGAGGTATCCGCACCGAGAGCCTCCATGAGCTACCACGCCAACTATTATACAGATTACTGATCGATTACCAAGTTAGGCCAAAAGCCTAAGCTTGGGGGAGTATGTGTTTCTCACTGACATTACATTCATGCCCACCTATTCATCTTCTCAGTGTTCACACTTTTTCATCGTATCATCCATGCTTAGATTTATTTTTCTTGCTTTCTTCTTGTCTGTTTGAAAAACTTTAGAACCCCCCCCCCCCCAAAAAAAATATTAGTTGTAGCTATTTTACTTTCTATGCATGCTTAGTTGTAATATTAAAAAGAAACCCAAAAGATTTCCTTGTTCTTCTTTTGCTTGTTGGGAGCTTTCCCGTGTAAATAGTTTTTCTCATTTTTGCTTTTCCCTTTTATTTGCTTGTTCAAGAAAACCAAAAACTCCAAAAATATTTCAGTGTGTTTCTCTGAATTTCTTTTCTTTTATTCGAGTTGTACCAAGGAGAAGACCACAATGAAAATGTTGAGTGGCTCTCATATGAATAATTGTTGAACTAATAAAGAGCCCAATTTACCTTGTCTTCTCCTGTTGAATAAAATGTTCTGCAGATTCCAGCTTAGTCCACGGCATCCTTGCATTATTATTATTTTCACATCGTTCAGTCATGCAAGTGAAAGGCAATAATGATGATATTCGATGAACTGGCCGTGGCAGAGAGAAACTGGTACGAACTTGACTTGTTCTGTTTGTGTAAATATGTTTAACCTAGTATCCATGACTCAGCCCGTTATGACTAAACATGTTTGAAATGACAATTAGAGATTATAGTTTCTCATGCCATGCATAAGTAGCTGGGAGTGAATAATGATTTATCAACATTGCGTTAAAATGATTGTGATGAAGTATGACGATATGGTATCCTCCTCTGAATGTTCGAGTGACTTGACTTGGCACATGTTCATGCATGTAGTTGAATCGAAACCAACATAGCCTCTATGATATTTATGTTCATGGTGGTCATATCCTACTCATGCTAGTGTCCAATGTTACTTATGCATAATGCATGATCATGATCGTTGTTGCTCTCTAGCTGGTCGTCTCTCAATCTAATTGCTAGCCTTCGCCTGTACTAAGTGGGGATTCTGCTTGTACATAAAAAACCTTGAACCCAAAGTTATTCCAGATGAGTCCACCATATCTACCTATATGCGGTATTACCCTGCCACCCTAAGTAAATTTGCATGTGCCACCTCCAAAAACTTCTAAAAAAATATCTGTTTTGTGTGCCTGGATCGTTCATGGAACAACAGGAGGTGGTCGGTATCTTCCATGCTAAGCAGGTTATTCTCAGGTCGAGTGTTTATTCACTCGCCATCGCACGAGAAAAGGGCGGTAATAGGGATGCCCAGTCCCAAACTACAAAATACAAAAAGAGTTATTTGCTCGAATAATCAAACAAAAACTCCCAATGGAGTGAAAACCTTTACTTTTATCGCTTGGGAACCGCCACTAGCCTGTTTAGCATGGGAGATATTGATAACTGATAGTCCTGAAGTAAATGAGAAGGGTGCATGTCTCAAAATATCATTTATCTTTGTTTTAAAATTTTGAGCCCTGGCACCTCTGCAAATCACTGCTTCCCTCTATGAAGGGACTTTCTATTTACTTTTATGTTGTGTTATCACCTTCTAAAACAAGCGCTAGAAACTGAGAGAGCACATCTGTCATGACTTATGCATTATGTGTAGCTAATGTTGGGTGCATCATGACTGGATCTTTTCTACCATGAATTACAATGTTTAGAAGCTACTTGGACTTTGGAGGTGCTCTGCATTTATGTTTTGCGGTCCCAGTAAGGGCCAGCGAGATACCACTATTGTCATATTATATCATGGTTGTTTTGACAATGTGTTGCCATTCGAGATGTCTTATTATTGCTCGCTAGCTGATTATGTCATAGATATGAGTTAATATAATCTTTAAGAGTTATTGTCGGCATGGTTAGTTATAATGTTGGCTGAAAACCTGGGTGCTATTTAAGCTTATTTATGCAAACAAGAGCAAAAGAGTTCGTAAAAGTTTTTCTTTTTCACTTTTAGTTTATCAATTGAATTGCTTGAGGACAAGTAAAGGTTTAAGCTTGGGGGAGTTGATACGTCTCCAATGTATCTACTTTTCTTCTTGTTTTGGACTCTAATTTGCATGATTTGAATGAAACTAACCCTGGACTGGCGCTGTTTTCAGCAGAACTACCATGGTGTTATTTTTGTGCAGAAATAAAAGTTCTCGGAATGGAATGAAACTTCGCGGGGAATTTCTATATAATATATAAGAATTTCTTGAGCCAAGACCTACCGAAGGGGGGCACCTGGGTGGGCACAACCCACCAGGGCGCCCCCCTCACCAGGCGCGCCCAGGTGGGTTGACCCCACCTGGTGGCCCCGCAGACCCTGAAACCAATGCTATAAAATCCTATTTTCGGAGAAAAAAATCACAGAGAAAGAATTATCACGATCCACGAGACGGAGCCGCTGCCAAGCCCTGTTCTTTCTCGGGAGGGCAGATCTGGAGTCCGTTTGGGGCTCCGGAGAGGGGGGTCCTCGTTCTTCATCATCACCAACCCTTCTCCATCGCCAATTCCATGATGTTCCCCACCGGGAGTGAGTAATTCCTCCATAGGCTCGCTGGTCAGTGAGGAGTTGGATGAGATTCATCATGTAATTGAGTTAGTTTTGTTAGGGCTCGATCCCTGGTATCCACTATGTTCTTAGAATGATGTTGCTATGACTTTGCCATGCTTAATGCTTGTCACTTTGGGCCCGGGTGCCATGATTTCATATCTGAACCGTTTATGTTATCACCATTATATTCATGTTCTAGATCCGATCTTGCAAGTTAGTCACCTACTACGTGTTATGATCCGGTAACCCCAGAGTGACAATAACAGGGACTTCTTCCGGTGATTACCGTAGTTTGAGGAGTTCATGTATTCACTATGTGTTAATTCTTTGTTCTGGTTCTCTATTAAAGGGAGGCCTTAATATCCCTTAGTTTCCAATATGGACCCCGCTGCCACGGGAGGGTAGGACAAAAGATGTCATGCAAGTTCTTTTAATAAAGCACGTATGACTATTTACGGAATACATGCCTGCATTATATCGATGAACTGGAGCTAGTGCCGTATCGCCCTAGGTTATAACTGCGTCATGATGAATATCATCCAACAAGTCACCGATCCAATGCCTATGAATTTATCCTATATTGTTTCTGCTAAGTTACTACTGTTATCATCACTGTCACACTTGCTACAAAACTATTGCTATCACTGTTACCGTTACTAATGCTGCTACTACTATTATCAAAACTATCATACTACTATGCTACTGATCACTTTGTTGTAGATAATTAATCTCCAAGTGTGTGCTAATACCTTCAAATATTCTTTGGCTCCCCTTGTGTCGAATCTATAAATTTGGGTTGAATACTCTACCCTCAAAAATTGTTGCGATCCCCTATACTTGTGGGTTATCAGGGAATATTATTGGCTAGTTAGCCGATGGGCGGTTCAATTTGGGATTTGGGGGGATTTTCGCACGGTGGGCGCGGGGAGTTTGCCGCATGGTCGGTTTCTCCAAGTGCAGTCCCACATGTCAGTGAAGAGGCAAGCCGAAGCGCGTTCTGTTTGCGTGAGCCGTGTGCAAGACCGACTGTGTGTGGGGTGCAATGCGACTGCGACAGGGGTGCTATGAGTGTACCGCCTTTTTTTCCTTTTAAACTTGGTGCTTCGTCCCCTAAAAAATAACTTGTTGCTTTGTACGATCCATCGATACTACTACTAGTAATCCGGTAATCCCGACTAAAACGGCGTGGCCGGGTCTTTTCCCGCGCGATATGTTGGGAGGTTGGCTTAGTTGGTTTTTTCAGGATGAGTAATGCTTCACCTATGTAATCCTAGTTACGAAATTAACGTAATGTGAAACGTGTGAGCTGTTGATTATAGATTAGGGGAGAGAGGGGCCCACCACCATGAAAATCAGGGGAAAGAGAGTCAATTTACGTTAACCCGTTCATAGGTTCCCGTAGATGTAGAAAGATGTGAAATGCGTGAATGTGTAGTGGACGTACTATTGGAGTGCCTAAGGTTAATTGTGTATGTAGACCCTATGTGTTTATTTACTTCGCATGTTAGCTTTGTCTCGGGTCATACCTTCTAAGTTTATACACAAAAAAATGAATCATCATTCCATATACTCCTACAATATATCTTACTATTATTGTGAAAGTTCATATACACCGGACGAGATTAAAGCAAACACGGCAGATTTTCATTACATTTCAAACTTTTATAGGATAGAAAAATAAAAGAAACCCGATCCTAAACCTATTCCGCGGCGGCGACCGACGTCCTCCATCTATGATCTCCATGTCTGGGGCGGGGTTCAAGACCCGTGAAGTGAAGGTGCGGTCTACGGCGAGGAAGAGTAGAACACGGGAGACGGACCGGCTAGTTGGCACACCATGCCCTGCCGCCTCCCATGCCCTACTCATCCTCGGAGGAGTCCCCGACCTCGGTGGTGCCAGACATTGGGCGGCAGCAAGTAGGACACGTGGCTGATGGTGCTCCCGTCGTCGGTCGCCAGCGTGGCCACCGCTTGTGCGATCGCGTCCGCGTCCGGCTATGCCGCTATTGCATCGCGAGCGGCGACTTGAGCGAGGGCAGCGACCTCGAGCTTCATCCCCAAAGACAAGCTCTCCCACAGAGCGTTCACGCTCGCGGTCATGGTGGTTGTGGTGCCAGGCAGCAGGACGATGCACTATGGTGTGGAGTTTAGATGGGCATTGCCGATTTAAGTAGCGCATTCTGGTGAGGCCAAGCGTCCGGTGCGTTATTAAGTCGTCGGAGTTGGTTCCTCGGACACCAAGCCTCCTAATGACAACATACGAAGGGACGACATGAATGCGGGCAGCTGGCGCCGGCTAGGAACGCATCGCGCGATGGCGCGAGGGACGAGTGTTTTTGGTGTGCCCATGTAGTCAGCTGTGGTCGTGGCAATGTTGGAGATGCCCTTTGCTCACATGCGATCCCGGCATGTCATTGAAAAAGCAAGACTACTCGGCATGGTCTCAGGTCCCGGGGATGCAGTTGGCCGCGCTACACCACTCCACGGACGCGTCGCGGCGTGCTCGCAGTTTGGCGCCTAGTGCATCCTCGACGAGCTGGGTGTTGATCTGCTGGTCGTGCCACAGCGCTAACGCTACCCTCGGCACACTGAAGCCGGCCGTGTCCAGCGATGATGAGCATGTCGCTCACCGCGGTCACCATGGCCAAAGGCAGTGTGGGAGCTGCGCCACGTTGTTGGCCCCCACGACCCACGTGAACGGTTGCCGGTGGCGAGGAGGTCATGGGCCAGCTCCTCCATTGGATTAGTCTGCGCCACGTCGTCCCGACAGGTGTGCCCCACATGTTGGGTTCCCTGTTTTCCTGGCCAAATTCGAGCGTCAGTGCTCCGCATTGCGCATTAGGCGCAAAACAGGTGGTTTTTGTGCCCTGGTTCAAATGTGGTACAATACCAAGTTGTTACCCTAGCCTCAAGTGTGGTGATTTTGGGTACGGTACCACCCTTTTCCTTTTCAACTAGTGAAGCATAACACTTGATTAAGTAGCCGGATGGTGTGCTAATGTAGGTCTCCGACTGTTTGAAGGAATAATTGAGGTGTGCCCGGTCCGTGCCCGCATTTAGGGGTCCAACTTACCATGTTCCAGCAGTATTAACTATACTAGTCCCTGTGTACTCCCTTTGTTTTTATTTACACTGCAAGCTTTTCTCAAAGTCAAACTTTGTAAACTTTGACGAAGTTTATAGACAGAAATAATAACATATACAATAACAAATCAATACCATTAGATTCATCAATGAATATACTTTAACATCATATAGATTTGCTATTGTAAATGTTCATATTTTTTCTATAAATTTGGTCAAATTTTATGAAGTTTGACTTCAGTCAAACCTAATATGCAATGTAAATAAAAACGGAGAGAGTATCTTACTCCGTGACCAAGATGGAAGGGAAAACAAGACAACTTATTGTTTATTTGAGCCATGCAAGTATAATCATGTGGCATTGCTTATTTCTCATTCCTCTCCAACCCTCTTCTCCATCGATCATGCCGCCCTCCGGTTGAGTCCATCCTCCCGCATGCCTCATTTGAACATTCTGCCGAGTATCATTCACATGTGGGCCTAGACCATGCTTGTATTTCCAATGTTGTAATTTGTCCGACATGCATACAAACAAACGGTTCATTTAAAGTTTCACTTTACCTCCACTATGTGTCGCTTCCCGTCTTAGTTTTGACATCCCATTCAGTTCATGCCCCGACACATCTTGAGGAGATCGATTGATGTTGAGAGATCAATTGCGTGTTATGCAGGGAGATAAAGGTTCGGTCTGTTTCTATGATAGAAATGACCCGCAGGGGGGTCTGTGGGGATCAGAGGGAGTATATTATACGTTCATAAGCGAAACGAACGTATTGTACCCATCCTAGTCCTCTTTCAATCAAGCTCCAGACCCCGAGATGAAACCGAGAGAGAACGAGTGGGTGCATGTGTGATACCTAAGGAGCATTCAAAGGTGATCATAGCATCCGCAAATCATATATAAAGGGTATTCAATGTTCGTTTCGCTTTTGAACGTACAATATACTCCCTCTGATCCTTTCTAATTTACATATAAGTTTTATGTGTAGTCAAAGTATCTCTACTTTTATCAAACTTACAGAAAAAAGTATCAACATTCAACAACGCCCAATCAATATTGTTAGATTCATACGTACTCCTAGATTTGTATTCAAACAGAGATGGTTTCCAATTTGTTTTCAAACACGTGAATGTGCTTTTTCTCGCGCATGCTCTTCATACTAGGATTTCGCCACGTATATCCAGTCCAATAGTAACTTTTTTAAGCTCCCTGTCCAATAGTACTAGTGGAGTACTGAAAATATATGTAGTAGAGTATGCAGTGCTCATAGTACTCCCTCCTTCCATTTATATAGGGCCTAAGAGCAAGTCTAATAAGGCCTAGTTAGCAGGCTATAAGACTTGCCATGTCATTAAAATCCTACTTGAAGTAGTGAGAAGAGAGGAGAGAGAGTGAAGTGGGCTCTTATTCTACAGCCCGACTATAACACATAGATCAAGAAAAAAATAGTATGCATGCAACTCTCTTCCAATCATGTACCTTGCTCAAACAAATATTAAATGCTTAGAGCTAATCTAATAGCCATTCTAAGAGCCAACCTATTACTTATATGAGTATTTTTTTATGATGGCTCTAAGTGATGTGGCATCTCTTTATAGCCAACAGCCGGCTACATTATTAACCATGCTCTAATGTGTTTTTCAAAACCGTCATTGACTATTGACAAGATTAATAGTACATGAGATGTATAATGTGAAAATTATATCATTGGAAGCTTCTTTCACATATGAATTTGACCGTATGCTTTGTGTAAGTTCCATGTCATATATTATTACTCTAACATTTGGTCAAAGTTAGCCTCAAAAAACGCATTAGGCCCTATATAGATGGAAGGAGGGAGTAGTAGTGGAAGTGGATCCTCTGACATAGGTATCCCCGGCTTACCCTCCCTTTCGGTCACTGACTGGCAGGCTCCATGCTTGCTAGGCCCCGCATGTCAGTCACTCAATGGGTTCGGCCATGTTAGGGGATCCTCGTCTGTAGTATACTCCCTCTGTTTTTATTTACTCCACATAAAATGGAGGGAGTAGTAGTATAAATGACGCGGGCGAGGGAGGGGGAGGCACGTCGGTTTGCTCTCAACTGCAGTCCCCCAAGCGAGCGAAAATGCAAGACGAAGCGCGTTCCATTTGGTGAGCGACATGGAGGGTCCAACATGCCGGGGTGCAACACGAACGCGACAAGAGCGATGTGCAGTCAAAACCGATTGACCGGTCGTCACCGGAACCACTATTCACACTAGAACCTTCGCTGCTCGGCCTACATCAGCCACTGCACAAAACCACACCTCCTCTCCAGCCCACTCCCCCACCTTTCGATCCCCTAGCCCACATCAAGTGTCCCCTCGTTCGTCGGGAAGCCATGGTGCGCCACAAGATCATGTACTACAAGATGCTGACGCCGGAGCACCGCGCAGAAATCTCGACAACGGCCTCCGTTCCCAA
This sequence comes from Triticum aestivum, assembly GCF_018294505.1. Classification (NCBI taxonomy): domain Eukaryota; kingdom Viridiplantae; phylum Streptophyta; class Magnoliopsida; order Poales; family Poaceae; genus Triticum; species Triticum aestivum. Next base: position 272,446,267 of record NC_057806.1, read on the forward strand.
GTTCGCTTTGTGGTGGGCCAATCCCCGAGTTCTCTGGAGCCAAGATCCGAGGAGGAGGAAGCCGATCCAATGTTCATATCGGAGGTCACGGCGCATAAGGCCCCCGATGCATATGAGATGATGGACGTCGAAGATGATGGACGTCGACTTCATGCCGGCGTCCGGATCCCCCATGGTGCAGGCAGACCAGCGGTTCCACCTGGCGATACTAAAGAAGGATCGGGAGGCCGAGGCCCAACTCAACACGGAGCGCGCGCATGCCGCTGCCATCGAGGCTCTCCTGTAGGCGGAACCGGATGTCGTGGATGTGAAACGGGCAGCAGAGGCTCAACTTGATGTGGAGCACGCGGATGCTGCTGCAATCGAGGCCCTCCTGCAGGCGGAACCCGACGTCCTGGACTTGAACCGGGCGGCGGACGCTCAACTTGACGCGGAGCACGGATGCCGCTGCCATCGAGGCCCTCCCTGCAAGCGGGACGGACGTCCTGTACTTGAGCCGAGCAGTGGAGGCTCAATTCGACGCGGAGCGTGTGGATGCTGCTGCCATTAAGGCCCTCATGCAGGCGGAACCGGACATCCTGGACTTGAACCGGGCGGTGCTCTCGTCCATGGAGAGCACCTGCATGCTCCGCGTGAACGAGTAGCTGGAGGCCGAGGACAACCACGGTGCGGAGACACATGTCGGCAGCTACGGCTAGTTCGCGCCGGCAGCCAAAGACGACGAGGCCGTCTCGTTCCGCGAGGCAGTGATAGTTTTTCCTTATGTTGTTGTTTTTAGGGATCTTTTGTTGTGTAAAAACATATATTTATGCAAGTCGCCTGACTTTCATCATTTGGGTTGGTCAACCATTTCAGGCGGTTGGATGAATATCTTATGTCTCCTAACCCTTCTTCCTCACCTCTTCTTCTTCCCCAACAGACCACCGCACGGGCCGTACAGATCTTCCGCAACATGCAATTGGATAAACATACTGTATGAACGAAAATTATGTGTTAGTGGTAGGATGGCTGAGTTTGGTTTGATCACATGTGGTAGCATGTGTCAGTGAGGGTGCGTTCTCTTGGTTGGGTTTGCGACATGCAAGAGCGACTGTGTGAGGGTGCGGTGCGACCGCGGCGTGCAGGAGCGACTATGTCAGGGTGCGGTGTGATCGGGACAGCCATGCGCAAGTGTACCTCCTTTTCATTTTGAAAACTTTATGTCACATCCCTAGTTCTGGTATGACCTAGGCTAGCCTTCATGTTTGCATCATGTTTAAATTTCATTGAAATTGGAAATGGGGATTTGTGAAACCCTCCCAATCATTTCTGAAAATGACCCAAGTAAAAATTGCTCCAAAAGGGTCCAAGAAAATGCTCATGTTGCTCTCTGAAAATATTGGACAGAGATAAAAATCAAATCAATATTTTTAAGAGCTCATAAGTATTTATTTTGGGCATTTGGAATTAATCTAGTAATTATTTGCTTTGGATATATATTTGCTATATATATAATATATGTCCAAAAATTTCTGAATTTTGGTGAGGGGCTTTGGATTAATCCCTTAGGTCCCTGCAAAATTTGACAGAAATAAATAAAATGGTTTAGTTTTATTACCAAGTCAGAACAAATGTCAGAAAAATAGAAAGAAAACAAAAGTGGAGAAGCTTAGCGGGGCCGACCTACCTGGCACTGTGCAGCCCAGCCAGCCCACTGGCCCAGTGCCAGTCGTCGTTGTCCTCGCGCCAGTCAGACAGGCGTGTGGCCGACGCGCGCGCACCGCCGTGCCACCACGCCACCAGCCTGCCTGCCCTCTCCCTGCCAGCGCGACATGCTGGGCGACGTCGCGGGTGCCGTCCCGATCCGGTCGACCTCCTCACTTCTCCCCTCACCTTCTCCCTCTCTAACCGCACCCATGGCCGAGCGCTGTCCTCGCCGCCGTTCGCCGTAGTCGTCGCCAGAGCCGTTCCCTCGCCCCTCTGATGAGTCCACGATCTCCGCCATGTCGCCTTCTCCGTCTTCGTCAAACCAAGCAACCGGGAACGCCCCGTGGAGCCGTCACCGTCGTCTTCTTCACCTCCGGCCGCCGGAGATCGCCGTCGCCGTTCCGCCCGTGTTGGACCTCCCCCGAGCTCGCGCTTGACGCCATCGAGACCGCTGTGAGCTCTCCTCCGTTTCCCCTCCTTCCCCGTGCTCGATTTCGTGCCGTAGCCCTGCTACGCGCCGCAACTGCGAGCGCCTCGCCGCCGGCCATGCCGCTGCCGTGGCCAGGGCCACCGTAGCTAGCGCCCAATCTTGCCACCGTGCTCAGCGCAATGCTAGGAGGCCGTAGACGCCTTCCGCAGCCCCTGCCGTGCCCCGTAGCCCGTTCACGCTCGAAGCCGTGCTCCAGCCGCCGCCTCGAGCTCGATTCCGGCGAGCTCCGGTCGTCCCCACCTCTCCCACTTACTCCAGAAGACGCGGACGGGCCCCGGCTCCTCGCTCGTGGTCTCAGCGGCTCTTTTGGTCGCCGGAAACGCGATTCCGAGCCCCTCCGCCGCGGTCGGCCTCGCCGGCGGCTAAACGCCGGTGGGGTTTGACCCCTTTGACCTCACCGGCCCGTCAGGTGGGCCCCATGGGTCAGGTGATTAGCTTAAGGCTAATCACCATCTAACTAAATCCCTGAGTCACTGACAATGGGCCCCGGCGCCACTAACCCTATAATTAGGATAAACTAACCCCCTGCTTAACCTGTTACACTGACATGTGGAGCCCACAAGTCAGGCTTGACCCCAGTCAGCACCGTTGACTGGCTGACGCAAGCATGACGCAGTGCTGACGCAGTTATTTCTTTTCTGGTTTTAAATTAAAACAGGAAATTTCTGAAATTAGCCAAAACTTCAAAAATTCATATAAATTCAACTATAGCTCAGATTGAAATAATTTATATATGAAAAATTATCAGAAAAATTCAATCTATCCATCTGTACCAGTTTCATGCATATCAAACCAACTTATACCTACTGTATAAGTGACACACTAAAATGGCTTATATAAAGAGCTTATTTGGAGATGCATTTGAATCTTTGGTTCAAATGGATTTCATCCCAATAAAAGCTAGTTGCATTAGCTCAATCAGCATCACATATTCATGCCATGATCATGCATCATATTGTTGCATATGCTTATGTTTGATTATCGACACTGTTCCTTCTCGATAGGTCCTGCTTCGGAGACCGATCCAGAGTACATGTTAGAGGAGCAGTGCCCCATGTTGATCTACCAGGCAAGCAAACCCCCTTGTTCATTCCGATATGATCCCACTCTCTCCCTTCTGCTCTCTTTTATTCCATTAGGACAACAACGATTCAACTGCTACTTTATGCTGCGGTAGTTGAACCCATTCCTCTGCATGACCTGTCATTGCCACAGTAAATAGTTAAAACCCACAAGCATGTGTAGGAGTTGTTTGAGCCATGTTGTGTTCCTACCATGCCATGCCATGCCTGCTATTTCTTAGAGTTGTATCAGGTCTGATTCATCAGGAATGAATTGGAGTGTTACGATATGTTCTTGTGCTGAGAGTTAAGCGTGTGAACACGATTTGGTAAAGGTAGCGGTGAGAGGCCATGTAGGAGTACATGGTGGGTTGTCTCACTAGAACCGTCCTTAAGCACTGAGTTCTATGTATGTTGTCCAATGACTCGATACTACCACACATTGGGTTCCGGTAACTCGACCCCTCTCGACTTATTAACCAACTTGATCTCTGTCCAGGAGTCGCAACTAGTTTCTGGTGTTTGTAGGTAGTGTTAGTAGTCTACCAAGTGGCACCCGGCCAGGTGGGCTTGGGACAGACTAGGCACAGTGGCATGGTGTACCAAGCGTAGATCCATCCGGCGAGGTGGGCTTGGGAACCCTGCACACATTGTTTGGGGCCGTGAGCAACACCCCGGCCGGATCTCCTTGTGGATGGAACCCGAATAGGCGATAAACCTGGACCTGAGTCTTGTGTGGTTAGTCAGGTCGTGGCGGACACCCTCGCCAGGCTTCCGCTTGAAGGTTGCCGAGATACATGACGTGTATACGGTGATAAGTGGTGAGAGCGTGTGTGAAGAAGTACACCCCTGCAGGGTTATCATGATCTATTCGAATAGTCGTGTCCTCGGTTATAGACTTCTTGGATGCTTACGTGGTACATAGACAACTTGAAATGGATACTATAAAATGCTCAAGACAAGTGTGAGTGCTATGGATGGCCTTCTCATAAGGAGACGAGGATGAATCCATAGTGGTGTATTGATGTGGTGATTAGTGGACTCGTGTGTGCTGCCTCACCTTAAAGAAGTTTCTCGTTGTCGTAGAACAGGATAGCCACTGAGTCAAAGCTGGCTTGCTGCAACTAAACCCCACATTACCTTCCTGATACAAATGCATGTATGATAGGATCTGATATAAGTCTTGCTGAGTACCTTTGTACTCATGTTTGCTTTATTTATGTTTTGCAGGTGAGACATCTGTCTCACTAGTAGTACCGCTTGGACTTCGACGAGTAGCTTGTCACCTCAGCTACGATCTTGTACCCTTGGGAGGGTCTTGTAGATAGTCAGGCTTCCCAGCGTTTTTCTTTGGTAGTTGTCTATACTCAGACATGTAATGCTTCCGTTGCTTGTATGCTCTCCTGTTTGTATTAATGTTATGTGGCTCTTCTGGGCCTTTATCTATATGAGTTTGCGTTATGTTGTGATGCCATGTTTTACATCACATACTTGCATGTCATGCGTGTGACGTGTATTGCTATGTGTGCAATCCGACAATCTAATTGTTTATCCTTGGCAGCCTCTCTTATGGGGAAATGTAGTCTAGTGCTTCTTTGAGCCATACTAGTCCGCTACAACCCGGTTCACCGGAGTCCTGCTAGCCTAGCACTACTGCTCAGGACACTTGACTGACCGGCATGTGTTTCATTTCGTTCATGTGTCTGTCCCTTCGGGGAAATGTCACGCGGTGACATCCGGAGTCCTGCCTAGCCTGCTACAGCCCGGGTTCCCCGGAGTCCTGTTAGCCCAGTGCTACAGCCCGGATTCACACGCTGCTGACCGACATGCTCGATGTGAATCATGTATGCCTGTCCCCATAGGTTAGTGCCGCTTTGGGTTCACGACTAGCCATGTCGGCCCGGGTTCTCTGTCATATGGATGCTAGCGACACAATCATATACGTGAGCCAAAAGGCGCAAACGGTCCCGGGCCAGGGTAAGGCGACACCCGTGGGAATACCGTGCGTGAGGCCGCAAAGTGATATGAGGTGTTACCGGCTAGATCGATGTGACTTGGAATCGGGGTCCTGACAGCTTTGGTATTAGAGCCTGACTGCCTGTAGGATTACCAAGCCAACCTGGTCGAAGTTGAGTCTAGAAATTCTTTAGCTATATAGGGGAATTGATTGTGGAAGGGAACGTAAGGCTCTTTTTACTCCTTATACCTCATGCCTTCTGATCTGAGTCATCCTATCTTTCCTACGGGGTTAAGGAACTAGGCTTTCTCTTCCGTCTATCAGGATCACGTGTTACTACTCCGTAGTCTCTAAGGGTTGGTTGATCTGAGCCTTATCCCAGTTCAAGTACTTCCGGCATAGTCTGTTTAGTAATATCTCAGAACCTTGAGTGATGATGTTGAGTATGGTGCTATCCCATGATTTGCAGGATGTCTCATTTTGAGCATTTTACTGCCGTTATGCTGCCGGAATTGTCCTAGGAGTTTGAGAGATACTCAATCCTTGTGCTACCTTCTGCATCCTATAGTTGGTGCCGAATCCATCCTTGTTTTCCTTGGTTTCGTTCTTCAAGATGTTGCCAGTTAATCAAAGTTCTATTGCTCGTAGCCGGAACCACGGAGATGGTAGGGATGAGGATCCTCCCGATCAGTCTTCGTTGGCAAAGTTCATGTTAGAGGTTGAGATGAACAAGCGTGAGACCAACTGCTTGTTAGCACGTATCGAGGAGAACACCGCACCCCAGTGCAAAGACTCAGTGACCATCTATGATTTCATTGGTTTGAAACCACCTACCTTCCATCATTCCATTGAACCACTCGATGCAGATGACTGGCTCCGTAGTATCACTATCAAGATGCGTTCTGCGAACGTAGCTGAAGGTGACAAGGTCACCTATGCTGCATATCACCTGGAAGGTCCTGCTAGTATTTGGTGGCAGAACTATGAGGCTATGCTTCCAGCTGGCCAGATACCCACCTGGAGAGATTTTACTGAGGCTTTTCGCGAGCATCACATCCCTCTAGCTCTCATTGATCGCAAGAGAGAAGAGTTCTGTAGTTTCACCCAGGATAAGATGCCTGTTGATGCCTACAGTAGAGAGTTTGAGAACCTTGCCCGCTATGCTACAGAAGAGGTGTCCACGGACGCCAAGAAGCAGGCTAGGTTCCGGAAGGGTCTCAACCCCAAGTTGCGTCGTGATCTCCACTTGCATCATTGCAATACATTCCAGGCTCTTGTGAACAAAGCCATTAATGCAGAGACAGCTCAACTCACTTACGAGGAGTCTCATAAGGACACCCGTGATTTGGGTTCTTCCTCCGGTTCTAGTTCTCAGATTCGTGGTAGTAAGCCATCACACCAGATGATCAGTGCTAAGACAGCTCCCACTGAACTTGGACGTGTGCATCACGTCTCAGCTAAAGGCGCTCATGTTGATCCAGATGTTGTTCTTGGTACACTCCTTGTCAACTGTCATCCAGCTTCGGTTCTATTCGATACTGGAGCATCTCACTCCTTCATTTCCGAAAGTTATGCCCGCTTGCACGACATGTCATTTTGTGATATGCCCTCCCCACTACTCATTCAAACTCCTGGATCCAAATGGCAAACTTCTAGGATAAGTTATGGCAATGAAATACATGTTGACAGACTTGTATTCCTAGCTTCCTTAATATCTCTTAAGTCTTCAGATATTAACATCATCTTGGGTATGGACTGGATGAAAGCTCATTATGCCAAGATTGATTGTTACACCAGGTCTGTTCAGCTCACACACCCATCTGGCAAGATAGTCACTGTCTCCACCAGAATTGCAAAGCATCAGCTTTATTCTCTTAATGCCAGCCCTCTTCCAGACCTTGAAGATATCCCGGTAGTCCGTGACTTTCCGGATGTCTTTGCAGAAGAACTGCCAGGTGTTCCACCTGACAGGGATGTAGAGTTTGTCATAGATCTTATCCCAGAAACCGCCCCAATTTCTAGGAGACCTTACAAGATGGCACCCTTAGAGCTAGCCGAGCTTAAGAAACAACTAGATGAGTCCTTGCAAAAGGGTTTCATCCTTCCTAGTTCTTCTCCTTGGGCTTGCCCCATCCTCTTTGTCAAGAAGAAGGATGGTACGGACCGGATGGTTGGAGATTATCGCCCCCTTAATTTGGTCACAATAAAGAACAAGTATCCGCTCCCCAGGATCAACGACCTATATGATCAGCTCGCTGGATCCTCAGTCCTTTCCAAGATGGATTTGAGGTTAGGCTACCACCAAATCAAGATCAGAAATGGGGACATTCCTAAAACGGCTTTTGTCACTCGTTATGGCCAGTACGAGTACACCGTCATGTCCTTCGGTCTAACCAATGCTCCAGCTACATTCCCCCGCTTGATGAACTCGATCTTCATGGAGTACTTAGATAAGTTCGTCGTGGTTTACCTCGATGATATCCTTATTTACTCGAAGAACGAGGAAGAGCATGCCGAACATCTTAGACTTGTGTTAGAAAAACTCAGGGAGCACCGCCTTTATGCCAAGTTCTCCAAGTGCGAATTTTGGTTACCAGAAGTGACCTATCTCGGCCACGTAATCTCTAGTAAGGGCATTGCTGTCAATCCCGAGAGAGTTTAGGCCGTTCTTGATTGGACTCTGCCTGAAACAGTTAAGCAAGTTAGGAGTTTCCTTGGTCTAGCCAGTTATTATCGCCGCTTCGTTGAGAACTTCTCCAAAGTTGATGAGGACATGACTACCTTGGATACGACCAAAAATATTGCATACATGCATATTTGTCAGGTGATTTCTAGTGCAAACTATTCAATAATCTATTGATGTTATCCAGAACAAAAATACTTCACACACTTTTGTGTTTTGTCTAATTGCAGGTGTATGGGACATTTGTATAATCCAATTATGAAGATAAGGGAAAATGAGAAATTTATGTTCTGTTCAAAAAGTCCTCTCACATCACTTTTGGGCCAAGAGAAGATAGAGTCCAAGTCTCTTACGTTCTGGATTCAGATTGGACTGCACAGACATACCTAACTAAAAACGTCATCAACTTTTTCATACGGACTCCGAATTGGGTGATTTTTTTTGTTGGAAAGTAGATTTCGTGATCTTTCCAACCCATTTGGAATCACCTTCAAATTCGTCCGGAGCGTTGAGATATCGATGAAACAATCTGACACTGCAGCAGAATCCGAGTCAAACAACAAGTCCAAAGGTGTTACACCACCTCCACTTGGGCCCATGAGCCTTGTACGACCTAGGGTTAGTTTTAGGCTGCCTTGGGATGTCCTTCCACCTCCTTGGCCGCCACCCCTTGCTTCTACATAAGTAGATCCATCTAGTAGCTTTTTCCTTGGGATTTGTTTAGTTAAAAGTTAGCCATTGCAACTTCGTGTACTTCATTTGTGTCCAACGACCAGGCCAAGACCACTTACGAATCCCCACCATTATCAATACTTCATATATATTCGCAATATTCAGATTGCATTATCATATTCTTGCTTGTTCTTCGATTGCGTGCAGGAATAGACCTTCGTGGTCAGGCTGATCATGGTTCCAGCATCGTCAGTAACATCGGGAGATTGGTTTAGTGATTGCTAAGGCGCAACGTCGTGCACGTTTGTAGTCGGATCATCAAAGTCGTCTCCACCAAATCGATAGTTATCATCTCATTGAAAGATCGGGACCCTCGCCTCTATCAAGTGGTATCAGTTTTCAGGTTGCTCGGTGAGAATTTCCAGTTTTCCTAGATTAGATTTATTTTCCTACCTTTTGTCCAAGAAAAAGCCACAAAAAAAGTCAGATCTATTCATCCTTTGTCCAAGCCAGTCTGAGCCTTTGCAATTTTCTTTTCATTCCTTGCATAGTTGAATTATCGGTTGCATCGTCGTGTCGAGTTGCTGGTCTTAGTGTCTAGTTCGTTTAGAGTTTCGAGTTCTATTCACATTAGTCACGCCACCGCTACATCATTATCCCTTCCGCTGTCCACCACCCATCCATCAATTTCCACCACGTGCTACCCATCATTCATTGTCACAATCATAGTTGAGGTCGTTCACATCTTCGCTGGATCCAATCTGCATCTTATCTAGTTTGTTTTGGAAAGAGGGAGAGAAAAAAACAAAGAAAAAAATTAGAGAAAAAAAGAGAAAAAGAAAAAGAAAAAAAGTGTGAGGAAAAAGAAGAAGAATTTTTTTCGGATCTTTCTAGACTCAATCTCGTATTTGAATTCGGATTGGAATCTGTTTTGTGCACTGTTCAGTAAAACAGAAATAACTTCCTCATACGAAGTCCGTTTTGCCTCCGCGAGTACTCAAATGAAAGCTAGTGATGAGCCGCTTCTAAATAGTTGCAGAAGCTTCTCAATATTTGGCACCTCAAAATCGGCTTCTAAATAGGTCTTTTTTCCCTCCGAAGTTCACGAACATAACTTATTCTAGTTTTTCAAGCCAGTTTTAGAATTTTTTTGACTCCTCATATCTACTCGGAATTGAGTGATTCCTTTTGCGTTTGAAATCTTGAGTCAATACCATTCTTGAAAAATTATCAAAAAAAATGGCACAAACTTTTCCAGAGGAAAGTTGGAGAGAAAGTTGTTGATATATCCTTCTTGGCTGTTGTTTCATATCATTATATTTATTGATATTGTGATCTTAACTTATATCTTGCTGTCGAAAGCTACTTCATATCCTTTATTGATGCTAGTTGTGCTACGCCGTGACCTCATTAGTGTTCTAGGCTCGCGTCTCTAGTCAGGTCTAGCCTAGGACCAGCACAGTACCGTCGTTGAGCGTTTATTCGACATTGCATCTCTGAATTGATTAATGCTAATCTTTTGCTACCAAATATAGCCAACCCAGCTCCACGTATTTCTACACCGTGTATACGTATGTTCCCCTGGCAATCGCTTTACACAATCTTCGGAATTATTTGACACCGCTGGTTGCCTGTCACCACCTGCCGCATGGTAAGAACTTGTAAGATATTGGTATTTGCTTTACCGTGATCACTTTACAACCACATCCTAGTAGTTTATAGGAACATTATTCTCGAATTTTGTTTCTTGTTTCTACTAATCATGACAAATTCCGTAGATAGAAGTTCTTGGACGACGGACACATCTTCACCATCACAAGATGTGGGACAACACACACATGCACATGGTCAGGTTATCTCTTTACCGTCATTTGAGGGTAGATTTAATCCTGCTATTTATCTAGCTTGGGAGCTTGAAGTAGAACAAGTTTTTACTCACCATGATTTTTCTGAACTTGAGAGAGTACGAGCTACCACTAGAGCATTTACTGGTTTTGCTTCTGTTTGGTGGAGTGTACATTGTAAGAAAAACATTGATAACCAACCCACAACTTGGAAAGTTTTGAAAGCTATAATGGGACAACAATTTTTCCCTCTTTACTATTGTCGTGAATTTCTTCGCAAATTTGAACAATTTAAACAAGGAAACAACACTATTCATGCTTACTACCAAAAGTTCAAATCTTATATGCATCATTGTGACATAGAAGAATCTGAGAATGATACAATGAATATATTCTTTGGTGGTTTGAACCATGATATTCAGGCAAGATTTCAGTATATTCCTCGTTGCATTACTGGTATGTATGTCCGTGCTTGTACCTTTGAGAGACAGATACAGGAGGATGCATTAGGTGACTACAACAACTACTATTCGAGTTCATGCTCACCACCGCCGGTTGGTTCCTCCACCGTTGCACCTCGGATTATGAGCGCGCCATCATCTCAAGGGTATGGTACATTGCCAACGTCCGTACCTACATCAGCTACATCTCTGCGACAAGGTAACAGTAAAGGTATTGATGATATAACTTCACATGAGAATGATGCATGCCTAGTTAACTTGAATGTGTCATGTATTGAGTTACCTGTTGATTTGAGCACACCACCTATTTTAGAGAATCTTGTTACTGTCATGAATGCGTCATGTGATCAAACAACTGAAATATCAACAATTTTGAGTGCACCCATTGAATTAACTGTTGATGCAAAAGAACCAATGTTTAATCATTTTGATATGACCTCCAATCTTGGTGATGATTCTATGTCCAATGACTTATTGCATGTTTGCTTATTTAAGCATGTTGTAGCACGTAAATTTGATGCAAGTAAGGTTTATTCACCAAAGTTAGGATGGTTTAATGATGAACATTGCCAATCTTTTGAAATCAATAAGAGCTTCACTTATATGTGCAAACTGAGTTGCAATATTTTCATGCCTTCTACTTCTTGTCATAATTTTTTGGCTTTAGATTTTATGAACTATGAAAGTTACTCATGTATACATGTGTCATATGTGCAAAAATCAAGGGAAGTTAAAATGGATGACATATACATATACAACATGTACACCTTGTCTCTTTTGTTAGCCACATTTCAGATTAAGCAACGCCGAGGACGACTTTGTTTTCAAAAAGGGGAGGATGATGAGGACATGACTACCTTGGATACGACCAAAAATATTGCATACATGCATATTTGTCAGGTGATTTCTAGTGCAAACTATTAAATAATCTATTTATGTTATCCAGAACAAAAATACTTCACACCCTTTTGTGTTTTGTCTAATTGCAGGTGTATGGGACATTTGTACAATCCAATTATGAAGATAAGGGAAAAGGAGAAGTTTATGTTCTGTTCAAAAAGTCCTCTCACGTCACTTTTGGGCCAAGAGAAGATAGAGTCCAAGTCTCTTACGTTCTGGATTCAGATTCGGACTGCACAGATATACCTGACTCAAAACGTCATCAACTTTTTCATATCGACTCCGAATTGGGTGATTCTTTTCTTGTTGGAAAGTAGATTTCATGATCTTTCCAACCCATTTGGAATCACCTTCAAATTCGTCCGGAGCGTTGAGATATCGATGAAACAATCTGATGCTGCAGCAGAATCCGAGTCAAACAACAAGTCCAAAGGTGTTACACCACCTCCACTTGGGCCCATGAGCCTTGTACGACCTAGGGTTAGTTTTAGGCTGCCTTGGGACGTCCTTCCACCTCCTTGGCCGCCACCCCTTGCTCATATATAAGTAGATCCATCTAGTAGCTTTTCCTTGGGATTTGTTTAGTTAAAAGTTAGCCATTGCAACTTCATGTACTTCGTATGTGTCCAACGACCAGACCAAGACCACTTACGGATCCCCACCATTATCAATACTTCATATATATTCGCAATATTCAGATTGCATTATCATATTCTTGCTTGTTCTTCGATTGCATGCAGGAATAGACCTTCATGGTCAGGCTGATCATGCTTCCAGCATCGTCAGTAACCTCGGGAGATTGCTTTAGCGATTGCTAAGGTGCAATGTCGTGCACGTTTGTAGTCGGATCGTCAAAGTCGTCTCCACCAAATCGATAGTTATCATCTCGTCGAAAGATCGGGACCCTCGCCTCTATTAAAAGTGGCCAAACCTCTCACGGAACTTCTCAAGAAAGATAAAAAATTTGAGTGGTCCCCACAGTGTGAGCACAGTTTCCAGGAACTGAAAAGACGCCTGAATTCTGCTCCCATACTTGTGTCACCGGATTTCACTAAGGACTTTGTTATCTATTGTGATGCCTCACGACAGGGACTAGGTTGCATTCTTATGCAAGACCGCCATGTGATTGCTTATGCATCTCGACAGTTGCATCCACATGAGGAGAATTATCCTACACATGAACTAGAGCTTGCAGCCGTAGTCTATGCACTTAAGACCTGGCGACATTACCTCCTTGGTAAGCGTTGCGAGATTTACACCGATCACCAGAGTCTCAAGTATATCTTCACCCAACCAGATTTGAACCTTATGCAAAGGCGTTGGTTGGAGTTGATCTCAGATTACGACATAGGGATTACCTACACCCCAAGCAAGGGCAATGTCATGGCTGATGCGCTAAGTCGTAAGTCCTATTGCAAAAATCTTATGTTGCAGTAGGGCCAACCACTTCTCCATGAGGAATTCTGTAAGCTTAACCTTCACATTGATCCTCATGGATTCCTTTCTACCTTGGTGGCGAAACCTACTCTTGTGGATCATATCATAGAAGCCTAGAAGCATGATACGGGGATTACCCGGATCAAGAGAAACATTGCCAAGGGTATTGCTGGTAGTTTCTCATTAGATGATCGAGGTGTTGTTTTCTTCGGAAACTGCCTGGTGGTTCCCAAGAAGGAGCATCTTCGACAACTGATCCTTAAGGAGGCGCATGAATCTGCTCTCACGATTCATCCCGGTAGTACTAAGATGTATCAGGATCTGCGCCAGAGGTTCTGGTGGACTAGGATGAAGAGAGAAATTGCTCAGTTCATTTCTAACTATGACATTTGTCATTGCATTAAGGTAGAGCATCAAAGGCCTGCTGGCACCCTTCAACCTTTAGCTATTCCTGAGTGGAAATGGGATAAAGTTGGTATGGACTTCATCACCGGTTTTCCCAGGACCAAGAAAGGGAATAATGCTATCTTCGTTGTCATTGATCGTCTTTCCAAAGTGGCGCACTTCCTACCTGTTCGAGAGAGTATCACCGCTAGTCAGCTCGTTGACTTATATATTTCTCGAATAGTGTCACTTCATGGTGTCCCACTAGAGATCAGTTCAGACCGTGGTAGTCTTTTCACTTCTCATTTCTGGGAGAGTTTCCAATTTGCCATGGGCACCCATCTTTCCTTCAGTACCGCTTTCCACCCTCAATAAAGTGGTCAGGTGGAAAGGGTCAACCAAATTCTCGAAGACATGCTTAGAGCTTGTGTTATCTCATTCGGTATGGATTGGGAGAAGTGTCTTCCCTTCGCCGAGTTTGCTTATAACAACAGCTACCAATCCAGCCTCAAGAAAGCTCCTTTTGAGGTTCTGTATGGACGAAGATGTCGAACACCTTTGAACTGGTCAGAAACCGGTGAAAGACAATTCTTTGGACCGGATATGATCCAGGAGGAAGAAGAGCAAGTTCACATCATTCGTGAGAATTTGAAAACAGCCCAATCTCATCAAAAGAGCCAGTATGACCGTCATCATAAGGAAGTGGCTTATGAAGTTGGCAATAAGGCTTACCTTCGGGTTACCCCTTTCAAGGGTACCCATGATTTCGGTATCAAGGGAAAGTTGGCTCCTCGTTACATTGGTCCTTTTCGCATTCTCGCTAAACGAGGAGAGGTTGCCTACCAGTTGAAACTACCCCCACATCTTTCTCGAGTTCATGATGTCCTCCACGTCTCTCAACTCAGGCGTTGCTTCTCGGATCCCATCCGCGGAGTGGACCACGAAACGCTTGATCTCCAAGATAACCTCACATATCGAGAGTACCATGTTTGCATCCTTGATCAAGCAGAGCGTGTCACCCGATGTCATAACATCAAGTTTCTCAAGGTTCAGTGGTCTCATCATTCCGAGAGAGAAGCTACTTGGGAGTGTGAAGATCGTCTTCGACTGGAGTACCCCACTTTCTTTCCGCCAACTCCTGAATCTCGGGACGAGATTTTTTTCGAGTGCGGGCGAGTTGTCACATCCCTAGTTCTGGTATGACCTAGGCTAGCCTTCATGTTTGCATCATGTTTAAATTTCATTGAAATTTGAAAAGGGGATTTATGAAACCCTCAGAATCATTTCTGAAAATGACCCAAGTAAAAATTGCTCCAAAAGGGTCCAAGAAAATGCTCATGTTGCTCTCTGAAAATTTTGGACAGAGATAAAAATCAAATCAATATTCTTAAGAGCTCATAAGTATTTATTTTGGGCATTTGGAATTAATCCAGTAATTATTTGCTTTGGATATATATTTGCTATATATATAATATATGTCCAAAAATTCTGAATTTTGGTGAGGGGCTTTGGATTAATCCCTTAGGTCCATGCAAAATTTGACAGAATTAAATAAAATGGTTTAGTTTTACTACTAAGTCAGGGCAAATGTCAGAAAAATAGAAAGAAAACAAAACTGGAGAAAGCTTACCTGGGCCAACCTACCTGGCACTATGCAGCCCAGCCAGCCCACTGGCCCAGTGCCAGTCGTCGTTGTCCTCGCGCCAGTCGGACAGGCATGTGGCCGACGCGCGCGCACCGCCGTGCCGCCACGCCACCAGCCTGCCTGCCCTCTCCCCTGCCAGCGCGACGCGCTGGGCAACATCGCGGGTGCCGTCCCGATCCGGTCGACCTCCTCACTTCTCCCCTCGCCTTCTCCCTCGCTTGCTGCAGCCATGGCCGAGCGCCATCCTCGCCGCCGTTCGCCGTAGTCGTTGCCAGAGCCATTCCCTCGCCCCTCTGACGAGTCAATGAGCTCCGCCACGTCGTCTTCTCCGTCTTCGTCAACCCAAGCAACCGGGGACTCCACGTGGAGCCGTCACCGCCGTCTTCTTCACCTCCGGCCGTCGGAGATCGCCGTCGCTGTTCCACCCGCGTTGGACCTCCCCCGAGCTCACGCTTGACGCCATCGAGACCGCTGTGAGCTCTCCTCCGTTTCCCCTCCTTCCCCGTGCTCGATTTTGTGTTGTAGCCCTGCTACCCGTCGCAACCGCGAGCGCCTCGCCACCGGCCAAGTCACCGCCGTGGCCAGGGCCACCGTAGCTAGCGCCCGAGCTTGCCACCATGCTCAGCGCAACACCAGGAGGCCGTAGACACCTTCCGCAGCCCCTGCCGTGCCCCATAGACCGTTCCCGCTCGAAGCCGTGCTCCGGGCGCCGCCTTGAGCTCGATTCCGGCGAGCTCCGGTCGTCCCCGCCTCTCCCACTTACTCCAGAAGACGCGGATGGGCCCCGGCTCCTCGCCCGTGGTCTCAACGGCTCTTTTGGACGCCGGAAACGCGATTCCAAACCCCTCCGCCGCATTTGGCCTTGCCGGCGGCTAAACGCCGGTGGGGTTTGACCCCTTTGACCTCGTCGGCCCGTCAGGTGGGCCCCATGGGTCAGGTGATTAGCTTAACTCTAATCACCATCTAACTAAATCCTAAGTCACTGACAGTGGGCCCCAATGCCACTAACCCTATAATAGGATAAACTAACCCCCTGCTTAACCTGTTACACTGACGTGTGGAGCCCACAAGTCAGGTTTGACCCCAGTCAGCGCTGTTGACTTGCTGACGCAAGCATGATGCAGTGCTGACGCAGTTATTTCTTTTCTGGTTTTAAATTAAAATAGGAAATTCCTGAAATTAGCCAAAACTTCAAAAATTCATATAAATTCAATCGTAGCTCAGATTGAAATAATTTATATATGAAAAATTATCAGAAAAATTCAATCTATCCATCTGTACTAGTTTCATGCATGTCAAGCCAACTTATACCTACTGTATAAGTGAAACACTAAAATGGCTTATATAAAGAGCTTATTTGGAGATGCATTTGAATCTTTGGTTCAAATGGATTTCATCCCAATAAAAGATAGTTGCATTAGCTCAATCAGCATCACATATTCATGCCATGATCATGCATCATATTTTTGCATATGCTTGTGTTTGATTATCGACATCGTTCCTTCTCGATAGGTCCTGCTCCGGAGAGCGATCCAGAGTACCTGTCAGAGGAGCAGTGCCCCCCTGTTGATCTACCAGGCAAGCAAACCCCCTTGTTCATTCCGATATGATCCCACTCTCTCGCTTCTGCTCTCTTTTATTGCATTATGACAACAACGATTCAGCTGCTACTTTATGCTATGGTAGTTGAACCCATTCCTCTGCATGACCTGTCATTGCCACAGTAAATAGTTAAAACCCACTAGCATGTGTAGGAGTTGTTTGAGCCATTTTGTGTTCCTACCATGCCATTCCTGCTATTGCTTAGAGTTGTCTCAGGTCTGATTCATCAGGAATGAATTGGAGTGTTACGATATGTTCTGGTGCTGAGTGTTAAGCGTGTGAACACGATTTGGTAAAGCTAGCGGTGAGAGGCCATGTAGGAGTACATGGTGGGTTGTCTCACTAGAACCGTCCTTAAGCACTGAGTTCTATGTGTGTTGTCCAATGACTCGGTACTACCACACACAGGGTTCCGGTAACTCGACCCCTCTCGACTTATTAACCAACTTGATCTCTGTCCAGGAGTCGCAACTAGTTTCTAGTGTTTGTAGGTAGTGTTAGTAGTCTACCAAGTGGCACCCGGCCAAGAGGGCTTGGGACAGACTAGGCACAATGGCATGGTGTACCAAGCGTAGATCCATCCGGCGAGGTGGGCTTGGGAACCCTGCACACATCGTTTGGGGCCTTGAGCGACACCCCGGCCGGATCTCCTTGCGGATGGAACCTGAATAGGCGATAAACCTGGACCTGAGTCTTGTGTGGTTAGTCAGGTCGTGGCCGACACCCTCGCCAGGCTTCCGCTTGAAGGTTGCCGAGATACATGACGTGTATATGGTGATAAGTGGTGAGAGCGTGTGTGAAGAAGTACACCCCTGCAGGGTTATCATGATCTATTCGAATAGCCGTGTCCTCGGTTATGGACTTCTTGTATGCTTACGTGGTACATAGACAACTTGAAATGGATACTCTAAAATGCTCAAGATAAGTGTGAGTGCTATGGATGGCCTTCTCATAAGGAGACGAGGATGAATCCATAGTGGTGTATTGATGTGGTGATTAGTGGACTTGTGTGCGCTGCCTCACCTCAAAGAAGTTTCTCGTTGTCGTAGAACAGGATAGCCACTGAGTCAAAGCTGGCTTGCTACAACTAAACCCCACATTACCTTTCTGATACAAATGCATGTATGATAGGATCTGATGTAAGTCTTGCTGAGTACCTTTGTACTCACGTTTGCTTTATTTATGTTTTGCAGGTGAGACATATGTCTCACTAGTAGTACCGCTTGGACTTCGACGAGTAGCTTGTTACCTCAGCTACGATCTTGTACCCTTGGGAGGGTCTTGTAGATAGTCAGGCTTCTCAGCCTTTTTATTTGGTAGTTGTCTGTACTCAGACATGTAATGCTTCTGTTGCTTGTATGATCTGAATGATGGGTCATGTGACCCCTGTTTGTATTAATGTTATGTGGCTCTTCTGGGCCTTTATCTATATGAGTTTGCGTTATGTTGTGATGCCACGTTGTACAGCACATACTTGCATGCCATGCGTACGTGTGACGTGTATTGCTATGTGTGGGATCCGATAATTTAGTTGTTTATCCTTGGTAGCCTCTCTTATGGGGAAATGTAGTCTAGTGCTTCTTTGAGCCATAGTAGTCTGCTACAGCCCGGTTCACCGGAGTCCTGCTAGCCCAGCACTACTGCTCAAGACACTTGACTGGCCGGCATGTGTTTCATTTCGTTTCTGTGTCTGTCCCTTCGGGGAAATGTCACGCGGTGACATCCGGAGTCCTGCCTAGCCTGCTACAGCCCGGGTTCCCCGGAGTCCTGTTAGCCCAGTGCTACAGCCCGGATTCACACGCTGCTGACCGACATGCTCAATGTGAATCATGTATGCCTGTCCCCATAGGTTAGTGCCGCTTTGGGTTCATGACTAGCCATGTCGGCCCGGGTTCTCTGTCATATGGATGCTAGCGACACAATCATATACGTGAGCCAAAAGGCGCAAACGGTCCCGGGCCAGGGTAAGGCGACACCCGTGGGAATACCATGCGTGAGGCCGCAAAGTGATATGAGGTGTTACCGGCTAGATCAATGTGACTTGGAATCGGGGTCCTGACAGCTTTGGTATCAGAGCCTGACTACCTGTAGGATTACCAAGCCAACCTGGTCGAAGTTGAGTCTAGAAATTCTTTAGCTATATAGGGGAATTGATTGTGGAAGGGAACGTAAGGCTCTTTTTACTCCTTATACCTCATGCCTTCTGATCTGAGTCATCCTATCTTTCCTACGGGGTTAAGGAACTAGGCTTTCTCTTCCGTCTATGAGGATCACGTTTTACTACTCCGTAGTCTCTAAGGGTTGGTTGATCTGAGTCTTATCGCAGTTCAAGTACTTCCGGTGTAGTCTGTTTAGTAATATCTCAGAACCTTGAGTGATGATGTTGAGTATGGTGCTACCCCATGATTTGCAGGATGTCTCATTTTGAGCATTTTACTGGCGTTATGCTGCCGAAATTATCCTAGGAGTTTGAGAGATACTAAATTCTTGTGCTACCTTATGCATCCTATAGTTGGTGCTGAATCCATCCTTGTTTTCCTTGGTTTCGTTCTTCAGGATGTTGCCGGTTAATCAAAGTTCTGTTGCTCGTAGCCGAAACCATGGAGATGGTAGGGATGAGGATCCTCCCGATCAGTCTTCGTTGGCAAAGTTCATGTTAGAGGTTGAGATGAACAAGCGTGAGACCAACCGCTTGTTAGCACGTATCGAGGAGAACACCGCACCCCAGTGCAAAGAGTCAGCAACCATCTATGATTTCATTGGTTTGAAACCACCTACCTTCCATCATTCCATTGAACCACTCGATGCAGATGACTGGCTTCGTAGTATCACTATCAAGTTGCGTTCCGCGAACGTAGCTGAAGGTGACAAGATCACCTATGCTGCATATCACCTGGAAGGTCCTGCTAGTATTTGGTGGCAGAACTATGAGGCTATGCTTCTAGCTGGCCAGATACCCACCTGGAGAGATTTCACTGAGGCTTTTCGCGAGCATCACATCCCTCTAGCTCTCATTGATCGAAAGAGAGAAGAGTTCTGTAGTTTCACCCAGGATAAGATGCCTGTTGATGCCTACAGTAGAGAGTTTGAGAACCTTGCCCGCTATGCTACAGAAGAGGTGTCCAAGGACGCCAAGAAGCAGGCTAGGTTCCGGAAGGGTCTCAACCCCAAGTTGCGTCGTGATCTCCACTTGCATCATTTCAATACATTCCAGGCTCTTGTGAACAAGGCCATTAATGCAGAGACATCTCAACTCACTTACGAGGAGTCTCGTAATCACACCCGTGATTTGGGTTCTTCCTCCGGTTCTAGTTCTCAGAAGCGCCGGATTTGGGTTCTGAACTCCGCTCTTCCACCCGGTTATACACCAAGGCCTTCTTGTGTGGCACCTCACCCAGTTCAACCGTATGCCACACCCATGCCTATTGGTAGACCACTTGTCAATGCGGGTCCATGTCCTACCTCCAAGATTTGTTACAGGTGCGGAGAGCCAGGCCACATTGGCCGTATTTGCACTCAGACCCGTGTTGCTCCACCCCAGCCCGAGAAGTCTGTTGGTCGTGGTAGTAAGCCATCACACCAGATGATCAGTGCCAAGACAACTCCAACTGAACTTGGACATGCGCATCACGTCTCAGCTAAAGGCGCTCATGATGATCCAGATGTCGTTCTTGGTACACTCCTTGTCAACTGTCATCCAGCTTCGGTTCTATTCGATACTGGAGCATATCACTCCTTCATTTCCGAAAGTTATGCCCGCTTGCACGACATGTCATTTTGTGATATGCCCTCCCCACTACTCATTCAAACTCCTGGATCCAAATGGCAAACTTCTAGGATAAGTTATGGCAATGAAACATGTTGACGGACTTGTATTCCTAGCTTCCTTAATATCTCTTAAGTCTTCAGATATTATCATCATCTTGGGTATGGACTGGATGAAAGCTCATTATGCCAAGATTGATTGTTACACCAGGTCTGTTCAGCTCACACACCCATCTGGCAAGATAGTCACTGTCTCCACCAGAATTGCAAAGCGTCAGCTTTATTCTCTTAATGCCAACCCTCTTCTAGACCTTGAAGATATCCCGGTAGTCCGTGACTTTCCGGATGTCTTTCCAGAAGAACTGCCAGGTGTTCCACCTGACAGGGATGTAGAGTTTGTCATAGATCTTATCCCAGGAACCGCCCCAATTTCTAGGAGACCTTACAAGATGGCACCCTTAGAGCTAGCCGAGCTTAAGAAACAACTTGATGAGTCCTTGCAAAAGGGTTTCATTCGTCCTAGTTCTTCTCCTTGGGCTTGCCCCGTCCTCTTTGTCAAGAAGAAGGATGGTACGGACTGGATGGTTGTAGATTATCGCCCCGTTAATTTGGTCATGATAAAGAACAAGTATCCGCTCCCCAGGATCAACGACCTATATGATCAGCTCGCTGGATCCTCAGTCTTTTCCAAGATGGATTTGAGGTTAGGCTACCACCAAATCAAGATCAGAAATGGGGACATTCCTAAAACGGCTTTTGTCACTCGTTATGGCCAGTACGAGTACACCGTCATGTCCTTCGGTCTAACCAATGCTCCAGCTACATTCTCCCGCTTGATGAACTCGATCTTCATGGAGTACTTAGATAAGTTCGTCGTGGTTTACCTCGATGATATCCTTATTTACTCGAAGAACGAGGAAGAGCATGTTGAACATCTTAGACTTGTGTTAGAAAAACTCAGGGAGCACCGCCTTTATGCCAAGTTCTCCAAGTGCGAATTTTGGTTACCAGAAGTGACCTATCTCGGCCACGTAATCTCTGGTAAGGGCATTGCTGTCAATCCCGAGAGAGTTCAGGCCGTTCTTGATTGGACTCCGCCTGAAACAGTTAAGCAAGTTAGGAGTTTCCTTGGTCTAGCCAGTTATTGTCGCCGCTTCGTTGAGAACTTCTCCAAAGTGGCCAAACCTCTCACGGAACTTCTCAAGAAAGCTAAAAAGTTTGAGTGGTCCCCATAGTGTGAGCATAGTTTTCAGGAACTGAAAAGACGCCTGACTTCTGCTCCCATACTTGTGCCACCGGATTTCACTAAGGACTTTGTTATCTATTGTGATGCCTCACGACAGGGACTAGGTTGCATTCTTATGCAAGATCGCCATGTGATTGCTTATGCATCTCGACAGTTGCATCCACATGAGGAGAATTATCCTACACATGATCTAGAGCTTGCAGCCGTAGTCTATGCACTTAAGACCTGGTGACATTACCTCCTTGGTAAGTGTTGCGAGATTTACACCGATCACCAGAGTCTCAAGTATATCTTCACCCAACCAGATTTGAACCTTAGGCAAAGGCGTTGGTTGGAGTTGATCTCAGATTACGACTTAGGGATTACCTACACCCCAGGCAAGAGCAATGTCATGGCTGATGCGCTAAGTCGTAAGTCCTATTGCAACAATCTTATGTTGCAGCAGGCCAACCACTTCTACGTGAGGAATTCTATAAGCTTAACCTTCACATTGCTCCTCTTGGATTCCTTTCTACCTTGGTGGCGAAACCTACTCTTGTGGATCGTATCATAGAAGCCCAGAAGCATGATACGGGGATTACCCGGATCAAGAGAACATTGCCAAGGGTATTGCTGGTAGTTTCTCATTAGATGATCGAGGTGTTGCTTTCTTCGGAAACCGCCTGGTGGTTCCCAAGAAGGAGCATCTTCGACAACTGATCCTTAAGGAGGCGCATGAATCTCCTCTCACGATTCATCCCGGTAGTACTAAGATGTATCAGGATCTGCGCCAGTGGTTCTGGTGGACTAGGATGAAGAGAGAAATTGCTCAGTTCATTTCTAACTGTGACGTTTGTCATCGCGTTAAGGCAAAGCATCAAAGGCCTGCTGGCACCCTTCAACCTTTAGCTATTCCTGAGTGGAAATGGGATAAAGTTGGTATGGACTTCATCACCGGTTTTCCCAGGACCAAGAAAGGGAATAATGCTATCTTCGTAGTCATGATCGTCTTTCCAAAGTGGCTCACTTCCTACCTGTTTGAGAGAGTATCACCACTAGTCAGCTCGCTGACTTATATATTTCTCAAATAGTGTCACTTCATGGTGTCCCACTAGAGATCAATTCAGACCGTGGTAGTCTTTTCACTTCTCATTTCTGGGAGAGTTTCCAAACTGCCATGGGCACCCATCTTTCCTTCAGTACCGCTTTCCACCCTCAATCAAGTGGTCAGGTGGAAAGGGTCAACCAAATTCTCGAAGACATGCTTAGAGCTTGTGCTATCTCATTCGGTATGGATTGGGAGAAGTGTCTTCCCTTCGCCGAGTTTGCTTATAACAACAACTACCAATCCAGCCTCAAGAAAGCTCCTTTTGAGGTTATGTATGGACGAAGATGTCGTACACCTTTGAACTAGTCAGAAACCGGTGAAAGACAATTCTTTGGACTGGATATGATCCAGGAGGTAGAAGAGCAAGTTCGCATCATTCGTGAGAATTTGAAAACAGCCCAATCTCTTCAAAAGAGCCAGTATGACCGTCATCATAAGGAAGTGGCTTATGAAGTTGGCGCCAAGGCTTACCTTAGGGTTACCCCTTTCAAGGGTACCCATCGTTTCGGTATCAAGGACAAGTTGGCTCCTCGTTACATTGGTCCTTTTCGCATTCTCGCTAAATGAGGAGAGGTTGCCTACCAGTTGGAACTACCCCCACATCTTTCTCGAGTTCATGATGTCTTCCACGTCTCTCAACTCAGGCGTTGCTTCTCGGATCCCATCCGCGGACTGGGCCACGAAACGCTTGATCTCCAAGATAACCTCACATATCGAGAG
This sequence comes from Triticum aestivum, assembly GCF_018294505.1. Taxonomy (NCBI): domain Eukaryota; kingdom Viridiplantae; phylum Streptophyta; class Magnoliopsida; order Poales; family Poaceae; genus Triticum; species Triticum aestivum. The sequence goes on from NC_057806.1 coordinate 272,469,907, forward strand.
TGCCCTGTTTGCATCCTTGATCAAGCAGAGCGAGTCACCCGACGTCATAACATCAAGTTTCTCAAGGTTCAGTGGTCTCATCATTCCGAGAGAGAAGCTACTTGGGAGTGTGAAGATCGTCTTCAACTGGAGTACCCCACTTTCTTTCCGCCCACTCCTGAATCTCGGGACGAGAATTTTTCGAGTGGGGGCGAGTTGTCACATCCCTAGTTTTGGTATGACCTAGGCTAGCCTTCATGTTTGCATCATGTTTAAATTTCTTTGAAATTTGAAATGGGGATTTGTGAAACCCTCAGAGTCATTTCTGAAAATGACCCAAGTAAAAATTGCTCCAAAAGGGTGCAAGAAAATGCTCATGTTGCTCTCTGAAAAAATTGGACAGAGATAAAAATCAAATCAATATTTTTAAGAGCTCATAAGTATTTATTTTGGGCATTTGGAATTAATCCAGTAATTATTTGCTTTGGATATATATTTGCTATATATATAATATATGTCCAAAAATTCTGAATTTTGGTGAGGGGCTTTGGATTAATCCCTTAGGTCCCTGCAAAATTTGACAGAAATAAATAAAATGGTTTAGTTTTATTACTAAGTCAGAACAAATGTTAGAAAAATAGAAAGAAAACAACACTGGAGAAAGCTTACCTGGGCCGACCTACCTGGCACTGTGCAGCCCAGCCAGCCCACTGGCCCAGTGCCAGTCATCGTTGTCCTCGCGCCAGTCGGACAGGCGTGTGGCCGACGCGTGCGCACCGCCATGCCGCCACGCCACCAGCCTGCCCTCTCCCTTGTCAGCGCGACGCGCTGGGCGACGTCGCGGGTGTCGTCCCGATCCGGTCGACCTCCTCACTTCTCCCCTCGCCTTCTCCCTCGCTTGCCGCAGCCATGGCCGAGCACCATCCTCGCCGCCGTTCGCCGTAGTCGTTGCCAGAGCCGTTCCCTCGCCCCTCTGACGAGTCCACGAGCTCCGCCACGTCGCCTTCTTCTGTCTTCGTCAAGCCAAGCAACCGGGGACGCCATGTGGAGCCGTCACCGCCGTCTTCTTCACCTCCGGCCGTCGGAGATTGCCGTCGCCGTTCCGCCCGCGTTGGACCTCCCCGAGCTCGCGCTTGACGCCATTGAGACCGTTGTGAGCTCTCCTCAGTTTCCCCTCCTTCCCCGTGCTCGATTTCGTGTCGTAGCCCTGCTACCCATCGCAACCGCGAGCGCCTCACCGCCGGCCATGTCGCCGTCGTGGCTAGGGCCACTATAGCTAGCACCCGAGCTTGCCACCATGCTCAGCGCAACGCCAGGAGGCCGTAGACGCCTTCCGCAGCCCCTGTCGTGCCCCGTAGCCTGTTCCCGCTCGAAGCCGTGCTCCGGCCGCCGCCTCGAGCTCGATTCCGGCGAGCTCCGGTCGTCCCTGCCTCTCCCACTTACTCCAGAAGACGCGGACGGGCGCCGGCTCCTCGCCCATGGTCTCAGCGGCTCTTTTGGTCGCCGGAAACACGACTCCGAGCCCCTCCGCCGCGTTCGGCCTCGCCGGCGGCTAAACGCCGGTGGGGTTTGACCCCTTTGACCTCGCCGGCCCGTCAGGTGGGCCCCATGGGTCAGGTGATTAGCTTAAGGCTAATCACCATCTAACTAAATTCCTGAGTCACTCGCAGTGGGCCCCAGCGCCACTAACCCTATAATTAGGATAAACTAACCCCCTACTTAACCTGTTACACTAACGTGTGGACCCCACAAGTCAGGTTTGACCCCAATCAGCGCTGCTGACTTGCTGACGCAAGCATGATGCAGTGCTGACACAGTTATTTCTTTTCTGGTTTTAAATTAAAACAGGAAATTCCAGAAATTAGCCAAAACTTCAAAAATTCATATATATTCAACCGTAGCTCAGATTGAAATAATTTATATATGAAAAATTATCAAAAAAATTCAATCTATCCATCTATACCAGTTTCATGCATGTCAAACCAACTTATAACTACTGTATAAGTGAAACACTAAATGGCTTATATAAAGAGCTTATTTGGAGATGCATTTGAATCTTTGGTTCAAATGGATTTCATCCCAATAAAAGCTAGTTGCATTAGCTCAATCAGCATCACATATTCATGCCATGATCATGCATCATATTTTTGCATATGCTTGTGTTTGATTATCGACATCGTTCCTTCTCGATAGGTCCTGCTCCGGAGAGCGATCCAAAGTACCTGTCAGAGGAGCAGTGCCCTCCTGTTGATCTACCAGGCAAGCAAACCCCCTTGTTCATTCCGATATGATCCCACTCTCTCGCTTCTGCTCTCTTTTATTGCATTATGACAACAACAATTCAACTGCTACTTTATGCTATGGTAGTTGAACCCATTCCTCTGCATGACATGTCATTGCCACAGTAAATAGTTAAAACCCACTAGCATGTGTAGGAGTTGTTTGAGCCATTTTGTGTTCCTACCATGCCATTCCTGCTATTGCTTAGAGTTGTCTCAGGTCTGATTCATCGGGAATGAATTGGAGTGTTACGATATGTTCTGGTGCTGAGTGTTAAGCGTGTGAACACGATTTGGTAAAGGTAGCGGTGAGAGGCCATGTAGGAGTACATGGTGGGTTGTCTCACTAGAACCGTCCTTAAGCACTGAGTTCTATGTGTGTTGTCCAATGACTCGATACTACCACATATTGGGTTCCGGTAACTCGACCCCTCTCGACTTATTAACCAACTTGATCTCTGTCCAGGAGTCGCAACTAGTTTCTGGTGTTTGTAGGTAGTGTTAGTAGTCTACCAAGTGGCACCCGGCCAGGTGGGCTTGGGACACACTAGGCACAGTGGCACAGTGCACCAAGCGTAGATCCATCCGGCGAGGTGGGCTTGGGAACCCTGCACACATCGTTTGGGGCCGTGAGCGACACCCCGGCCGGATCTCCTTGCGGATGGAACCCGAATAGGCGATAAACCTGGACATGAGTCTTGTGTGGTTAGTCAGGTCGTGGCCGACACCCTCGCCAGGCTTCCGCTTGAAGGTTGCCGAGATACATGACGTGTATATGGTGATAAGTGGTGAGAGCGTGTGTGAAGTACACCCCTGCAGGGTTATCATGATCTATTCGAATAGCCGTGTCCTCGGTTATGGACTTCTTGGATGCTTACGTGGTACATAGACAACTAGAAATGGATACTCTAAAATGCTCAAGACAAGTGTGAGTGCTATGGATGGCCTTCTCGTAAGGAGACGAGGATGAATCCATAGTGGTGTATTGATGTGGTGATTATCAAAGAAGTTTCTCGTTGTCGTAGAACAGGATAGCCACTGAGTCAAAGCTGGCTTGCTGCAACTAAACCCCACATTACCTTCCTGATACAAATGCATATATGATAGGATCTGATGTAAGTCTTGCTGAGTACCTTTGTACTCACGTTTGCTTTATTTATGTTTTGCAGGTGAGACATATGTCTCACTAGTAGTACCGCTTGGACTTCGACGAGTAGCTTGTTACCTCAGCTACGATCTTGTACCCTTGGGAGGGTCTTGTAGATAGTCAGGCCTCTCAGCCTTTTTCTTTGGTAGTTGTCTATACTCAGACATGTAATGCTTCTGTTGCTTGTATGCTCTGAATGATGGGTCAGGTGACCCCTATTTGTATTAATGTTATGTGGCTCTTCTGGGCCTTTATCTATATGAGTTTGTGTTATGTTGTGATGCCTTGTTGTACATCACATACTTGCATGTCATGCGTACGTGTGACGTGTATTGCTATGTGTGGGATCCGACAATCTAGTTGTTTATCCTTGGCAGCCTCTCTTATGGGGAAATGTAGTCTAGTGCTTCTTTGAGCCATAGTAGTCTGCTATAGCCCGGTTCACCGGAGTCCTGCTAGCCCAGCACTACTGCTCAGGACACTTGACTGGCCGGCATGTGTTTCATTTCGTTCCTGTGTCTGTCCCTTCGGGGAAATGTCACGTGGTGACATCCAGAGTCCTGCCTAGCCTGCTACAGCCTGGGTTCCCCAAAGTCCTGTTAGCCCAGTGCTACAGCCCAGATTCACACGCTGCTGACCAACATGCTGGATGTGAATCATGTATGCATGATCCCATAGGTTAGTGCCTCTTTGGGTTCACGACTAGCCATGTCGGCCCGGGTTCTCTGTCATATGGATGCTAGCGACACAATCATATACGTGAGCCAAAAGGCGCAAACGATCCCGGGCCAGGGTAAGGCGACACCCGTGGGAATACCGTGCGTGAGGCTGCAAAGTCATATGAGGTATTACCGGCTAGATTGATATGACTTGGAATCGGGGTCCTGACACTTTAGGCAAGCTTGGCAAAAATGTGTGGCAAAGTATGGCAATGCAAGGCCTAGACCCAAACAGGATACAAGTACGTATGTAGGAGTACTACTTGTGTTAAAAAAGATAGGGAGGGTTTTCCTTCGCGGGGTTGATCGATACAATTCCTCGTTTGACGTGTCAATTAATGAGTATTTTTTCTCCAATGCCCAAAGAGTTAACCATCTCACTCCTCATCGCTTGATTAATGCAGCACCATGCAAACCAAACTTCTCACTTCCGCATGCATGCAAGGGTATATTAATGTCCTTGGTTGCTAGTACGAGGCAAACCCCATCAATTTTGCCTCGATTAGTGTTAGTGGCCTTCTGCAAATTGTAATTTTGATATACTGGCCTTGTGTACAAAAAATGGAGGTAGTAACTATTTGACTTCCTTCCCCATTGCGGTGACGCCGACGATATCTCGAACGTTGTGGTTTGGCGAAGTGCGTTCGACGGAGAACACCATTGAGGGAGACCACGATAAGTCGTTCGCAAGTGCCTCCTGCAAGACAAGACAACCGCCTTATTTGCATCCAAGAAGTACGTTGAACCAAAGGACGCGTAAATGTACTAGTACTACACAATAGCGTCGTCCGTCTAGCTTAGTGTGGTGAGGTGGTTTCTCGAAGAAGACGATGGAGAAGCGGAGTCAGTGAAGAGTGAAATGATGGTTTTTTCGTCCGTGCTTTGTGATTTGATGCCTCACTGCTTTGTGATTTGTGATAGAAGGGACAGGGGAGTAGACTCTATGCTCTATACTGTACATGCGTCCAAGCACGGGAGAAAGAGGAGAGATGTTGCATTTTTCCATTCCTTCAATCAATCAATGAGGGAGCTTCGGTTCCATCCTTTTGGCTTTGGTAGCACCGTCCACAATGGTTCCCATCGATGCCAAAAGCTATTTTCACATTTGGCTACATATTGTGGATGCCCTTAACCATACCACTTGGTTTTGCTCCTGTGTGCTATTGTAACACCCCCGATGTCATGCTACACTAATCTCCCCCCTAATGGTTGCCTTCTCATCAACATTTCTATGCTGATTGCCACTTGTCCAAAAATCAAAGTCAATTCAAAATTCAAATTGCAAGTGAGAAAACATTTCTTCAAATATAAATAATCCCCTGGTATTTGTCGAAGAGGAACCAACATTAAATAGATTTTTAAATTACCCCAAGAAATATTTTAGTGGATCAGCAGAATTAAATAAACACGTATTAATTCAAATATAAATTTGAGAAGTTCCAATTGACCTCAGAACCTTATTGTGCAACCCTGTAGGATAGCCTAGTATTTATGTGCTAAGTCTCGCATTTAACAAAAATCATCTGACCGCAACAAGTAAATGCAAAATATTGGGGAAAACTACAAAACAATAAATAAAATAAAATAAAAAGATAAAGACCGGCACTACTGTGCACTTGTAGCCCAGTGCTACAGTGTTGGCCCAAGCCCACAATGGCTTTTCCTCCCACCTCTGTACAGAGTCGGGAAGGCCATGGCCTGGTGGACGCGTGCCCACTGTCCACACCGACGACCGACGTCGTGTCGAGCATCCGGCGGAACCACATGATGGATAAGAACACCCGCACGCCCTGGAAAAACCCTAGATGCTTTTCCCTCACCCCTAGCCTCGCTCTCACCCTCATAGTACCCCACCGCGCCGCAACCGCCATGGTTGTCGTCATCGTCACGGTCACCGACTTCCCCGACGCCTGAAAATCTGTCCTGGAGCTTCCCCACCTTTGTCTCCTTCGACTACGCCCACCAAATCGAGTTGAGCCACCCCGTGTTCTCGGCATCGAGCACATCCTCGTCGCGTACATCGCCAGCACCGGCGTCGTTTGCCGCTGCTCCGGTCCGTCCCCGGCCTCCCCCACCTCATCATCCAACTCGTAGTGAGCTTCTCCTTCGGATCCCCTCTTCTCCGGTCTCGTTCCGTTCCGTATGCCGCCGCCCCACCGCCATGGCCGTGTCTGCACTCCTTCGCTCTCACAGCACCGCGGTCTGCGCTCCCGCGCGACCCCTGTCCACGCTTACCTGCACTGCTGCTGCTGGCCAAGGCCGCCGCCACCGACGCACCCGGCGCGCCCCTGCCCTCTGCTCTCTCGCGTCGTCCATGCATGTGCGGCGCCTGCTCGCCTACCCCTGGTGTGCTGCTGCCGCCGCCGCTGCTGCCTTTGCTTTGCTGCTACATGTTGCTCTACTGCTCACTACTACTGCTACGTATGCTAGTTGATGCCTTAGTTCTGCGTTATAGCTGCTGCTGCTCATGGCCATGGCCGCCGTGGCTTAGCGCCCATCCATACTGGACCATGCCCACACAATCGTGGCACAGCCACTCAATGTTAGACACGGCTGTGCCAGTGGCCGGCCCAGTTAATTAGGAGTAGGTTAGATTAGGGGCTAATTAGTACTAGTTAAATTAGTTGCTACCCTATGACACGTGGGTCCCATTTAATTAGGTTAGTTTTATTTATTTTCGTTGCAACCTACGACCTGTGGGACACCCCTATCTATTTGACCAGTCAAATTGACTTGGTCAACTCAGATTAAATGAAAAGCAGAAATTCCGGAATATTGTTAAAACTTTGAAAATTAATAGAAAAATAAACGTAGCTCAGATGAAAATAATTTATATATAAAAAATGATTAGAAAAATAAGACGAATCGGAATATGTCACCCACATACCTGCCACACCTCTCTAACCTACTGAACATGGAACATTCCTCTCTCTTTCATCTGTCGGGAAAATGCCAGACACCGGGAAAACATTCCCGGATATTTCCCTCCATCATCTGTAACGTGTAGCACTGCGTTAGGTCATCCCTAGCACCGCGTATTGCCTTGTTATATTTTGTGATACTTTGTTTGCTCCGTATTGACTGTTTCTTCCCCTATCTTCTTCCTCGCTAGACCTCAAGACCGGCGCTGATGCCACTGAGTATGACTACATCACCGACGACCCCTCCTTCTTGCCAGAGCAACCAGGCAAGCCCCCCCCCCCTTGATCACAAGATATCGCCTATTCTTCTCTCTACTGCTTGCATTAGAGTAGTGTAGCATGTTACTGATTTCCGTTAATCCTATTCTGTTGCATAGCCTATCATTGTTACTACAGTTGTTTGTACCTTACCTGCAATCCTAACTGCTTAGTATAGGATGCTAGTATTCCATCAGTGGCCCTACATTCTTGTCCGTCTGCCGTGCTATACTATCGGGCCGTGATAACTAGGGAGGTGATCACGGGTATATACTTATATACATATACATGATACATGTGATGACAAAAGACGGGTCAGCTCGTAGAGTACCCGCGAGTGATTCACGGATTGGGGGCTGAAAGGACCTTTGTCCCGACGGTCCTCTGGGTGGATCTTTGTGGCGGAGCGATAGGGCAGGTTGAGACCACCTAGGAGAGAGGTGGGCCTGGCCCTGGTCGGTGTTCGCGGTTACTTCAAAATAACACGCTTAACGAGATCTTGGTATTTGATCCGAGTCTGGCCACTGGCCTATACGCACTAACCAACTACGCGGGAACAATTATGGGCACTCGACGTCGTGGTATCAGCCGAAGCCTTCGTGACGTCAGCGACTGAGCGGCGCGCGCCGGATTGGACTGGAACGCATGCTCTTGTATTAGGGAGGCTAGGTCTGTTTTCGGCCGCCCTCGCAATGTGCTGGTGTGCAATGGGTGATGGGCCCAGACCCCTGCGCCATAGGATTTAGACCGGCGTGTTGACCTCTCTGTTATGCCTAGGTAGGGCTGCGACGTGTTGATCTTCCAAGGCCGGACATGACCCAGAAAAGTGTGTCCGGCCAAAGGGGATCGAGCGTGTTGGGAAATGTGGTGCACCCCTGCAGGGAAGTTTATCTATTCGAATAGCCATGTCCCTCAGTAAAAGGATGGCCCGGAGTTGTACCTTGACCTTATGACAACTAGAACCAGATACTTAATAAAATACACCCTTCCAAGTGCCAGATACAACCCGGTGATCGCACTCTCACAGGGTGACGAGGATAGAATCGCCGGGTAGGATTATGCTATGCGATGATACTTGGTTAACTTACCATCTACTCTCTTCTATTGCTTCAAGATGGAGGCTGCAGAAGCGTAGTCTTCAATAGGACTAGCTATCCCCCTCTTATTCCGGCATTCTGCAGTTCAGTCCACATATACTACCCCTTTCATTGATACCAATGCATAAGTAGTGTAGCTCCTTTCTTGCGAGTACTTTGGATGAGTACTCATGGTTGCTTTGCTCCCCCTTTTCCCTTTCTATACCCGGTTGTTGCAACCAGACCTTGGAGTCCAGGACCCAGACGCCACCATCGACAACGACTCCTACTACTCTGGAGGTGCCTACTACTACGTGTAGGCCACTGACGACGACCAGGAGTAGTTTAGGAGGATCCCAGGCAGGAGGCCTGCGCCTCTTTCGATATGTATCCCATTTTGTGCTAGCCTTCTTAAGGCAACTTGTTTACTTATGTCTATGCTCAGATATTGTTGCTTCCGCTGACTCTTGTGTTTTCGAGCTTATGTATTTGAGCCCTCGAGGCCCCTGGCTTGTAATATAAAGCTTGTATTATTTCAGTTTGTGTCTAGAGTTGTGTTGTGATATCTTCCCGTGAGTCCCTGATCTTGGTCGTACACATTTGTGTGTATGATTAGTGTACGGTAAAATCGGAGGCGTCACAAGTTGGTATCAGAGCCGACTGGCTGTAGGAATCCCCTTCCATACTCCTTGGCCGAAGTTGAGTCTAGTCGATGAAAATTGTTTTACCAACTTGGTTGTGCAGCCCATGGGCCCATGTTGCCATTGGGTGGTATTAGGATCTTTTATTCCTCATCTATACTCTGGGACTCTGATCTCTCTTCTATTCGGGTTAAATGAATTTTGCTAAATCTAACATTAGGATCTCGTGATCACTTTCACCCGGAGAGCACCTTATTACCGATGATCGTTTGCTTCACCAGAAGATTCCGAGGTTACTCTACGGTGTTCTCCCGAGACACTTGTACATACCGCCTTGCAAATTCTCTACCACTGTTATATCCTTATTGATAACTGCATACACCTGCCATTCTTACATTCAATCCCGTTGATCTTGTTATTACAAGATGCCCCGAACTGCTCTTCGTTGTTCCGAGAATCCTTTGAGCTTACTGCCTTGCAGTTTCTTGTCACCTGAATACCCGTACGGATAATTTTGTGCACCTATCGAGTATCCGCTCATCCTCGGTTGATTCATGTATTTCACAAAAGTCTTCGTAATACGATTCATTCTTCTAAAAATCCTCAACAACCTATTGTTCTTGAATTTCTTGCTTGCTTGCATTATGGTTAATACCATAAGTTTAGTAATCTTATTGTCATCCTTTGTCATTATCATTTTGAGTCTGTTGATACAATATGTTGATAACGCTCGCAATCCTCAATCAGATCCTAGAATTCATCCTTCCGGCTCAGACGTCATTTTAACAGGCGCTGGACCTCAACCAATCAAATCACCATCAATTGTACCCCTAAGGCTATTCTACCTATCCATCCCTAATTAGAACATTGCTTCTGATCCCTTGTCTTGGAATTCATAATTCCTTTGCAATTGAGCTTTGAGTTAGTCAGTTGTTTATATAATCTGATCTCCTTGCATTATTCCTTCATCTGATAGAGTACCGATACTCGCATCAGCTCCGTTGTAGACCATATGACCCCTTGTTGGATTATTATCCGACGGTGTCCTTCATATTCAATAACCTTGTGAACCTTTCCATGGGTATATAATGCCTTTGGTAAATTGTATCCTCTGCTTTGTTAACAATGATCTACTTTTGAGCTTGTATTATTTACTCTGAAGCTTGTGGTATATGTTTCTAAGATGCCCCGATGGGTTGAACCTATGCCTTCCTTAATTTGTGTGAACCCGAAGCTTTTCACGGGTCATACTCCTCTGGTAATTCACCAGGTAGGTTTTCACACTCAACTCGTTTTAATAGAGAAGTGAATGAATGGTCATGCATTGGAGAAGTGGGAGTCGACCCTGAACTTTGTGTTCATGCCCATGGACACGATGTAGATCTTATCATGGAAGCTACTCTTAAATTAATTATTCCCTTGGTATAAGTTCATCTTATATTTGGGATCTGGTCATTTGCAATCGTGGCTTCAACCATATTGATATTCTTTGATTTCTTTTCTCAGACAAGTTGAAGCACTTGTCTTCTGTAGATCAATGCGTCTCCGGAACCTCTATTTTTATCTTCCCTCGAGTATTACCCTCTAGTATCTCGAGAATAACAAGGAACTGTCTTGCTTACTATGAGTCTTCATCTAGTATTACTTCTCACCGATTTCAGATTTTCCCCAGGTTCGGAGTTATTAGTCACTCGAGAACACCAATAAGTGAATCTATTCCGCACTCTGATTCTATAACTCTTAAGTAATTTTCGTTGCTTATGAGTTTAATAATCCTTCAAGTCATTCCTAGCCTGATCGACTATATCATTATCCTACTAAATTTTAACTGTGCTACCTAGTCCTTGTTCCTGGAGCACAATTTTCTACGATGAGCTAAGCTTATGTTGGTTTTCCCCGACATATCATTTCGCCTTGAACAACAAACTTGATTTTGAGTTTGAGTCGTATCTGTGGTTCCAATAAATCTTTCGCTGCATCAGTCCTTTTGCTTGATGCAGTCGTTGTTCGATTGCTTCTTCGTGGAGCCTCTCGACAAAATTTGTCATGATCATCATCAACATTTTGACTCCTTCCAGGATAACAATCGAATTCATGATGAGAAATACCATCCTTGCCCTCGATGAATTGTATTATCATCGACCACTTTATTGCCTTCCGTTCAACACAAACTTGTTCGTGTTTTGTCTATACCTTGAGTTCCTTGCTATCCAGCATTTGTTCTTCTTTACCTTGGAGTATTACTATCTTTTATGTCAAGAATGTCATGGGAATTTCACCACCTCTTAAGAATTCTTGATACAGGTGATACTTCTTGCCATATCCGTTCATTCCTTGGTCCCCTTGCTGTTTCTAGCCAAAAAACCGACAATTGAACTATGATGTGCGAATTCAAAACTTCTAGCAACCCTATTGCTTTGAGGTTAATGGTCGACAGTTCATTCTTAGACCATTGGTTATCGAATCACCATTCTAACATTGATCATACTACCTAAGCCCATATTTTGGGTGCACCTTTCAACCAATGTCTAATTGTGTGTGTTTTCCTCAAGCATACCTCATTATATCATTTGATCCGACAAATGTTTTCTCCTTGTTCACAAAATTGTGGAAATCCATCTTTTAGAAATCTCGTTGAATTGTAGCTGAGTTCATCAGCCACCTCGTCATTCTCTCCTTGGTTTTATGATGAACTCATGATTCGGAACTTGCTTCCATAGATCATTTCCCGTGAATCTTACAAGGTCATCTCGTCAATTTGTGTTGCACCTTTTCTTCTCAGGCATCCTGAGTCTGAGGTATCCTGACACCAATTGGATCTGAATCTCGGTCGGATATTATGGTTGGAACATATTTCCAAGAGATATAACATTGGTCTTAGTATAATCGGTAAGGTGATGTCATGCCTATCACACCTGACCGGAGGACTTGTTGTTATAGTTTCCTGTTTAGCAAGGTTAACCATTCTTCCATGAGGAAATTATAAGGCTTATTCTATAAGTTATTCTTGATGAATCCTTTGTGTATACAAGTCCGACCTTTTCTTGAAGACCATCTTAATGATATCTCGAAGTATGTCTGTGGTACTCCAATTTTCAACAAAGAACTTTTGAAGCCCAATGCTAAATGTTTTTTTGCTCAATTATCCAAACACCATTGTATGGGTAATGTCATGAAATTTATCTTCCCTTACCTAAAGAGTTTTCTACATTATATCCTGTCATGGATATCATGCCCTGCTTCTCCTTGGGAAGGATATACCCTTGAAATATATGTTTAAACACATTTTCCTTTCCATTTTTCTATTTAAACAGATAATCGCATTTTCGTCTCCATTGTTTTGTTGAACCTTTCTTGTAACCCGACTTAGTTGAGCAGAGATAATTCCCTACTTAGTGGAGCACCTTGTTGTACCACTATGTCAGTAAAGACCCTGTTACTTTTGTTGATGAGCTTCTCGTAACCACCAATGGACGAGAACTTTGCCTATTGGTCCGCCTTGTTCAACGAGCAAGAAAATGGTTCTCTTCATCCCTTGCCCTTGGTACTGATGTTGTTGCGGACATAACTGATAGTCTATTCTCTGACATGCCTTGCTATCATGACCGTGCATGATGAAAGCGCCCTCCCTACTTTGTAACCCACATGGTGGGCCCATAACCCATAGTTCCACAGGATCAAAACCTGACTCTCCTATAAATCCCCGTTTCAAAGTTATCCCTTGCACTTGGTTTCATATATAATTCGTGAGCCATCTTCCTAGTGATCAATTCTGGTATCAGACGCAATACTTATTCTCGCTGCCCTGAAACCCCTTTCATCTTCTGATTAGGCATCGAACAATTTCCTGGTCGGTTCCTTATTGTACCTTCTTACTTTGCTCTTGATGTTTTCCTAAGTTACAACTTGAGATATACCTTGGGCCAAAATCCCTGAGCTAATTACCGAATATCAGACCTTGTAGACATCTGTCCTTGTAGTTTTCCCTCCCATCCTTTCGTAAGTACGATGGAGTTCCTGAAGAAAGGGTGACGACTTTTTCATGATGGCCTGAGACAAAGGAATGAAGACGTCAATGTAATGGATCGACCTCTTCGAGAAGTGCAACCAACACCGAGAAGATTCATTAGAATTTTGTAACCAATACTTTTCCCCCTAACTCCACCTCTTAAATCTCGGGACAAGATTTCTTGTAGTGGAGGAGATTTGTAACACCCCCGATGTCATGCTACACTAATCTCCCCCTAATGGTTGCCTTCTCATCAACATTTCTATGCTAATTGCCACTTGTCCAAAAATCAAAGTCAACTCAAAATTCAAATTGCAAGTGAGAAAACATTTCTTCAAATGGTCAAACAAAAATGTTTACAATATTATAAATAATCCCCTGGTATTTGTCGAAGAGGAACCAACATTAAATAGATTTTTAAATTACCCCTAGAAATATTTTAGTGGATCAGCAGAATTAAATAAACACGTTTCAATTCAAATATAAATTTGAGAAGTTCCAATTGACCTCAGAACCTTGTTGTGCAACCCTATAGGATAGCCTAGTATTTATGTGCTAAGTCTCGCATTTAACAAAAATCATCTGACCGCAAAAAGTAAATGCAAAATATTGGAGAAAACTACAAAACAATAAATAAAATAAAATAAAAAGATAAAGACCGGCACTACTGTGCACTTGTAGCCCAGTGCTACAGTGTTGGCCCAAGCCCACAATGGCTTTTCCTCCCACCTCTGTATAGAGTTGGGAAGGCCATGGCCTGGTGGATGCATGCCCGCTGTCCACGTCGACAACTGACGTCGTGTCGAGCATCCGGCGGAACCACATGATGGATAAGAACACCCCGCACGCCCTGGACAAACCCTAGATGCTTTTCTCTCACCCCTCGCCTCGCTCTCACTCTCATAGTACCCCACCGCGCCACAGCCTCCATTGTTGTCGTCATCGTCGCGGCCACCGACTTCCCCGACGCTTGAAAATTTGTCAAGGAGCTTCCCCACCTTCGTCTCCTTCGACTACGCCCACCAAATCGAGTTGAGCCGCCCCGTGTTCTCGGCATCGAGCACATCCTCGTCGCGTACATCGCCGGCGCCGGCGTTGTTTGCCTCTTCTCCGGTCCGTCCCCGGCCTCCCCGACCTCATCATCCAACTCGTGGCGAGCTTCTCCTTCGGATCCCCTCTTCTCCGGTCTCGATCCATTCCGTATGCCGTCGCCTCGCCGCCATGGCCGTGTCTGCACTCCTTTGCTCTCACAGCACCGTGGTCTGCGCTCCCGCGCAACCCCTGGCCATGCTTACCTGCGCTGCTGCTGCTGGCCAAGGTCGCCGCCGCCGACGCGCCCGGCGTGCCCCTGCCCTCTGCTCTCTCGCGTCGTCCATGCTTGCGCGGTGCCTGCTCGCCAACCCTGGTGTGCTGCTGCCGCCGCTGCCGCTGCCTTTGCTTTGCTGCTACACTGCTCCATGTTGCTCTGCTGCTCACTACTGCTGTTGCGTATGCTAGTTGATGCCTTAGTTCTGCGTTATAGCTGCTGCTGCTCATGGCCATGGCCGCCGTGGCTTAGCGCCCATGCATGCTGGACCATGCCCACACAATCGTAGCACAGCCACTCAACGTTAGGCACGGCTGTGCCAGTGGCCGGCCCTGTTAATTAGGAGTAGGTTAGATTAGGGGCTCATTAGTACTAGTTAAATTAGTTGCTACCCTATGACATGTGGGTCCCATTTAATTAGGTTATTTTATTTATTTTCGTTGCAACCTACGACATGTGGGCCACCCCTATCTATTTGACCAGTCAAATTGACTTGGTCAACTCGGATTAAATGAAAAGCAGAAATTCCGGAATATTGTTAAAACTTTAAAAATTAATAGAAAAATAAACGTAGCTCAGATGAAAATAATTTATATATGAAAAATGATTAGAAAAATAAGACGAATCCAAATATGTCACCCACATACCTGCCACACCTCTCTAACCTACTGAACATGGAACCTTCCTCTCTCTTTCATCTGTCGGGAAAATGCCAGACACCGGGAAAACATTCCCGGATATTTCCCTCCTTCATATATAATGTGTAGCACTGCGTTAGGTTATCCCTAGCACCGTGTATTGCCTTGTTATATTTTGTGATGCTTTGTTTGCTCTGTATTTACTGTTTCTTCCCCTATCTTCTTCTCCGGTAGACCTCAAGACCGACGCTGATGCCACTGAGTATGACTACATCACCGACGACCCCTCCTTGCCAGAGCAACCAGGCAAGCTCCCCCCCCCCTTGATCACCAGATATTGCCTATTCTTCTCTCTACTGCTTGCATTAGAGTAGTGTAGCATGTTACTGATTTCCGTTAATCCTATTTTGTTGCATAGCCTGTCATTGTTGCTACAGTTGTTGGTACCTTACCTGCAATCCCAAAAGCTTAGTATACGACGCTAGTATTCCATCAGTGGCCCTACATTCTTGTCCATCTGCCGTGCTATACTATCGGGCCGTGATCACTAGGGAGGTGATCATGGGTATATACTTATATACATATACATGATACATGTGATGACTAAAGACGGGTCGGGTCGTAGAGTACCCGCGAGTGATTGATGGATTGGGGGCTGAAAGGACCTTTGTCCCGACGGCCCTCTGGGTGGATCTTTGTGGCGGAGCGACAGGGCAGGTTGAGACCACCTAGGAGAGTTGGGCCTGGCCCTGATCGGCATTCGTGGTTACTTCAAAATAACACGCTTAACGAGATCTTGGTATTTGATCTGAGTCTGGCCACTGGCCTATACGCACTAATCAACTACGCGGGAACAATTATGGGCACTCGATGTCGTGGTATCAGCCGAAGCCTTCGTGACGTCAGCGACTAAGCGGCGCGCGCCGGATTGGACTGGAACGCCTGCTCTTGTATTAGGGAGGCTAGGTCTGTTTCCGGCCGCCCTCGCAACGTGCATGTGTGCAATGGGCGATGGGCCCAGACCCCTGTGCCATAGGATTTAGACCGGCGTGCTGGCCTCTCTGTTGTGCCTAGGTAGGGCTACGACCTGTTGATCTTCCAAGGACGGACATGACATAGAAAAGTGTGTCTGGCCAAAGGGGATCGCGCGTGTTGGGAAATGTGGTGCACCCCTACAGGGAAGTTTATCTATTCGAATAGCCGTGTCCCTCGGTAAAAGGACGACTCAGAGTTGTACCTTGACCTTATGACAACTAGAACTAGATACTTAATAAAATACACCTTTCCAAGTGCCAGATACAACCCAGTGATCGCTCTCTCACTGGACGACGAGGATAGGATCGCCGGGTAGGATTATGCTATGCGATGATACTTGGTTAACTTACCATCTACTCTCTTCTATTGCTTCAAGATGGAGGCTGCCAGAAGCGTACTCTTCAATAGGACTAGCTATCCCCCTCTTATTCCGGCATTCTGCAGTTCAGTCCACATATACTACCCCTTTCATTGATACCAATGAATATGTAGTGTAGCTCCTTTCTTGCGAGTACTTTGGCTAGTACTCAGGGTTGCTTTGCTCCCCCTTTTCCCTTTCTATACCCGGTTGTTGCAACCAAACATTGGAGTCCAGGACCCAGACGCCACCGTCGACGATGACTCTTACTACTCTGGAGGTGCCTACTACTACGTGTGGGCCGCTGACGACGACTAGGAGTAGTTTAGGAGGATCCCAGGCAGGAGGCCTGCGGCTCTTTCGATATGTATCCCAGTTTGTGCTAGCCTTCTTAAGGCAACTTGTTTACTTATGTCTATGCTCGGATATTGTTGCTTCCGCTGACTCTTGTGTTTTCGAGCTTATGTATTTGAGCCCTCGAGGCCCCTGGCTTGTAATATAAAGCTTTTATTATTTCAATTTGTGTCTAGAGTTGTGTTGTGATATCTTCCCGTGAGTCCCTGATCTTGGTCGTACACATTTGCGTGTATGATTAGTGTACGATCAAATCGGGGGCGTCACAGCTATCTATACAAATGCCAATTATATTGATCTAAAAAATTATAGTATCAAGATTAGTAAAAAGGAGGTGATTTTGCAGCGCGAATGGCGGGGGAGGTTTCTTATTTTTAGAGGATGTTGGCCTGGCGGTTTGCTAACATGCGGTCCCACGTGTCAGTGCTTTACCAAGCCGGTCCGCGTCCCACATGAGGCAAAACAATGGTAGAAGCAACACATGGTTAACTTGAAGAAGATGAGGGAGCAGCGGATTCAGCAACGAGTGAAATGATGGTTGCTTCGTCCCTCCAACTTCTTTTTTTAGCATTATTACTTCATCCCTCCAACTTAACTACGAGAAAGGTGCAGCTTTGTGATTTGACGCCTCATTGCTCATTACTATGCCGGCACCATGACTGGGGTGCTTCACCCTTGCTGCTCTACACTGTATTTCGGTATGGCACATGGACCCGATAGCTTGATGTCCCACATGTTGGCGAAAGGGACTAGACCATTTATGAAAGCGAGCGCTTCACTCTTACGACGGAGGAGTACACGACATGGCGGCTCACTGAACTATTACTTGTACTGTAGTACTACTATAGTTTTGATGTTTCGCACGATCCATTGATACAAACCCGATTAAACAGGAAAGTGCGGGTTTTTTTCCCGCGCGGTAGATGATACTGGCCATACATTTCAAAGGAAATTTTAATGTATGCAAGCTGAATAATTAAGTAACAATATGAGATCTAGTAAAACTAAACACACATATGATTTATTGTGTTAGAGTGTAGTAGTAGTGATGTATTGCATAGTTGTTAGATGTAACATGCTAGAACGTGTAGAGATGTAGTTTTGGAGGGCCTATAGAGATAAAAGCGTAATACGGTCACCAGATTTCAAAATACGCTCATTACGGTCACTATATACGTTTTGCGGTGATTATACAATCACTTGCTCACCGTTCAACATCGGATTGCACTCTATTGACCGGCCAAAAAGTCTGCGTGGCACTATATTGACTAGTTAAATTGACCACGTTCCTTGTGGTCCCACCTACCAGTTCGCATAGGAAAAAGGTTAGATAAACACAAATTTATGCAGGCGCGACAAGACTCCAACCCGTCCGCCGGAACCACCTGGTTGTGTATGAGTCTGTCAGGGCCTGATGTGTATGCATGCACATGTAGGTTGAGCACTTGAGTGTGAGAGTGTGTGTTGGTCATGTGGTGTGTGCATGCATGTGTGCCTGTGTGCGTGGGAGTGTTGCGTGTGTGCGTGGATGCGTGTGTACATATGAGTGTTGTGTGCATGCGTGGCTGCATGTGTTCGTGGGAGTGTTGCGTGCATGCAGTTCGTGTGCATACGTGCATGTGTGTGTAATCACCACACCAGCTCCCGTGTGTTAAAACAGATGGCTCAGCATACCAATACAAGGCCACCTTGTCTGCTATGCCTGCGGTCATGACTTCGAACCACCGCCCAATATTTTGTTATCGTTTGTTTTCATTCTTACTAGCAAGATGCCCGTGCGTTGCACGTAACATCAAGATGCATTTGTATGAGTAGTTTATCTTGTGAGAGAAAAGGATGAATGAGGGAAGGCTTTATTTGTAAATGTGGAGAGGTGTGTGGGTACCTTTTTGCAAAATTGCCATAGTTTCCTTCCTATCCATCAGATATAAATTGGACAACCTATATTTCAGGATGGCAGGCACACCATCATCACCAACTCTGTTTTTTATAAGAGAGTAGATGTAGAGTAGATACATGATAACCCACAAGTATAGGGGATCGCAACAGTTTTCGAGGGTAGAGTATTCAACCCAAATTTATTGATTCGACACAAGGGGAGCCAAAGAATATTCTCAAGTATTACCAGCTGAGTTGTCAATTCAACCACCCTGGAAACTTAATATCTACATCAAAGTGTTTAGTAGCAAAGTAATATGATAGTAGTGGTAGCGGTAGCAAAAGGTAATGATAGCAAAAGTAATGTTTTTGGTATTTTGTAGTGATGATAGCAATAGCAACGGAAAAGTAAATAAGCGAAGAACAATATATGGAAAGCTCGTAGGCAATGAATCGGTGATGGAGAATTATGCCGGATGTGGTTCATCATGTAACAGTCATAACATAGGGTGACACAGAACTAGCTCCAATTCATCAATGTAATGTAGGCATGTATTCCGAATATAGTCATACGTGCTTATGGAAAAGAACTTGCATGACATCTTTTGTCCTACCCTCCCATGGTAGCGGGGTCCTAGCAAAAACTAAGGGATATTAAGGCCTCCTTTTAATAGAGTACTGGACCAAAGCATTAACACATAGTAAATACATGAACTCCTCAAACTACGGTCATCACCGGGAGTGGTCCCGATTATTGTCACTTCAGGGTTGCCGGATCATAACACATAGTAGGTGACTATAGACTTGCAAGATAGGATCAAGAACTCTCATATATTGATGAAAACATAATAGGTTTAGATCTGAAATCATGGAACTCGGGCCCTAGTGACAAGCATTAAGCATAGCAAAGTCATAGCAACATTAATCTCAGAACATAGTGGATACTAGGGATGAAACACTAAGAAAACTAACTCGATTACATGATAAATCTCATCCAACCCATCACCGTCCAGCAGGCCTACGATGGAATTACTCACGCACAGCGGTGAGCATCATGAAATTGGTGATGGAGGATGGTTGATGATGACGATGGCGACGGATTCCCCTCTCCGGAGCCTCGAATGGACTCCAGATCAGCTCCCCGAGAGGTTTTAGGGCTCGGCGGCGGCTCCATATCGTAAAAGGCGATGAATCCTTCTCTCTAATTTTTTCTCCCCGAAAGCAAATATATAGAGTTGGAGTTGAGGTCGGAGGAGCTCCAGGCGGCCCACGAGGTAGGGGGGCGCGCCCAAGGGGGCAGGCGCGCCCCCCACCCTCGTGGCTAGGGTGTGGGCCCCTGGTCTTCATCTTTTGCAAGGATTTTTTATTATTTCCAAAAAGATGTTCCGGAAGTTTCAGGTCATTCCGAGAACTTTTGTTTCTGCACATAAATAACACCATGGCAATTCTGCTGAAAACAGCGTTTGTCCGGGTTAGTTCCATTCAAATCATGCAAGTTAGAGTCCAAAACAAGGGCAAAAGTGTTTGGAAAAGTAGATACGACGGAGACGTATCAACTCCCCCAAGCTTAAACCTTTGCTTGTCCTCAAGCAATTCAGTTGAAAAACTGAAAGTGATAAAGAAAAAACTTTTACAAACTCTGTTTGCTCTTGTTGTTGTAAATATGTAAAGACCACATTCAAGTTTTCAGCAAAGATTGTGAACTAACCATATTCACAATAACGCTTAGGTCTCATGTTTACTCATATCGATGGCATAATCAACTAGCGAGCAATAATAATAAATCTCGGATGACAACACTTTCTCAAAACAATCATAATATGATATAACAAGATGGTATCTCGCTAGCCCTTTCTGAGACCGCAAAACATAAATGCAGAGCACCTTTAAAGATCAAGGACTGACTAGACATTGTAATTCATGGTAAAAGAGATCCAGTCAAGTCATACTCAATGTAAACTAATAGTAATGAATGCAAATGACAGTGGTGCTCTCCAACTGGTGCTTTTTAATAAGAGGATGATGACTCAACATAAAAGTAAATAGATAGGCCCTTCGCAGAGGGAAGCAGGGATTTGTAGAGGTGCCAGAGCTCGGTTTTGAAATAGAGGTGAATAATATTTTGAGTGGTATACTTTCATTGTCAACATAACAACCAAGAGATGGTGATATCTTCCATGCTACACACATTATAGGCGGTTCCCAAACAGAATGGTAAAGTTTATACTCCCCCTCCACCAACAAGCATCAATCCATGGCTTGCTCGAAACAACGAGTGCCTCCAACTAACAAGAGTCGCAGGGGGAGTTTTGTTTGCAATTATTTTGACTTGATTTGCATAAAGCATGGGACTGGGTATCCCGGTGACCAGCCATTTTTCTCGTGAGTGAGGAGCGGAGTCCACTCCTCTTGAGAATAACCCGCCTAACATGGAAGATACGGACAGCCCTAGTTGATACATGAGCTATTCGAGCATACAAAACAAGATATTTATTTGAAGGTTTAGAGTTTGGCACATACAAATTTACTTGGAACGACAGGTAGATACTGTATATAGGTAGGTATGGTGGACTCATATGGAATAGCTTTGGGGTTTATGGAGTTGGATGCACAATGTAACATCCCAAATTTTCAATTTAGAATGTTATACACTAGATCATCATTGCATATCATATTTATTGCATTTTGGTTGATCCTACAAATTATCGCAACTCAAGGACCCTCAGAGAGAGTTGGGGATTTCGTTATTTTCATATTTGAGTTGTCTCAAATTTTGAAAATAGGATCATTTGATTTTACTTATTTTATCTTCAATTATTTCTATTACAAAAAAATATGAGAGAGGCAATAAAATGACTTTCCAAAAATAAAGAAATATTGAGGATTTAATAAAAAAATCAAATAAGATTTTATTTGGTTTTATTTGCTATTTTATTTGAATTTAGGAAAAATGCACGTTTTACAAAATTGCATTAGGCCCCAAATAAATGTTCATCCTGTGCAGCTTGATTTTAGAAGCCGGGGAAAATTTATTTCGGGATTTTTGGAGTCCGTTTAGTATTTCTTTTATTTGTTTTTCTGCGCGGAATATTTAAGAAAAAAAAAATCCGAACTGACTGCGGGCCGTACCCGAGCGGGACTCCGCCCCGGGGGCCTTTATAAGCCGCCCGACCCGAGCCGCCGAAGCCCATCAGCCGCCGCAGCCCGCCCCGCGCCCTAACCCTAGCCGCCACCGCCGCCGCTGCCGCACCGCCCGCGTCGCTGCCTCGTC